>NC_092341.1:153891071-154568214 GCF_046630445.1 Rutidosis leptorrhynchoides | reverse complement strand
GGGTAGTGACTAACGGGTGTCGCTAGGAAGTCATGGGCGTTGAGCCGTAAGGTTCGTTAGATTTGTGTGACCGCGTGTAGTCAGGTGACGTGTGACGCCGGGAGTAGACCCCGTAAGGGTCGAGTCTTTGGAGACTTGGTGTTAGAAATTGAAGTTGGATAACACAACGTCAGGTGCCTCCTTATACCTGCTAGTGTAACTTTTGACTCCGATGGTATGATTACTTTGGATTTGGGTACCGGTGAGAAACTCGAAGTTACAACTGTGGTATATTGTGGTGTTTAGCTGGCGTTAACACTTAACTGATTTGAAAGATCGAGGTTCGAATATCTTATAGTGAGTCCTTGGAAGGACTATTGAGTATGACCAACACCGGAAAATGTAATGGGCGTTGTGGAATGTCGGAATTTCGTAGGGCGTTATCATCTTGACGGTGAAAGTAGGGGGTTAAAACCCTAAATGGGGGAGTTAAGTACCGGAGAATGTGGAAAAAATCCCTAACTAGTAGATGTGATGAGCGAACGGGTGTCGCTTATATAGGAAAGAAAGACTTTGGTGGTCTTCGAAAAATTCCCAAGTTGAACTTTGGAATGAATTGTGAAGGTATTTAGTGACACGAGTCAAAGTGGCGAGTTTTCTGATGATCTTTGGAAGGTGTCGGGATGATTCCCGAGTATTCTATGGTGGGAAGGCGTGATGATGGAGGTCGTCAGAGGATTATTCCACCTTTGGATTTATTATGAATGTATGGTACGAATTAAATACTAGGTGTAGGAGCGAGCGGTTGCGGTTGTTTTGTCTCGAGGGATGATTACCCTTGCTCGTTGTAATATGATGCGTTAGTGTACGAAGTGAGCACCTGGATGGGTGATTACTACATGTGTGATTCCGTATTGGAGACGGAAATGTTCAAGGTAGAAGTGCTCAACTTCTAGTATTTGGTGCGGATCACGAGGATGTGATCCAATTAAAGTGGGGGAGAGTTGTAAGACCCTAATATTTATTGAACATGAGTGTAAATAAGGTACTTGAAGTGTGTGAAGCTGTGTGTCATTAAACTGTGACCAGAGCCCGTTCAGACCACTGTGCGCGCCGCGCACATGTAAGGGAGCGCGTCGCGCACCCTTTCCAGCTGGCAGATTCTGTTTCATTTAATTTTTATATTTGGAAGGGCTTTTTGGTAAAATCACATAAGGACGAGTTTGGGGATTTAGTGGCCAGTTGTTTGGTGGTTGAAACACACTTAACATTATCACCAACCACTTCATCTCTCCAAATAAAAGTTCTAGAGTGAGAAACCCATTTGAGAGAGAGAAAGCTCAAATCAAGAAGGAAGAAGTTCATTACGGGTCAAAGCGCGTGCATTAAAGTTGTGCATCTAGCCAGTAGCTACGTTTTGGTTGTAGTGGTATGTTCTAACGTTGATTTCCTTACTTTGATTTATGTATGGGTTAGGGTTTGAGTTAGTGATGAACATAAAACCCATATTTGGTGATTTTGAGTGTTCTTGGGTAAAATTGAGTCATGAAGACCCAAATTTGACTAACCTAGGGTTTTGAAATGATAAATGTGTTTATGTGTCTTAATTGGTTAGTTAATTACTAGCACACCTAGTTATTTAGCAAATGGGTGCTGTTTGGGTTTGAAGATGACTCAAAATGGGTTTGTTGGTTTTAAAATGGTCAAGATGTTAATGATTGACCTAGTTGGGAAATATGGGTATGAAATACCCTTATTGTGTATTAGTTAGTATTGTTGGACCGTAAGCACTAGCTTTTAGTGGTTAATGATGGCCTTGACCTTAATGGGACGGTTTTGGCGATAATGGGGCATTTAATGCATTTAAGTCATTAAATGCACATACGTGAATTGTTGGTATTTAATCCAACTAGTTTGTGTGTTGATTGAGTACTTATTGTATTAGGTACTTTGCCTTGAAGCTTGCAGAAGTATAAAACATTCACCGAAGCGTTAAGGTGAGTGGAATGATTATATGCATACGTATATAATGTATTTATTTGTATGCTATGGTATGAACCAAAGATCCGGTAGTGCCATAGTATGTGCGACTGTACTATGATGTGAACCAAAGAGCCGGTAGTGTCATAATATGTGTGTTGTAGTGTGAACAAAAGAGTCAGTAGTACTACGGCACGAGTTGTTAGAGTGTGAACCAAAGAGCCGGTAGCACTTTAACTCGAGTATGACTCGGGTTGTGATGTGAACCAAAGAGCCGGTAGCATCATAACCGATGCGTATGGTGTGAACCAAAGAGCCGGTAGCACCATGACGCGAGAATGGTTAACCATGGTTGTGTATTGTTTTGTAGCATATTGTATTATGTCGATTATATGTTATTGATTACGCTAGTTACAGTTTGTTGGAGATTATTAGCATTGTACATGAGATGGTTGCTAATTGTATTGCTAGCGTGTATGCGGTATATGTGTAAGTGATTGCAAGTAGGTATATTATATATATATATGGGTATAATTATTGCATTCACTAAACTTTGCTTACCCTCTCGTTGTTTATCTTTTTATAGGCTCCTGCGGAGACAAGGGTAAGCACATTCGTATGGATTAGAGACCCCGCTTGTTTGTTAGGGGACGCTTTTGGATGTCATAGCCTTTGGCGTTTGACCGAGATCTGGGTAGTTTAACCCCCAAACACCATGCTCATAGTGTCGCTTGGAAATTAAACTAGTGTGGTCGAAACTCATATTTTTGTACAAAACTCGTATTACGGCATATGTGGGTCCAGTTTCGTAAAACTTATTTTATTATTGAATCGTGTGAGTTTTAACTATTATAACATGTTGTGAAAAGCGTTTCGTCTAAATATGTCGGGAAGTGGGAGATCTTTATTTGAAAATTGACAAAACCGGACAGAACTGAAATGGGCTTGTGCGCGCTGCGCACCCCTCCTGTATAAAAAAAATATTTTATTTCGCGTATTCGGTTGGTTATTGGTTTGGGTTGTTACACTTGACCAGAATCTAAGTCTTGACATTTTAGATCCACAAGCGAGTCCATAATGGCAACCAGGACCACCCTAGGCCTTAAGTAGCGGTGAGGTTCATATAAAGTGCATGTTATCTTTCGACTATAACTTTCACGTATTATAAGCGTATAGTTATGATACGTTAATGTATTATTATTATACTTTATAGTTTAATATTTGTGTGATAATATAACTTAGTTTAATTTAAAGTGTTACAATATAAGATAGGTTTTCATGTGTATAGTAATATTATACATTATTACTTTAGTTAAACCTTTTAACTTATAATCTTATATTATCATGTTTTATGTTTTTAAGCCTTATATGTTTTATTATAACTAATAACTTATAGGTTTTATTATAACCTTATCATGTTCACCTCTTATATTATTCACTATTACCTTTTATATAAAAACTAATTACCTTTTCATATTATAATTCTAGTATTATATTTATCTTTTATCTAACTCACTCTTTAACCATATTAACTATCACAATATTATTAACTTCATTTATATGTTTATAATGATATAAACATACTCTAATAATGTTTTATCATAAATTCATAATCATAATCATAATCATCATAATTATAATTTATAAATATACATGATACATATATTATAGTCTTCACCATGTTAACTATACTTATATATATATATATATATATATATATATATATATATATATATATATATATATATATATATATATATATATATATATATATATATATATATATATTTCATATACATACCTACGATCCATATTCATATTCATATGTATTCATATACACATGCATGCATATCACTTCTTTTTATCAAATTTCCTAAGTCTTTTAACTATATTCACATTCTTGAACATCATAATACTTATAAAGATCTAACATGTTCATCATCTTTTATTTTTACTATTTTCATGACTATATCAAGTTTATAATTACCATAATTATCTTTATAATAACAATTCTCATAATAATATTCATAACGTTATTCACCATCATTTAGTCATGTTTATAACAATATAACTTGGAATTTATATCCATAAAGTATATAATTAAAACTAGAGTTTATGTTATACCTTAGGAGTCTTTTAAACAAGAAAAAGTGAAGATATTGATGGTGTAAAGAAGACGATGAGCAGCAAAATTCCATCAGCAAAACAGGAGTCCAAAAGTGATCAAAAGTGATGGTTTATGGTGGTGGTTGGCAGCGGATAGCAGCCAAAAAAAAAATGCAGCAGCAGGGTGACGAATTGGGCGGGTCTTGAGTGATGTTTGGTGGTCGAAAACACAGCAACACAAGCTGTATTTTTGGGAAGTTTTGTGGTCGAAACAATAGCAGGAAAACTGTAGTTTGAGGTCGGTTGGGCTGCAGATAAATGGCAGCTAGGTGGCGGTTCACAGCGGCAGCAGAAGGCTGCACTTTGGGGTCGAAAACAGCAGCAGAACTGCTGTAAATGGTGGCGAGTTGGGCTGCTAAAAATAGCAACTCACAAGCAGCAAAAACAAAAAAAGTAGGCGTTGGTGGCGGTTTGTAACAGCAACAAAAGAGGCTGCAGGAGGGCGGTTTGGGTGGCAGTTTGACTGCAGAAATATGTTGTAGGTGGTGGTGATGATGGCTGCAGAAGGGTGGTCGATAGGAGGCTGTGATGGGGCTGTTTTTATGAGGTTGGAATTCAATTGAAGGGTTGGTGAGGGAGACTGAATTCGTAGCAGGAGGGGGGTTTTTGTGATAATGGTTATCGACCAAGTGGTGATGTGTATCTCCAAATTGCCGAACAAAACAAACAAAGAGGAGAAGGTTTTATGAGTTTTTTTTTATGTGATGCATATTATGAAGAGCCTAGGGGTTCTTTTATAGTGTGGTT
This sequence comes from Rutidosis leptorrhynchoides, assembly GCF_046630445.1. Lineage (NCBI taxonomy): Eukaryota > Viridiplantae > Streptophyta > Magnoliopsida > Asterales > Asteraceae > Rutidosis > Rutidosis leptorrhynchoides. The sequence goes on along the minus strand of NC_092341.1, from coordinate 154,563,342 downwards.
TTAGAATCATGATCAAACAAGAATTAGTAGGTGATAAGCTTGAAAAGGGATTAGGATTAGTTTAGAGAGTTAGCATTGGATTAGGATTGGAGTAATTGTAACTAGCTTAGGGTTAGTTTATTTTGCTAATAAGTTTTTTTTTATTAATCATAACCAATTTTTTTTTTTGTATATACATTATTATAATTTTTATTTTTGTTTTTATTACATAGTTCGGCTCATTTATTTATTTATATAATTTATATATTTTTTTGTAACAATTATCTTAATTAAATTAAATAGCATTTATATAAGTGTAAGTGTATTTTTTACTCTTTTTAAATTAGTCCCTATCTTTTATTAAATTTTATTTATTTCCCAAAAGCTTCCTTTTATAACTAAGGTTACATTTTTATTATACATTGTAGTTTATTATATATAATATCACAGAAAAATGTAAACTTTAATTAACAGAGAGTGTCGACTAAATGTTTACTATTTGGCCAATGTTTTGTCAAATAAAGTTTACGAGCACAAAATCCTAAGGGCAAAATAGTAAAGTAGAAATGGAAAAATGAGGGTCGTCATAGTACCTCCTCGTTAATAAAAACTTCGTCCCGAAGTTTTAGGTAGACTTCTCGGATGCATCTGCGGTTGAGAAGAGATGGGGATATTTCCGCCTCATCTGGTCTTCACGTTTCCAGATATACTCGGGGCCTCTTCGTGAATTCCAGCGGATTTTAACAATAGGAATGTTGCTCTGTTTCAAGCATTTTTCAGTTTGGTCCACGACCTCTATCGATTCTTCTATGAAATGAATTTTATCGTCAATGTGAAGGTCATCCAAAGGAATAAGGAGTGTGTCATCAACAAGACACTTTTTCAGATTTGATACGTGAAATGTTGACTAAAAATGTTGACTTTTTCAGTGTTGACTAAAAATTACCATTCGGTCAACGTTTTGTTAAAGCAAAGTTTGCACTTAATTACGGTGGGGATCTACATTTTCGTCCGTATGAGGCCTCAAAAGGTGCAGTCTTAATACTTGCGTGGTAACTGTTGTTGTAAGAAAGTTCAGCCAAAGGCAAGTGTCTATTCCAACCTTTGTTGAAGTCGATAACACAAGCACAAAGCATATCTTCCAACGTTTGAATGGTTCATTCACTCTGACCATCGGTTTGCGCATGATAAGAAGTACTCATGTCGAGTTGAGTTCCAAGAGCAGATTGTAAGGATTTCTAGAATCTAAAAGTGAATCGACTGTCGCGATCAAAAATGATAGAGATAGGAACTCCATGACGTGTAACAATCTCCTTGATATAAAGTTGTGACAATTTCTCCATTTCGTCGGTTTCTTTGATCGGTAAGAAGTGTGCAGATTTAGTAAGACGATCCACTATGACCCAAATAGTATCATTGTGGTTTGAAGTCTTGGGCAACTTAGTAATAAAGTCCATAGTGATACATTCCCACTTCCACTACGGAATATCCGGCTGTTGAAGTAAACCAGATGGCTTTTGATGCTCGGCCTTAACTTTCAAACAAGTAAGGCACTTGCTCACATAATCAGCAATGTCAGATTTCAGATTAGGCCACCAATAAAACTCTTTCACATCTGGATACAATTTACTAGAGCCTGGGTGAATAGAATACCTAGTCTTATGTGCTTCATCCAAGACTAGTTCTCGAAGATTTCCGAAGATTGGGACCCAGATTCGGTTATTGAAATACTTTGTTCCGTTTTCTTTGAGTTCAAGTTACTTTTCGAGACCTTTCAGTCCCTCGAGTTGGACATTCTCTTCCTTCAATGCCTCAAGTTGTGCTTCACAGATTTGTGACGTCAGATAGAATCGTTGGTGCCATCAGGTAATGATAGAATTGAGGTTGTGGTCAATTTATCCTTTAGAATCTTGAAAGCAGATTCCTGTTCTTCAGACCACTCAAACTTCTTCCTCTTATGAGTTAGCTTGGTAAGAGGTTTCGCTGGAAATAAAAATCTTTCGATGAATCTTCGGTAATAACCAGCAAGTCCCAAAAATCAGAGAACATGCTTTCTTGTGCCCAAAAGATATTAAATCATAGAATTGACGTTTACGAAGGTGTTGTGGTTTAGCCTTGAAATATCGGAAGTAGATACTTCTCAGACGAGCTTAGTGAAATCTCTACCCGTGATACCAGTGTAATAACAGTTAGGATTGATACCAATCTGAAATACAGTTAGGGTTGAATTCCCACACAGTGCCTCCCTTAAGAATAGGTGTGACCACTGTTCGTATCTCAGATACTGATTTCACAGCCCGCATTTATGCCACAATCAACCCTAAAAAGAATAGTTGATAAGCGTAAGAGGTATGTTTTGTTCTTGCACGAAGGATAAGAAGAAATATGATCCAATCATAATACGGAGTAATACGAAAATTTTATATAATAAGTCAAAGTAATTTTGAAAAAGTTTGAGACATTTGGATGTGACAATAATAATGAAACGAAGTTCTTAGTAAAACTGGAGTTATGTGCAATGTGTACTATTTTAAGTAAAATAACTTTTAAATTCAAATGTAAAAGAATTGATTTGTAAAAGTGAATGTATAATTTGATATGTACTAGTCAAAATAAGTAAAAGTAAATTTTATTTACTCTATTATATAAATATATACCATTTATAAAATTTGCACGAATGGCAGTAAATTTATTTTATAAAATTTTGAGAGGATCGCACAGTAAAATAGTGTGTGTAAAATTTTGGTAGACAGAATTTTCATATTTCCGAGGTTATGAGTTGGAGAAAGACTAAGAAAAATCGAGTGAAGGACCTTGAAAATTCCGGGTGATATTTGAGCAACAATGTTACGAGGTAATGATAACTATTGAATTTAGGTGTGGTTGATGACTAATATAAGTTCTTGGGATTCAAAATGTTCATGTGTGAAGCTATTGCTGAAACGACCCGTCCATATTACTATAAACGCAGTACGTTATTCATTGGTCTCATAGCGAGGTATTTGACCTCTATGTGATACGTTTTAGAAAAATATTGCATTCGTTTCATAAAAAGCACGCCATTATTATACATAATGCATGTTTTAAACAATTGGGCGATTATTTAAGGAATAATCCCCATAATACATCGGTTTTCAAATACTACACACTTGACATAACAGTAAAATATAATACATGACAAAGGTTTTATTGAATGCAACATTTCATTTAAACAAAAGCATGAGACTCCATGCACAGCTTGCTCAGATAATGCAACAGCGGAAGACTTTCTTAAGGACCTGCGAATAAACATGTTTAAACAGTCAACACAAAGGTTGGTGAGATATATAGGTTTAGCATCGATATAAATATAAACCACAAGATTTCATAGTTATAAATATATGTACACTCGCAAGTGTATAAAAGTATTCTATAAGTTGTTGAGCGCTTTGGTAACCATACTTAACTATTAATGTAGCATATTCCCTTTATTATGAAATCTCCCTACACTGTACCAAGTGTAGTAAAAATGAAGTACTATGCAACCGTTTACGATACTAGAGCGACTAGCCCGGTTGGGGTTGTCAAACCCAATAGATCTATCAATAGGATTCGCGCTTACATGTTCTTACAACATGTAAATATTAGTTACCAAGCTATTAGGGAAGATATGCAAGGTGGTACAACTCAACGTAGAATATATTTTAAGTACTTGTGTCCATGGCGTAAAACATAAATTGCATGTATTCTCATCCCAAAATATTTACTGTCGTAAAAGTATAGTTTCAACAAGTTTTCAACTTATTAAAATATAGCCGACGTCCTTGGATTCACGAACCTATAACAATAATAACGATTCAGATAATAATACATGTGAATAAAATAAAACAAGTTCATAGAATACTTATATATTAATTTTTAACATTTTTATGTTAGTAGTCCTTTGTTAGTAGTCCAAAATAGTCCGAAATGTCCAACAGTCCAATAATCGGTATATATATAATCTTAGAATTACCCCCACGACGTATTGTATACGTATTGTCTTTGCATCAACCCAGAGACGTATTGTATACGTATTGTCTTAGAATTTATCAAAACATATTGTATACTTATTGTCTTAGGATTTATCAAAACGTATTGTATACTTATTGTCATGGAATGTACCAAGATTATTATATATATATATACAATCTCGGAATTAACTAAGATTATAATATTTTGTTATACTAATGATAACATGTCCAATATATATATATATATATATATATATATATATATATATATATATATATATATATATATATATATATATATATATATATATATATATATAGGATATAGGAAAAGTTAGCAAGGATATGGTTAATATAGTTTTTACAATATAAATTTTGTCCATACAACGTTAATTTTAGCAGATTTTGTTTTGCTCGCCAAATATTCATTACAACTCCATTTAAAGTGATTCAAGTTGCTATGAATTCCTCAAGAAGTTAATTTTTCAAAAAAAATTCTAAAATTTCAGCCCATGTATTAATATTCAGATTTTTACCCTATTTTTGTGGCGGTGGACAGATTTGGAAGAATCCCGGCACCCACCCAATATATGATTTTTGATAAAATACTTCCACTTTGTCTAAAATCATGAAACAAATACTGGAAGTCTTACTTTCATATATTAACATATTTCCAAAGTCTTAGCCTCGAACTCAAAGTCTAAGATAGGTTTTTAATTCCCAACCCAAAACAGCCCGCTTTTTACCGAATGGAGATTAAACGATATATGTTAAGTTTCAAGGTGTTCTTCATATGTACAAGTTATAAGTTCTTATATTAACTTAATATAACATCATAATACATATAAATAAGTGTTATTAGGGTTAAGTTAGAAAGATTAGATTAGTTTTTCAAATAAGTTTAGAATCAACTAAACTATGTTCTAGTTTATAAATTTCTTATATAGATAGCTATTAACATATGAATTGAACAAGAATTTAGGCAAGGTTAATACCTTAATTTTGGAGCTTGAACTTGCTAGAAATAGATGAAGAACAAAGAAAGGGATACTAGAACTAGAGAGAGTATGTGTTTGTAAGTAAACATGAAGTAAAAATTAGAAAATGAAATGGTAAAAATTTGATCAAATATGGTGTCTTTATATACTAGTTGTAATTTGTCATTTTGTTAAAAATTTCTAGTATAAGTTAAAAACTATTAAGTAATGCATGACATATTATTCCATTATTGAAAATTTCTATTGGTATATACCAATTGTAAGTACTTCTAGAAGTTGCGTATAAATACCGTATAAATACGAGTAGGATTCTTGATGAAATTGAATGAGAATATGAGTATAGCTATCTTTTTTGAGTATAAGTATGTTAATATATGTATTTAAGTCTTTCAAAAGTGTATTGATACATCTTAATACAATACATATATATTCATTTTAACATAAGGGTCATTACGTTGTTAAATGTTACATATATATATTGTTTTCGAAAACCTTAAGTTAGTAGTTTCAATTTATATATAAAACCCATTATTAATATACTTAATGAGATACTTAACTATCATAAATTCAAGTTAGATATAATCCATATATCCATATATATACATAAGTATATATTTAATACAAGTTATGATGTTCGTGAATCATCGAACAAAAAGTTGGTCAATTGTTTGTATGAAACTTATTTTAAAAGTTTTAAAACTTGTCAAAATTTATCACTTATCATGTCGGAATAATTTTATCATATAAAGATTAAGTTTAAATTTTGGTCGGAAATTTCCGGGTCGTCACAGTACCTACCCGTTAAAGAAATTTCGTCCCGAAATTTGATTGGGATCGTCATGGCTGACAATAAGTATGTTTTCATGACGCATAAGAGCTAAAAATTAGAGTTTTATCATCATTGGGTAATATAGATAAATCAATTTGATTTTGTAAAGAGTACGAGTGAAGCTATCGCAAAAGAGTGAAAATGTGTAAATACATGTTCGTCTTATCTGATGACGTAGCCACGGTTGATTTTTGGAATTCAAGGAATTTTAGAAGAAAATATTTGAAATCTAAATAAGATTTGATTCTTTGGAAATTAAGGAAATTATGATCTTCTTCGAATTAATGCGATAACCCATCTTGATTTCTCTGTCGGATATTTCACTATAAATCCACCTCCTTCGTTTCCTTACAACTCACACCTTCTATTCTTTCTCCATCAACTCATATTTTAAAGTATTCTTCAATATGCTTCATCCAGTGCTAATTCTTGATATACTCCTCACTTTCGTATCTGTCGTTCTTCTTTTTCATCTTCCTCCGAAAGAATCTATTTACTTCTACTATACTCTTGGTTTTATAGTGTTTTTAGTTCTCCCGTGTCTTTATATTACTATATGTATCGATATATACGGTTTATAGTTTCTGGGTTATTGGGTTTTATATCTTCCCTTATATTTCGATGTCCCTTCTTCTGTCTTCTATAATCATTGTCATCCCCAGTTAATGCTCTCTTTTATTTGCTGCAATTTATACTCTAATTTCTGTTTCGGAGCTTTGTCCTTTCGTTCTTCTTCTTGCGATTAAGCACCGCTTGTAATGGTTCAGAATTCGCAGATATAAATTTCGGAATGAACATTGTTAATGTTCTAAGAAAGAAATGGTAATGGCATGATTCTGATTTGTTAAATTACCAGAATACCCTAGAAAACATCTAATCATCAAGAAATATTTTCTTGATATTTTAGAGGTTAAATAGAATACAAGAGTCGTGTAACATAGCACATGATGATGTTATGATCTGTGAATCATCACGTTCCATTTAGAAACTCAACATGACTTACTATAATATAATCACGTTGATCAAGTGTCATTAGATTGTACTAACTCATGCATCAGTTCCCAACACTACTTCAAAAACATTCATATTTCAAACTCGAAGGTTTCAGAATTTAGAAACTAAAACAGTTTCCCTTCTGATGTAACACTGATATCGTGAAGAGATAAAAGATTTCAGATAAGAATAGTTATGAAAATATCTTTAGAAATATGGAGGATATTTATAATGAAAGATATGATGATATCTTAGAATTTCTAATATCATAGGATGATGAAGAATATTGTCCGCAAGGGTTTTAGAGTAAGGAGTAAGGTATTCATTAATGACTTCGGCAGGCACTGAATCATTTGGATCATTTGCAGGAAGATTTAGTCTTTGTGACTTGTCCACAGCTTCCTTCATACTTTGCTCAATCCGTTTTCCAGTTCCAAACCTTCTCTTTTTCTGAGCTTTGCCAATACACTACTATTTATCATCAAACTTTTGACTGTTAAAGTCATCAACAGTTTTCGCTGTTTTATTAGCTTTCTCAAAATTTAAAGAACTGATTCGTAGACTAGAGTGCTTTTCAGAATTTCAGATTGAAAGATCATAATTCTAAGAGATAGATGTTATATGTATACATATAACTATTGATGTAGAAACGCTGCGAGATTCAAAATACTAATTTGCTGATTTCTCGGTACTTGATATGGCAATTATTGTTACAAGATGTAGATGAGTACCTGATAAAGTTTCAATGAATAAGTATCATGATTATTCGGAGAGGCTTAAAGATCAATGAAATTGCTGATAAGTTTTTTTTGCTAATGTGCGAGATATGAAAGGTTCTCCGGTAACAATGATGAAGGGTAATCGTTATAGTAAGGCTTATTTGAATAAACAATTGAAGGTGATTTGCTAGAGCTATGAGAAAACTGTCTATTTTGAAAAGAGATTGAAAATTTGTTTTAGCTAGTAAATGCCAAAGGGTTTGACACGGATACGTGTTAAACTATGACTTTGATTTCGAGGATTTTTCAGGTACATAACTGTGGGTAACATGTGGTTGGATCATCATCTCGATTGCTTATTATTTAGAGTGTCTTCAGGAATTTCGGAGGGTTTGAACACAGATTGTAATCATTAATATACCTATGATGTTCTAACACAGTTTTGAAGTCAAAGTATAGCTTTGAAATATGTAGGAATCTAAGAGCGGTGATACCGGTTATATCTCGAATTGAATTTTGCGATTTCAAAATCGGAATATGTAATTGAATTTGAATGAGTATGGTTGTTTTGATTTTCTATGGAAGAATGTATAGTGAGTATAGTTGATGGTTGCTGGTTGCTGATTCAGATTCGAAGAATGTAATATATAAATTGTGAATTTATATATCTCTCGGGTATTACCTACCCGTTAAAAAAATTTCACAATTAATATTTTGTACAAAAGAATTTTATTACCGTCTTTATGAAAATATATATGTGTATATTTTCTTCAGATGTAATATAGATTTAATGAGTTAATATTAAATTAAACTCATTTGCGTTACGGTTGAAACTAGAATTGAATAATTCCTAAAAACTTTAGAAATTACATAACTTTTACGGAGTATTTCTTCAATAAATTATGAATCAATACTTCATTATTTGTTGATGCATGATGTTGGTGTTCGTGGAATTCTTGTGAATTTCGCAAGGTACGAATGATGTTATCTGAAAAGTTTCGAGTACATCGATGATGAAAGTGTAAAATCAAACATATATTTGAATAATACACTTGATTTATTATGAGTTGAAATTTATTGAATTGAGATAGAAATTGTAGTTAACGATGGTTAGATTGCAGACGAAGGACGTACCTTATCGCATATTAGTAATATGAATTAATCGAATAGTTAAGATTCACACATAATAGCTTAGTACGGAAAGATTTATTATGGTTTAAAAATTTATATATATAAGATCTACATATAAATCCTTCAGTGGAAATGAGTTAATACTTCATAACTCGTTAATATGACATACTTGTTGTTGACTTGTAATGATGTTCACAGTGATTCTTGAACTGGCGAAGTTTGTGATGTTATAGGTGCTGCTGATTTTGACAATACCGACGGCACTGACTGTGCTGGTGATGCTAACGGTACTGTTGATGCTGCTGGTAAAACAAGTCTAACTTGTAAATCACACACCATTCTTGTCAGGGTTTCTACTCTTCTTTTTATCATTTTGGTTCACTCAACTGATTTATGGTTAGGGCTAGAATAGATAATCTCTAAGACTTTAGAGACTACATAATCGTCGCAAAATGTTTCTCCAGTGAAGTTATGAAATAACACTTCATCGTTTGTTGTTATTGGTATTCCTTGGTATCTACAGAGCGTATGACATTGGTGCTCGTGGGATAGATTGTAAAGTTAAGGTTTATGATGCAGTTGCGGTTGGAGGTGGTGATGGTACTGCTGGTGTTATTGATGGTGGCACTGGTTATGCTGCTGGTGCTGCTGCTGGTGTTTGTAACCTTTGCACCATATTCTCCAAAGCCACTACCCGAGCACGAAGCTCGTTGACTTCCTCCATTACGCCGGGATGATTGTCGGTTCGGACAAGAGGATAAATAAAATCTAGAATTTGATATAGTATATAATCGTGACGAGATACTCTAGAAATGAGAGAGAAAATGGTGTTTCGGACAGGTTCGCCGATAAGTGCTTCCGGTTCTTCGCCAAGAGGGCAATGTGGTGGATGGAAGGGATCACCTTCTTCTTGTCTCCAATGATTGAGGAGGCTACAAACCCATCCCCAATTCATCCAGAATAGATGATGACTGATTGGTTTATCCATTCTGGTCACACTGCTTTCGGAGCTTGAGTGGGATTCCATTTCAGAATCCGAGGGACTTGAAATGACGAATTCCATTTCGTTCGATTGAATAAAGGATTTTTTGATATGAAATGATTTTCGGCTATCGGATGGTGTTCTAATTACATAGAATATATATATATATATATATATATATATATATATATATATATATATATATATATATATATATATATATATATATATATATATATATATATATATATATATATATATATATATATATATATATATATAGCAAAGATCTCGTAGATTACGGAGGGATTTACAGAATATGTCAGGCAAGGTTTACAGTAATAGATATGATAAGATATGATTTAGCAGGTATGCTAAGATAAGAATTTTGTCTATACACTATTCATGCAATCAATGCAGCAAGACGTGTCTAGACTAAGAATGATAAGCAGGTAATTTCTTAAGGATGATAAGTAGGTAATTTTCGACACATAATGATAAGCAAAACTTTTGACATGCAGACACGGTCAAAGTCCAGACTCACTAATGCATCCTAACAACCATCAGTTAGACATACTAATGCAAGACCTGGTTCGCTAGGACCAATGCTCTGATACCAACTGAAACGACCCGTCCATATTACTATAAACGCATTACATTATTCATTGGTCCCATAGCGAGGTATTTGACCTCTATATGATACGTTTTAGAAAAATATTGCATTCGTTTCATAAAAAGCACACCATTATTATACATAATGCATGTTTTAAACAATTGGGCGATTATTTAAGGAATAATCCCCATAATACATCGGTTTTCAAATACTACACACTTGACATAACAGTAAAATATAATACATGACAGAGGTTTTATTGAATACAACATTTCTTTTAAACAAAAGCATGAGACTCCATGCACAGCTTGTTCAGATAATGCAACAGCAGAAGACTTTCTTATGGACCTGAGAATAAACATGCTTAAACAATCAACATAAAGGTTGGTGAGATATATAGGTTTATCATCGATATAAATATAGACCACAAGATTTCATAGTTATAAATATATGTACACTCGCAAGTGTATAAAAGTATTCTATAAGTTGTTGAGCGCTTTGGTAACCATACTTAACTATTAATGTAGCATATTCCCTTTATTATGAAATCTCCCTACACTGTACCAAGTGTAGTAAAAATGAAGTACTATGCAACCCTTTACGATACTAGAGCGACTAGCCCGGTTGGGGTTGTCAAACCCAATAGATCTATCAATAGGATTAACTATTAATGTTCTTACAACATGTAAATATTAGTTACCAAGCTATTAGGGAAGATATGCAAGGTGGTACAACTCAACGTAGAATATATTTTAAGTACTTGTGTTCATGGCGTAAAACATAAATTGCATGTATTCTCATCCCAAAATATTTTTAGAGTTTAAAAATGGGACTATATACTCACTGTCGTAAAAGTATAGTTTCAACAAGTTTTCAACTTATTAAAATATAGCCGACGTCCTTGGATTCATGAACCTATAACAATAATAACGATTCAGATAATAATACATGTGAATAAAATAAAACAAGTTCATAGAATACTTATATATTAATTTTTAATATTTTTATGTTAGTAGTCCTTTGTTAGTAGTCTAAAATAGTCCGAAATGTCCAACAGTCCAATAATCGGTATATATATAATCTTAGAATTACCCCACGACGTATTGTATACGTATTGTCTTTGCATCAACCCAGAGACGTATTGTATACGTATTGTCTTAGAATTTATCAAAACGTATTGTATACTTATTGTCTTAGGATTTATCAAAACGTATTGTATACTTATTGTCATGGAATGTACCAAGATTATTATATATATATATACAATCTCGGAATTAACTAAGATTATAATATTTTGTTATACTAATGATAACATGTCCAAATATATATATATATATATATATATATATATATATATATATATATATATATATATATATATATATATATATATATATAGGAAAAGTTAGCAAGGATATGGTTAATATAGTTTTTACAATATAAATTTCGTCCATATATCGTTAATTTTAGCAGATTTTGTTTTGCTCGCCAAATATTCATTACAACTCCGTTTAAAGTGATTCAAATTGCTATGGATTCCTTAAGAAGTTAATTTTTCAAAAAAAATTCGAAAATTTCAGCCCATGTATTAATATTCAGAGTTTTACCCTCTTTTTGTGGCGGTGGACAGATTTGGAAGAATCCCGGCACCCACCCAATATATGATTTTTGATAAAATACTTCCACTTTGTCTAAAATCATGAAAAAAATATTAGAAGTCTTATTTACATATATTAACATATTTCCAAAGTCTTAGCGTCGAACTCAAAGTCTAAGATAGGTTTTTAATTCCCAACCCAAAACAGCCCGCTTTTTACCGAATGGAGATTAAACGATATATGTTAAGTTTCAAGGTGTTCTTCATATGTATAAGTTATAAGTTCTTATATTAACTTAATATAATATCATAATACATATAAATAAGTGTTATTAGAGTTAAGTTAGAAAGATTAGATTAGTTTTTCAAATAAGTTTAGAATCAACTAAACTATGTTCTAGTTTATAAATTTCTTATATAGATAGCTATAAACATATGAATTGAACAAGAATTTAGGCAAGGTTAATACCTTGATTTTGAAGCTTGAACTTACTAGAAATAGATGAAGAACAAAGAAAGGGATACTAGAACTAGAGAGAGTATGTGTGTGTAAGTAAACATGAAGTAAAAATTAGAAAATAAAATGGTAAAAATTTGATCAAATATGATATCTTTATATACTAGTTGTAATTTGTCATTTTGTGAAAAATATCTAGTATAAGTTAAAAAGCATTAGGTAATGCATGACATATTATTCCATTATTGAAAATTTCTATTGGTATATACCAATTGTAAGTACTTCTAGAAGCTGCGTATAAATACCGTATAAATACGAGTAGGATTCTTGATGAAATTGAATGAGAATATGAGTATAGCTATATTTGTTGAGTATAAGTATGTTAATATATGTATTTAAGTCTTTCAAAAGTGTACTAATACATCTTAATACAATACATATATATTCATTTTAACATAAGGGTTATTACGTTGTTAAATGTTACATATATATATTATTTTCGAAAACCTTAAGTTAGTAGTTTCAATTTATATATAAAACCCATTATTAATATACTTAATGAGATACTTAACTATCATATATTCAAGTTAGATATAATCCATATATCCATATATATACATAAGTATATATTTAATACAAGTTATGATGTTCGTGAATCGTCGAACAAATGGTTGGTCAATTGTTTGTATGAAACTTATTTCAAAAGTTTTAAAACTTGTCAAAATTTATCAACTATCATGTCGGAATAATGTTTTCATATAAAGATTAAGTTTAAATTTTGGTCGAAAATTTTCGGGTCGTCACAATTGCTGTCTAGTGAGATATGAATGGTAGAGTTTTAGAACATAAAGTTAATCCCCTGTTGAATGCCAACTGGTCATGACTATCATTGGAGTCGGAAGACTGGCAGTACGTCCCCTTATTAAATCTACGTATGGATTGCTTGATTCCTTCGCTCAAGCCGCAGCATGCGAGAAAATGGAAAACTTCAGGTGGTGTATCTAACCCTAAATTTTGAATTGACTGTGATCGATTATTGCATGGTGCCAAGTAATGAATGCATGAGTGCAAAAAATTTTCCTTGGCTATGGGAATCAAAAGATTATGCCCATGAGATATTGACCATCTTGGCACAGAGAATGTGATAGTGAATGTGGTGTTTATAATATTGTCGTGAACTCAAATGAAAATCTTGCGAGTGGTTGTCGCTTATCTTCGATGGGTTTCCTAATGGGTTTATGAAAATTTACACCAAGAGCGTAATTACAGATAACAGGAGGCATGCTTCGAAGAAATTTTGGGGGTGTTACTTTAGGTCACATGAGAATATACATCCTTCCTTCCAGTGAAGGAGCGTGAATATTAGGCGTCAAAGATAAAGAGGTGAGTTGTTTAAGAAAGAATGAAAAGTTTTACAACCTTTATGGTATAGGAGGGATTGTTAATCTACTAATGGATATGAGATAGATAGTTGGGTTGAAATAAGCTCTTCATATATCTACAAATCAGATTATGATTACCCTTCATGTAATAACATTGAGATTTTCAAACGAATGACTTGGGAATTTGATTCACTTTCTATTCCATATGTCATGATATTGAAATTTCTATATGAATTACCATAATATAATCACATTGACCAAGCGTCATTATATTTCACTAATTCATACTTCCACTTCAATATCAACCCATAAGGTCAGGACACGCGATCAAACTTTGACGTTGGAATGTTGAGTCATGAGGGCATCCCTCGGTTTCACCAACCGATATGGTCTTATAAAAGAACTCGCATGAGTCAAAGAATAGTTTGAACCATTTTGGCGGAGTCAGGTCATAAAGATATGTATGGATATGATAACATTCACATACTAACTGGTCCCTTAGAGTCGAGATCAGGCAATATGATAAGGTTTTGGCTTGACATCTTTAGGAAAAGATATAGAATATCAGAAGAGTTAAAAGCAGGTAGTAAGATGAATTGACAGTATAAAGATTAAAGGAAAACGCTTAAAACTAAGGCAAGAAAGGTTATAGTCCTAAAGATCGCTAAGGCACCCAAACTAACACATAAGGCACACATAATATGCAATTCTGGTTCTCTATAACAACCTGGCTCGGATACCACTCTGTCACACCCCCTAAATGGGACCGAAAGTCATATGTGACTAACCAATATCATAACACAAGTGTAAAGCGAGAACGACCCTAAATGAGACGTTTTTATTAAAAACCAATGTATTTAAAGCATCGGAAAGTATAAGTCATTACAAATGAATCCTTAGAAATGTAAATGTAAACTTAAATGTTTTAATGCAATAATATGAATGTAAAAATGCAGACTCCAAAAGCAGCAAAGTCCAAATAGCAAACAATCTTTAGCAACCTTCACCTCAGACAAAACATGCTTAAAGTGTCAACCAAAAATGGTTGAGTGAACAACATAGGTTTATAATTGTTTTAGACCACAAGATTTAGTTATCAAAAGTAGTGCTGAAGTTATGATATTGAAACTAAACAAAGTTATCCCAGGACACCTTGAACTGTCAGTGTCATTGAAATCATTATTATGTAACCAAAGACCAACGATCAACTGATTAGAGACGTCACTCTCAATAGGCCTACTCACAATAATTAAGTTTACGTTTATACATAGCAATTAACGATATCATGGCAGGGATTTAGCATGAATCAAAGCATGGCAGCACAGTTAAGCAGTTTTCGGGTACTTGTGTCTAAGCGTAAAATAGTTTGAAAGCAAGCATGTGTCTCACCGCAAAGTTTAAAATAAGTAATAGAGAAAATTAAAAAGTGGGGCTATGAAGTTCACCTTAGTAGCAAGTAAGTTATTCCACGCAAGAAGAATGAACGGAGTAAGCGATCGGAGATCTCAACCTAGAGATATAACCTTTGATTAGTTAATGTCTAACAGAAATAAAGTATGTTTATTAATATAGCAACTATATTAACAATGATGGTTTTCGAGAAAAGTTTCTATTTCTCAAAAGTTTCTAATTTCGAAAACTTATTATTCATGGAAAGCTTCTCCTTATAGTAAGTTTCTAGTTTTGGTATGTTCGGGTTATAATGCTTCACAAATATGTTGTACAACTTTGCCCAAACCTCGTTGCTATTAGGTAAGTCACTCTGATGATCTGTTGTTACCGGGTGCCTAGGACTCTTGACCAGAATCTAAGTCTTGGCATTCGATATCCACAAGCGAGTCCCATAATGGAAACAAGGACCACCCTAGGCCGTAAGTAGCGGTTAGGTTCGTATAAAGTGCACGTTATCTTTCGACTATAACTTTCATGTATTATAAGCGTATAGTTATGATACGTTAATGTATTATTATTATACTTTATAGTTTAATATTTGTGTGATAATATAACTTAGTTTAATTTAAAGTGTTACAATATAAGATAGGTTTTCATGTGTATAGTAATATTATACATTATTACTTTAGTTAAACCTTTTAACTTATAATCTTATATTATCATTTTTTATGTTTTTAAGCCTTATATGTTTTATTATAACCATAACTTATAGGTTTTATCATAACCTTATCATGTTCACCTCTTATATTATTCACTATTACCTTTTATATAAAAACTAATTACCTTTTGATATTATAATTCCAGTATTATATTTATCTTTTATCTAACTCACTCTTTAACCATATTAACTATCACAATATTATTAACTTCATTTATATATTTATAATGATATATACATACTCTAATAATGTTTTATCATAAATTCATAATCATAATCATCATACTTATAATTTATAAATATACATGATACATATATTATAGTCTTCACCATGTTAAATATACTTATATATATATTTTTCATATACATACCTACAATGCATATTCATATTCATACGTATTCATATACACATGCATGCATATCACTTCTTTTTATCAAATTTCCTAAGTCTTTTAACTATATTCACATTCTTGAACATCATAATACTTATAAAGATCTAACATGTTCATCTTCTTTTATTATTACTATTTTCATGACTATATCAAGTTTATAATTACCATAATTATCTTTATAATAACAAATCTCATAATAATATTCATAACGTTATTCACCATCATTTAGTCATGTTTATAACAATATAACTTGGAATTTATATCCATAAAGTATATAATTAAAACTAGAGATTATTTTATACCTTAGGAGTCTTTTAAACAAGAAAAAGTGAAGATATTGATGGTGTAAAGAAGCCGATCAGCAGCAAACTTCCAGCAGCAAAAAAGGAGTCCAAAAGTGATCAAAAGTGATGGTTTATGGTGGCGGTTAGCGGCGGACAGTAGCAAAAAAATAACGCAGCAGCAGGGTGATGAATTGGGCGGGTCTTGAGTGATGTTTGGTGGTCGAAAACACAGCAACACCGGCTATCTTTTTGGGCAGTTTTGGGGTCGAAACAATAGCAGCAAAACTGTAGTTTAGGGGTCAGTTGGGCTGCAAATAAATGGTAGCTAGGTGGCGGTTCACAGCGGCAGCAGAAGGCTGCACTTTGGGGTCGAAAACAGCAGCAGAACTGCTGTAAATGGTGGCGAGTTGGGATGCTAAAAATATCAACTCATAAGCAGCAAAAACAGGTCGATTATGGGCTGATTTAGGCGTCGAAACACAACAAAAAAAGCAGGCATTGGTGGTGATTTGTAACAGCAACAAAATGAAAGGACCCCTTCATACCGAATATAAACGATTCACGATAGTTGATTTCATTGCGAGGTATTTGACCTCTAAATGATACATTTTACAAACATTGCATTCGTTTTTAAAAGACAAACTTTCATCACATCGAAACTTGATGGCATGCATACCATTTCAT
The DNA here is from genome assembly GCF_046630445.1 of Rutidosis leptorrhynchoides. Classification (NCBI taxonomy): domain Eukaryota; kingdom Viridiplantae; phylum Streptophyta; class Magnoliopsida; order Asterales; family Asteraceae; genus Rutidosis; species Rutidosis leptorrhynchoides. The sequence continues at coordinate 154,546,200 of NC_092341.1, read as the reverse complement.
AATATATCCAACTATAAATGACTTAATAATATTTTTGATGAACTCAACGACTCGAACGCAACGTCTTTTGAAATATGGCATGAATGACTCCAAGTAGTATCTCTAAAATGAGCAAATGCACAGCGGAAGATTTCTTTCATACCTGAGAATAAACATGCTTTAAAGTGTCAACCAAAAGATTGGTGAGTTCATAGGTTTATCTTAAACAATCATTTCAATAATTTCAATAGACCACAAGATTTAATTTTCATAGTTAACTGCAGGAACACTCATCTGCAAATGAACACTCATCTGTATAAAAATCCATTCATATGGTGAACACCTGGTAACCGACCTTAACAAGATGCATATAGAATATCCCTAAATATACAGGTACACTCATCTGTATATAAAAATCGAAGTACTAAAGCATCCAGAACCTGGATGGGGTTTGTTAGGCCCATAGATCTATCTTCAGGATTCGCGTCAATTAGGGGGTCTGTTCCCTAATTCTTAGGCTACCAAGCTAAAAGGGTGATATTCAATTTCGATAATCCAACCATAGAATGTAGTTTCGATTACTTGTGTCTATTTCGTAAAACATTTATAAAATCAGCGCATGTATTCTAAGTCCCAAAAATATATATTGCAAAAACATTTAAAAAGGGAGCAAATGAAACTCACAATATGATATTTTGTAGTAAAAATATGCATACGACGGAACTGAACAATGCAGGGTTGGCCTCGGATTCACGAACCTATATCATTTATATATATATTAATATATATAAATTGTAATCGAACAAATTTTATATATATTATTATTAATTGTTATTTTGGTAATTTATATGTTTCATTAATGATTTAATTAACTATATTTATTTTATATATACTTTAGATAAATAATGTTAAAAATAATAATATTAAAAATAATAATGATGATAATCATAATAATAATTATTATAGTATTCATAAAATTAATAATAATAGTAATTTTTATAGAAATAATATTAATACTCATAAAAATAATAATAATGATAATAATAATGATGATAGTAATAGTAGTTTTTAATAAAGGTGAAAAGTTTAATAATAATGATAATGAAAATAATAATTTTGATAATAGTACTTATTAATAATAATAATAATGATAATAATAATAACAATCTTATTACTAATGATAATATTAATAATGATACTACTTAATGATATTACTAGAAATGATAATAATATTAGTAATAACTATAATAATAATAATAATCATAATTGTAATGATAATAATAATAAATAATAACTAATATTTATTTTAGTAATAATAATAATAATAATTCTAATACTAATAATAATAACAATAATAATTATAATAATTTTAGAATACAACCTTTGAAGAAAACAAGCTCCTAAAAATAAAACGCCATTGCCCAGGCTCGAACCTGAGACCTCTCTCTTAACCAACAACACTCATAACCACTGATCCATCTGCTATTTTTCTGAATTAATTCACAGTCTATATTGTTTTAACCTTAAATTCTACTGTCTTCATAATACAAACCCCACTTATCTTCATCATCATCATCCTTCCTTATTATCAAAACATAATCGATTATTATGCTTCTCATCATGATTTGTCATCATCGTCATCAAGTGTTCGTATCATCATCATCATAAACCTCCATCATCATGACCATCTATCATCATCATCGTCATTCGATGGCCCCAAAAAAATAAATAAAATCTAATCTGCTTGTGATTTGGCCGCTGCCCTCTTCAAAACAGTCCACTAGCCTATATGAACTAAAGTGATACCAGCCCATCACATAAATTAAAGGCCTGCGGCCTGGATTCAGTAAGTTTAGAAATAAATTTCCAAAATTGTTTGCATAACAGATACATAAATTGGCACGTGAATTAGATCCCTTGGTCCACCATATTCTCCAGCCTGCAAGTGGGGAATATAAAATAAAAATTTATTCGGTGATGATGGGGTCTAATCAATCCAGCTCAGAGAACACAAACTACAGCTTTACGTCATCTTCATCATTCTTCACGTTTTAAAACTCAAACAGAAAAAAAATATACGCAGCTAGTAGCAGTAGTAACTAGGATCACTAGGTGGTTTAAGATGGTGTAGAGATAGTGGAATTGGGTGGCGATTTTGGTGTTTCATGAAGATGTTATGGTGAGGGTGGATGGTGGTTATCGGTTTGGTCTTGCAAATAGAACATAAGAACAAGAAGATGTCGGTTCCTTGTTGATATGGGTGGGTTTCGAATATGACTAGGGGAGAGAGAGAGAGAGAGAGAGAGAGAGAGACGATGGTTGAGAGATAGAGGTGAGGGTTTTTGATTAGGTTATCAAAGAAGAAGTACAGTGGTAGCATAATTTCGATGAGCTATCAACAGGAAGAAAAATTAACTGGATTTAATGGGGGTCGATCAAAAACAAGTGGTTTCATTTTGTGTTTGGGTTCATGACCGAAATAAGAACAAAATTAGTAGTAGCAATTGTAGCAACCAACAATGGTTTGAGTGCATGATGGTTTACTGTTCTAAATGATAAGAAAAGAGAGAGAGAAGAGAGTGAGAGGGTGGTGAACATGGTGGCGTATAAATGGTGATCAGGTGATGATGAAAGGAAATAAAAAAATACAAAGGGTGTGAAGGTGGCCGATCAACAAGTGGGTTTCCATTTTGGGTTGGATTGTCGTGGTGTTTACAAGGGTGTATCCACCGAAGTTACAACTAAAACATTTTCCTTGATTGACAACTTCATAAGTGGGTTGATGTATCCGCGAACTACGAACATTATGATTACAGTTTGAAAGTGGAAGTGGTGTTGTTGGTGATCGAATAAAAATGAATAAGGTGGTGAGTTATCTTGATGATCACCAAAAATGATGAAAGTGGTGGTGATCGTAGGTAGTGAGAATCTATGAGGTGGTAGGTTAATTGATGGTGCATTCGGGTTGTGAGTTTCTACACAACAACTAGTAGTAGTCATGGATTGTTTGAAGAAGAGAAAGGTGGTGATGAAGGTTGATTCAAGAAGAAGCAGTAGTGGGAGAAATATGATGATGAAAATGCTACATCATACACATTCATATATATAATATCATATAACAACAACTTGGTAACATAAATAATAAAATAATATAACTAAACATGTGAATATGCAAGAATAATAGTAAGCAGCCTTCAATCTAACATTATCTGCCGACACTTTTAATAGGAATAGTATTTCGTAGTCCGTTGTTAATCAGTGGCGGATTAAAGGTATTCCAAAAAATCTCAAATTTTTACAGTGACTATCTTTATTTATTTGGTCATTATGGTATAAGATTTGATCAATAATTTTATTAAATAAAAATTACATCAACTGTCCCTCTCAATTCTGGGTAAAATATAAAAAGTTCTAAAATTTAACAAACAGCACCTAAATACATTTTTAATAAGTCTATAATTTATAGAACTCATTTTTGGATCACCGTTTATTTTAAAATCATATAAGTTTGAATTTAGTTTGCTTAATATCAATCGGAACATCAAACGAGTATTACAATCATTAAATATTTATTTTTTACTATACTTTATTTATATATAGTTATGTTGTAAATAATAATTATTATAATATTCTATTCTAATTTTATTTTACATAATTCGTTTTAATAACAACAACATATAATGTTTCGAATTATATTTCCAATTATTATTTATACATATATATATATATATATATATATATATATATATATATATATATATATATATATATATATATATATATATATATATATATATATATATATATATATATATATATTCACACATAACTATTTACAAATAGTGGTTCGTGAATCGTCAAGAATGGTCGAAGGTCAATTGAATATATGAAACAGTTCCAAAATTTCTGAGACTCAACATTACAGACTTCGCTTATCGTGTCGAAAACATATAAAGATCAAGTTTAAATTTGATCGGAAATTTCCGGATCGTCACAGTACCTACCCATTAAAGAAATTTCGTCCCCAAAATTTGATCGATGTCGTCATGACTAACAGTAAGAATGTTATTATGATGAATATAAGCTGATACATAGAATTTTATCATGATTAAGAAATACGGATAAAATAATTCGATTTCTCGAAGCGTATGAGTGAAGCTATCGTAAAAGAGTGGAATAAGAAAATAGAGATTTGCCTTATCTTTTGACGTCATCACGGTTGATCTCCGGATTAAAGAAAATCTTTATAATCTATATAGGATTTGATTCTTCACTGATTAAGGAAATTACGATCCTTTTCGATTTAATGCGATAATCCATCTCGATTTCTTTGTCGAATATTTCACTATAAATTCACCTACTTCGTTTTCTTACAACTCACACATTCTATTCTTTCTCCCTCAACTCATATTTTAAAGTATTCTTCAATATGCTCCATCCAGTGCTGATTCTCGGTATACTCCTCACTTTCATATCTGTCATTCTTCTTTTTCATCTGCCGCCGGAAGAATCTATTTACTTCTACTATACTCTTGGGTTTATAGTGGTTTTAGTTCTCCCGTGTCTTTATATTGCTATCTGCATCGATATATACGGCTTAAAATTTATGGGTTGTTGTTAGGTTTTATATCCTCTTTTATATTTCGAAGTCCCTGTTTCTGTCTTCTATAATCATTGTCATCCACAGTTAATGCTCTCTCCTATTTGCTGCGATTAATACTCCAATTTCTACTTCGGAGCTTCATGCTTTGTTTTCTCTTCATACTCCAATTATCATTATATATTTGTTATCATCATCATCTAATACCATCATTATCATAATCATAATCGACTTCTCTCATCATCATATAACCATTATCATATCCTCATCATCCGTATCATTATATCATAATCACCATTATTATAACATCATCATCATCATCATCATAATCGTCCACATCATTATCATTATCGATGTAACACCTCATGTATCACCATTGTCCTCCGGTTATCATTATCGGTGATCAACACCTTCATCAGCGTTAATCAGAAAAAAATACGTTCGTGTGTGTTGAAATCGAACAAGAACAACAAACTTTGCAAGTAGTGACCCAAGTTTCAATTCCAAATAAAAAAATAAAACAAGCCCACAATGTTATAGCCTAACAAGCCCAAGTTGTTGAATTATGTAAGCCCAATATATAACTCTTTTAATGATTTGTGATACGTTAGATTTTAAAGCAGAAAACGAATAGCAGCACATTAACCTTGGCTCGATGGTTATTGAGTTCTCGTACAGGAAAACTAATGGGTGGGGTCTTCATAGTTTCGACAGCTCAACAATATAAACAAGTCCCCATTCGTTTTTCCTAAGTGTCGGCCAGGATAATATAAAGGATTCGGTGTTTGAAAAGAAAAGCAAAAGCCAACTTTATCTATATCAAGACCCCATCATTGTCCATAACTCTTTCATCATCACAAACATAATCATCAACATCCCACTATCATTAACATCATAAAGAAAAAAAATGTATAGCTGTTGCAATTCGAATATAGCAGTATGTTTTTGGTTATTGGCCACCTGTTTTAAACGAAAGAGGAAAAAGAAAAATAGCAGTAAAGCATTGTCGAGCAGTAGCAGTAGATTTCGTGGTCTGATCAAGAGATAGTAGCAACAGATTTATGTACTAAAGTGAGTTGTTTAGTGGTTGTTTGGCCTATCGAATAGGAACAGAGAAAAAAACCGATGTAGCAGTGTAAACACGATGGGTTTATGGTGGTGTATGGGTATGATTTACGGCTGAAACATAATCATAACAGCAACAGCAACTTGATAGTTTAAATAGCAGCTGCAACAAGCGAAACAAGATGTTTGGATGACTTACGATGGCGGTTAATGGTGATCGAATGATAGTAGCTCAAAAGATTTGGGTCTCGTTTTCTTTGATAGTCGAACAGGATCAAATAGTAACACAGCTGCAGCCCCTTTGTGGATTCCTGTCAAGCAACAGTAGCACAGTAATAATGGACGTGAATGTATTAATTGATTTAATAATAATAAAAGGTGGTGTGGTTTTGATGTAGGTGGCGATGGTTTGCAGTTTGGGTGGTGATGGAATTCGACATGAAACGGAATTCAAGCGTATTCTGATGGGTATTTGGGTTGGGAAGCATTAGTCGAACAACTAGTTATGGTTTTGTTTAGATGGGTTTCGTTTTGATAGTGATGATGTTAGTTTAAATGGGTGTCTTCAAATGGTAGCAATAACAATCGAAAATGGTATGGATTGGTAGTTTGGGGTGGCGAGTAGCAAAATGGTTTGAGTAGAATGATTATCATAAAAATGATCTAATTAAGTTATGTTAAAAATGGAATACGCAGGAGTAATAATAGTTATAAGAAGGTAGTGGGTTTCATAAATTTTAATGCATCTATGATGTGTATATTATATATGAGTAGAAACAAAAGTTTAAGCATTCATTCAAGCACAGTAATTTTACATATATATAATTAAAAATTTGTTTTCTACTGATTATTGGGGTCTACATTAGTGGAGGAAGAATAGAGAAAGGAAGAAAGGAAATTTTGATTTGATAATGATATCTAACTAAGTTTTGTTTTGTATTGATAATTTGATATCAACACTTAACAAATTGGAGACATGACCAAAATCATATACAGTTTGATAGAGATGTGAAACATATTAAGATTCTTTCTCTAATTAAATATACATACAATTAATATTAGTAAATATAATTATATTAATAATAATAATACTTTTAATATTATTAGTACTACTTAAAATAATAATACTAATATTAATATCAAGTATATTTATAATAATAATATTAATAATAATATTAGTAATAATACGACAATTTAAAAATATATATATATATATATATATATATATATATATATATATATATATATATATAATATTAATATCAAGTATATTTATAATAATAATATTAATAATAATATTAGTAATAGTAATATAGATGTTAGTATAAAAAGTAATAATAATATTACTACAACAACTATAATTTAATTTATAATTAAACTTATTATATTAGATATTAATATTACATATTATTAATTATGTAATATATATAATAACTTACATTCCATATTTAATATTCAAACATTTCAATATATAGAAATCATATATATATTTATTTCAATAACAACTTAATTATTCTATATATTATTTTCTATTTTAAATCAAATGATTAAAGTGTACTTTATTAATTTAAAATATTATATATACTTATATTTATATTTATATAAATGTGTGTGTGTGTATATATATATATATATATATATATATATATATATATATATATATATATATATATATATATATATATATATATATATATATATATATATATATATATTACATGTTTATATTCACACAATTGTTCGTGAATCGTCGGAATAGTTACGGGATAATTTAATATATGATAATAGTTCAAAAATTTTGAGACTCAACATTAAAAACTTTGCTTACCGTGTCGAAATCATATAAAGATAAATTTTAAATTTGGTCGGAAATTTCCGGGTCGTCACAGTACCTGCCCGTTAAAGAAATTTTGTCCCAAAATTTGATCGAGGTTGTCATGGCTAACAATAAAAATGTTTTCATGAAGAATATGAGTTGATAAATAGAGTTTTATTATCATAGAGTAATATGGATAAAACAATTAGATTACGCGAAGAGTATAAGTGAAGCTATCACAAAAGAGTGAAGTGAATGAAATAAAGGTTCGTCTTAACTCTTGACGTAGTCACATTTGATTTCTGGAATTCAAGATATTTAAATAAAATCTTATAAAGATTTGATCCTTCAGAAATTAAGAAAATTATGATCCTCATTAATGTTCTAAGAAGGAAATTGTAATAACACGATCTGATTTGTTAAATTATTAGAATTCAAGAGAAAGATAGGACTATCAAGAAAATATGTTCTTGATATGTTTATAGATTAGATAGAATGTAAGAGTCGTGTAACATGGCACATGATGACGTTATAGTCTGTGAATCATCACGTTCCATTAGAAACTCAGCATGACTTATTGTAATATAATCACGTTGATCAAGTGTCATTATATTATACTAACTCATGCATCAATTTCTAACACTACTTCAAAATCATTCATAATTCAAAGTCTAAGTTTTCAGAGATTTAGAACTAAAACAATTTTCTTTTATGATATAACACAAATAGCGCGGAGAGATATTTAATATCGAAAAAGAAAATTTATGAATATTTCTTCAGAAATATTGAGGATATTTACAATGAAAGATACAATAATATCTTAGAATTTCTAATATCGATGGATGATGATGAAGATTTGTCCGTAACGGTTTAGAGTCAGGAGCAAGGTATTCGATAATAACTTCAGTAGATACTGAATCATTTAGATTATTTAAAGGCAGGATTAGTCTTTGTGATTTGTTCACAATCTCCTTCATGGTTTGCTTAATCCGTTTTCCAGTTCCAACATTTTTGAACTTTGCCAACATACTATTCCTTATCATCCAACTTCCGATGATTAAGGTCGTTTACGGTTGTCTACAGTTTCTGCTGCTTCATTCAGCTTTTCAACATTCCGAGTATTAATTCGCAGACTAGGTGCTTTTCAAAATTTCATAATGGAAGATTATAATTCTAAGAGATAAAGGTTATATGTATACTATAACTGTTGATGTAGAAATGCTGCGAGATTCAAAATACTGCTTGCTAATTCTTGGTAATTGGTATGACAATTCTCGTTACAATATGCGGATGAGTATATGATAGAGTTTTAATGAACAAATATAATGGTTTTTAGGAGAGACTTAAATAAATGAGTAATGAAGTTGCTGGTAAGTTTACTGCTAATGTGGTGGAATATAAACGATTCCCCGGTAACGATGACGAAAGGCAAACTTATATATCAAGGTTATAATAAGACTAATCCGAATAGAAGTCGAAGTTGATTTGCTGAAGATGTGACAAAATTGGCTACTTTGGAAAGGAATTGCAAAGTTATTTTCGGTAATAACAACACCAAAGGAGCTAGCACAGATATGTGTTAAACATTTACTCAGGTTCCGAGTGTTTTCAGGTGCATAACTATATGCATCAATCTTTTCTTCCGTAGATGATGTGCGGTTGGTTCGTCCTCTAGATTGAGGTGTTTTCAAGAATCATGAAAGGTTTGAAGGTAGATTGTAATCGTCAAGATACAAATGAGTTCTAAGATGAAATCAAGTGGCAAACTTGAAGAAATGTTTAGTTTCATATGTTATAATCAATATTTTAATTCATTTTTTTATTGTCCAATGTTAGTAGTCCACAGTTAGTAATTCAATAATTCATATATAGTTTAATATATAATATTCGAATTAATTAATACGTATCGTGACCCATTGTATACATGTCTCAGACTCGATCACAACTCAAAGTATATATATTATTCTAGAATCAACCTCAACATGTATAGCTAACTCGATCATTACCGCATATTAAGTGTCTATGGTTATTCCAAATAATATATATATAGATGACGTCGATATGATATCTCAAAACATTCTATATGTGTCCCGATATTTAAAGTGCGTAAAATAAATAACAGAAATTAAATGACAATAAATAAAATTGCGAGAATTAAAACTGCGATAAATAAATTGCGATGAATAAAATGTAATCAGTTAGCTAGGAACAGTTAGCTAGAAACAGTTAGCTTGGATTCTTAACAAAAAAAAAATCTCATAGTTAATTTGTTTGTTTCTAACAAATTTTATTTTGTCCAATGTTTTCTTCATTACGCCACTTGTTGGATTCTGATATGTCAAAATCTAAATATGAAATTGAATGAAAATGGTTATTCTGTGGTGAACCGATTCGTATATCTGTGGATGTAAGTATGATAGTAAATGATCGTTGAATTAGATTCGAAGAATGTACAGTGTAATTTATTAATGTGAAATCTAAATATTTCTCGAGTATTACCTACCCGTTAAAATATTTTCATCATTAACAGTTTGCACAAAAGAATTTTCAATTACAATTACAATCTTTATGAAAATATATATACATATATATTTTCTTCAGATGTAATCATGGATTTAATGAGTTAATCTACAAATAAACTCATTTGATTTATCATTAAAACGAGAGTAAATAATTTCTAAAATATTAGAGATTTCATAATTGCCATGTAGATCGAAGAAAATGGTGTAGAATGATATGTAGAATGAAAATAATCGATGTAGAACAGGATGTAGAACGTAGAAAATTGATGTAGAATAAGATGTAAAGTGATATGTAGAACAAGCTAGATGGTGTAGAACAGTACGTAGAACGATATGTAGAACGAGGATTATGTTCAAGGTATAGATTGTGATGTTGAGGTGTGGGATGCGGATGTTGCTGTTGGTGGTGGTGATGATACTATTGGTGTTGTTGATGGTGGTACTGTTGCTGGTGGTTCTGTTGATGTCGGTGATGTTACTGAAGCTGGTAAGTTTTGCACCATATTCTCCAAATTGGTTACTCGAGCGCGAAGCTCGTTGACTTCTTCCATTATTTCGGGATGATTATCGGTCGGAACGAGCGGATGAATAAGGTTTAGAATTTTAGATAGAATATAATCGTGGCGAGATACTCTGGAAATAAGTGTGAAAATGGTGTTTCAAACAGTTTTGCCGGTAAGTGATTCAGGTTATTCGCCAAGAGGTGAATTCGGTTGGTGGAAGGGATCGCCTTCTTCGCGTCTCCATTGATTAAGTCAACTACGAACTCATTCCCAATTCATCTAGAATTAATGATGGCTGATTGGTTGATTTATTCTGGTGACGCTGCTTTCGGAGCTTAGGTGAACATCTATGTCGGAATAGCTGTCGAATTCCGAAGAACTTGAACTAGTGGCGAGTTCCATTTCGTACGATTGAGTAAAGGGTTTTTCGGTATGAAATGATTTTCGGCTATCGCATAGTATTCTAATTACATAGAATATCTATATATATAGAACAAAAGATTTCGTAGAATACGGAGGAATTTACGGAATATGTCAGGCAAAGTTTACAGTAACAGATACGCTAAGATATGAATTTTATCTATACACTATTCATGCAATCAATGCAGTAAGATGTGTCTAGACTAAGAATGAAAAGAAAATGATTCCCTAAGAATGATAAGCAGGTAATTTTTGACACAAAATGATAAGCAAAACTTTTGACACGCAGACACGGTCGAAGTCCAGACTCACTAATGCATCAAACAACTATCAGTTAGACACACTAATGCAAGACCTGGTTCGCTAAGACTACCACTCTGATACCAACTTTAATGACCCGTCCTAATCCATCTTGACGAATACATTACATTTGGTTACATCGCTAGGTACTTGACCTCTATATGATACATTTTACAAACATTGCATTCGTTTTTAAAAGACAAACTTTCATTACATCGAAAGTTGACGGCATGCATACCATTTCATAATATATCCAACTATAATTGACTTAATAATAATCTTTGATGAACTCAATGACTCGAATGCAACGTCTTTTGAAATATGTCATGAATGACTCCAAGTAATATATCTAAAATGAGCAAATGAACAGCGGAAGATTTCTTTCATACCTGAGAATAAACATGCTTTAAAGTGTCAAACAAAAGGTTGGTGAGTTCATAGGTTTATCGAAATCAATCATTTTCATAATTTTAATAGACCTCAAGATTTCATTTTCATAGTTAACTGCAGGAACACTCATCTGCAAAAATTATAATACAAGAACACTCATCTGTATAAAAATCCATTCATATGGTGAACACCTGGTAACCGACATTAACAAATGCATATAGAATATCTCCAAATATACAGGTACACTCATCTGTATATAAAATCAAAGTACTAAAGCATCCATAACTTGGATAGGGTTTGTTAGGCTCATAGATCTATCTTCAGGATTCGCGTCAATTAGGGTGTCTGTTCCCTAATTCTTAGGCTACCAAGCTAAAAGGGTGATATTCAATTTCGATAATCCAACCATAGAATGTAGTTTCGATTACTTGTGTCTATTTCGTAAAATAGTTATAAAAGCAGAGCATGTATTCTCAGTCCCAAAAATATATATATTGCAAAAGCATTTAAAAAGGGAGCAAATGAAACTCACTATACTCTATTTTGTGGTAAAAACAGATATGACGATATTGAACAATGCAGGGTTGGCCTCGGATTCATGAACCTATATCATTTATATATATATATATATATATATATATTTACACATATAATGGTAATTGAACAAATCTATATAATATTAGTGATATACTTGTTATTTTAATAATTTATGTGTTTTCATTAATAACTTAATTAAATGTATTTATTTTATATACTTTAAATAAATAAAAAATGTTACTATAGTTTAGTTAAATATATTTCTATATGAATAATTTTTATTGTAGTAATGATAATAATATTAGTAGTAATATTGATAATAATAATAATAATAATATGGTTTTTATAAAATAATAATGATAAAAATAATGATAATTCTAATAATAATAATAATAATAATAATGATACTTAATAATAATGATAATAATAATAATATCTTTAATAATAATAATAATAATAATAATAATAATAATAATAATATTAATAATTTAAAAGTAATAATAAGTATTTATCATAAACTTAATCATACTTTTTCTTAATAATCATAATCATATCATTAACCTATTTTGAATCATAAACTTAATCCTTAATTTTATTTTTAAACCTAACCTTAACATTTTTAATAACATTAATCATTAATCATAATAATAATAATAATAATAATAATAATAATAATAATAATAATAATAATAATAATAATAATAATAATAATAATAATAATAATAATAATAATAATAATAATAATAATAATGAGTAATAAGTAAACTACCTCAAAGAAGTAGTCCTTAAAAAATGCCCAAGTCCGGGTTTGAACCCGCGACGTCCCGCTAACCCGATAATACTCCCAAACCAATGCTCCGTTACTTATTTTCTGTTTTTAATTCATACCATAATCGTCAACATTCGGTTAAAAATGATTTTCATGCATTATCGACTTCGCATTCCCGTACCCTCATCATCATCATCATCATGTGATCGTCATTACCAATCCATCATTATCATCATTTTATTATCATTATTTATTTATTATTATCATTATATATTTGTTATCATCATCGTCTAATACCATCATTATCATAATCATAATTGACTTCTCTCATCATCATATAACCATTATCATATCCTCATCATCCGTATCATTATATCATAATCACCATTATTATAACATCATCATCATAATCGTCCACATCATTATCATTATCGATGTAACACCTCATGTATCACCATTGTCCTCCGGTTATCATTATCGGTGATCAACACCTTCATCATCGTTAATCAGAAAAAAAAATACGTTCGTGTGTGTTGAAATCGAACAGGAACAACAAACTTTGCAAGTAGTGACCCAAGTTTCAATTCCAAATAAAAGAATAAAACAAGCCCACAATGTTATAGCCTAACAAGCCCAAGTTGTTGAATTATGTAAGCCCAATATATAACTCTTTTAATGATTTGTGATACGTTAGATTTTAAAACAGAAAACGAATAGCAGCACAGTAACCTTGGCTCGATGGTTATTGAGTTCTCGTACAGGAAAACTAATGGGTGGGGTCTTCATAGTTTCGACAGCTCAATAATATAAACAAGTCCCCATTCGTTTTTCCTAAGTGTCGGCCAGGATAATGTAAAGGATTCGGTGTTTGAAAAGAAAAGCAAAAGCCACCTTTATCTACATCAAGACCCCATCATTGTCCATAACTCTTTCATCATCACAAACATAATCATTAACATCCCATTATCATTAACATCATAAAGAGTAAAAAACGTATAGTTGTTGCAATTCGAACATAGCAGTCTGTTTTTGGTTATTGGCCAGCTGTTTTAAACGAAAGAGGAAAAAGAAAAATAGCAGTAAAGAATTGTCGAGCAGTAGCAGTAGATTTCGTGGTCTGATCAAGAGATAGTAGCAACATATTTATGTACTATAGTGAGTTGTTTAGTGGTTGTTTGGCCTATCGAACAGGAACAGAGACAAAAACTGATGTAGCAGTGTAAGCACGATGGGTTTATGGTGGTGTATGGGTATGATTTACGGCTAAAACATAATCATAACAGCAATAGCAACTTGATAGTTTAAATAGCAGGTGTAACAAGCAAAACAAGATGTTTGGATGACTTACGATGGCGGTTAATGGTGATCGAATGATAGTAGCTCAAAAGATTTGGGTCTCGTTTTCTTTAATACTCGAACAAGAGCAAATAGTAACACAGCTGCAGCCCCTTTGTGGATTCCTGTCATGTGACAACCGGAAATTTCTAACCAAATTTAAACTTTAATCTTTATATGTTTCCGACACGATAAGCAATATTTGTTAAGTTAAATTTCAAGAATTTTAAACTATATTCATACATTCATTCAACCTCGACCAAGTTCCAACGATTCACGAACCATTAAACGAATATGATTATATATGTATATGTTTATATATATTATAACTTGAAACGTAAACAAAATATTAGATTAAATACTTTATATGATTGTATCTGTTTCAAAATGTTTATCAATGGAATTAGTAGATAAGATCAAATGATTGAATTATCAGATATATTGAATTATGATTACAAGTCTCTATTGAAAGGCCCACGTTGATTTGAGAAATCTTTCCATTTTAACAATATTCGGAAAATGGTAAAGTGATTTATAAATAAGAACAAATTGTCAATCATTGAGAACTAGACAAAGGATAGTGGAAGATTGAATCTTATAAAGACTCGATTGATCTATTTAGTTTCAAACGTACAAAAATGTTTTCAGTTTAAAAAGAACTTTATTATAAAAATGTATATAACTTTTATAAATATCTAGAACCACTTTTGACAACTCATTACTTAACTAGTATGATAAAGATAACGATATTTATATTTTATTTTATTAAATATATAAAATGATTTAAATTAATATTATATATATTTATACGCGTATTATACGTACATAGTTTTATACTTTTACTATACTTAAACTTTACCTTTACTTTATTTTGACTTTACTTTAACTTTAATAATTCACTTTAATAATTCATACTTTAATAATTCACTTTAATAATTCATACTTTAATAATTCACTTTAATAATTCACTTTAATAATTCATACTTTAATAATTCACTTTAATAATTCAAAAATCTATTATGAATAGAATTCAATAGGTTTCATTTTTTCATAGAAACTTGAAAATATTTTTCTCTAAACTCTCTCAATCGATTTACATATATATATTTACTCCGTATTATTTCAAGATATTATTAGTATACATAAAATATTACGACGGAGTGCTGTCCGAGTGATTTCAAAATTGTTTTTCGAGTGGGATAGGATTAAGGAAATTATGGGTTATAGCTATGGAGGTGATTGAGTATGGTTCATGGGTATGCTTGTGAGCTCAATATAGTGTTTATCATTTCCGTTGCGTCTACGTACCTTTCCTGCAATATTGAATCTCAATATTGATACGTGAGTACTCATAATTTAACTTTTACATACTAATAGTGTATCCCTGACTAGTGTGCTCGAGTATTTAGGATTATGCATGCTTGTACTTTTGATATTGCCCTTAGACAGGTTAGGTTGAATCTTGAATTAGTTACACTTGCAGTTGAGATAAGGTATAAGATATGCATGTCCTTGAAAAGCTAGCGAAAAATTAAAAACTTTTCCTTTAGATATCGAATGGTTTCGATGAACGGATTAGAAGTTATAATCAATTGAATTTTTGATATTTTTATTAAAAATGATTATTATTATCGTCGTTTTTATTGTCGTTCTAGTTTTATCTTATTATTATCATTATTATTATCTTTATCAATAAAAGGGATTTATCATTAAAATTGTTATATATTTTTTTATTATTACTATCGTTATTATCGTTAAAGTTATAATTAGTATTATTATTATTATCCAATTATTATTATTATTATTATTATTATTATTATTATTATTATTATTATTATTATTATTATTATTATTATTATTATTATTATTATTGGTATTATTATTATTATTAACATTATTAATATATAAATCATTATTTAAAAATGGTTATTGTTATTATTATTATTACTATATTATCATTAAGATAATTATTAGTATTATCGTTAATAATGTTATAGTAACTATCATTATTAATATTAGTGTAATTAAAACAAATATTTGTAACATCTAATTATTTTGATTACTATTATTATCATTATTATGAACACGATATAAAAGACGATTAAAAGCTATTAAACAAAACGATTAGGAAATAATGGGTAAGAGTATCATGATGAAATTAAAATATTATAAGATATTGATTTAGATAAAATTATCGTTCTTATTATTTTTATCATTACTATTATTATTAAAAGTATCGTTAGTATTAAAACTATCATTTTAACAAAAATTATCATTTTAATAGAAATGTCATTGTTACTGTAAAATATCATTATTATTATTATTTTAAATAGAATTATTATTTTAAAGATAATATTAAAAATTATCGTAAATATTAAAGTTATCATAATTAGAATTATCGTTTTATAATAATGTCATCTTAGTAATTATAAATATTGATATTTTTATAATAATAATTATTATTACCAAATAATACAACTTTTACTTACTATCATTATAGATATTATTTTATCAAATACATATGTGATACAAACATATTTTACTACGTGTAATAACTTACTTTAATAATACCTATCATATTATCTTTATGATATTAAATGAACCCTATAAATTTTATTACTTAATATATATAAAAGTATATTTTATTAAATAAATTTAATATAAAATTTTATTTATTAATAAATAAATTATATTATTTACTCTAATAAATTTTTTAAAAATTATTAAAAATATAAAACGACGATATTTAAACTATATATTAATCATGTATAGTTTTTTGGAAATTATTTTGAGTCAAATTTACTTTTGTTGACTTTTGCATATTAGTCTCGAGCATTAGGATTGTGGTACACTATGACTTGACCTAATTTGTTAGACAAATATTGACCAACACATAAATATATATAATTAATTTAGGTTAGTGAATCCGAGGCCAACCTTGCACTTGTTCAATGATGTTATATGTATTTTTACTACGAAATACAGTATGGTGAGTTTCATTTACCTTTTTACCCTTTATATTTTTGGGACTGAGAATACATGCGCTTTCATAAATGTTTGACGAAATAGACCCAAGTAATTGAAACTACATTCTATGGTTGAATTATCGAAATCGAATATGCCCCTTTTTATTAAAGTCTGGTAATCTAAGAATTACGGAACAGACACCCTAATTGACGCGAATCCTAAAGATATATCTATTGGGCCTAACAAACCCCATCCAAAGTACCGGATGCTTTAGTACTTCGAAATTTATATCATGTCCGAAGGAGGATCCCGGAATGATAGGGGATATTCTTATATGTATCTAGTTAATGTCGGTTACCGGGTGTTCACCATCTGAATGATTATTTTTATCTCTATGCATGGGACGTATATTTATGAGAACTGGAAATGAAATTCTTGTGGTCTATTAAAATGATGGAAATAAATGATTATGATAAACTAATGAACTCACCAACCTTTTGGTTGACACTTTAAAGCATGTTTATTCTCAGGTGTTAAAGAAATCTTCCGCTTTGCATTTGCTCATTTTAAAGATATTACTTGGAGTCTTTCATAGCATATTTCGAAGAACGTTGCATTCGAGTCATTGAGTTCATCAAAGATTATTATTAAATCAATTTATAGTTGGATAGTGGATATTATGAAATGATATGCATGCCTGTCAATTTTCGATGTAAAGAAAGATTGTCTTTTAAAAACGAATGCAATGTTTGTAAAATGTATCATATAAAGGTCAAATACCTCGCAATGTAATCAACTATTGTGAATCATTTATAATGTATATGAACGGGTCCTTTCAGTTGGTATCAGAGCGGTGGTCTTAGCGAACCAGGTCTGCATTAGTATGTCTAACTGATAAGTCGATAGGATGCATTAGTGAGTCTGGACTTCGACCGTGTCTGCATGTCAAAAGTTGTGCTTATCATTTTGTGTCGAAAATTAACTACTTACCATCCTCAGAAAATTACCTGCTTATCATTTTTTGTCTAAGACACGTCTTGCTGCATTGATTGCATGAATAGTGTATAGACAAAAATTCATATCTTAGCATATCTGCTAAATCATATCTTATCGTATCTGTTACTTTAAACTTTACCTGACATATCCCGTAAAGTCCTCCGTAATCTATGAAATCTTTTGATCTATATATATATATATATATATATATATATATATATATATATATTCTATGTAATTAGAATACCATCCGTTAGCCAAAATCATTTCATATCGGAAAAAAAAAATCCTTTATCCAACCGTACGAAATGGAATTCGTCATCAGTTCAAGTCACTCAGATTCCGAAATGGAATCCCATTCAAGCTTCGAAAGCAGTGTGACCGGAATAGATCAACCAATCAGTCATCACCTATTCTGGATGAATTGGGGATGGGTTCGTAGCCTCCTCAATCATTGGAGACAAGAAGAAGGTGATCCCTTCCATCCACCACATTGCCCTCTTGACGAAGAACCTGAAGCACTTACCGGCGAACCTATCCGAAATACCATGTTCTCGCTCATTTCCAGAGTATCTCGTCACGATTATATATTACATCAAATTTTAGATTTTATTTATCCGCTCGTCCGAACCGACAATCACCCCGGTGTAATAGAAGAAGTCAACGAGCTTCGCGCTCGGGTAGTGGCTTTGGAGAATATGGTGCAGAGATTACAAACACCAGCAGCAGCGTCAGCAGCATAACCAGTACCACCATCATCAACGCCAACAGTACCATTACCACCTCCAACCATAACCGCGTCGTAAACCTCAACTTCACAATCTGTCCCACGAGCATCAACGTCATATGCACCATAGATACCAAGGAGTACCAACAACAATAACTGACGAAGTATTAATTCATAACTTCATTGGAGAAACATTCCGCGGCGATTATGTAATCTCTAAAGTCTTAGAGATTATCTAATCTAGCCCTAACCATAAATCAGTTAAGCGAACCAAAATGATAGAAGGAAGAGTAGAAACCCTGACAAAAATGGTGTGTGATTAACAAGCTAAACTTGCTTTACCAACAGCATTAACAGTACCGTCAGCGTTACCAGCATCGTCAGTACAGTCAACATCCGAATCAACAACACCAATAATATCACAAACTCTGCCAGTTCAAGAATCACTGTTGACATCATTACGAATCAATAACGTGTATATTGTATCAACGAGTTATACTCATTCCCTCTGAAGAAATTATATGTATATGTATATTATATATATATATATATATATATATATATATATATATATATATATATATATATATATATATATATATATATATATATATATATATATATATTGAAATAAATCTTTCCGTGTTAAGCTATTGTGTGTGAATCTTAACTACTCGGTTAATTCATATTACAAATATGCAATAATGTACGTCCTTCGGCCGTAACTTGACCAGCGTTAACTACAATCTCTGTCGCAATTCAACAAATTCCAATTCATAATAAATCAAGTATATATTTGATTTTACACTTTCATCATCGATGTACCCGAAACTTTTCAGATAACATCATTCGTACTTTGCGAAATTCACAAGAATTCCACGAATCGAACATCATACATCAACAAATAACGAAGTATTGATTCATAATTTCAATGTCATTAAAGAAATACTGCGTAAAAGTTATGTACTTTTTAAAGCCTTTAGGAATTATTCAATTCTAGTTTCAACCGTAAATCAAATGAGTTTAATTTAACATTAACTCATTAAATCTACGTTACATCTGAAGAAAATATACATATATATATTTTCATAAAGACTGTAATAAAATTCTTTTGTACAAAATATTAATTGTGAATTTTTTTTTTAACGGGTAGGTAATACCCGAGAGATATATAAATTCACAAATAATATGTTACATTCTTCGAATCTGATTCAGCAAATCATCCATTATACTCCCTACTTTCACAACAATATACATTCTTTTATAGAAATCAAAACAACCATGCTCATTCAAAATTTAATTACATATTCTTATTTTGAAATCTCAAAATTCAACTCGAGATATGACCAAAATCATCACTCTTAGATCCTTACATCTTTCACAAGCTATATTTTGACTTCAAAAGTGTGTTAGAACATCAAATGTATGTTAACGATTACAATCTGTGTTCAAACCCTTCGAAAATTTCTGAAGACACTTCGAATGATGAGCAATCGAGATGATGATCCAACCACATGTTACCCACAGTTATGTACCCGAAAAACTCTTGAAACCAAAGTAAAAGTTTAAACAACGTATCCGCGTCAGATTCTTTGGCATTTATTAGCAAAAATAACTTTGCGACGCCTATTCAAAGTAGCCAGTTTTGTCACAGCTCCAGCAAGTCAACTTCGACTTTTCAGTCAGACTAACCTTATTATAACCTTGAGATATACACCATCGTTACCAGGGAACCTTTTACATTCCACCACATTATTAGCAGATGTACCAACAACTTCATTACCCTTTGACTTTAGCCTCTCCAAAAAGTCATTATAATTATTTATTGAAACCCCATCATTTACTCATTCGCATCTTGTAATTAGAATTGTCATACGAATCATTGGGAATTAGCAATCAGTATTTTGAAATCTCGCAGCATGTCTATGCCAACAGTTATATGTGTATATATAACGTCTATCTTCTGGACTTAATTTGAATGCGAAGTTTCTGAAAAACACTCCGAACTGCGATTTGGTTCTTCAAAAATGGAAAAAAAATGCTGATGAAGCAGCAAAAACTATAAACGACTTTAAACGGTAAAAGCTGGATGATAATGATGAAGTGTGCTGGAAAAGCGCAGAAAAAGAGAAGTTTTAGAACTGGAAAACGGATTGAGCAAAGTAGGAAGGAGGCTGTGGACAAATTACAAAGACTGAACCTAACTTCAAAGGATCCAAATGATTCAGTACCTGCTGAAGTCATTAAAGAATACCTTGCTCCTGACTCTAAACCCCTGCGGACAATATTCTTCATCATCCTCTGATATTAAAAATTCTAAAATATCATCATATCTTTCATTATAAATATCCTCCATATTTCTGAAGATATTTTCTTAATTTTTATTATTTGAAATCATTTAACTCTTCGCGCTATATGTATTATATCATAAAAGAAACTATTTTAGTTTCTAAATTCTGAAACATTCAAGTTTAAAATAGGAATATTTTGAAGTAGTGTTGGGAACTGAATCATGAATTAGTATAATATAATGACACTTGATCAACGTGATTATATTACAGTAAGTCATGCTGAGTTTCTAAATAGAACGTGATGATTCACAGATCATAACATCATCATGTGCCATGTTATACGACTCTTGTATTCTATTTAACCTCTAAAATATCAAGAAAATATTTCTTGATGATTCGGCCTTTTCCAAGGTATTTTAGTAATTTGACAAGTCAAGATCGTGTCATCACAATTTCCTTCCTAGAACATTAACAATGTTCATTCCGAAATTCATATCTGTGAATTCTGGACCATTACAAGCGGTGCTTAATCGCAAGAAGAAGAAACGAAAGGACAAAACTCCAAAATAGAAATTGGGGTATAAATTGCAGCAAATAAAAGAGAGCATTAACTGTGAATGATAATGATTATAGAAGACAGAAGCAGAGACTTTGAAATATAAGGGAACATATAAAGCCCAACGATAAACCAGAAATTATAAACCATATATATCGAAGACACGGGAGAACTAGAAACACTATAAACCCAAGATTATAGTAGAAGTAAATAGATTCTTCCGGCGGTAGATGAAAAAGAAGAATGACCGATATGAAAGTTAGAAGTATATCGAGAATCAGAACTGGATGGAGCATATTGATGAATACTTTAAAATATGAGTTGAGGGGGAAAGAATAGAAGGTGATGAAACATGACTAGGAACTTAGAAATCAACAGATTTAACTCACACAATGGCGGAATAAGTGAATCAAACCCTCTAGTGAATAGGTTAAGTTTTTTTTTTTTTTTTGATTAATTTAGTCAAACCACAACTAAATCAAGTGTGATTAGATCAACACCTAGAGCTATTATTCACCACCTGGGTGATTTGGACTGAGAGAGAATCGGAGGAGCTCACTAGATCTGAGTGTGTGTAACAAATGAGAGGCTTAACCTAAAATGAAGAACATAAGACTTTATATACCCCTGTTGTTGACTCACCCATATGATTCATTCATCATACGTACGAGTTGGCCTCATCAGCCGTACGGGTGATCACTCACTCATGTCTTCTCATTTAGGTTGTAATTGTGACTTAGCTCAGCATCAACTGTGCGTACGAGCCTGTCAGCCGTACTAGTGAGGCTTCACTCGTACGTCTGACTAAGTCTAACATAGTTAAACATCTAAATCTCGTTCCTGCAGTTCCTGTAACCACATACAAACACGGATAGGATAATAACGAGCAATCATGGAGGCCTGTAAACTGTTGTACCTACAATGAACGTGGGTAGATGTCTAGGGACTTGCATAAAATGCATCAACAGAAGGTGTGAGTTGTAAGGAAACGAAGGAGGTGAATTTATAAGAAAATCTCCGACAGAACAATTAAAATGGACGATCGCATTTAAAGCGGATCCTATTTCCCTTGATTACCAGAGAGTTAAATCTTATTAAGAAGATTTTCTTCAAATCCCTTGAAATCTGGGAATCAATCATATCTACGTCAAATGATAAGATGAATCTACACTTACTCATTTCACTCTTCTATGTTAGCTTCATTCGTACTCTTCATATAAATGGATTGTTTATCCAAATTATTCGCTGATGATAAAACTCTAATTTTCAGCCCGTATGCATCATGAAAACATACTTATTATCATTCACGACATTTCCACTCAAATTTCGGGATGAAATTTCTTTAACGGGTAGGTACTGTGACAACCCGGAAATTTCCAACCAAATTTAAACTTTAATCTTTATATGTTTTCGACACGATAAGCAATATTTGTTAAGTTAAATTTCAAGAATTTTAAACTATGTTCATACATTCATTCAACCTCGACCAAGTACCAACGATTCACGAACCATTAAACGAATATGATTATATATGTATATGTGTATATATATTATAACTTGAAACGTAAACAAAATATTAGATTAAATACTTTATATGATTGTATATGTTTCAAAATGTTTATCAATGGAATTAGTAGATAAGATCAAATGATTGAATTATCAGATATATTGAATTATGATTACAAGTCTCTATTGAAAGGCCCACGTTGATTTGAGAAATCTTTCCATTTTAACAATATTCGGAAAATGGTAAAGTGATTTATAAATAAGAACAAATTGTCAATCATTGAGAACTAGATAAAGGATAGTGGAAGATTGAATCTCATAAAGACTCGATTGATCTATTTAGTTTCAAACGTACAAAAACGTTTTCAGTTTAAAAAGAACTTTATTATTAAAACGTATATAACTTTTATAAATATCTAGAACCACTTTTGACAACTCATTACTTAACTAGTATGATAAAGATAATGATATTTATATTTTATTTTATTAAATATATATAACGATTTAAATTAATATTATATATATTTATACGCGTATTATACGTACATAGTTTTATACTTTTACTAAACTTAAACTTTACCTTTACTTTACTTTAACTTTAATAATTCACTTTAATAATTCATACTTTAATAATTCACTTTAATAATTCATACTTTAATAATTCACTTTAATAATTTATACTTTAATAATTCACTTTAATAATTCACTTTAATAATTCATACTTTAATAATTCACTTTAATAATTCACTTTAATAATTCAAAAATCTATTATAAATAGAATTCAATAGGTTTCATTATTTCATAAAAATTTGAAAATATTTTTCTCTAAACTCTCTCAATCGATTTGCATATATATATTTACTCCGTATTATTTCAAGATATTATTAGTATACATAAAATATTACGATGGAGTGTTGTCCGAGTGATTTCGAAATTGTTTTTCGAGTGGGATAGGATTAAGGAAATTATGGGTTATGGCTATGGAGGTGATTGAGTATGGTTCATGGGTATGCTTGTGAGCTCAATATAGTGTTTATCATTTCCGTTGCGTCTACGTACCTTTCCTGCAATATTGAATCTCAATATTGATACGTGAGTACTCATAATTTAACTTTTACATACTAATAGTATATCCCTGACTAGTGCTCGAGTATTTAGGATTATGCATGCTTGTACTTTTGATATTGCCCTTAGACAGGTTAGGTTGAATCTTGAATTAGTTACACTTGCAGTTGAGATAAGTTATAAGATATGCATGTCCTTGAAAAGCTAGCGAAAAATTAAGAACTTTTCCTTTAGATATCGAATGGTTTCGATGAACGGATTAGAAGTTATAATCAATTGAATTTTAGATATTTTTATTAAAAATGATTATTATTATCGTCGTTTTTATTGTCGTTCTAGTTTTATCTTATTATTATCATTATTATTATCTTTATCAATAAAAAGGATTTATCATTAAAATTGTTATATTTTTTTTTATTATTACTATCGTTATTATCGTTAAAGTTATAATTAGTATTATTATTATTATCCAATTATTATTATTATTATTATTATTATTATTATTATTATTATTATTATTATTATTATTATTATTATTTTTATTATTATTATTATTATTATTATTATTATTATTGGTATTATTATTATTATTTTTATCATTATTAATATATATATATCATTATTTAAAAATGGTTATTGTTATTGTTATTGTTGTTATTATTATTATTACTATATTATCATTAAGATAATTATTAGTATTATCGTTAATAATGTTATAGTAACTATCATTATTAATATTATTGTAATTAAAACAAATATTTGTAACACCTAATTATTTTGATTACTATTATTATCATTATTATGAACACGATATAAAAGACGATTAAAAGCAATTAAACGAAACGATTAGGAAATAATGGGTAAGAGTATCATGATGAAATTAAAATATTATAAGATATTGATTTAGATAAAATTATCGTTCTTATTATTTGTATCATTACTATTATTATTAAAAGTATCGTTAGTATTAAAACTATCATTTTAGCAAAAATTATCATTTTAATAGAAATGTCATTGTTACTATAAAATATCATTATTATTATTATTTTAAATAGAATTATTATTTTAAAGATAATATTAAAAATTATCGTAAATATTAAAGTTATCATAATTAGAATTATCGTTTTATCATAATGTCATCTTAGTAATTATAAATATTGATATTTTTATAATAATAATTATTATTACAAAATAATACAACTTTTACTTACTATCATTATAGATATTATTTTATCAAATACATATGTGATACAAACATATTTTACTACGTGTAATAACTTACTTTAATAATACCTATCATATTATCTTTATGATATTAAATGAACCCTATAAATTTTATTACTTAATATATATAAAAGTATATTTTATTAAATAAATTTAATATAAAATTTTATTTATTAATAAATAAATTATATTATTTACTCTAATAAATCTTTTAAAAATTATTAAAAATATAAAACGACGATATTTAAACTATATATTAATCATGTATAGTTTTTTGGAAATTATTTTGAGTCAAATTTACTTTTGTTGACTTTTGCATATTAGTCTCGAGCATTAGGATTGTGGTACACTATGACTTAACCTAATTTGTTAGACAAATATTGACCAACACATAAATATATATAATTAATTTAGGTTCGTGAATCCGAGGCCAACCTTGCACTTGTTCAATGACGTTATATGTATTTTTACTACGAAATACAGTATGGTGAGTTTCATTTGCCTTTTTACCCTTTATATTTTTGGGACTGAGAATAAATGCGCTTTTATAAATGTTTGACGAAATAGACACAAGTAATTGAAACTACATTCTATGGTTGAATTATCGAAATCGAATATGCCCCTTTTTATTAAAGTCTGGTAATCTAAGAATTAGGGAACAGACACCCTAATTGACGCGAATCCTAAAGATAGATCTATTGGGCCTAACAAACCCCATCCAAAGTACCGGATGCTTTAGTACTTCGAAATTTATATCATGTCCGAAGGAGGATCCCGGAATGATAGGGGATATTCTTATATGTATCTAGTTAATGTCGGTTACCAGGTGTTCACCATTTGAATGATTATTTTTGTCTTTATGCATGGGACGTATATTTATGAGAACTGGAAATGAAATTCTTGTGGTCTATTAAAATGATGGAAATAAATGATTATGATAAACTAATGAACTCACCAACCTTTTGGTTGACACTTTAAAGCATGTTTATTCTCAGGTGTTAAAGAAATCTTTCGCTGTGCATTTGCTCATTTTAAAGATATTACTTGGAGTCTTTCATAGCATATTTCGAAGAACGTTGCAATCGAGTCATTGAGTTCATCAAAGATTATTATTAAATCAATTTATAGTTGGATAGTGGATATTATGAAATGATATGCATGCCTGTCAATTTTCGATGTAAAGAAAGATTGTCTTTTAAAAACAAATGCAATGTTTGTAAAATGTATCATATAAAGGTCAAATACCTCGCAATGTAATCAACTATTGTGAATCGTTTATAATGTATATGAACGGGTCCTTTCATGTCAAGCAGCAGTAGCACAGTAATAATGGACGTGAATGAATTAATTGATTTAATAATAATAAAAGGTGGTGAGGTTTTGATGTAGGTGGCGATGGTTTGCAGTTTGGGTGGTGATGGAATTCGACATGAAACAGAATTCAAGCTTATTTTGATGGGTATTTGGGTTGGAAGCATTAGTCGAACAACTAGTTATGGTTTTGTTTAGATGGGTTTCGTTTTGATAGTGACGATGTTAGTTTAAATGGGTGTCTTCAAATGGTAGCAATAACAATCGAAAATGGTATGGATTGGTAGTTTGGGGTGGCGAGTAGCAAAATGGTTTGAGTAGAATGATTATCATAAAAATGATCTAATTAAGTTATGTTAAAGATGGAATATGCAGGAGTAATAATAGTTATAAGAAGGTAGTAGGTTTCATAAATTTTAATGCATCTATGATGTGTATATTATATATGAGTAGAAACAAAAGTTTAAGCATTCATTCAAGCACAGTAATTTTACATATATATAATTAAAAATTTGTTTTCTACTGATTATTGGGGTCGACATGAGTGGAGGAAGAATAGAGAAAGGAAGAAAGGAAATTTTGATTTGATAATGATATATAACTAAGTTTTGTTTTGTATTGATAATTTGATATCAACATTTAACAAATTGGAGACATGACCAAAATCATATACAGTTTGATAGAGATGTGAAACATATTAAGATTCTTTCTCTGATTAAATATACATACAATTAATATTAGTAAATATAATTATATTAATAATAATAATACTTTTAATATTATTAGTACTACTTAAAATAATAATACTAATATTAATATCAAGTATATTTATAATAATAATATTAATAATAATATTAGTAATAATACAACAATTTATATATATATATATATATATATATATATATATATATATATATATATATATATATATATATATATATATATATATATATATATATATATATATATATATATATATATATATATATATATATATATATATATATATATATATCCATTTTCATAATAATATTAATAATACTAATATAGATGTTAGTATAAAAAGTAATAATAATATTACTACAACAACTATAATTTAACTTATAATAAAACTTATTATATTAGATATTAATATTACATATTATTAATTATGTAATATATATAATAACTTACATTCCATATTTAATATTCAAACATTTCAATATATAGAAATCATATATATATTTATTTCAATAACAACTTAATTATTCTATATATTATTTTATATTTTAAATCAAATGATTAAAGTGTACTTTATTAATTTAAAATATTATATATACTTATATTTATATTTATATAAATGTGTATATATATATATATACATGTTTATATACATACAATTGTTCGTGAATCGTCGGAATAGTTACAGGATAATTTAATATATGATAATAGTTCAAAAATTTTGAGACTCAACATTACAGACTTTGCTTATCGTGTCAAAATCATATAAAGATAAAGTTTAAATTTGGTCAGAAATTTCCGGGTAGTCACAGTATGGTCTGTAAATCGTCATGTTCCATTAGAAACTCAGCATGACTTATAGTAATATAATCACGTTGATCAAGTGTCATTATATTATACTAACTCATGCTTCAATTCCCAACACTACTTCAAAACATTCATATTTTAAATTCGAATATTTCAGAATTTTGAAACTAAAACAGTTTCCTTTCTGATGTACCACTGATATCGCAAAGAGATAAATGATTTCAGATAAGAATAGTTTTGAAAATATCTTCAGAAATATCGAGGATATTTATAATGAAAGGTACGATGATATCTTAGAATTTCTAATATCGATGAATGATGAATAAGATTTGTCCGTAAACGTTTAGAGTCAGGAGCAAGGTATTAGTTAATAACTTCAGCAGATACTGAATCATTTGGATTCTTTAAAGGCAGATTTAGTCTTTGTGATTTGTCCATAGCCTCCTTCATGGTTTGCTCAATTCGTTTTTCAGTATCAAAACTCTTGAGCTTTTTCATTATGTCACTCTTTATTATCAAACTTTTGACTATTTAAACAGTCTTCAGTTTTCGCTGCTTCATTAGTTTTTTTCAGAACTCGGAGATCTGATTCGTAAGCTAGATTGCTTTTCAGGAATTCAGAGATTCCGAATTGAAATTCATCAGTCCAGAAGATATACGTTATATATAGATATATAACTGTTGACGTAGGAACGCTGTGAAATTCGAGAATTAATGATTAATGCTTCCCGATATTTGGTATGGCAACTATCGTTACAAGATGTCGATGAGTACATGATAGGGTTTCAATAAATAAGTATAGCAATTTTTTGGAGAGATTTAAGCCAAGGAATAATGAAGTTGCTGGTAAGTTTACTGTTAATGTGGTGGAATATAAACGGTTCTCCGGTAACGATGATGAAGGGGTAATCCTTTTAATAAGGTTTATTCGAATGAAAAATTGAAGCTGATTTGCTGGAGCTGTGACAAAATTGGCTAATTTGAAAAAGAATTGCAATGTTATTTTTCTGTAATAACAATACCAAAGGAGCTAGCATAGATACGTGTTAAACGTTTACTCAGGTTCTGAGTGTTTTCAGGTGCATAACTATATGCATCAATCTTTTCTTCCATAGATGAAGTGCGGTTGGTTCATCCTTTCGATTGAGGTGTTTTCAAGGATCATGAAAAGTTTGAACACATATTGTAATTGTCAAGATACAAATGAGGTTTAAGATGAAATCAAGTGGCAAACTTGAAGAAATGTTTAGTTTCATATGTTATAATCAATATTTTAATTCATTTTAATTGTCCAATGTTAATAGTCTACTGTTAATAGTTCACAGTTAGTAATTCAATAATTCATATGTAGTTTAATATATAATATTTGAAACAATTAATACGTATCGTGACGCATTGTATACAAGTCTCGGACTCGATCACAACTCAAAGTATATATATTATTTAGAATCAACCTCGACCCTTTATATGCTAACTCGAGCATTACCGCTATATAGAGTGACTTACGGTTATTCCAAATAATATATATAGATAACGTCAATATGATATGTCAAAATATTGTATATGTGTCCCGATTTATCCGACGATATTTAAAGTGCATAAAATAAATAACAGAAATTAAATGACGATAAATAAAATTGCGAGAATTAAAATTGCGATAAATAAATTGCGATAAATAAATTGGGATAAATAAATGTAACATGGAATTAACAGTTAGCTAGGAACAGTTAGCTAGGATTTGGTTAGCGTGGATTCTTAACAGAATTTCTCATAGTTAATTTGTCTGTTTCTAACAAATTTTATTTTGTCAAATGTTTTCTTCATTATGCCACTTGTTGGATTCTGATAGATCAAAATCCAAATATAAAATTGAATGAAAATGGTTATTCTGCAGTGAATGGATACGTATATCGGTGGATGTTGCGATGACCCGTCCTAATTCATAAGGACGAATACAATAACATATGAATACATTGCTAGGTATTTGACCTCTAAATGATACATTTTACAAACATTGCGTTCGTTTTTAAAAGGCAAACTTTCATTACATCGAAATTGAACAGACATGCATACCATTTCATATTATATCAAACTATCAATGACTCAATAATAATCTTGTTGAACTCAACGACTCGAATGCAACGTCTTTTGAAATATGCCATGAATGAGTCCAAGTAATTTCTTTAAAATGAGCAAATGCACAGCGGAAGATTTCTTTAATACCTGAGAATAAACATGCTTTCAAGTGTCAACCAAAAGGTTGGTGAGTTCATTATTTTATCATAAACAATCATTTTTATCATGTTAATAGACCACAAGATTTCCAGATATTTTATTGTACACGTAACCCGAGTACAAAATAACACGTGTAACCCGCGAATTAAAAATCATTCATATGGTGAACGCTTGATAACCGAACTAACAGGATGCATATAGTATATCCCCATCATTCCGGGACTCTCATTGGACATGATAATCGAAGTAATAAAGCATTCGTAACCCGAATGGGACGTGTCGAGATCCATAGATCTATCTTTAGGATTCGCGTCAATTGGTGGCAATTATCATAAACACCAATTCTTAGGCTACCAAGCTAAAAGGGGCATATTCGATTTCGATAATCCAACCATAGAATGTAGTTTCGATTACTTGTGCCTATTTTGTAAAACATTTATAAAAGCAGCGCATGTATTCTCAGTCCTAAAAATATAATAAAAGGGATTAATGAAACTCACAATACTGTATTTCGTAGTAGAAATACATATGATGGCATTGAACAAGTGCAAGGTTGGCCTCGGATTCACGAACCTATATTAAATATATATATATATTTATATATTGGTCAACATCTGTGTAACAATTTAGGTCAAGTCATAGTGTATCACAATCCTAATGCTCGAGATTATTATACAGAAGTTACCAAAAGTCAACTTGACCAAAAATGAATTTCAAAATGTATACATGTTTGTTATATAACTTAAATATAGTCGATTTATATATATTTAAATATATTTATCAAATTTTATTAAAGTAAATAATAAAAGTCATTTGTTAATAAAAATTTATATTTAAAATTTATATATGATAAAAATATACTTCTATATATTTCAAATAATAAAATTTATAAAGTTCACTTAATATCATAAAAATATGGTGGTATGTAATATTAATGTAATTATATTACGTGTGGTAAAAATATCTTTGTATCACATATTTATTTGATAAAATAGTATTGATAATAATAATAATAAGTAAAAGTTGTATTATTTTATAATAATAATAATTATTATTATTCTACTAATAATAATAACAACATTTATATTTACTAAAAATGATATTAATTATGATAAAAATGATAATTCTAATCATGAGAACTTTAATAATAACAATACTTTTTAATATTAACAGAAATAATAATAATATTTTATAAAAATAATCATTCTATTCAAAATGATAATTTTTAATAATAATACTAAAATGATTATGATATTTTATAATAGCAGTGATATTTCTATAAAAAAAATGATAATTTTAATAAAAATGATGGTTTTAATATTAATGATACTTTTAATAATAATAATGACGATAAAAATAATAACATGATAGTTTTGATAAAAATATTAATTATTTTAATACTATTAATAATAATAATAATAATAATAATAATAATAATAATTAGATAATAATAATAATAACGATAATAACGACGATAATGATAACGATAACGATAACCATTTTAACAATAATATTTTAAAATTATAGATAATTCAATTGACGATATCTTTTGATCCATTCATCGAAATCATATACTTTCTAAATGAAAAGTTATTAATTTTTCGTCAGCTTTCCAACGACATGCATATCATATACCTTATCTCGGTAGCATACGTACTAAATTCATGATTTATCATAAACTATTTAACGACAAAACTAAATATACAAGCATGCATAATCATATATACTCGAGCACTAGTCAGGGATACACTATCAATATATAAAAGTTAAGTTATGAGTGCTCACATATCAATATTGAGATTCTATATTGTAGGAAAGGTACGTAGACACAACAGAGATGATAAATACTAGTTTGACCTCACAAACAATACCCTTGAACAATACCCATAACCTCCATAGCTATAACCCAAAATTTCCTTAGCTCCATCCCACTCGAAAAACCGTTTTGTAAACACTTGGACAAAACTTCGTCGTAGTATTTTATGTAAATACTAATAATAATAATACTAATACTATTAATAAGATTAATAATAATATTAATAATCTTAATAATATATATATATATATATATATACTCGA
Organism: Rutidosis leptorrhynchoides; assembly: GCF_046630445.1. Lineage (NCBI taxonomy): Eukaryota > Viridiplantae > Streptophyta > Magnoliopsida > Asterales > Asteraceae > Rutidosis > Rutidosis leptorrhynchoides. The sequence continues at coordinate 154,513,480 of NC_092341.1, read as the reverse complement.
GAGATTGAGAGATAGATTATATTGAATTTGTGACCAGAATCGTTCGAGCTTTATAGCCATTTCTGACCCAGCTTCCTCCGCAATCGCGGAGGTATATAGGCACAAAGGTTCGCAATCGCGGAGCTCCTATTTCCAGCTGTCTCTCATTTTTCTCGTGGGTTACCGACAGTTTATATAATATTTTATATAATATATTTAATTTATATAATTAATTATATATTATATTATATTTACGTGCATAGTTAACCTGTAATTTTAGTTCCAAAGACTTGTACGTTGTGGCTCGACTTTTGTCCCGCTTTCGGTTTTTCGAACGACGTTTCGTATGCTTAGAAAACTTGTCCTTTACGTTACGCGACGTGTACCTTTATCAATAATTAGACTTAATCACTGATAGACTATATTACCCAAAATATAACCTTTACATTGGAGTGTTATGGTCATTTGCTTCTATAAATCGACGTCTCGTTATATACACATATGATTATATTAATTTAAATCAACGCGTTTTGTATCTAGTTAATATTATTTTTAATTACTTGGTAAATATATATATATATATATATATATATATATATATATATATATATATATATATATATATATATATATATATATATATTCTCAAAAAAAATATAATCTTGTACATATTATATAGGATTGAAATATTTATTTAATTATATTTTAGTCTTTCAAAAGTAATTATATTTCAAAGTTCATTTATAATTGTTTAAATAAAATATTATGTTGTATCACGTTTACGTTTTTGAAACAATATATATATATATATATATATATATATATATATATATATATATATATATATATAATATAAAGCTTTAATTAAGTTCTTTAAAATTCATTAACAAAGTATCTTACAAAACATTTTGGTAATAAAATTCTTTCTAAGCTGAAAATGTTTTAGTACAAAATCAAATAAATATGATAACTTTTGTTTTCCAAACTAATATATATTTAAGAATCATTTTGTTAAAAAGGTTAAAATAATGGAAATCGTTATATCATAAAACGTATTTGAAAAGTAAAATTATATATAATATATTTCAAGTTTTTAAATTACTAAATATTGATGAAACGTGAGATAAAGTCCAAAGGTTATATGAACGTATAAAATCATTTAAGGTAAAACGTCGATATCTATTTTCTTAATTATCTACACTCCCAAATTTCACTGTCACCCTAAATAATGTGAAAGTTAACTAGTTAATATCTATATAGGAAAATCGAACAGGAAACTCCACTAACCCTTTTCTAGTTCCCGTTAATTGACATTTTTGTTCTTACTTGTAAATCACTTACTAACTACTCCGGATATCGTTAAAAAGAACAGATTTCCTTAGATCACGGTGGACCTCACAACAGAGACCCATAAACATATCATAATGTATCTGATAATTCAATCATCTGATATTATCTTTTAATTTTTGTCAATATATATATTGAACAAATACGTTCATGTAAGTATTATACATCTAATACTTTGTTAATGTTTTCAATTAGTATAATTATATATACATATACATATCTATATATACATAAATGTTCGTGAATCGTCGAGCACGGTCAAATGATAAATGAATGCATGAACATAGTTCAAAGTGTTTGAGATTTCAACATTACAGACTTTGCTTATCGTGTCGGAAACATATAAAGATCAAGTTTAAATTTGTTCGTAAATTTTCGGGTTGTCACAGATGTAAGTAGGATAGTAAGTGACTGTTGAATCAGATTCAAAGAATGTATAGTGTAACTTATTAATGTGAAATCTAAATATTCCTCGGGTATTAGCTACCCATTAAAATATTTTCACCATTAACAGTTTGTACGAAAGAATTTTTAATTACAATCTTTATAAAAATATATATACATATATATTTTCTTCAGATGTAATCATGGATTTAATGAGTTAATATGATATTAAACTCACTTGATTTTTGGTTAGATTAAGAATATATAATCTCTAAAACATTAGAGATTAGATAATCGCCATGTCGAACGAAGATAACTGATGTAGAACGTCATGTAGAATGGTGATTACACTCGAGGTACAGAATAAGATGTTGAGGCATGTAGTGTTGAGGCTTGTGTTGCGGATGTTGTTGGTGGTGGTACTGGTGTTGTCGGTGCTGTTGTTGAAGGTGGTAGGTTTTGCACCACGTTTTTCAAATTGATTACTCGAGCGCGAGGCTCGTTGACTTCTTCCATTATTCCGGGATGATTGTCCATTGGAACGAGCGGATGAATAAGGTTTAGAATTATGGATAGAATATAATCGTGTCGAGCTACTCTAGAAATGAGGCTGAAAATGGTGTTTCGAATAGGTTCGCCGGTAAGTGCATCAGGTTCTTGGCCAAGAGGTGAATTCGGTTGGTGGAAGGGATCGCCTTCTTCTCGTCTCCATTGATTAAGTCGATTATGAACTCATCCCCAATTCATCCAGAATTGATGATGGCTGATTGATTGATCCATTCTGGTCATACTGCTTTCGGAGCTCGAGTGAAACTCCATATCGGAATCCGAGGTACTTGAACTAGTGGCGAGTTCCATTTCATGCGATTGAATAAAGGATTTTTCGATATGAAATGATTTTCAGCTATCGGATGGTATTCTAATTACATAGAATATCTATATATATATAGAACAAAAGATTTCATAGATTAAGGAGGAATTTACGGAATATGTCAGGAAAAGTTTACAGTAGCAGACACGCTAAGATACGAATTTATCTATACATTATCTATGCAATAGAGGCAGTAAGACGTGTTTAGACTTTAAGGATGATAAGCAAATAATTTTCGACATAAAATGATAAGCAAAACTTTTGACATGCAGACACGGTCGAAGTCTAGACTCATTAATGTATCCTAACGACTTCTTGTTAGACACACTAATACATGACCTGGTTCGCTAACACCACAGCTCTGATACCAACTGAAAGGACCCATTCATACCGATTATAAATGATTCACGATAGTTGATTTCATTGCAAGGTATTTGACCTCTAAATGATACATTTTACATACATTGCATTCGTTTTTAAAAGACAAACTTTCATCACATCAAAACTTGATAATATTCTTGATGAACTCAACGACTCGAATGCAACGTCTTTTGAAATATGCTATGAATGACTCCAAGTAGTATCTCTAAAATGAGCAAATGCACAGCGGAAGATTTCTTTCATACCTGAGAATAAACATGCTTTAAAGTGTCAACCAAAAGGTTGGTGAGTTCATAGGTTTATCTTAAACAATCATTTCAATAATTTCAATAGACCACAAGATTTAATTTTCATAGTTAATTGCAGGAACACTCATCTGCAAAAATTATAATACAGGAACACTCATCTGTATAAAAATCCATTCATATAGTGTGCACCTGGTAACCGACCTTAACAAGATGCATATAGAATATCCCTAAATATACAGGTACACTCATCTGTATATAAAAATCGAAGTACTAAAGCATCCATAACCTGGATGGGGTTTGTTAGGCCCATAGATCTATCTTCAGAATTCGCGTCAATTAGGGGGTCTGTTCCCTAATTCTTAGGCTACCAAGCTAAACGGGTGATATTCAATTTCGATAATCCAACCATAGAATGTAGTTTCTATTACTTGTGTCTAATTCGTAAAACATTTATAAAAGCAGCGCATGTATTCTCAGTCCCAAAAATATATATTGCAAAAGCATTTAAAAAGGGAGCAAATGAAACTCACAATACGATATTTTGTCGTAAAAATATGCATACGACGAAACTGAACAATGCAGGGTTGACCTCGGATTCACGAACCTATATCATTTATATATATATTAATACATATAAATTGTAATCGAACAAATTTTATATATATTATTATTAATTGTTATTTTGGTAATTTATATGTTTCATTAATAATTTAATTAACTATATTTATTTTATATATACTTTAGATAAATAATGTTAAAAATAATAATGATGATAATCATAATAATAATTATTATAGTATTCATAAAATTAATAATAATAGTAATTTTTATAGAAATAATATTAATACTCATAAAAATAATAATAATGATAATAATAATGATGATGATAGTAATAGTAGTTTTTAATAAAGGTGAAAAGTTTAATAATAATGATAATGAAAATAATAATTTTGATAATAGTACTTATTAATAATAATAATGATAATAATAATAACAATCTTATTACTAATGATAATATTAATAATGATACTACTTAATGATATACTAGAAATGATAATAATATTAGTAATAACTATAATAATAATAATAATCATAATTGTAATGATAATAATAATAATAATAACAATAATAATAAATGATAACTAATATTTATTTTAGTAATAATAATAATAATAATTATAATACTAATAATAATAACAATAATAATAATAATAATTTTAGAATACAACCTTTGAAGAAAACAAGCTCCTAAAAATAAAACGCCATTGCCCAGGCTCGAACCTGGGACCTCTCGCTTAACCAACAACACTCATAACCACTGATCTATCTGCTGTTTTTCTGAATTAATTCACAGTCTATATTTTTTTAACCTTAAATTCTACTATCTTCATAATACAAACCCCACCTATCTTCATCATCATCATCCTTCCTTACTATCATAACATAATCGATTATCATGCTTCTCATCATGATTTGCCATCATCGTCATCATGTGTTCGTATCATCATCATCATCATAAACCTCCATCATCATGACCATCGATCATCATCATCGTCATTCGATGGCCCAAAAAAAATAAATAAAATCTAATCTGCTTGTGATTGGGCCATTGCCCTCTTCAAAATAGTCCACTAACCTATATGAACTAAAGTGATACCAGCCCATTGAAATGTCCCGTTCATATTGATTATAAACGTTCCATATTAATTGATTTCGTTGCGAGGTTTTGACCTCTATATGAGACGTTTTTTAAAGACTGCATTCGATTTTAAAACAAACCATAACCTTTATTTTATCGATAAAGGTTTAAAATTGATAATAAAAAATATAGCGTTTTCACACAACCATTACATAATGGTTTACAATTAAATTACACAACAATATATGTCTTCGAATGCAATTTTCAAACAATATTAAACAAGCATGGACTCCAAATCTTGTCCTTAATTTAGTATGCAACAGCGGAAGCTCTTAACAGTTACCTGAGAATAAACATGCTTAAAACGTCAACAAAAATGTTGGTGAGTTATAGGTTTAACCTATATATTTATCAATTGTAATAATAGACCACAAGATTTCATATTTTCCTTTTTCATAAACATCATCCCATACATAGAGATAAAAATCATTCATATGGTGAACATCTGGTAACCGACATTAACAAGATGCATATAAGAATATCCCCATCATTCCGGGACATCCATCGGACATGATATAAAAACTTGAAGTACTAAAGCATCCGGTACTTTGGATGGGGTTTGTTAGGCCCAATAGATCTATGTTTAGGATTCGCGTCAATTAGGGGTGCACTAATTCTCAAAATTAGTGATGTTCCCTAATTCTTAGGCTACCAAGCAAAAAGGGGCATATTCGGCTTCGATCATTCACCCATATAATGTAGTTTTGATTTCTTGTGTCTATTTCGTAAAACATTTATAAAACTGCATGTATTCTCATCCCAAAAATATTAAATTTTTAAAAGTGGGACTATAACTCACTTTTACAGATTTTTACTTCATCGGGAAGAAAAACTTGGCCACTGGTCGATTCACGGACCAATAACAAATATGTACATATATATCAAAGTATGTTTAAAATATATTTACAACATTTTTATTGCGTTTTAATGATTTGAGTTTGTTAAGTCAGCAGTCCTCGTTAGTAACCTACAACTAGTTGTCCACAGTTAGATGTACAGAAATAAAGCAATATATAATATCTCGAATCAATCCACGACCCAGTGTCTACAAGTCTCAGGCTAGATCACAACTCAAAGTATATATATTATTTTGGAATCAACCTCAACCCTGTATAGCTAACTCAAGTATTACTGCATATAGAGTGTCTATGATTGTTCCGAAATATATTATATAGATGGGTCGATATGATATGTCAAAACATTGTATACGTGTCTATGGTATCCCAAGATTACATAATATATGTTATAATACATGTGTAATATAATATAAGTTAGTTAAGTTATGATTTGTATAGATTTGTTACAAATTTCACGTAGCTACAACAAGCAAAATTATCTAATCTTGTTTTACCCATAACTTCTTCGTTTTAAATCCGTTTTGAGTGATTCAAGTTTATATGGTTTCATAATGAACTGAAATTTATGAAACTAAATAGAAAAAGTATAATTTTATAGTCAGAAATACAAGTTACAAGTCATTTTTGTAGAGGTAGTCATTTCAGTCGAAAGAACGACGTCTTGATGACCATTTTGTAAAACATACTTTCACTTTGAGTTTAACCATGATTTTTGGATATAGTTTCATGTTCATAAGAAAAATCATTTTCCCAGAAGTATAGCTTTAAAATCAAAGTTTATCATAGTTTTTAATTATCCAAACCAAAACAGCCCCCGGTTTCGCTACGACGGCGTATGTCCGGTTTTACGGTGTTCTTCGTGTTTCCAGGTTTTAAATCATTAAGTTAGCATATCATATAGATATAGAACATGTGTTTAGTTGATTTTAAAAGTTAAGTTAGAAAGATTAACTTTGTTTGCGAACAAGTTTAGAATTAACTAAACTATGTTCTAGTGATTACAAGTTTAAATCTTCGAATAAGATAGTTATATATATATGAATCGAATGATGTTAAACATCATTACTACCTCAAGTATAGTAGGTAAACCTACTGGAAGTGACAAGAAATGATCTAGCTTTAAAGGATCCTTGGATGGCTTGAAAGTTCTTGAAGTAGAATCATGACACGAAAACAAGTTCAAGTAAGATTTCTACTCGAATTAAGATAGTTATAGTTATAGAAATTGAATAAAAGTTTAGATATGAGTTTTACCTTAAATAAGAAAGATAACCTATTGTAAATAACAAAGGTTTCTTGATCTTAGATGATTACTTGGAATGAATTAGAAAGCTTGGAAATATACTTGCAAACTTGAAAGGATTTTCGAAGTGTTCTTGAAGTGTTCTTCCTATGATGATTATAGCTTGATTCTTGAAGTAGTTTTTGATGAAAATGATGATTTGGTTACTAGAAAAATTCGTTCATAGGTGTATGTGTGTGTTGAGAGAGAATTAGAAAGGAAAATGGAAATGAAATGAAGTGAATGGTGAGTGGTGAGTGGTGAGTGGGGTTAAAAGGAGTTCTTGTTAGTTGACTAGTTCATGGTAGAAGTTAAACTTGATTAGTCATGCATGACATAATCAAGAGTGGAATTCCATGCTAGTTTCTATTGGTATATACCCCTAGTAAGTACGTCTAAAAGCTTGGTATAATACGAGTACGAAGACTGAATGAATACGAGTAAATTGTTGATGAAAATGAATGAGAATGTAATTGTAAACATTTTTGTTAAGTATGAGTGTTTTGATATATGTCTTTAAGTCTTTCAAAAGTGTATTAATATATCTTAATACACTACATGTATATACATTTTAACTGAGTCATTAAGTCACCGTTAGTCGTTACATGTAAGTGTTGTCTTGAAACTTTTAAGTTAACGATCTCATTTAATGTAGTTAACCCATTATTTATTATATCTAATGAGATGTTAAATTATCATATTATCATAATAACATGATGTATGAATATATCTTGATACAATATATATATATATATATATATATATATATATATATATATATATATATATATATATATATATATATATATATATATATATATATATATATATATATATATATATATTAAAACATCGTTACAACGATAATCGTTACATATATAACTCGTTTCGAAACTCTTAAGTTAGTAGTCTTGTTTTACATATGAAGTTCATTGTTAACACACTTAATGATATATTTAATTATCATTTTATCATGTTAAACATAGTGTATCAATATCTTAATATGATTCGTATGTATTTAGTAAGACGTTGTTATAAGGATAACCGTTATATATATTGTTTCGAGTTTCTTAATTCAATAGTCTCATTTTTATGTATATAACTCATTGTTAATATACTTAGTGTGATACTTACTTATGATAATTCTCATGTTAACTATATATATCCATATATATATATCATCATGTAGTTGTTACAAGTTTAAACGTTCGTGAATCGCCGGTCAACTTGGGTGATCAATTGACTACATAAACGCATTTCAATTAATCAAGTCTTAATAAGTTTGATTGCTTAACATGTTGGAAACATTTAATCATGTAAATATCAATTTTATTTAATATATATAAACATGGAAAAGTTCGGGTCACTACACCCATCACATAAATTAAAGGCCTGCGGCCTGGATTCAGTAAGTTTAGAAATAAATTTCCAAAATTGTTTGCATAACAGATACATGAATTGGCACGTGAATTAGAACCCTTGGTCTACCATATTCTCTAGCCTGCAAGTGGGGAATAGAAAATAAAAATTTATTCGGTGACGATGGGGTCTAATCGATCCAGCTCAGAGAACTCAAACTACAGCTTTACTTCATCTTCATCATTCTTCATGTTTTAAAACTCAAACAGAAAAATAAATATACGCAGCTAGTAGCAGTAGTTACTAGGATCACTAGGTGGTTTAAGATGGTGTAGAGATGGTGGAAGTGGGTGGCGATTTCGGTGTTTCATGATGATGTTATGGTGAGGGTGGATGGTGGTTATCGGTTTGGTCTTGCAAACCGAACATAAGAACAAGAAGATGTCGGTTCCTTGGTGATATGGGTGGGTTTCGAATATGACTAGGAGAGAGAGAGAGAGAGAGAGAGAGAGACAATAGTTGAGAGATAGAGGTGAGGGTTTTTGATTAGGTTATCGAAGAAGAAGTACAGTGGTAGCATAGTTTTGATGAGTTGTCAACAGGAAGAAAAATTAACTGGATTTAATGGGGGTCGATCAAAAATTAGTGGTTTCGTTTTGTGTTGGGTTTATGATCGAAATAAGAACAAAATTAGTAGTAGCAATTGTAGCAACCAACAATGGTTTGAGTGCATGATGGTTCATTGTTCTAAACGATAAGAAAAGAGAGTGAGAGAGAAGAGAGTGAGAGGGTGGTGAACATGGTGGCGTATAAGTGGTGATCGGGTGATGATGAAAGGAAATAAAAAAAATACAAAGGGTGTGAAGGTGGCCGATCAACAAGTGGGTTTCCGTTTTGGGTTGGATTGTCGTGGTGTTTACAAGGGTGTATCCACAGAAGTTACAACTAAAACGTTTTCCTTGATTGACAACTTCATAAGTGCGTTGATGTATCCGCGAACTACGAACATGTATGATTACAGTTTGAAAGTGGAAGTGGTGTTGTTGGTGATCGAATAAAAATGAACAAGGTGGTGAGTTATCTTGATGATCACCGAAAATGATGAAAGTGGTGGTGATCGTAGGTAGTGAGAATCTATGAGGTGGTAGGTTAATTGATGGTGCGTTCGGGTTGTGAGTTTTGACACAACAACTAGTAGTAGTCATGGATTGTTTGAGAAGAGAAAGGAGATGATGAAGGTTGATTCAAGAAGAAGCAGTAGTGGGAGAAATATGATGATGAAAATGCTACATCATACACATTTATATATATAATATCATATAACAACAACTTGGTAACATAAATAATAAAATAATATACCTAAACGTGTGAATATGCAAGAATAATAGTAAGCAGCCTTCAATCTAACATTATTTGCCGACACTTTTAATAGGAATAGTATTTCGTAGTCCGTTGTTAATCAATGGCGGATTAAAAGTATTCCGAAAAATCTCAAATTTTTACAGTGACTATCTTTATTTATTTTGGTCATTATGGTATAAGATTTGATCAATAATTTTATTAAATAAAAATTACATCAACTGTCCCTCTCAATTCTGGGTAAAATATAAAAAGATCTAAAATTTAACAAACAGCACCTAAATACATTTTTAATAAGTCTATAATTTATAGAACTCATTTTCGGATCACCGTTTATTTTAAAATCATATAAGTTTGAATTTAGTTTGCTTAATATCAATCGGAACATCAAACGAGTATTACAATCATTAAATATTTATTTTTTACTATACTTTATTTATATATAGTTATGTTGTAAATAATAATTATTATAATATTCTATTCTTATTTTATTTTACATAATTCGTTTTAATAACAACAACATATAATGTTTCAAATTATATTTCCAATTATTATTTATACATATATATATTCACACATAACTATTTACAAATAGTGGTTCGTGAATCGTCGGAAATGGTTGAAGGTCAATTGAATATATGAAACAGTTCTAAAATTTCTGAGACTCAACATTACAGACTTCGTTTATCGTGTCAGAAATATATAAAGACCAAGTTTAAATTTGATCGGAAATTTTTGGGTCGTCACACAAAAGAGGCTGCAGGAGGGCGGTTTGGGTGGCAGTTTGACTGCAGAAATCTGCTGTAGGTGGCGGTGGTGATGGCTGCAGAAGGATGGTCAACAGGAGGCTTTGATGGGACTGTTTTTATGAGGTTGGAAGTCGATTGGAGGGTTGGTGAGGGATACTGAATTCGTAGTAGGAGGGGGTTTTTTTTTTGTGATAATGGTTATCAACCAAGTGGTGATGTGTGTCTCCAAATTGCTGAACAAAACAAACAAAGAGGAGAAGGTTTTATGAGTTTTTTTATGTGATGCATATTATGAAGAGCCTAGGAGTTCTTTTATAGTGTGGTTTTAGAATCATGATCAAACAAGAATTAGTAGGTGATAAGCTTGAAAAGGGATTAGGATTAGTTTAGAGAGTTAGCATTGGATTAAGATTGGAGTAATTGTAACTAGCTTAGGGTTAGTTTACTTCGCTAATAAGTTTTTTTTTATTAATCATAACCGATTTTTTTTGTATATACATTATTATAATTTTTATTTTTATTTTTATTACATAGTTCGGCTCATTTATTTATTTATATAATTTATATATTTTTTTTGTAACAATTATCTTAATTAAATTAAATAGCATTTATATAAGTGTAAGTGTATTTTTTACTCTTTTTAAATTAGTCCCTATCTTTCATTAAATTTTATTTATTTCCCAAAAGCTTCCTTTTATAACTAAGGTTACATTTTTATTATACATTGTAGTTTATTATATATAATATCACAGAAAAACGTAAACTTTAATTAACAGAGAGTGTCGACTAAAAGTTTACTATTTGGTCAACGTTTTGTCAAATAAAGTTTATGAGCACAAAATCCTAAGGGCAAAATAGTAAAGTAGAAATGGAAAAATGAGGGTCATCATATATACGATCGATCGTACTTTAACCGTGTACTTCAATGATCGTTATTTTCATTCTAAGTTTTGTTTGATTTGGTCATTTGAAAGATCGAGTATGGATTAGTGAACTTGCGTGTTTTATGTTAAGATGTCGATCATCACTTGTGCATATGTATGTGTCATCATCAAAACATATTCATTGGTTAAGCATCATACTTAACTGTGTCAGTTAGTCCATTAACCAACATTCAACCAACAAGTACATAACAACTGAACCAGAAGGCCTCAATTTATAGTTTTCAGATTTAGTGGCCAAGCCGGTGGCTTCAGTGGGAAGCTGGAGGCTTCACATGTCGGTGACTCCTTTTGCAAGTTTAATGCCGCAAGTAGATAAATGCGTAACCATCTTAAGCCAGGCCGGCGACTTCAAGGGCACTCGACTGAGACGACCTGTCTAAATCCATAAGAACGAATACAATAACATATGGTTACATCGCGAGGTATTTGACCTCTATATGATAAATTTTACAAACATTGCATTCATTTTTAAAAGACAGACTTTCATTTCATCGAAAGTTGACAGGCATGCATACCATTCCATAACATCCAAACTATAAATGACCTAATCTGTCATTTACTTTAGTAATAATCTTTATTGAACTCAATGACTTGAATGCAACGTTGTCATACCCCATCCAAAATTTTCCTGAACGAACACTTCAACATATGGTACCATCTGAAATGTCCCGTTCATATTGATTATAAACGTTCCATATTAATTGATTTCGTTGCGAGGTTTTGACCTCTATATGAGACATTTTTCAAAGACTGCATTCATTTTTAAAACAACCATAACCTTTATTTTATCAATAAAGGTTTTAAAAACATTACGTAGATTATCAAATAATGATAATCTAAAATATACTATTTACACACGACCATTACATAATGGTTTACAATAGAAATATATTACATCGACATATGTTTCTTGAATGCAGTTTTTACACAATATCATACAATCATGGACTCCAAATCTTGTCCTTATTTTAGTATGCAACAGCGGAAGCTCTTAGTATTCACCTGAGAATAAACATGCTTTAAACGTCAACAAAAATTTTGGTGAGTTATTGGTTTAACCTATATATATCAAATCGTAACAATAGACCACAAGATTTCATATTTCAATACACATCCCATACATAGAGATAAAAATCATTCATATGGTGAACACCTGGTAACCGACATTAACAAGATGCATATATAAGAATATCCCCATCATTCCGGGACACCCTTCGGATATGATATTAATTTCGAAGTACTAAAGCATCCAGTACTTTGGATGGGGTTTGTTAGGACCAATAGATCTATCTTTAGGATTCGCGTCAATTAGGATGTCTGTTCCCTAATTCTTAGATTACCAGACTTAATAAAAAGGGGCATATTCGATTTTGATAATTCAACCATAGAATGTAGTTTCACGTACTTGTGTCTATTTTGTAAATCATTTATAAAACCTGCATGTATTCTCATCCCAAAAATATTAGATTTTAAAAGTGGGACTATAACTCACTTTCACAGATATTTCCTTCCTCGGAAATAAGACTTGGCCACGGATCGATTCACGAACCTATACAAATATGTACATATATATCAAAATATAATTACAACCATTTTTATTATGTTTTAAAGATTTGAGTGTATTAAGTCAGCTGTCCTAGTTAGTAACCTACAACTAGTTGTCCACAGTTAGATGTACAGAAATAAATCGATATATATTATCTTGAATCAATTCACGACCCAGTGTATACACGTCTCAGGCTAAATCACAACTCAAAGTATATATATTTTTGGAATCAACCTCAACCCTGTATAGCTAACTCCAACATTACTACATATAGAGTGTCTATGGTTGTTCCAAATAATATATATACATGGGTCGATATGATATGTCAAAACATTTGCATACGTGTCTATGGTATCCCAAGATTACATAATATATTAGAATACATGTATAATACAATATAAGTTAGCTAGGATATGATTTTTATAGATTTGTTAAACATTTCCCGTAGCTAAAAAGATCAAAAATATCCAATCTTGTTTTACCCATAACTTCTTCATTTTAAATCCGTTTTGACTGAATCAAATTGCTATGGTTTCATATTGAAGTCTAATTTAAGAATCTAAACAGAAAAAGTATAGGTTTATAGTCAGAAATTTAAGTTACATGTCAATTACTAAAGAGGTAGTCATTTCTTTCGAAAGAACGACATCTTGATGACCATTTTGAAAAACATACTTTCACTTTGAGTTTAACCAAGATTTTTGGATATAGTTTCATGTTCATATGAAAAATCATTTTCCCAGAAGAACAACTTTTAAATCAAAGTTTATCATAGTTTTTAATTATCCAAACCAAAACAGCCCCCGGTTTCACTACGACGACGTATATCCGATTTTATGGTGTTCATCGTGTTTCCAGGTTTTAAATCATTAAGTTAGCATATCATATAGATATAGAAAATGTGTTTAGTTGATTTTAAAAGTCAAGTTAGAAGGATTAACTTTTGTTTGCGAACAAGTTTAGAATTAACTAAACTATGTTCTAGTGATTACAAGTTTAAACCTTCGAATAAGATAGCTTTATATGTATGAATCAAATGATGTTATGAACATCATTACTACCTCAAGTTTTCTGGGTAAAACTACTGGAAATGAGAAAAATGGATCTAGCTTCAAAGGATCCTTAGATGGCTTGAAAGTTCTTGAAGCAGAATCATGACACGAAAACAGTTCAAGTAAGATTTTCACTCGAAATAAGATTGTTATAGTTGTAGAAATTGAATCAAAGTTTGAATATGAATATTACCTTGAATTAGAAAGATAACCTACTATAAATAACAAAGGTTCTTTGATCTTAGATGATTACTTGGAATGGATTAGAAAGCTTGGAAGTATTCTTGATTTTTATGAAACTATACTTATGGAATTTATGAAGAACACTTAGAACTTGAAGATGGAACTTGAGAGAGATCAATTAGATGAAGAAAACTGAAGAATGAAAGTGTTTGTAGGTGTTTTTGGTCGTTGGTATATGGATTAGATATAAAGGATATGTAATTTTGTTTTCATGTAAATAAGTCATGAATGATTACTAATATTTTTGTAATTTTATGAGATATTTCATGCTAGTTGCCAAATTATGGTTCCCACATGTGTTAGGTGACTCACATGGGCTGCTAAGAGCTGATTATTGGAGTGTATATACCAATAGTACATACATCTAAAAGCTGTGTATTGTACGAGTACGAATACGGGTGCATACGAGTAGAATTGTTGATGAAACTGAACGAGGATGTAATTGTAAGCATTTTTGTTAAGTAGAAGTACTTTGATATGTGTCTTGAAGTCTTTCAAAAGTGTAAGAATACATATCAAAACACAACATGTATATACATTCTAATGGAGTCGTTAAGTCTTCGTTAGTCGTTACATGTAAGTGTTGTTTTGAAACCTTTAAGTTAACGATCTCAATTAATTTTGTTAACCCAATGTTTATTATATCAAATTAGATGTTAAATTATTGTATTATCATGATATTATGATGTATGAATATCTCTTAATATGATATATACATTAAAATATCGTTACAACGATAATCGTTACATATAAGTATCGTTTCGTAATTCTTGAGTTAGTAGTCTTGTTTTTACATATGTAGTTCATTATTAACACACTTAATGATATATTTAAATATCATTTTATCATGTTAAATATAGTGTATCAATATCTTAATATGATACATATATATTTAGTAGACGTTATCATAACGATAATCGTTATATATATCATTTCGAGTTTCTTAACTTAGTAATCTCATTTCTTATGTATATCACACATTGTTAATATACTTAGTGAGATACTTACTCATCATAATCTTATGTGAACCATATATATATGTCTATATATACCACAACATGTAGTTTTTACAAATTTGTAACATTCGTGAATCGCCGGTCAACTTGGGTGATCAATTGTCTATATGAAACTTATTTCATTTAATCAAGTCTTAACAAGTTTGATTGCTTAACACATTGGAAATATTTAGTCATGTAAATATCAATCTCAATTAATATATATAAACATGGAAAAGTTCGGGTCAATACAGTACCTAACCGTTAAATAAATTTCGTCCCGAAATTTTAAGCTGTTGAAGGTGTTGACGAATCTTCTGGAAATAGATGCGGGTATTTCTTCTTCATCTGATTTTCTCGTTCCCAGGTGAACTCGGGTCCTCTATGAGCATTCCATCGAACCTTAACAATTGGTATCTTGTTTTGCTTAAGTCTCTTAACCTCACGATCCATTATTTCGACGGGTTCTTCCATGAACTGAAGTTTTTCATTGATTTGGATTTCGTCTAACAGAATAGTGAGATCTTCTTTAGCAAAACATTTCTTCAAATTCGAGACATGGAAAGTGTTATGTACAGCCGCGAGTTGTTGAGGTAGCTCCAGTTGGTAAGCTACTGGTCCGACACGATCTATAATCTTGAATGGTCCAATGTACCTTGGATTTAGTTTCCCCCGTTTACCAAATCGAACAACGCCTTTCCAAGGTGAAACCTTAAGCATGACCATTTCTCCAATTTCAAAATCTATATCTTTTCTTTTACTGTCCGCGTAGCTCTTTTGTCGACTCTGGGCGGTTTTCAATCGTTGTTGAGTTTTGATGATTTTCTCGGTAGTTTCTTGTATTATCTCCGGACCCGTAATCTGTCTATCCCCCACTTCATTCCAAAAAATTGGAGACCTGCACTTTCTACCATAAAGTGCCTCAAACGGCGCCATCTCAATACTAGAATGATAACTGTTGTTGTAGGAAAATTCTGCTAACGGTAGGTGTTGATCCTAACTGTTTCCGAAATCAATAACACATGCTCGTAGCATGTCTTCAAGTGTTTGTATCGTCCTTTCACTCTGTCCATCAGTTTGTGGATGATAGGTAGTACTCATGTCTAGACGAGTCCCCAATGGTTATTGCAACGTCTGCCAGAACCTTGAAACATATCTACCATCCCTATCAGAGATAATAGAGACGGATATTCCATGTCTGGAGACAACCTCCTTCAAATAGAATCGCTCCAACTTCTCCATTTATTCATCTTTTCTCATTGGCAGGAAGTGTGTTGACTTGGTGAGACGATCAACTATTACCCAAATAGTATCATAACCACTTGCAGTCCTTGGCAATTTATTAATGAAATCCATGGTAATGTTTTCCCATTTCCATTCCGGGATTTCAGGTTGTTGTAGTAGACCTGATGGTTTCTGATGTTCAACTTTGACCTTAGAACACGTCAAACATTCTCCTACATATTTAGCAATATCGGCTTTCATACCCGGCCACCAAAAGTATTTCTTGAGATCTTTATACATCTTCCCCGCTCCGGGATGTATTGAATATCTGGTTTTATTTGCTTCCTTAAGTACCATTTCTCTCACATCTCCAAACCTTGGTACCCAAATTCTATCAGCCCTATATCGGGTTCCGTCTTCCCGAATATTAAGATGTTTCTCTGATCCTTTGGGTATCTCATTCTTCAACTTTCCTTCTTTTACAACCCCCTGTTGCGCCTCCTTTATTTGAGTAGTAAGGTTAGTACGAATAATTATATTCATAGCTTTTATCCGTATAGGTTCTCTGTCCTTTCTACTCAAAGCGTCGGCTACCACATTCGCCTTCCCCGGGTGGTATCGAATCTCAAAATCATAATCATTCAACAGTTCAATCCATCTGCGTTGTCTCATATTCAGTTGCTTCTGATTAAATATATGTTGGAGACTTTTGTGGTCGGTATATATAATACTTTTGACCCCATATAAATAATGTCTCCAAGTCTTTAATGCAAAAACAACATCACCCAATTCCAAATCGTGAGTTGTATAATTTTGTTCGTGAATCTTCAATTGTCTAGACGTATAAGCAATCACCTTCGTTCGTTGCATTAATACACAATGGAGACCTTGCTTTGATGCGTCACAATAAATCACAAAATCATCATTCCCTTCAGGCAATGACAATATAGGTGCCGTAGTTAGCTTTTTCTTCAATAACTGAAATGCCTTCTATTGTTCATCCTTCCATTCAAATTTCTTCCCTTTATGCGTTAATGCAGTCAAGGGTTTTGCTATTTTGGAGAAATCTTGGATGAATCTTCTGTAGTAACCAGCCAATCCTAAAAATTGACATATATGCTTCGGAGTTTTTGGGGTTTCCCACTTTTCAACGGTTTCGATCTTTGCCGGGTCCACCTGGATACCTTCTTTGTTCACTATGTGACCGAGGAATTGAACTTCTTCCAACCAAAATGCATACTTTGAAAACTTAGCGTACAGTTTTTCTTTCCTCAATACTTCTAGCACTTTTCTCAAATGTTCTTCATGCTCTTGATCATTCTTTGAGTAAATAAGTATGTCATCGATGAAAACAATGACAAACTTGTCAAGATATGGCCCACACACTCGGTTCATAAGGTCCATGAACATAGCTGGTGCGTTAGTCAATCTAAACGGCATAACCATAAACTCGTAATGACCATTACGCGTCCTAAAAGCAGTTTTTGGAATATCATCCTCCTTTACTCGCATTTGATGATATCCAGAACGTAAATTGATTTTCGAATAAACCGACGAGCCTTGTAGTTGATCAAATAAGTCGTCAATTCTCGACAGTGGATAACGGTTTTTGATGGTAAGTTTATTCAACTCTCTGTAGTCAATACACAACCTAAATGTACCATCCTTCTTCTTGACAAACAAAACAGGAGCTCCCCATGGTGATGTGCTTGGTCGAATGAAACCACGTTCTAATAGTTCTTGCAGTTGGCTTTGCAGTTCTTTAATCTCACTGGGTGCGAGTCTGTAAGGAGCACGAGATATTGGTGCAGCTCCTGGTACAAGATCTATTTGAAATTCAACAGATCGATGTGGAGGTAGTCCCGGTAATTTTTTCGGAAATACATCGGGAAATTCTTTTGCGACGGGAACATCATTGATGCTCTTTTCTTCAGTTTGTACTTTCTCGACGTGTGCTTGAACAGCATAGCAACCTTTTCTTATTAGTTTTTGTGCCTTCAAATTACTAATAAGATGTAGCTTCGTGTTACCCTTTTCTCCGTACACCATTAAGGGTTCTCCTTCTTCTCGTACAATGCGAATTGCATTTTTGTAACATACGATCTCTGCTTTCATCTCCTTTAGCCAGTCCATGCCAACTATTACATCAAAACTCCCTAACTCTACTGGTATCAAATCAATCTTAAATAATTCGCTACCCAGTTTAATTTCTCGATTCCGGCATATATAATCTGCTGAAATTAATTTACCGTTTGCTAATTCGAGTAAAAATTTACTATCCAACGGCGTCAATGGACAACTTAATTTAGCACAAAAATCTCTACTCATATAGCTTCTATCCGCACCCGAATCAAATAAAACGTAAGCAGATTTATTGTCAATAAGAAACGTACTCGTAACAAGCTCCGGGTCTTCCTGTGCCTCTGCCGCATTAATATTGAAAACTCTTCTGCGGCCTTATCCATTCGTGTTCTCCTAGTTCGGGAAATTTCTAATAATGTGGCCCGGTTTTCCACATTTATAACAAACTACATTGGCATAACTTGCTCCGACACTACTTGCTCCGTCATTACTCGTTTTGACACCATTTGTTCCTTTCATTATGTTAACCCCTGGTCCGTAGACCTCACACTTCGCCGCGCTATGACCATTTCTTTTACACTTGTTGCAAAATTTGGTGCAGAACCCCGAGTGATACTTTTCACACCTTTGGCATAGCTGCTTCTGATTGTTGGTTTTGTTGCGGTTGTTATTGTTGTTGGGATGATTGTTGTAGTTGTTGTTGTTGTTGTTGTTGTTGTGCCGTTTGTTGTAGTTGCGATTGAGGTTGTGATTGTTGGGATAGTTGTTGTTGTTTAGGTGACTCTTATCACCGTTTTCCTCCCACTTTCTTTTGACTAGCTTCACGTTGGCCTCTTTGGCCGCCTGTCCTTTAATTCTTCCCTCAATTTGGTTCACTAGTTTGTGAGCCATTCTACATGCCTTTTGTATGGAGGCAGGCTCGTGTGAACTTATATCTTCTTGGATTCTCTCCGGTAACCCTTTCACAAACGCGTCGATCTTCTCTTCCTCATCTTCGAACGCTCTCGGACACAATAGGCACAATTCCGTGAATCGTCTTTCGTACGAAGTAATATCGAATCCCTGTGTTTGTAACCCTCTAAGTTCTGACTTGAGCTTATTGACCTCGGTTCTGGGACGGTACTTCTCGTTCATCAAGTGCTTGAATGCTAACCACGGTAGCGCGTAAGCAGCATCTTGTCCCACTTGCTCTAGATAGGTATTCCACCATGTTAACGCAATACCTGTGAAGGTATGCGTAGCATACTTCACTTTGTCTCCTTCAGCACACTTACTTATGGTAAACACCGATTCAACTTTCTCGGTCCACCGTTTCAATCCGATTGGTCCTTCGGTCCCATTAAATTCTGAAGGTTTGCAGGCAGTGAATTCCTTGTAGGAGCATCCTACACGATTTCTTGCACCGTTAGCTGTATTGCTAGATTCAGAGTTATTGTTGGTATGTAGCGCGACCTGTACTGCGGCTATGTTTGAAGCAAGAAAGGCACGAAATTCCTCTTCACTCATATTCAAGGTGTGTCGAGTAGTCGGTGCCATTTCCTTCAAAATAGTCAAATGAAACAAGTTAATCATACAGAATATTAAGAGTAGTCAATAGTATCTCGTAGCATAATATGAACTCATTTATAAAAGCTTTTTCTTCATATTAGCGTTTTATAAGTTTAAATTCGGGTACTACCTACCCGTTAAGTTCATACTTAGTAGCTAATATACAATTCAACTACCACAATTCCATATGAAAAACTGATTATAATAATATATCACATACACATATTCTTCAAACTTACAACTTCGCTATATTACATATAACATGAAATATAGTACACTATGATACAGGACAGTTTTGAAGATAAATCTAGTTAATACGCAAGTTGTTCAGCAAAGGAAATAAAGACACGTAATTCTTAAGTCCAGAAACAAGTCATGCATTCTGGTTTTACTAAGACGACTTCCCATCCTTGGTCTTGTGGAAAATAACCGTTATGACCATTGGCTAGGCAGCATATTGTAATGTCGTCAAAAGGACGAGGTTTTCGTAATGTCCAACAGCCTCGTAATAATCTAAAAACCTTGTTTCTCACCCCAACTACTGAATCCGTCACTTGTGGGAAAGTTTTATTTAAAAGCTGCAATCCGATGTTCTTTTTCTAACTTTGGAAAGAAGCGAACATCACTAACCCGTAAGCATAACATGCTTCTTTATGTTGCATGTTAGAAGCTCTTTCTAATTCACGAAATCCTATGTTGGGATATGTTGAGTCAAAATAGGTTCTTAACCCGTAGCGTAAAATTGCATTTGGGTTCCCCGCATTTAAAGCTTTAAAGAAAACACGGCGTAACTTAAAGTCTCCCCCAATGTGATATACCCCACCTATCAAAGGAAAGCCTTTTATAAACTAAGGCATTTCTGGAAAGTCTTTCAAATGTTTGACAAGTTAATTTCGCCATAATTAAATGTGCTGATGAATTCTGACCGACTCTAGACAAGATTTCCTCAATCATATCCTCTGGTAGGTCTTCTAAAATATTCGGTTGTCTACCCTTAACGTCCATTTTGTTTTTATACTGTAAAATAGACAAGGATTAGATTCGTAGTAACAAATAATACAAGCAATTTTTACATAGAACATAAAAGTACAAGCACACTACAATACATTTATTACACAACATGCTCACACCCCATTAATCTGAATCACTGGTTTCTTCTTCTTCGGACTTGGTTCTTTTTCCTAATTTTCTAGGGATATATGATGTTCCTCTAATACGATCCGTCGTTTTCCACATTGGTTTAGAAAAACCTGGTGGTTTAGAGGTTCCCGGGTTATTGTCACGATATTGAAAATACGGGTGTTGACGGTACATATAAATTTCATTGGGGTTGGAATCAGATTTCTCTATTTTGATGCCTTTTCCCTTATTATTTTCTTTTGCCTCATTAAATTGGGTCGGGGTAATTTCTATAACATCATCGGAATCCTCATCAGGATCCGATTCATCGGAAAATTGGTAATTTTCCCAATATTTTGCTTCCTTAGCGGAAACACCATTGACCATTATTAACTTTGGACCATTGGTTGAGGATTTTCTTTTATTTGACCGGTTTTCTGTGGTTCCTACTATTCCCACCTCTGGAACCTCTTCTTCTTCTGGTTCCTCTTCTTCTGGTTCCTCTTCTTCCGGTTCCTCTTCTTCCGGTTCTGTTTCCTCTTCTTTCGGTTCTTCGGGAACTTGTGAATCTTGCCAATATATATTCGACTCTTCGTTATTATTAGGTGAG
The DNA here is from genome assembly GCF_046630445.1 of Rutidosis leptorrhynchoides. Lineage (NCBI taxonomy): Eukaryota > Viridiplantae > Streptophyta > Magnoliopsida > Asterales > Asteraceae > Rutidosis > Rutidosis leptorrhynchoides. The sequence goes on along the minus strand of NC_092341.1, from coordinate 154,491,602 downwards.
TCAATGGAATTTGTGCTAGAGGTAGACATCTATCACACAATATCAAACATGTTAAGAGATTAATATATCACATAATATTTACATGTTAATAATATATAGTTTCCACCAAAAATGTTAAGCAATCATTTTTAAAGAAAACATGGTCGAAGTCCAGACTCACTAATGCATTCTAACAAACTCGATAAGACACACTAATGCAAATTTTCTGGTTCTCTAAGACCAACGCTCTGATACCAACTGAAATGTCCCATTCAGATTGATTATAAACGTTCCATATTAATTGATTTCGTTGCGAGGTTTTGACCTCTATATGAGACGTTTTTCAAAGACTGCATTCATTTTTAAAACAACCATAACCTTTATTTTATCAATAAAGGTTTTAAAAACATTACGTAGATTATCAAATAATGATAATCTAAAATATACTATTTACACACGACCATTACATAATGGTTTACAATAGAAATATATTACATCGACATATGTTTCTTGAATGTAGTTTTTACACAATATCATACAATCATGGACTCCAAATCTTGTCCTTATTTTAGTATGCAACAGCGGAAGCTCTTAGTATTCACATGAGAATAAACATGCTTTAAACGTCAACAAAAATGTTGGTGAGTTATAGGTTTAACCTATATATATCAAATCGTAATAATAGACCACAAGATTTCATATTTCAATACACATCCCATACATAGAGATAAAAATCATTCATATGGTGAACACCTGGTAACCGACATTAACAAGATGCATATATAAGAATATCCCCATCATTCTGGGACACCCTTCGGATATGATATAAATATCGAAGTACTAAAGCATCCGGTACTTTGGATGGGGTTTGTTAGGCCCAATAGATCTATCTTTAGGATTCGCGTCAATTAGGGTGTCTGTTCCCTAATTCTTAGATTACCAGACTTAATAAAAAGGGGCATATTCGATTTCGATAATTCAACCATAGAATGTAGTTTCACGTACTTGTGTCTATTTTGTAAATCATTTATAAAACCTGCATGTATTCTCATCCCAAAAATATTAGATTTTAAAAGTGGGACTATAACTCACTTTCACAGATATTTCCTTCCTCGGAAATAAGACTTGGCCACGGATCGATTCACGAACCTATACAAATATGTACATATATATCAAAGTATGATCAAAATATAATTACAACCATTTTTATTATGTTTTAAAGATTTGAGTGTATTAAGTCAGCTGTCCTCATTAGTAACCTACAACTAGTTGTCCACAGTTAGATGTACAGAAATAAATCGATATATATTATATTGAATCAATCCACGACCCAGTGTATACACGTCTCAGGCTAAATCATAACTTAAAGTATATATATTTTTGGAATCAACCTCAACCCTGTACAGCTAACTCCAACATTACTGCATATAGAGTGTCTATGGTTGTTCCAAATAATATATATACATGGGTCGATATGATATGTCAAAACATTTTCATACGTGTCTATGGTACCCCAAGATTATATAATATATTAGAATACATGTATAATACAATATAAGTTAGCTAGGATATGATTTGTATAGATTTGTTAAACATTTCCCGTAGCTAAAAAGATCAAAAATATCCAATCTTGTTTTACCCATAACTTCTTCATTTTAAATCCGTTTTGACTGAATCAAATTGCTATGGTTTCATATTGAACTCTAATTTAAGAATCCAAATAGAAAAATTATAGGTTTATAGTTGGAAATTTAAGCTACATGTCAATTACTAAAGAGGTAGTCATTTCCGTCGAAAGAACGACATCTTGATGACCATTTTGAAAAACATACTTTCACTTTGAGTTTAACCAAGATTTTTGGATATAGTTTCATGTTCATATGAAAAATCATTTTCCCATAAGAACAACTTTTAAATCAAAGTTTATCATAGTTTTTAATTATCCAAACCAAAACAGCCCCCGGTTTCACTACGACGGCGTATATCCGATTTTATGGTGTTCATCGTGTTTCCAGGTTTTAAATCATTAAGTTAGCATATCATATAGATATATAAAATGTGTTTAGTTGATTTTAAAAGTCAAGTTAGAAGGATTAACTTTTGTTTGTGAACAAGTTTAGAATTAACTAAACTATGTTCTAGTGATTACAAGTTTAAACCTTCGAATAAGATAGCTTTATATGTATGAATTGAATGATGTTATGAACATCATTACTACCTCAAGTTTTCTAGATAAAAATACTGGAAATGAGAAAAATGGATCTAGCTTCAAAGGATCCTTGGATGGCTTGAAAGTTCTTGAAGCAGAATCATGACACGAAAACAGTTCAAGTAAGATTTTCACTCAAAAGAAGATTGTTATAGTTGTAGAAATTGAATCAAAGTTTGAACATGAATATTACCTTGAATTATAAAGAAAACCTACTGTAAATAACAAAGGTTCCTTGATCTTAGATGATTACTTGGAATGGATTAGAAAGCTTGGAAGTATTCTTGATTTTTATGAAACTATACTTATGGAATTTAAGAAGAACACTTAGAACTTGAAGATGGAACTTGAGAGAGATCAATTAGATGAAGAAAATTGAAGAATGAAAGTGTTTGTAGGTGTTTTTGGTAGTTGGTATATGGATTAGATATAAAAGATATGTAATTTTTGTAACATCCCGCCTTTTTCCGTCAACTTTTCCGTTTACCTATTTTAAACTCCGTTATATGTTTATAACATCTCCCGTTAATACGCGTTTTAAATTATCTTGTTTAGGTAATTTAACGCACCCGATTGGAAGTAGAGGGACTTGTTTTGCCAACATGCCAAAATGGTGACTAGCACTTGACTAGTCAACCATCTTCCACCTCTTTCCTCATTTTCTTTTTTTTCTTTTCTTTCAACACTTTCATATTTTTCTCTAATTCATCAAAAAGCAATTCATCATCCATATTCAATCGATCAAGCTTCGGGCCAAACAAATTACATATTTGAACTCCTCGTGATCTCCTCTTCGATTCCATACCGGCTTCATCAAATTTGGGTAACTTTCTAAAATCACTAATTTTATGTGTTCTTGAGTTTTTGAGTTAAAAAGGTTGTTAATTAGTGTCTATGGCTCAAGTCTAGTATGATTATGTGTTTTGTATGCTTGTTCTTGCTATTTTGGTGTAACTAGCTCATATTGAAAGAATGCTTGTTTAATCTTGAGTTTTAGGTGTACATATGTTGGTTGATGATGAAAGTTCATGTTTTAATTGTGTTCCTAACATCACTAGCTTCAAATTGGTATGTAGGTTGACATGGATTAGTTTCATAAGCAAGATTGTTGATTTTATGATTTTGGGTTAGGGTTTGATAAAAGTAAATTGAATATTTGATGCATTAAATGCTTAGCAATGTTAATTGTAAGTGTCTAGTTGTGTTGTATGCTTGATTATCTTCAAAACGGCGTATTACACATGTGCATTAATTTACCGAATCATAATATGGCATTTATGAACTTGGAGTAATAAATGATGAGCATTAATGGTGATTTTGATATAAGTTGTTTGGTTTTGATTGAGTAAATGCGTTTAGTTATTCTCCTTGTCAAATTACCTTTCTCATGATATATGATATGCGTTTTAAGTGTTTTCGGTGCATGAAATATGTTAAAATGAGTTTTGGTTCGTTACTTAAGTTATTTTTCTGCAATCAGCAATTCCCCAGGTTATGCGCGCCGCGCGTGCACTTGCGCACCGCGCAAATCAGAAAAACAAAATAAATGGTTCCCTTGGTCGAGTTCTGACCTGGTATTGCACATGGGTGCGCGCCGCGCAACCCATTGCGCACCGCGCAAATGGCCCAGGCCAACTTTCTTATCTTTAAACGCTCCCAAAATGTTTCCCGCTTAACCGTAACTCCGATTAACATGAAACTTGACTATTATGCTCGTATATGACTTCTCATCATGAGAAAATTGTCGGACACCCGACCCGACCCCGTTGACTTTGACTTTGACCAAGTTTGACTTTTAGTCAAACTTAACCAAACGATTATACAATCGTTCTAACATGCTTAACTACTTGTATCGTGCATGAAACTTGACAAATTGATTCACATGATATATTAATCGAGTCGTAACGAGCCATAGGACTAATTGAACATCTTTGACCCTTCGTGACTATCGTTATTGATACAACCTATTTGTTTAGGTCGAGACTAGCATTGTTCCTTGCACGTTTACTTGTTGAAGTACTTTTACACTCTTGCAATCAAAGGTGAGATCATAGTCCCACTTTTTACTCTTTTGAACTTACTTTTGGGATGAGAAAACATAAACGATTCTTTTGAACTAAGTGAACACAAGAACGGGAAAACAAACATTCTACATACGAGTTTAGAACGAAAATCCTCAATCCGATTATCATTAGTTACATCAGATGGTGTAAGCGAGAACTTATGTTATATGGCCATATGGGTTTGACAACCCTCATCTTTGACGGTTCGCTACCGTTTACGGATGAAATATATTTTCGAGAATCAGTGTTTGTTCTAGCACTATTGATGGGGTATTCAACGGACGGAATGTTAAGTTTTGATAATTGGGTGCTCGTGAATATTAACTTTTAGAATGTACTATGACTTTATCGATGTTGCAAATCTTGTGGTTCAACTTACTTTTACTCACTTACTTATTTAAACCTATGATTTCACCAACGTTTTCGTTGACAGATTCTCTATGTTTTTCTCAGGTCCTTGAACTTAGGTGATACATGCTTCCGCTCATACTTTTTGATACTTGCATTGGATGTCGAGTATACTTGCATATGTGGAGCGTCTTTTGACTACTTTTAATCGTGTCGCACGTGTTTCATACAAACTTTAAACATTGTTATGTACTTGTTATGGAAACTACGTTGTAAACTTTGAAACATCTTTATTTTGAAATGAAGGCGACATATTTTGGTCAAACCTTGTCTTAAAGACTTATGACCATGCAATGGGACCTACGTAGACGACGCCGTCACTTGACGATTTGTCGGGGTCGCTACAAGTGGTATCAGAGCCTTGGTTGTAGGGATTTAGAGTTCATTGGTGTCGACCCCGAGTCATAGGGTACATTGGTGAGTCTAGACTACAACCGGCATATAGACTTGACATAGGAATTACTTGGCAAATTGTGCATTTATACTCTAACTCTTCTACTCATATCTACTCTTATTCTATCTAAATCTTGTGTTGTATAATTTAATTGACACGCCACCTTGACTATATGATGTAATGTCGAATGCACATATGAATTAGGGTAATATAATTTCCGGAAATTATATTACGGTGACTCATATGAACATACCGACATTATGCCATAAAGAATTTAAGGCGAGTCAAGGATAATTTTCTCTCTATCTTTATTCCATATCACGGTTAGTATTATTTAGAATACTAACCAACGGTATTCTTTTGTTTTGAAGGAACAATGCCTCCTAGCCGTGTACGACGCAATGAAACTCCCGAACAAGCCTTACAACGCATGATAGCCACCGCCGTGGATGCGGCCATGGCCGGTCACTCGTCTAACAACAACAATAACACCAACCACAACAACAATAACCAAGGAGCCGGTAACTCTAGCGAAGGGTGCTCCTACAAAGCTTTAATGGGGTGCAAACCTCACACTTATGATGGAACCGGGGGACCGGTTGTGCTTACTCGTTGGTTCGAACAAACCGAGGCCGTCTTTAGCATAAGCGGTTGTCGGGATCAAGACAAGGTCAAATACTCCACCCACACTTTCTCCGGAATTGCTCTAACATGGTGGAACACCTATGTTCAATCGGTGGGTACCGATGAAGCTCATGCCCTCTCTTGGGCCGATCTAAGGGAAAAGATGATTGTTGAATATTTTCCGCGCGAAGAAACCCGAAAGCTTGAGGAAGAACTAAGAGCTTTGAAAGCGGTCGGAAACGATCTTAAAGCTTATAATCAACGCTTCGCCGAACTATCCTTGATGTGTCCTAATCTTGTTAACCCCGAATCTCAAAGGACTGAGCTCTACATGCTCGGTCTTCCAAAGAGCATCAAACAAGGGGTGATGTCATCCAAACCCACTACTCATCAAGCCGCTATGAACATGGCTCGCCAACTAATTGAAACGGTTGACGAAATCGTAGTGCCGGCTCCTAAGGCCGAGGACAAGTCGGGTGGCAACAAAAGGAAATGGGAAGCCACTCCATCAACCAACTACAACAACAACACCTTCACCAAAAAGCCTTTCAACAACGACGGCAAGAAGGGTTATGTCGGAAACTTACCTTTTTGCAACAAATGCCACAAGCATCATCACGGCGAATGTAACAAACTAGTTTGTCACCGTTGCCAAGGTGTTGGTCATAGGGCCAACAATTGCACAAGCGCTGCCCCCGTTGCTCGAAAGGGGCCCAATCCTCCAAAAACGGTCACTTGTTACGAATGTGGCCAAACGGGTCATTATAAGAACGAATGCCCGAAAAAGAAAGCCAACCCCAACAACCGAGGTCGAGCCTTTAACATCAACACCGAGGAAGCCCGAGATGACAATGAACTAGTCACGGGTACGTTTCTTCTCAACAACTCTTATGTTACTTGCTTATTCGATTCGGGTGCCGATAAATGTTTTGTGTCTAAGACTTTGGCTCCTACCCTTTGCACTCCACCACACCCTTTAGATACTACTTATTCCATCGAAGTGGCCGATGGAAAACTCTTAAGTGCCGACACATATTACCGGGGGTGTACTTTGAACATTTTGGGTAAGGAATTTGAAATTGACTTGATACCCATGGAATTAGGGAGTTTTGATGTAATAATCGGTATGAATTGGATGGTCAAAAATAAATCTCACATTCTTTGCGATCTTCATGCAATTCGAATTCCTATCGAGAATGGTGAACCATTGATTGTCTATGGCGACAAAAATTGCACCGGAATCAATCTCGTTTCGTGCCTTAAAGTTCGAAAGCTACTTCGCAAGGGTTGTTTCGCGATTCTTGCTCAAGTTAAGAAAGTCGAGGCCGACGAAAAGCGCATCGAAGATGTGCCAATTGTTAGTGACTTTTCCGATGTATTTCCCGACGAATTACCAGGTCTTCCACCTCATCGACCGGTTGAATTTCAAATCGATCTTATTCCAGGAGCCGCACCCGTAGCGCGTGCACCGTATAGACTCGCTCCATCCGAATTACAAGAATTGTAAAGTCAAATCCAAGAGCTACTTGACCGTGGTTTCATTCAACCTAGTCATTCACCATGGGGCGCTCCGATTTTGTTCGTCAAGAAGAAAGACGGATCCCTACGAATGTGCATTGATTATCGTGAACTAAACAAATTGACGGTTAAGAACCGATATCCCCTTCCTCGCATCGATGATCTCTTTGATCAACTACAAGGTTCTCGTGTATATTCAAAAATCGATCTCCGTTCGGGTTATCATCAACTAAGGGTTAAGGGGGAAGACGTCTCCAAAACCGCTTTCCGGACTCGTTATGGTAGTTATGAATTCGTTGTCATGCCTTTTGGTCTCACAAATGCACCGGCGGTGTTCATGGATCTTATGAACCGCGTGTGCAAACCGTATCTCGATAAATTCGTTATTGTGTTCATCGATGACATATTGATCTATTCTAAAAATGAAGAAGAGCACGAACAACATCTCCTACTTGTGCTTGAACTCTTGAGACAAGAACGACTTTATGCCAAATTCTCCAAGTGTGAATTTTGGTTAAAGGAAGTTCAATTTCTTGGTCATGTTGTAAGTGATCAAGGTATTAAAGTCGATCCCGCGAAAATCGAAGCCATTAGTAAATGGGAGACTCCTACTACTCCTACTCAAATTCGTCAATTCTTGGGTCTCGCCGGATACTATCGTAAATTCATCAAGGACTTTTCCTTAATCGCTCGCCCTTTAACCGCGTTAACTCACAAGGACCGAAAATTCGTTTGGACATCCGAACAAGAAACCGCTTTCCAAATCTTGAAAACTAAACTAACCACCGCTCCTATCTTGTCACTTCCCTAAGGCAATGATGATTTTGTTGTATATTGTGATGCCTCGAAAAACGGTTATGGGTGTGTACTAATGCAACGAAAGAAAGTCATTGCTTATGCCTCTCGACAACTCAAGGTTCACGAACGAAACTACACGACACATGATCTTGAACTCGGTGCCGTCATCTTTGCACTTAAGCTATGGAGACATCATCTTCTTGGTACCAAGAGTACTATCTTTACCGATCACAAAAGTCTCCAACATATCTTCGATCAAAAGCAACTAAACATGAGACAACGAAGGTGGATTGAGACCTTGAACGATTACAATTGTGAACTTCGTTACCACCCCGGAAAGGCTAATGTAGTGGCCGATGCCTTAAGTCGAAAGGAAAGAGCGGTGCCTCTTCGTGTCCGAGCTTTGAATATCACCATCCACTCCAACCTTAATAGCCAAATTCGGGTAGCCCAAGATGAAGCTCTTAAGGACAACAACATCGCACGCGAACTTTTAAACATTCTCGTCTCCCGATTCGAAGTTAAGGAGACCGAACTTCGATATTACGCCGGAAAAATTTGGGTGCCTAGATATGGCGATCTACGAAACCTCATCCTAGACGAAGCCCACAAATCGCGATACTCGATTCATCCCGGCGCCAATAAGATGTACCATGACCTTAAAGAACAATATTGGTGGCCGAACATCAAAAAGGAGGTTGCTAGATACGTCGCCAATTGTTTGACTTGCGCTAAAGTGAAAGCCGAACACCAAAGACCGTCCGGGTTACTTCAACAACCCGAGATCCCGCAATGGAAGTGGGAAAGGATCACGATGGATTTTATCACCAAACTACCGAAAACGTCGGGCGGTTATGATACAATTTGGGTCATTGTTGACCGTCTCACCAAATCCGCGCACTTTCTCGCCATGAAAGAAACTGACAAAATGGAGAAACTTGCACGACTTTACATTAAAGAGATTGTAGCCCGACACGGAGTACCGTTATCGATTATCTCCGACCGAGATGGTCGTTTCGTTTCTAGATTTTGGCGTACGTTACAAGAAGCGTTGGGAACGCGTTTGGACATGAGCACCGCATATCATCCCCAAACCGATGGGCAAAGTGAACGTACAATACAAACCTTAGAGGATATGTTACGAGCCTGCGTTGTTGATTTTGGAAAAGCTTGGGACAATCACTTACCTCTCGCCGAATTCTCTTACAACAATAGTTATCACGCGAGTATTAAGGCCGCACCTTTTGAAGCATTATATGGTCGAAAATGTCGCTCTCCTCTTTGTTGGGCCGAAGTGGGTGACGCGCAAATTTCCGGGCCCGAACTCATTCACGAAACAACTGAAAAGATTCTTCAAATCAGAGATAGACTTCGGACGGCCCGGAGTCGTCAAAAATGCTATACCGACAAAAGACGCAAAGACCTCGAATTTCAAGTCGGTGACCGCGTCATGTTAAAAGTCGCACCTTGGAAAGGTGTCATCCGTTTTGGGAAACGTGGGAAACTAAATCCGCGGTACGTTGGTCCTTTCGAAATCTTAGAGCGTGTTGGAACCGTTGCGTATCGTTTGGATCTTCCGCCTCAACTAAGCTCCGTCCATCCTACTTTTCATGTATCTAACTTGAAGAAATGTCTTGCCGAGCCCGATATCGTCGTCCCTCTCGAGGAACTTACTATTAATGACAAACTCCATTTTGTGGAGGAACCGGTTGAAATTGTGGACTACGTCGAGAAGGAATTGAAACAAAGCCGGATCCCGATTGTTAAGGTCCGTTGGAACGCCAAAAGGGGACCCGAGTTTACGTGGGAAAGAGAAGATCAAATGCGAAAGAAACACCCTCATCTATTCCCGGTTCCGGAAACGTCAGATTCCGAGGAAGAAACAACGACCACTACGCCTACCTAAATTTCGGGACGAAATTTCTTTTAAGGTGTAGGTAATGTAACATCCCGCCTTTTTCCGTCAACTTTTCCGTTTACCTATTTTAAACTCCGTTATATGTTTATAACATCTCCCGTTAATACGCGTTTTAAATTATCTTGTTTAGGTAATTTAACGCACCCGATTGGAAGTAAAGGGACTTGTTTTGCCAACATGCCAAAATGGTGACTAGCACTTGACTAGTCAACCATCTTCCACCTCTTTCCTCATTTTCTTTTTTTTTCTTTTCTTTCAACACTTTCATATTTTTCTCTAATTCATCAAAAAGCAATTCATCATCCATATTCAATCGATCAAGCTTCGGGCCAAACAAATTACATATTTGAACTCCTCGTGATCTCCTCTTCGATTCCATACCGGCTTCATCAAATTTGGGTAACTTTCTAAAATCACTAATTTTATGTGTTCTTGAGTTTTTGAGTTAAAAAGGTTGTTAATTAGTGTCTATGGCTCAAGTCTAGTATGATTATGTGTTTTGTATGCTTGTTCTTGCTATTTTGGTGTAACTAGCTCATATTAAAGAATGCTTGTTTAATCTTGAGTTTTAGGTGTACATATGTTGGTTGATGATGAAAGTTCATGTTTTAATTGTGTTCCTAACATCACTAGCTTCAAATTGGTATGTAGGTTGACATGGATTAGTTTCATAAGCAAGATTGTTGATTTTATGATTTTGGGTTAGGGTTTGATAAAAGTAAATTGAATATTTGATGCATTAAATGCTTAGCAATGTTAATTGTAAGTGTCTAGTTGTGTTGTATGCTTGATTATCTTCAAAACGGCGTATTACACATGTGCATTAATTTACCGAATCATAATATGGCATTTATGAACTTGGAGTAATAAATGATGAGCATTAATGGTGATTTTGATATAAGTTGTTTGGTTTTGATTGAGTAAATGCGTTTAGTTATTCTCCTTGTCAAATTACCTTTCTCATGATATATGATATGCGTTTTAAGTGTTTTCGGTGCATGAAATATGTTAAAATGAGTTTTGGTTCGTTACTTAAGTTATTTTTCTGCAATCAGCAATTCCCCAGGTTATGCGCGCCGCGCGTGCACTTGCGCACCGCGCAAATCAGAAAAACAAAATAAATGGTTCCCTTGGTCGAGTTCTGACCTGGTATTGCACATGGGTGCGCGCCGCGCAACCCATTGCGCACCGCGCAAATGGCCCAGGCCAACTTTCTTGTCTTTAAACGCTCCCAAAATGTTTCCCGCTTAACCGTAACTCCGATTAACATGAAACTTGACTATTATGCTCGTATATGACTTCTCATCATGAGAAAATTGTCGGACACCCGACCCGACCCCGTTGACTTTGACTTTGACTTTGACCAAGTTTGACTTTTAGTCAAACTTAACCAAACGATTATACAATCGTTCTAACATGCTTAACTACTTGTATCGTGCATGAAACTTGACAAATTGATTCACATGATATATTAATCGAGTCGTAACGAGACATAGGACTAATTGAACATCTTTGACCCTTCGTGACTATCGTTATTGATACAACCTATTTGTTTAGGTCGAGACTAGCATTGTTCCTTGCACGTTTACTTGTTGAAGTACTTTTACACTCTTGCAATCAAAGGTGAGATCATAGTCCCACTTTTTACTCTTTTGAACTTACTTTTGGGATGAGAAAACATAAACGATTCTTTTGAACTAAGTGAACACAAGAACGGGAAAACAAACATTCTACATACGAGTTTAGAACGAAAATCCTCAATCCGATTATCATTAGTTACATCAGATGGTGTAAGCGAGAACTTATGTTATATGGCCATATGGGTTTGACAACCCTCATCTTTGACGGTTCGCTACCGTTTACGGATGAAATATATTTTCGAGAATCAGTGTTTGTTCTAGCACTATTGATGGGGTATTCAACGGACGGAATGTTAAGTTTTGATAATTGGGTGCTCGTGAATATTAACTTTTAGAATGTACTATGACTTTATCGATGTTGCAAATCTTGTGGTTCAACTTACTTTTACTCACTTACTTATTTAAACCTATGATTTCACCAACGTTTTCGTTGACAGATTCTCTATGTTTTTCTCAGGTCCTTGAACTTAGGTGATACATGCTTCCGCTCATACTTTTTGATACTTGCATTGGATGTCGAGTATACTTGCATATGTGGAGCGTCTTTTGACTACTTTTAATCGTGTCGCACGTGTTTCATACAAACTTTAAACATTGTTATGTACTTGTTATGGAAACTACGTTGTAAACTTTGAAACATCTTTATTTTGAAATGAAGGCGACATATTTTGGTCAAACCTTGTCTTAAAGACTTATGACCATGCAATGGGACCTACGTAGACGACGCCGTCACTTGACGATTTGTCGGGGTCGCTACAATTTTGTTTTCATATAAATAAGTCATGAATGATTACTAATATTTTTGTAATTTTATGAGATATTTCATGCTAGTTGCCAAATGATGGTTTCCACATGTGTTTGGTGACTCACATGGGCTACTAAGAGCTGATTATTGGAGTGTATATACCAATAGTACATACATCTAAAATCTGTGTATTGTACGAGTACGAATACGGGTGCATACGAGTAGAATTGTTGATGAAACTGAACGAGGATGTAATTGTAAGCATTTTTATTAAGTAGAAGTACTTTGATATGTGTCTTGAAGTCTTTCAAAAGTGTAAGAATACATATCAAAACACAACATGTATATACATTCTAATGGGGTCGTTAAGTCTTTGTTAGTCGTTACATGTAAGTGTTGTTTTGAAACCTTTAAGTTAACGATCTCAATTAATGTTGTTAACCCAATGTTTATTATATCAAATTAGATGTTAAATTATTATATTATCATGATATTATGATGTATGAATATCTCTTAATATGATATATACATTAAAATATCGTTACAATGATAATCGTTACATATAAGTCTCGTTTCGTAATTCTTGAGTTAGTAGTCTTTTTTTTACATATGTAGTTCATTGTTTACATACTTAATGATATATTTAAATATAATTTTATAATGTTAAATATAGTGTATCAATATCTTAATATGATACATATATATTTAGTAGACGTTATCATAACGATAATCGTTATATATATCATTTCGAGTTTCTTAACTTAGTAATCTCATTTCTTATGTATATCATACATTATTAATATACTTAGTGAGATACTTACTCATCATAATCTCATGTGAACCATATATATATGTCTATATATACCACAACATGTAGTTTTTACAAATTTGTAACGTTCGTGAATCGCCGGTCAACTTGGGTGATCAATTGTCTATATGAAACTTATTTCATTTAATCAAGTCTTAACAAGTTTGATTGCTTAACATGTTGGAAACATTTAGTCATGTAAATATAAATCTCAATTAATATATATAAACATGGAAAATTTGGGTCACTACACCATCGCGATGAACTGACGTCTATATACCATGAATGACTCCAAGTAATATCTCTAAAATGAGCAAATGCACAGCGGAAGGTTTCTTTCATACCTGAGAATAAACATGCTTTAAAGTATCAACCAAAAGGTTGGTGAGTTCATAAGTTTATCATAAAATAATAAAATTCATCATTTTGATAGACCACAAGATTTAAATTCTATCTTCCATAAACATAATCTCGTATCAGGCATTTCGCAAATTGCATAGAGATAAATTCATTCTCTCGATACATAACATTCACTTTTCTTTCATAGCTTTCATAGCTTTCAATTCTTGGCTTGGTAACCGACCTTAACATATAATGTGCATAATAATATCCCCAAAACAGAACATCTCGTCTGTATAATAATCATATAAATCTCGAAGTACTAAACACCACGCCCACTAGCCCTTCCGTCTAGTGAACATTCTGGGTGGGGGTGTCAAACCCGGTAGCTACTTTTAGGATTCGCGTGTATTAGGGCCATACCCGATTCTAATTCTTAGGTTACCAAGCATAATAATCAGGGGGAAAATATTCATATCAATTGTGGCAATCATCACGTCCACATAATTCAATGGTGGCAATTATCACGTCCACATAATTCATTCGAGGAATGTTTTACTTGTGTCTATCTTGTCAAACATTTATAAAATCATTTCATATATTCGCAGTTCAAAATGTATTTCAAAAGCATTTAATAAAGCAGTTGTAAAAGCAACGCATGTATTCTCAGTCCCAAATATGTAAAGAGTAAAAGGGAATCAAATGAACTCACATAATGTATTTTGTAGTAAAAATACATATGACTTTATTGAACAATGCAGGGTTGGCCTCGGATTCACGAACCTATATCATATATATATATATATATATATATATATATATATATATATATATATATATATATATATATATATATATATATATATATATATATATATATACATAATCGTAATCGAATAAGTTTATATATATATATATATATATATATATATATATATATATATATATATATATATATATATATATATATATATATATATATATATCTTATTAATTATATTATTTTTATATTAATAATATATTTATATTTCATATATTCATTATATATATATATATATATAAATGTTTTGTTAGGTTATATGTGTTAAACATAATTATTTATATATTTCATTTGTTTATCAAAACAGTAGTTCTAATTATACTAAGTTAAGATTAGTAATGATAAATATAATGATAATAACATTAATAATATACTTATGTAAATAATAATAATTCTTATTATTTATAAAATGTTAATAATACTAATATTTATGAAAGTACCAATAATTTTTATCATTTTTATAATAATATTAATAATACTAATCGTAATCATAATATTGATAAAAATACTAAAGTGGCAAGATTTATAGTATTAGTATGACTTATAATAATACTAATGATAATATTAATAATAATATTACTTAATAATAATACTAATAATGATAATAATATTAATATTAATAATAATGATAATAATAATAGTAGTCATAATTGTAATTTTTAATTGTTTTAGTAATAATAAAGGGTAACTTTTATTAGTAATTAGTAATAATGTTGATAATAATAATAATAATTATAATACTGATTATAATAACAATAACTAGTAATATCGATAATGTTAATAATATCAATTATATTTGTGATAATAATAGTTGTATAATTAATATTAGTAATAATACTAATTTACATCATAACAATAATAATTAATAATAATAGTAATAATAATAATAAAAATAATAATAATAATAATAATAATAATAATAATAATAATAATAATAATAATAATAATAATAATAATAATAATAATAATAATAATAATAATAATAATCACGTTGATCAAGTGCAATTATATTTCATTAATCCATGTTTTCATCCCAATATTACTCAAGAATATCCAAGGATTTAAACTTCAGTGTTTCACTGAAATCTAGAAGTCAAAACAGTTTTCGATATGATGTACTAAGGATAGAATGACAG
Source organism: Rutidosis leptorrhynchoides (assembly GCF_046630445.1). Taxonomy (NCBI): domain Eukaryota; kingdom Viridiplantae; phylum Streptophyta; class Magnoliopsida; order Asterales; family Asteraceae; genus Rutidosis; species Rutidosis leptorrhynchoides. The sequence continues at coordinate 154,476,203 of NC_092341.1, read as the reverse complement.
CGAAGATAATTACGAACAAAAACGATATAAATATACCTTCGAAAATGTTGAGGATATTTATGACTAAGGAAGGTATAATGATATCATAGAAATATTGATGATATTATATTGTAGAAAGCAGATCTCGATGTTTTTTCGAACTTTTTCCACGTACCATTCTTTTATTATCAAACTTTTGACTGCTACAGTCATCAATAGTTTTTGCTGCTTTTTTAGTTCTTTTAATACTCTGAGAATTGATTTTGTAAATTGGGGTGCTTATTCAGAATGGAAGATCATAATTCTAAAAGATACATGTTATATGTATACATATAACTTTTGATGCAAAAACGCTGCGAGATTCAAAATAATGATTGAAGCTTTTTGGTATGGCAACTATCATCACAAGACGCAGATGGGCACAAGATGGGGTTTCGACAATTATAATGATTTTTCGAAAAGTAAAAGATCAATGATGTTGCCGGTAAGTTTACTGCTAGATATAAAGGGTTCTCCGCTAACAATGACGAAAGGCAAACTTATATATCAAAGTTATAATAAGGTTAATTCGAATGAAGGTCGAAGTTGATTTGCTGTGACAAAATTGGCTAATTTTGGAAAGGTATTGTAAAGTTATTTTCGGTAATAACATGCCAATGGATCTGGCACAGTTTTGAATTCAAAGTATGGCTTCGAAAGATGTAGGAATCTAAAAGTGATGTCTTCTGTTAAATCTTGACTTGGATTTTGATCGATCAAAATCCGAATATGAAATTAAATTTGAATGAAAATAGTTGTTCTTTGATGAACGGATACGTATATGTGTGGTTGTATGTAGGATAGTAAGTGACCATTGAATCAGGTTCGAAGAATGTACAGTGTAACTTATTAATGTGAAATCTAAATATTCCTCGGGTATTACCTACCCGTTAAAATATTTTCACCATTAACAGTTTGTACGAAAGAATTTTTAGTTACAATCTTTATGAAAATATACTTACATATATATTTTCTTCAGATGTAATCATGGATTTAATGAGTCAATATAATATTAGACTCATTTGATTTTCGATTTGAGCTAGAATAAGTAATCTCTAAAACTGTTAGGAACCACATATTCTTCGCAGAATATTAATGAAGTTATGGGTCAATACTTCATCGTTAATTATTAGGATCCACATATTCTTCGCAGAATATTAATGAAGTTATGGATCAATACTTCATCGTTAATTATTAGGATCCACATATTCTTCGCAGAATATTAATGAAGTTATGGAACAATACTTCATCGTTCATTACTGTTGGTACTCCTTGGTATCTATGGTGCGTATGATGTTGATGTTCGTGGAACAGATTGTGAAATTGAGGCTTGGGATGCGGATGTTGTTGTTGGTGGTACTGTTGATGCCGGTAATATTGCTGAAGCTGGTACATTTTGTACCATATTCTCCAAATTGATTACTCGAGTGCGAAGTTCATTGACTTCTTCTATTACGCCGGGATGATTGGCTGTTTGAACAAGTGGATGAATTAGGTTTAGAATTGTAGATATTATGTAATCGTTGAGAGATATCTTGGCGATGAGGGTGAAAATGGTGTTTCGAATAGGTTCGTCGGTAAGTGATTCAGGTTTCTTGCCAAGAGGTGAATTTGGTTGGTGGAAAGGATCGCCTTCTTTTTGTCTCATTGATTAAGTTGACTACGAACTCAGCCCCAATTCATCCAGAATTGACGATGGCTGATTGGTTGATTCATTCCTGTTACACTGCTTTTGGAGCTCGTGTGGAAATCCATATCGGAATCGTTGTCAAAATTCGAGGAACTTGAACTGGTTGCAGAATTCATCTAGCATGGTTAGATAAAGGATTTTCGATGTGAAATGATTTTTGGATATCGGATGATATTCTAATTACATAGAATACCTAATACTTATATATAGTACAGAAGATTTCGTAGATTAAGGAGGAAATTAAGGAGATGTGTCAGACAAGGTTTAATGTGATGGGATTTAAATTATATTATAATTATTATTATAATATAAGAATAAAAATAATTATAATTATAATACTACCTTAAAGCTTTTCCCAAAAATAATGTCTCAGATAAGACTCGAACCTGAGACCTCTCACTCCCACACCACTAACACCCCAAACCATCCAGGCTAATCAGTTTTCGTGATTTAATATACAATTTAAATTCATCTAAATCGAAATTCTGATTCTGTGAGTCTGCCATCGGCCCAACACAAGTTTCGGCCCAACTGCACAATTCATACTCAGCCCAACTAACAATTAACTCTCGGCCCAATTATCATAGTAAATCCACGGCCCATGATACAAGCCCAAGTAGGTTCTGTTTATTAAAAATAAAATTTGCCATGGCCTGGTTTCGAACTTACAACCTCTCGCTTAACAAACAAACCCATAACCATCTCGCTGCTACTACTTTTCTGTTTTATCTCCCCACTTAATTTTTTTATAACTCGTTTTTATCTGTTTTAAACTTCTTCTTCTTTTTTTACTTTGAACCATAATCATCATCTTCACAACATCATAATCGTGCATCACCATCATGATTCACATCATCCTATTGCTACACTCATTATCATTACATACCGAATTATTATCAATATCATGTATCATTCTTTTATAACATTAAATCATTATAAATACATGAATCATCATTTATGGATCTTTGTCAATATCTATTCCTATTGTAATCCACTAAAAGCCCAAAGAACAATTCACCAAGTCCAGTATATAGTAATCCATTATGTGGTTGGGCTTATTAATTCGAATCTTAATCAGACGTACGAACAAATAGAAACAATAAACTGATGTTCGGTCTGTGATCTAGTGAGTGAAACAAAAAAATAATAAAAGTAAGAAATCTTTAACATCTATATTGTCCCACACCCCATTATCAATAAAAATATCGCTGTCTCCTTTAATATATTTGTTCCCATCTCCACTTTATTATTATTATAATTCTTTGTTTAATGGAAGTAGGTCTTACAACTGCTGTAGCAGTCGAGTGGTACAGCAGTAATAGTGATTGTGGGTTTGTTTATTCGAACATACAATAAACAGGTTAAGTAGCAGTAACAATCGAAACAGATATCAACCCGTGCAGTTGCAGTAGCTGATTAAATGAAAAGTAGAAAATATAGAAGTTGTATAGCGAATGTAGTAGCGGGTTCATGGTGGTTTCAAGGTGATGGTTTATGATAGCCAAAGAAACAGAAAACAGTAGGCGTATAGTAGCAGCTGCAACAAGGATTTTGAATGGTGGTTGATGGTAGTTGTAACAGAACCGGTAGTGTGTTGATGGGTGTAGATATGGTGGTGATTGGTTGTAACGTTTGAGCTGCAAAACATGAGTGGTATTCGACTTCAATGGAAATAGAAAATAAATCGAACTATAAAGATGATGGTGGAGGTTGATCTCGTTTATGTATATATATCTAAGCTTCTATGTATATATATATATATATATATATATATATATATATATATATATATATATATATATATATATATATATATATATATATATATATATATATATATATATAATAGGAGTATAGAGTAGATAGATAGAAGTAATAGAAGTGGGTTTCATGAAATAGAAAGACAAGAATGATAGGTGTTTGACGATGGTGTTCTTGGTGTTTGGTCGTTCACTAAAGAAGACAGAAACAATTCGATGGTGATGGCGGTTGTGGTTGTGATTATCAAGGAGAAACAACGGAAATAAATATGGTGGTTAGTGTTTGTAGTCGACGATTGAAGAAGGTTGGGGTGATGGAGAGTGGTGAAGAGATGAGGGTTGATTAATCATCTTATGTTTATGTATCTATATAAAAAGTTCGCTTATGATTGTGGGGAACAACAAACAAAAACAGTGACACATAAAAGTAGATCACTAGTAATCAATTGAAACGTTTATGGCACAATAGTCTAATTTGGCACAGTTTAAATTTGGAAATGATAGTGATTGAAAATAGAATGGGTACATAAAGATCGTGGATTGAATAGAATTTAAAAGAAATCTTATTTGAATTATTGGCAAAGTAAATGTACCTCTTTCAAATTCACGGATCTTTACAAATTGATTGATGTAGTGACCCGAACTTTTCCATGTTTATATATATTAATTGAGATTGATATTTACATGATTAAATGTTTCCAACATGTTAAGCAATCAAACTTGTTAAGACTTGATTAATTGAAATATGTTTCATATAGACAATTGACCACCCAAGTTGACCGGCGATTCACGAACGTTAAAACTTGTAAAAACGACATGACGATATATATATGGATATACATATAGTTAACATGAGATTATGATAAGTAAGTATCTCCATAAGTATATTAACAATGAGTTATATACATATAAACAAGACTACTGACTTAAGGATTTCTAAACGAGACATATATGTAACGATTATCGTTGTAACGACATTTAAATGTATATATATCATATTAAGATATATTAATATATCATAATATCATGATAATATAATAATTTAACATCTCATTAGATATAATAAACAATGGGTTAACAACATTAATTGAGATCGTTAACTTAAAGGTTTCAAAACAACACTTACATGTAACGACTAATGATGACTTAACGACTCAGTTAAAATGTATATACATGTAGTGTATTTAGATGTATTAAAATACTTTTGGAAGACTTCAAGACATATATCAAAACACTCATACTTAACGAAAATGATTACAGTTACTTTCTCATTCTTTTCTTTTATCAAGAATTCTAGTCGTATTCTTACCCGTATTATACACAGCTTCAAAACGTACTTACTATGGGTATATACCAATAGGAACTAGCATGGGATTCCACTCTTGATTATGTCATGTATGACTAATCAATTTTAACTTCTACCATGAGCTAGTCAACAAACTAGAACTCCTTTTAACCCCACTCACCACTCACCAATTACCACTCATCATTCACTCCATTTCACTTCCAATTCTCTTTCTAATTCTCTCTCAACACACACACACACTATTATGAATGTATTTTTCCAGTAGTTAATCATCATCTTCATCAAAAATCACTTCAAGAATCAAGCTATAATCATCATAGGAAGAACACTTCAAGAACACTTCAAAAATCCCTTCAAGTTTACTAATTTACTTCCAAGCTTTCTAATCCATTCCAAGTAATCATCTAAGATCAAGAAACCTTTGTTATATATAGTAGGTTATCTTTCTTATTCAAGGTAATATTCATATTCAAACTTTGATTCAATTTCTATAACTATAAACTATCTTAATTCGAGTAAAAATCTTACTTGAACTTGTTTTTGTGTCATGATCCTACTTCAAGAACTTTCAAGCCATCCAAGATCCTTTGAAGCTAGATCATTTCTTGTCACTTCCAGTAGGTTTACCTACTAAACTTGAGGTAGTAATTATGTTCATAACATCATTCGATTCATATATATAAAACTATCTTATTCGAAGGTTTAAACTCGTAATCACTAGAACATAGTTTAGTTAATTCTAAACTTGTTCGCAAACAAAAGTTAATCCTTCTAACTTGACTTTTAAAATTAACTAAACACATGTTCTATATCTATATGATATGCTAACTTAATGATTTAAAACCTGGAAACACGAAAAACACCGTAAAACCGGATTTACGCCGTCGTAGTAACACCGCGGGCTGTTTTGGGTTAGTTAATTAAAAACTATGATAAACTTTGATTTAAAAGTTGTTATTCTGAGAAAATGATTTTTATTATGAACATGAAACTATATCCAAAAATTATGGTTAAACTCAAAGTGGAAGTATGTTTTCTAAAATGGTCATCTAGACGTCGTTCTTTCGACTGAAATGACTACCTTTACAAAAATGACTTGTAACTTATTTTTCCGACTATAAACCTATACTTTTTCTGTTTAGATTCATAAAATAGAGTTCAATATGAAACCATAGCAATTTGATTCACTCAAAACGGATTTAAAATGAAGAAGTTATGGGTAAAACAAGATTGGATAATTTTTCTCATTTTAGCTACGTAAAAATTGGTAACAAATCTATTCCAACCATAACTTAATCAACTTGTATTGTATATTATGTAATCTTGAGATACCATAGACACGTATACAATGTTTTGACCTATCATGTCGACACATCTATATATATTTCGGAACAACCATAGACACTCTATATGTGAATGTTGGAGTTAGCTATACAGGGTTGAGGTTGATTCCAAAATATATATAGTTTGAGTTGTGATCAATAATGCGATACGTATACACTGGGTCGTGGATTGATTCAAGATAATATTTATCGATTTATTTCTGTACATCTAACTGTGGACAACTAGTTGTAGGTTACTGATATTGCTCTAAACATACATATTATTCGACGCAATATCAGTTATATTTCATCAGCTTTTATCATTTACAAAGACATTCAACGTATAATATTCAAGAAAAACGACAAAAGTAGACAAGAGCTTGCTATTTGAAGAAACAACGATAAACGATGAGTTTAAATCAAATATATATCGAGAAAACGTTTATCCGAGTTCAAGAATAAAAGTACAAGATAAAAGAAGAAAAGAGTTCAAATGGGAAGTGCCAAATCAGTACACGTCAACACGGGATCAACAAAGAACAAACGAAAAAGGAAAATAAAGAAAACTGCCATCAACTCATACGCGAATCGTGTAGGATTACACGAAACGTGTAGCAAGTTAGCCTTACGCGAATCGTGTGAGTCTACACGAAACGCGTAATATTAGGCCGAATTAATCATGAAACTGAAATGGGGCGGCTACTTTTGGTGTTAAAAATCAATTCTTTTTTTCTCAAGTGCTGCAGAAAGTAAAGGGAATAGTCACCTACTACTTCAAGATCAAATATAAATACGGAGTACAATCAGACACATAAAAAGGGGGCAGAGGAGGAGAATACAACACAAGTTTATACATATCAATTACTATACATAAATACTACTGTCATTTTATTACTCTGTAAAATTAGTTTCAAATATTTAGGGGGTATTGTTCGTGATTAAGGGTGTTATTGTACGCGTGAAAGGGGTGTTATTATTGTAATTTTCTACCGTTTGAAGTTAATGAAAGTGAAGATATTTTAGTAAGTTTACTCTGTTAAAATTATCGTTGTTATTATGTTTGCATATCCATATTTTTATGTTTACCCTAGCGTAATGAATAGCTAAATTTTCATAGTGTTTGCTTAGATGTAGAGCCCCTAGTGAAATGGATTGTTATCAATTGTAAAAGTTAAAATGTAACTTTAGTAATTTTAATATTGAGCTTAGTTAAAAGAACCATTATTGTGTAATTAGGTATTTAACTCTTGCCACTTAATTTATTAAATTTAAATAACGAAAGTTGTTTTTATTTACATAAATTAAGCTTCAACATTAAAATGATCTAGACGAATTTATGGATAAGTTATTAACACCAATTTAGAAATAAACTTCGGTGGTTTGGGTAATATCAATAATTATATGATAGTGAAATTATAAAAAGGGAAACCGTTATGATTTGGGTATTGGCGAAAGTCAAAACTAGGCTAGGTCTCAATTTAAATACTTAGGGAATAGTAGCTATCTAAAAAGAATCCGATGAAAATTAGATTTATTTTAGTTAGTTGTAACCTTATATTTTTTCGAAAGAAAAATATAAAGTTTATTACTAAAACATTTTAAATAGGGCGTAAACTCAAAACAATCCATGGACCTAGGGGTGACACATTTAAGTAAACACTCCCATTTATCTCATTTATATTTATTATAAAAGTATTATTATTATTATTTACGAATTATTATTACAAAATATAAAAAGAATACATAAAAATACTTAAAATTCGTATCAGACTGTTTGTCACATTATTTATACCATACGCGAAACGTGTATGATTACACGAAACGCGTAAGCCTGAATACTAAACTGTACGATTAAAATCACACAATTCGCGTACGTTTTAACATATACGCGATACGCGTATTTATACGCGAAACGCGTATGTACAAGACACGGCTACAGTACCAATTAAGTTAAAATTAGGGTTTTAGTTATTTAAGTTTAGGTTATTACTATATAATTATTATTAATTATTATAAAATAACTTTAATACATGTTTAAAACCTAATAATTAGTGTTAATTATAATACTTTATAATTAGAAATGAGTTTACAATTAGTTAATCATTTTAATTCCTTTTAATTTGTATTAATCTTATTAAACATGTCATTTAGTTAATTTAAATAAGTTTATATTATAATTGCTCAAAACAAAATTCTAAATATATAGTTTTATTAAAAGTTACTATTTTACTAATTACCATTTAGTAATATAATTGTCGCATCATAATTAGTATATTTTCATTTAGTTCCTTTTTAAGTTATTTATTGTAATCTTGTAATTTTATTTATGAAGTAAATTAGTTAAGTTATTTTCTGTTACTGTTATATTATAAATTCCTAATCCAAAACCCCCTTTAACTAAGTTTGACATCAAAGACTATTAAAAACCATTAAACACTCCATCTCCCTGTGGAACGAATCGGATTTACCAACAAACTAAACTACACGGATAGGACTAGTTGCCTATATATGTGTGAAATCAACCTGGATTCAATAAAATACTACATATACAATAAATCAACTGATTCGTAGTAGTAGTTGGATTTGTACGTGGACCGGGTTGTTGGATCACCAATTTTATTGGTCAATAGAAGGATCCTGCCCCTCTGCTGCATCTTTTGGCTATTCGAAACGTGGGCAAAATCAGAAGGATAATCTGTTTGTTTAAAGGTTTTTATCATTGTTTTTATGTTATTCGATCCTCTCGAGGAAATTCATTTCCAAGAAAGTTCAAAGTTTTTGAATAAATCCTTTAGTTCTTTGTACAATTTCCCAAATTGTATGATCCAGTCAATCTTAAACTCATTAAACTAAATCTGGAACCTCAAAGAATTAATAAAAGGACAAAAACAACAAAAAGAAATAGGAAGTACTAGTAATTTTAAAACACCGAAAAACACTAAAAAAAAAAAGAGAAACAAGTAGGTAACCCTAGATAAACCTTTAGTGAAGTGATCTCATAATAGAAATTAATGTATGAACTTACGTTCCTCCAACGCTGAATTAACTCCTTCACATCCTGAACCCGAAAGGAAATTCCACGAACGCTTAAGAGCTCAAGAAGTAGAATCTCTTGCTAAAAATTTAGAGTCACTTTTCTTAGAATCCGACTCTGAACCAATAATTCAACCAATCATAGAGCCGATTATTAAAGAAGAAGAAGAAATGGCTGATACAAATCAAACGATGGAAGCATTAATGAAGGCCACAAGAAAAGGTCAAGGCCACGCAATCATCCAACCCACGATGAGTGATGGCTTTGAAATAAAAGGTCAATTTTTACACATGGTAACTAATACATGTCAATTCGGTGGAGCCCCAAATGAGGATGCTAACGAGCATCTTCGTAAGTTTGTAAGCATTTGCAAGCTTTTCAAAATCAAAGATGTCACCGATGAAGTTGCATGTTTAAAAATCTTTCCATGGTCCTTAAAAGTTGATGCAAGAGACTGGCTAGACTCATTACCAGAAGGTTATATTAAAAACTGGAATGATATGATGGATAAATTTTTGTCAGAATTCTTTCCTGCTTCAAAAGCAGCAAAATTACAAAGTGACATAAATCACTTTAAACAAAAGCCTAATGAAACCCTTTATGAAGCTTGGACCCGATTCAATAAAATGCTTCGAATATGTCCTCAACACGGGTTGAATACATTCCAAAAGGTCCAAATATTCTATAAAGGAGTCAATGTGACAACTAGAAAAGATATAGATGTTGCAGCCGGTGGTTCGATCATGAAGAAAACACCTGAAGACTCTCACACAATCATTGCTGATTTAGCTTCCCATTCTCATAATTGGCATCAAGAAATAGAATTCTCTAGATCATCAAATGTTGCTAGTATTGAAAGCAATGATGAAATTGCTTCTTTAAAAGTTCAAATAGCAAATCAAGCAAGGCAAATCGAGAAAGTAACCAAGGAAATGCATGCTATCAGAGTAGGATGTGAACTATGCCAAGGTCCCCATCTTACTAGAGATTGTGATCAAAGTACAATGGAAGAGCAAGCAAATTTCTTAGGTTACTTACGAAAAGGTGAAATGAACTTCAGTGACTTTCCAGCTATAGAAGCAAACAACCGAAAATATCCTCCTATAAATAGCTATCAAGTAGGAGGACCTTCAGGATCAAATAATAATAACTATCAAAATAACAATAACTATTAAGGAGGAAATCCAGGTTACCAAAACAACCGGAATTTCCCAAATCAGAGTCAAAGAAATCCGCCACCAGGTTATAATAACCGAAATCAACCTCAACGAAATTATCAAAATAATTTCCAACACAATCAACAACCACAACCACTAGCACTCATGCAACCGCAACCATTAGCAATTATGCAACCTCAACCTGAGAGCAAATCTGGTTTAGAAGATCTCTTGAGAGATTTTATGGTTAAGCATGAGCAAAATGAGGAACTTCAAACTCAGCAAATCCGAAATCAACAAGCCACGATTCAGATTTTAGAAAGAGATGTTGGAAGGATCTCACAGTTACTAGCAGAGAGAACACCAAGTGCAAGTAATCCTCCGGTTATACTAAAGAAGAAGGATCCTCAAGCTCTAGCATATTCACAAGTGAATGCTATTTATAGTTTCTGTGAGGATGAAGCAAGTTTCAAAACACCGGAGCATAGTCCTATTTTTACTCTTGGGTGTGAAGATGATGATGAAGAGTGTGATGAGTTTATATTTTCTGATTTATCCAAGATGGATGATTACACTCCTTATCAAGAGATTGATGGTATTCGAGTTGAAAGTGTGAAGAGTATAACATGTGAAGATGAAGGGATCCGAGTTGGTGCAATAACTCCCGAGTATGGTGACTATTTGATGAGGTTGATGTCGGGAAATCATGTGGAAGTAAAGAAAATGGAAATCACCGAGCCTTCCGAGTTTAGGGTTGATGATGATTTGAAGAAGATCAAGGAAGAAGCGGAAGATACGGTGAAGCAAGCACCTAAAGTGGAAGACTATAAAGAACCCATTCCATACCCGCAAGCACTTGCATCCGAAAAACCAAAGGAGAATCATTGTAAGCCTTTAAATACGGATAATATTTGTGTAGATGTACCTTTGGTTGATGTTATTGCAGGTGTGCCAAACTATGGGAAATTCTTGAATGATTTGATGGCAAAAGAAGGAGTGTGTGAGCAAGCATCATCCGCATTCCTTGAAGCAGAATGTGCTGCTATTATGAAGAAGAATGAATTGCCACCTAAGTTAGGTGATCCCGGACCATTCATAGTACCTTGTAAGCTTAATGAATCTAAAACTCTTAGATCATTAGCTGACTCAGGTGCAAGTATAAATCTCATGCCTTATTCCATTTACTCGCATTTGAACTTAGGTGAACTTAAACCGACCAATTCAGGCATTAGATTCATTGATCAGTCAGTTAATAAACCTATAGGGATTGCTGAAAACTTAGTAGTAAAAACAAGTGAACTTGAGTTTCTAGCTGACTTTGTAGTTGTAGACATGAAAGAAGATAAGTTTGTACCTATTATTTTAGGTAGACCATTCTTAGCAACTGCAAGTGCTTTAACAGATTGGAAAACAGGAAAACTAGTTTTGAAGGATAGAGGCAAGAGTGCAACCTATCAAACTGAGTTTAGTATGAACCCACCACCCACACCGATAGTTTCAGTGAATATTGTTGAAAATGTCAAACCCATTAGTCAACAAGCTAAGTGTGGGGAGGGTGATGACGAGAAACTAGATAGTAAACCGCCCAATGATAGTGTTGTTGAGAAAACCATGAAAAAGTTATATGGTAGGGTTAGAAATGCTATGTCGAAAAAAGATGAACATTTGAGTGAGAGATTGGTGTCAAACTTATCGAAATTTGAGAAAGATAAGTTAAAAAATTTAGTTAAAGAGTCAAGATTTTCGGACTCTTGGTTATTGTCAAAAATTAATGGCGAGAATGGTTGCGGTAATGGTTCTATTGGAGTAAAGAAGGGTGATGTTTATCACCCCGACGTTAGTTAAAATTGGGGTGGAGTCGCGTGAACGACTCGCTAATAAAATTCACAAATTGTAAATAGTCCCATTCGTGTGTCTCTTTTTTTTTTAGGTCTACTAAAAATATACGCTTTTTATCAATAACCGTAAAAATATATAACTTATAAACTTTGTCGTGGGTAATGATAGATGTAAAAACCGAAATTTATCTCTACCTAATCGATAGGAAACAAAGTTTTAAGTTTGAAAATTAGTTGATTTAGGGGTATACAAAAAAAATAGAGTGTATTTTAATTTGTGTAATTTTTATTTTTCATGTACTTAAAATTAAAAATGTTAATAATTTTAACACAAAAATAGAGTTATTTTATTTTATTTTAAATTTGTTTTCGAAAAACATTAAAAACTTTAACTTTTAATGGATTGAATTTTATAAATTGAAATTAAAAATTTATAAACGGATTAAGATCAGGTGTAACAACTGAATTTCCGTTACAAATATAAATCTATAAAAGATATTTTAAAATCAATTGTTTATAAGTTGAAAAAAAAAAAAAAAAAATAGAGACAAAGCATACGCGAATCGTGTAGACCTACACGAAACGCGTGGAAGACAAAGCTTACGCGAAACACGTAGACCTACGCGAAACGCGTAAGGTCAAAAGTAGCTGAACATAACAGACGGGCAGAGGGCTGTTCTTCACACACTCTCTTTCATTTTTTTCTGCTGTGGACGAGAGGAAACCCCAAAAACCCGAAAATCACACCCAAAAACTTAAATTAACACTTCCAATCTTCTCCAAATCTTCAATCTTTCAACATGCCTAGATTGGTAAGGGTCCTAAACCCATTTTACTTAGTGTTCTTCAAGTTTTTCATTATTTTTCTTTATAGCTTTAATCCGATTTATTTGCATGTTTTTGTTGAATTTTGCTTGATTAATGCTATATCTATGTTGTAGTAGGATAATAAACCCGATTAGCATAAAAAAATGATGTTTTAATTGGTTATTGAAAATTAGGGTTTATACAAAATTGGGGAAAATTAGGAAATTGATACTGAGGTGTGTTATTTTGGTTGTAATTAGTTGATTTTGAGTGTTTTGTTAGTAGTTAGAACTTTTGAACATGATTTTGATTGTTTGACTGTGTGATTTTTAATTTTAGCCTAAATTTGTTAATTTTTTTTGCAAGTTCATTTTAATGAATCAAGTATGAACTTTAATGCTATTAAGGATTGTTTAGAAGTTGAAATACACGCAATGTGATTGAGTTGAATTAGATACACTTAGATAAATTGCGTGTTTTCACTTGTAAATTAAACTTTGCATATGAAACTTGATTTTTGATTTATGATTTTTGGTTTGTTTCTGCTTTGTTTTGAATTATAGAACTAAATCTTCCAAAGTTGTTGAAATAAATTGATTCATGTGGTGATGAAACAAGTTTGTAAGTTGAATTTAGACTCTTTGCTAACATTAACACATCCTATTGGGATGATTTCCTTGTTTTTAAAATGTTATGCAGGGACCATTTAGAATGAGGGCATTTAACCAACAACAAGCACAAGATCAAGTTACCCCCGAAATGGAACAACAACTCTTGAACCTACACCCGATCCTGCAATTTCCTAACGAAATACATCAAAGGGTGCAAAAAGTTAAGGATTTACTCATTCTGGTAAATCGAACCATCTCTCCAGTTTACGTTGTTGATTGGGATCCCCTAGGAGACCCAGTCAACTTAGATACACCGATAAGGGAAATTTTAACCCAAAGTTTCACGAATGAATTTGGGGAAATTAGGTATTATAATGACTTTGAGAGATTGTTTAGGTTAAATTCTCCTGTATATAGAGAATGGTGTTTAGAATTTTATTCTACCGTTAGGATGAATATACACCCGGAAAATATCGAAGATACTAGTTTCCTACAATTTAGATTGGGTGGTGTAGATAGAGTAATGTCCCTAGGCGACATGACTATGGCCTTAGGGATTTATGACGGTAATGAGATGAATGCTCCAGGTTTTTGGGAATATATTTTTACAGGAGCTAGGTATACAGGAGATTATGATTCTTTGAGTGTCTGGCGCTCTTTTTCCCAAAAGAATACTTATGTAGCAGGCCAAGAATCATACCTTAAGATCACTGATGTTCGCTATCGAATAATTCATAAATTTATAGCGAACACAATTAACCAAAGGGCATTCCTTAATACAGATAAGATTAATTATGTTGACCTTTGGTATTTGGATATTAGAGATAGGGATACATTTATTAGTATACCCTATGGAGTGGCCTACTTTTTAGCCCATTTTGGTAAGGGTGCTCGAGGATCCAGTGACATGTCGGGGGGTCACTATGTCACGTGTTTGGCAGCCTGGTTCGGTCTCGACCCGAACGAATTTGACCCTCCAATCCAACCAATAGATCAACCGGTTCGTAATTTGGGATTGGAGGTGTATAGGACAGCTAAGGCTATACGTGTAAGGGGTGGGGTACGTAGTTTAAGGCAACAGGAAGTTGCTGCTCACGCACCTATGGAGGAGGATCATGAACCCGCGAGGGAAGCTAGGAGGAGACGCAGAGAGCCAGATCAGGCTAGCTCGTCTCATACAGGTACTTCTGATTTCGATATGCTCCAAAACTCGTTTAACGCATTGAGTTTAGATGTACGTAATTCATATCAAAACTGGGGAGCGAGATCAGAAGATCAATACACTGCTTTATCTCGGCAATTAGGGGACATTAGGCATACCCAGGTAGATCAATATAATATGCTGTCCAACATCCGATATGATCAGAGGGGAATGGGAAATCAATTAGAGTGGGCGCACCAACAGGCATATCTATACGCGTCTAACCCGCAAGCTTACGCACCCTAAGCCTTTCCATCATATCCCCCATGGCAATCACCCGATGACCCTCTACCTCCACCCTATGACCATAACGCCGCCATAGCCGCAAGTCAGGATGCATATAGGCGTTTCTACGAGGAACAACGCCTAAACGAGCAACGGCAGCGACAGCAACAGGAGGAGGGCGAACAAGGAGGACCATTTTGGAGCCCATTTGACTAGTTCTATTGTTTTAAACATTTTTATTTTTATGGTGTGTAATAACGTTATTGTATGGTTTGTTTTAATACTTTTATGTTTCTTATGTTTTATTATATATTAGTAAGAAATTAGTGTGGGGTAATATTGTTTTGTACGATTGAAGTACAACCCCATGTTTTGTGTGCTTTTACATGGTTTTGACAGGTACAGAAGAAAATGCAATTAGACGAAACGAAACATCGAATTACATTGTGATACAAACGTTGGATAAAATCATAGGTAAAACAATTTGAAAATCCAAATCGGTTAACAAAGGAAGTTCCAAATATTCTACACTTTTTGTCCTCTCAAATTTATACATTATTATCTGCTTTTATGTAATGAGGGCATTACATAATCTTAAGTGTGGGGTGGGAATATATAAATTCTCGAGAACTTATAAGTTATTGGTTTTTTATAAGTTATAAGTTATTGGTTTTTATGAAAATTTGAAAATCTTTAAACAAATATAACAAATAAATTTTTAAGGTAACTACGAGCGATTAAAGCATAGGTGTCAAAAAACCGAAATTATCGTCTCAATACATTAAAAACGCATAAGTTTATTTGTTTAAAACCTATAAAAGAAAACCAAGTATAACAAGAATTTACAAAACCTTATGTTGAGAACCATATATCACATGTTTCTATGAAGTTATTGCAGATATCATTGCTTTGGAACGTATAAACCTAAATATTCCACTATTACGAGTAATAGAGGATGAATCAAGTCCATCCCGTAAGGAAGTAAGGTCTTCCAAATTGACACACTTGCTAACTTATGTTAGAAGATGTAGTCCAGAACAGCTGTAGGTTGACGAAAAATCTTGAAAAGTCATCCCTAAAATCGGCTGGAAATCCACCTAACCTCAGCATCAAACAGGGTTTTTGGTGGTCAGACTTATCCTAACCATGAGAAGGATATGTCTCGTACAATGGGGGGGGCACAATGCAAATTATCTTTTAAGACTAATGAATCTAATCCCCAGATGGATGATCTCCGTAAAGATTAACCGCATCTATGTTTGACCGCGGTCAACATACATATGCCATAACAAATTGAGGTGTGCAAACTCATGGTTCACCGATGATATTTGGACACGATATAATTTTATTCTAAAACTTATGCTATTTTATGAATTATATTGTGTAAAACCATTTTTAGGACATTCGGTTTCAAGTTCCATGATACTTCAATTATGGGGGCGGATAGCTTGCTAATCACCGACTGAGACTACGGTTTTCAGTTACCCTCGACCGGAATTTGAGGTTAAAACCGGAAAACGTGTCTAGTGTAAAAACTAGCATGACATTTTATAAAATCATAAAACGTTTTCACAAGGTCCAATTTTCCCTAAGGATCCAAATTTTTAAACCCTAATCACGAGTTTCATGTTTGTTTCTGTTGTCAGAATTTCGTTTCGTGTGGTGTGCGTGTGATCCAATAAATACTGTGTTGTGTAATATATTTCATATAGCGTTTGTTTCATTTCGTGTAGTGTGTGTTGTGTGATCTAATGTTCGATAATAAAGATATATATAATGTTCTAATTCTGTTCAAAGATGTAATTGCTTGAGGACAAGCAACGTTCAAGTGTGGGGTATTTTGATATTGCTCTAAACATACATATTATTCGACGGAATATCAGTTATATTTCATCAGCTTTTATCATTTACAAAGACATTCAACGTATAATATTCAAGAAAAATGACAAAAGTAGACAAGAGCTTGCTATTTGAAGAAACAACGATAAACGATGAGTTTAAATCAAATATATATCGAGAAAACGTTTATCCGAGTTCAAGAATAAAAGTACAAGATAAAAGAAGAAAAGAGTTCAAATGGGAAGTGCCAAATCAGTACACGTCAACACGGGATCAACAAAGAATAAACAAAAAAGGAAAATAAAGAAAACTGCCATCAACTCATACGCGAATCGTGTAGGATTACACGAAACGTGTAGCAAGTTAGCCTTACGCGAATCGTGTGAGTCTACACGAAACGCGTAATATTAGGCCGAATTAATCATGAAACTGAAATGGGGCGGCTACTTTTGGTGTTAAAAATCAATTCTTTTTTTCTCAAGTGCTGCAGAAAGTAAAGGGAATAGTCACCTACTACTTCAAGATCAAATATAAATACGGAGTACAATCAGACACATAAAAAGGGGGCAGAGGAGGAGAATACAACACAAGTTTATACATATCAATTACTATACATAAATACTACTGTCATTTTATTACTCTGTAAAATTAGTTTCAAATATTTAGGGGGTATTGTTCGTGATTAAGGGTGTTATTGTACGCGTGAAAGGGGTGTTATTATTGTAATTTTCTACCGTTTGAAGTTAATGAAAGTGAAGATATTTTAGTAAGTTTACTCTGTTAAAATTATCGTTGTTATTATGTTTGCATATCCATATTTTTATGTTTACCCTAGCGTAATGAATAGCTAAATTTTCATAGTGTTTGCTTAGATGTAGAGCCCCTAGTGAAATGGATTGTTATCAATTGTAAAAGTTAAAATGTAACTTTAGTAATTTTAATATTGAGCTTAGTTAAAAGAACCATTATTGTGTAATTAGGTATTTAACTCTTGCCACTTAATTTATTAAATTTAAATAACGAAAGTTGTTTTTATTTACATAAATTAAGCTTCAACATTAAAATGATCTAGACGAATTTATGGATAAGTTATTAACACCAATTTAGAAATAAACTTCGGTAGTTTGGGTAATATCAATAATTATATGATAGTGAAATTATAAAAAGGGAAACCGTTATGATTTGGGTATTGGCGAAAGTCAAAACTAGGCTAGGTCTCAATTTAAATACTTAGGGAATAGTAGCTATCTAAAAAGAATCCGATGAAAATTAGATTTATTTTAGTTAGTTGTAACCTTATATTTTTTCGAAAGAAAAATATAAAGTTTATTACTAAAACATTTTAAATAGGGCGTAAACTCAAAACAATCCATGGACCTAGGGGTGACACATTTAAGTAAACACTCCCATTTATCCCATTTATATTTATTATAAAAGTATTATTATTATTATTTACGAATTATTATTACAAAATATAAAAAGAATACATAAAAATACTTAAAATTCGTATCAGACTGTTTGTCACATTATTTATACCATACGCGAAACGTGTATGATTACACGAAACGCGTAAGCCTGAATACTAAATTGTACGATTAAAATCACACAATTCGCGTACGTTTTAACATATACGCGATACGCGTATTTATACGCGAAACGCGTATGTACAAGACACGGCTACAGTACCAATTAAGTTAAAATTAGGGTTTTAGTTATTTAAGTTTAGGTTATTACTATATAATTATTATTAGTTATTATAAAATAACTTTAATACATGTTTAAAACCTAATAATTAGTGTTAATTATAATACTTTATAATTAGAAATGAGTTTACAATTAGTTAATCATTTTAATTCCTTTTAATTTGTATTAATCTTATTAAACATGTCATTTAGTTAATTTAAATAAGTTTATATTATAATTGCTCAAAACAAAATTCTAAATATATAGTTTTATTAAAAGTTACTATTTTACTAATTACCATTTAGTAATATAATTGTCGCATCATAATTAGTATATTTTCATTTAGTTCCTTTTTAAGTTATTTATTGTAATCTTGTAATTTTATTTATGAAGTAAATTAGTTAAGTTATTTTCTGTTACTGTTATATTATAAATTCCTAATCCAAAACCCCCTTTAACTAAGTTTGACATCAAAGACTATTAAAAACCATTAAACACTCCATCTCCTTGTGGAACGAATCGGATTTACCAACAAACTAAACTACACGGATAGGACTAGTTGCCTATATATGTGTGAAATCAACCTGGATTCAATAAAATACTACATATACAATAAATCAATTCGTGTAACAAAACAACTCAAATCCGTTCATAAATAAAGGTTACGATCCAGCACATCAGTTACTAACGAGGACAGCTGACTTAATAAACTTAAAACATCAAAATATATTAAAAGTGTTGTAAATATATTTTGAACATACTTTAATATATATGTATATATTGTTATAGGTTTGTGAATCAACAGTGGCCAAGTCTTACTTCTCGACGAAGTAAAAAAAATCTGTGAAAGTGAGTTATAGTCCCACTTTTAAAATCTAATATTTTTGAGATGAGAATACATGCAGGTTTTATAATTGATTTACAAAATAGACACAAGTACGTGAAACTACATTCTATGGTTGAATTATCGAAATCGAATATGCCCCTTTTTATTAAGTCTGGTAATCTAAGAATTAGGGAACAGACCCCCTAATTGACGCGAATCCTAAAGATAGATCTATTGGGCCTAACAAACCCCATCCAAAGTACCGGATGCTTTAGTACTTCGAAATTTATATCATATCCGAAGGGTGTCCCGGAATGATGGGGATATTCTTATATATGCATCTTGTTAATGTCGGTTACCAGGTGTTCACCATATGAATGATTTTTTTATCTCTATGTATGGGATGTGTATTGAAATATGAAATCTTGTGGTCTATTGTTACGATTTGATATATATAGGTTAAACCTATAACTCACCAACATTTTTGTTGACGTTTAAAGCATGTTTATTCTCAGGTGAATATTAAGAGCTTCCGCTGTTGCGTACTAAAATAAGGACAAGATTTGGAGTCCATGTTTGTATGATATTGTGTAAAAACTGCATTCAAGAAACTGATTTCGATGTAACATATTTGTATTGTAAACCATTATGTAATGGTCGTGTGTAAACAGGATATTTTAGATTATCATTATTTGATAATCTACGTAAAGCTTTTTAAACCTTTATTTATGAAATAAAGGTTATGGTTTGTTTTAAAAATGAATGCAGTCTTTGAAAAACGTCTCATATAGAGGTCAAAACCTCGCAACGAAATCAATTAATATGGAACGTTTTTAATCAATAAGAACGGGACATTTCAGTTGGTATCCGAGCGTTGGTCTTAGAGAACCAGAATTTTGCATTAGTGTGTCTTATCGAGTTTGTTAGGATGCATTAGTGAGTCTGGACTTCGACCGTGTTTACTTGAAAAATGATTGCTTAACAAATTTTGTTGGAAACTATATATTTTTAACATGTGAATATTATGTGATATATTAATCTCTTAACGCGTTTGATATTATGTGATAGATGTCTACCTCTAGAACAAGTCCCATTGACTCACCTAATAATAATGAAGAGTCAAATGTAAATTGGAATGATTCGTGGACTGATTCACAAGTTCCCGAAGAGGAACCGGAAGAAGAGTCGGAACCAGAAGAAGAATCGGAACCGGAAGAAGAATCGGAACCGGATGAAGAAATAGAACCGGTGGGGGAAATAATAAAACGGTTAAGTAAAAGAAAATCCTCAACCAACCGACCAAGGTTAATTATGGTCAATGGTGTTTCCGCTAAGGAAGCAAAATATTGGGAGGATTACCAATTCTCCGATGAATCGGATTCTGACGAGAATTCCGATGATGTTATAGAAATTACCCCAACTGAATTTAAAAAGGCAAAAGAAAATAATAAGGGAAAGGGCATAAAAATAGAGAAATCTAATTCCAACCCCGATGAACTTTATATGTATCGTCAACCCCCGAAGTCCTTAAGTTGTAACAATGACCCGGGAACCTCTAAACCACCAGGTTTTTCTAAACCAATGTGGATAACGACGGCTCGTATTAGGGGAACATCATATATCCCTAGAAACTTGGCAAAACGAACCAAAACCGAAGAAAAAGAAACAAGCGAGTCGGAATAAGATAGTTGTATTCGTGTGGTGTAATATAAGTAATATAGTGTGCTTATGCTTTATGATATATGTAAAAATTACTTGTATTAATAAGTATTTTTTTTTATGAATCTAACTCTTGTCTATTTTACAGTATAAAAACACAAAATGGATAGACAACCCAATATTTTAAGAGACCTACCCAGAGACATGATTGATGAAATCTTGTCTAGAGTCGGTCAGAATTCTTCAGCACAACTATTTAAGGCGAGATCAGTTTGTAAGACATTCGAAGAACGTTCCAAGAATGCCTTGGTTTATAAAAGGCTTTCGTTCGAAAGATGGGGGATATCACATTGGGAAATCCATAAGTTACGATGTGTTTACTTTGACGCATATATTGCGGGGAACCCAAATGCTATTTTACGCAATGGGTTAAGAAATTATTTTGACTCAATATATCCGAATATTGGACTTCGTGATTTAGAAAAAGCGGATAACATGCAACATAAAGAAGCATGTTATGCTTACGGATTAGTAATGTTCGCTTCTCACCAAAGTGAGAGCAAGAACATCGGCCTACAACTATTAAACAAAACGTTCCCACAAGTGACGGAGTCGGTAATTGGGGTAAGAAATGAGGTTTTTAGATTGTTACGGGACTGTTGGACATTACGTAACCCTCGTCCCTTTGACGACGTTACAACACGCTGTCTTATCAACGGCCATAACGGTTATGTTCCACAAGACCAAGGATGGGAAGTAGTCCTAGTAAAACCAGAATGCATGACTTGTTTCTGGACGTATGAATTACGTGTCTTTATTGCCTTTGCTGAACGACTTGTGTACTAGCTAGAATTATCTTCACAACTATCTTGTATCAAAGTTATTGTGTGCTATATTTCATGCTTTATGTAAAATAAGCGGTATTGTAAGTCTGTAAAATATTGTATAAAAGTTTGAACGCGAAATATTATTATAATCAGTTTTTCATATAGAATTGTAGTAGTTGAATTGTATATTAGCTACTAAGTATGAACTTAACGGGTAGGTACTACCCGAATTTAAACTTATAAAACGCTAATATGAAGAAAAAGCTTTTATAAATGAGTTCATATTATGCTACGAAATACTATTAACTACTCTTAATATTCTGTATGATTAACTTGTTCCATTTGACTATTTTGAAGGAAATGGCACCGACTACTCGACACACCGTGAATATGAATGAAGAGGAATTCCGTACTTTTCTAGCTTCAAACATAGCCGCAGTACAGGCTGCGCTACATACCAACAATAACCTTGGATCTAGCAGTACATGAAATCGTGTAGGATGCACCTATAAAGAATTCACTGCCTGCAAACCTTTGGAATTTGATGGAACCGAAGGACCGATCGGATTGAAACGGTGGACCGAGAAGGTCGAATCGGTGTTTGCCATAAGTAAGTGTACTGAAGAGGACAAAGTAAAGTACGCTACGCATACCTTCACAGGTTCTGCGTTAACATGGTGGAATACCTATCTAGAGCAAGTGGGACAAGATGATGCGTACGCACTACCGTGGTCAGCATTCAAGCACTTGATGAACGAGAAGTACCGTCCCAGAACCGAGGTCAATAAGCTCAAGACAGAACTTAGAGGGTTACGAACCCAAGGATTTGATATTACCACGTACGAAAGACGATTCACAGAATTGTGCCTATTGTGTCCGGGAGCATTCGAAGATGAGGAAGAGAAGATCGACGCGTTTGTGAAAGGATTACTGGAAAGAATCCAAGAAGATATAAGTTCACACGAGCCCGCCTCCATACAACAGGCATGTAGAATGGCTCATAAACTAGTGAACCAGATTGAAGAAAGAATTAAAGAACAGACTGCTGAAGAGGCCAATGTGAAGCAAGTCAAAAGAAAGTGGGAGGAAAACGGTGATAAGAATCACCAATACAACAACAACAGCAATTACAACAATAATCGCAACAATTATCCCAACAATCGCAACATCAATCGCAACTACAACAAACGGCCCAACAATAATAACAACAACAACAACAACAACAACAGCAACTACAACAATCATCCCAACAACAATAATAACCGCAACAACAACAACAATCAGAAGTAGCTATGCCAAAGGTGTGAAAAGTATCACTCGGGGTTCTGCACCAAATTTTGCAACAAGTTTAAAAGAAATGGTCATAGCGCGGTGAAGTGTGAGGTCTACGGACCAGGGGTTAATAGAACGAAAGGAACAAATGGTGTCGGAACGAGTAATGGCGGAGCAAGTAGTGTCGGAGCAAGTTATGCCAATGTAGTTTGTTATAAATGTGGAAAACCGGGCCACATTATTAGAAATTGCCCGAACCAGGAGAACACGAATGGACAAGGCCGCGGAAGAGTTTTCAATATTAATGCGGCAGAGGCACAGGAAGACCCGGAGCTTGTTACGGGTACGTTTCTTATTGACAATAAATCTGCTTACGTTTTATTTGATTCGGGTGCGGATAGAAGCTATATGAGTAGAGATTTTTGTGCTAAATTAAGTTGTCCATTGATGCCTTTGGATAGTAAATTTTTACTCGAATTAGCAAATGGTAAATTAATTTCAGCAGATAATATATGTCAGAATCGAGAAATTAAACTGGTTATCGAAACATTTAAGATTGATTTGATACCAGTAGAGTTAGGGAGTTTCGATGTGATAATCGGTATGGACTGGTTGAAAGAAGTGAAAGCAGAGATCGTTTGTTACAAAAATGCAATTCGCATTATACGAGAAAAAGGAAAACCCTTAATGGTGTACGGAGAAAAGGGCAACACGAAGCTACATCTTATTAGTAATTTGAAGGCACAAAAACTAATAAGAAAAGGTTGCTATGCTGTTCTAGCACACGTCGAGGAAGTACAAACAGAAGAAAAGAGCATCAATGATGTTCCCATAGCAAAAGAATTTCCCGATGTATTTCCGAAAGAATTACCGGGATTACCCCCACATCGATCCGTTGAATTTCAAATAGATCTTGTACCAGGAGTTGCACCAATAGCTCGTGCTCCTTACAGACTCGTACTGTAACACCCTAGGCAAATCCCACATCGCCCACGAACATGAGTGATCATGGGATTATAAGGTAATACTCACGCTTAAATGACACAACGCATTTTGGGACCACAGGCAGAGCAGATGTGCGAGTACGTTATGGTGAAGCGTGCTCGGGCGAGAGCACTACCAGGATGGGTGACCTCATGGGAAAGTGCTTCTCGTGTGTGGTCGCCAAGAAAAATCCGTGCGCCTGCGGGCAAAGCGGACAATATTGTGGACATGTTAAGCTGGGGTGTTACAGAATGGTATCAGAGCCACTCATGTGCCGTTGGGGGTGGTGGGGCAAACCTCATCGAGGACGATGATTCCCTAAGGGGGGGTGAATGTAACACCCTAGGCAAATCCCACATCGCCCACGAACATGAGTGATCATGGGATTATAAGGTAATACTCACGCATAAATGACACAACGCGTTTTGGGACCACAGGCAGAGCAGATGTGCAAGTACGTTATGGTGAAGCGTGCTCGGGCGAGAGCACTACCAGGATGGGTGACCTCCTGGGAAAGTGCTTCTCGTGTGTGGTCGCCAAGAAAAATCCGTGCGCCTGCGGGCAAAGCGGACAATATTGTGGTCATGTTAAGCTACACGTCGAGGAAGTACAAACTGAAGAAAAGAGCATCAATGATGTTCCCGTAGCAAAAGAATTTCCCGATGTATTTCCGAAAGAATTACCGGGATTACCCCCACATCGATCCGTTGAATTTCAAATAGATCTTGTACTAGGAGTTGCACCAATAGCTCGTGCTCCTTACAGACTCGCACCCAGCGAGATGAAAGAACTGCAAAGCCAATTACAAGAACTTTTAGAGCGTGGTTTCATTCGACCAAGCACATCACCGTGGGGAGCTCCTGTTTTGTTTGTCAAGAAGAAAGATGGTACATTCAGGTTGTGTATCGACTACCGAGAGTTGAACAAACTTACCATCAAGAACCGCTACCCACTACCGAGAATCGACGACTTATTTGATCAACTACAAGGCTCGTCTGTTTATTCAAAGATTGACTTACGTTCCGGGTATCATCAAATGCGGGTGAAAGAAGATGATATTCCAAAGACTGCTTTCAGAACACGTTACGATCATTACGAGTTTATGGTCATGCCATTTGGTTTAACTAATGCACCAGCTGTGTTCATGGACCTTATGAACCGAGTGTGTGGACCATACCTTGACAAGTTTGTCATTGTTTTCATTGATGACATACTTATTTACTCAAAGAATGACCAAGAACACGGTGAACATTTGAGAAAGGTGTTAGAAGTATTGAGGAAGGAAGAATTGTACGCTAAGTTTTCAAAGTGTGCATTTTGGTTGGAAGAAGTTCAATTCCTCGGTCACATAGTGAACAAAGAAGGTATTAAGGTGGATCCGGCAAAGATAGAAACTGTTGAAAAGTGGGAAACCCCGAAAACTCCGAAACACATACGCCAGTTTTTAGGACTAGCTGGTTACTACAGAAGGTTCATCCAAGACTTTTCCAGAATAGCAAAACCCTTGACTGCATTAACGCATAAAGGGAAGAAATTTGAATGGAATGATGAACAAGAGAAAGCGTTTCAGTTATTGAATAAAAAGCTAACTACGGCACCTATATTATCATTGCCTGAAGGGAATGATGATTTTGTGATTTATTGTGACGCATCAAAGCAAGGTCTCGGTTGTGTATTAATGCAACGAACGAAGGTGATTGCTTATGCGTCTAGACAATTGAAGATTCACGAACAAAATTATACGACGCATGATTTGGAATTAGGCGCGGTTGTTTTTGCATTAAAGACTTGGAGGCACTACTTATATGGGGTCAAAAGTATTATATATACCGACCACAAAAGTCTTCAACACATATTTAATCAGAAACAACTGAATATGAGGCAGCGTAGGTGGATTGAATTGTTGAATGATTACGACTTTGAGATTCGTTACCACCCGGGAAAGGTAAATGTGGTAGCCGATGCCTTGAGCAGGAAGGACAGAGAACCCATTCGAGTAAAATCTATGAATATAATGATTCATAATAACCTTACTACTCAAATAAAGGAGGCGCAACAAGGAGTTTTAAAAGAGGGAAATTTAAAGGATGAAATACCCAAGGGATCGGAGAAGCATCTTAATATTTGGGAAGACGGAACCCGGTATAGGGCTGAAAGGATTTGGGTACCAAAATTTGGAGATATGAGAGAAATGGTACTTAGAGAAGCTCATAAAACCAGATACTCAATACATCCTGGAACGGGGAAGATGTACAAGGATCTCAAGAAACATTTTTGGTGGCCGGGTATGAAAGCCGATGTTGCTAAATATGTAGGAGAATGTTTGACGTGTTCTAAGGTCAAAGCTGAGCATCAGAAACCATCAGGTCTACTTCAATAACCCGAAATCCTGGAATGGAAATGGGAAAACATTACCATGGATTTCATCACTAAATTGCCAAGGACTGTAAGTGGTTTTGATACTATTTGGGTAATAGTTGATCGTCTCACCAAATCAGCACACTTCCTGCCAATAAGAGAAGATGACAAGATGGAGAAGTTAGCACGACTGTATTTGAAGGAAGTCGTCTCCAGACATGGAATACCAATCTCTATTATCTCTGATAGGGATGGTAGATTTATTTCAAGATTCTGGCAGACATTACAACAAGCATTAGGAACTCGTCCAGACATAAGTACTGCCTATCATCCACAAACTGATGGGTAGAGCAAAAGGACGATACAAACGCTTGAAGACATGCTACGAGCATGTGTTATTGATTTCAGAAACAGTTGGGATCGACATCTACCGTTAGCAGAATTTTCCTACAACAACAGCTACCATTCAAGCATTGAGATGGCGCCGTTTGAAGCACTTTATGGTAGAAAGTGCAGGTCTCTGATTTGTTGGAGTGAAGTGGGGGATAGACAAATTACGGGTCCGGAGATTATACAAGAAACTACCGAGAAGATCATCCAAATTCAACAACGGTTGAAAACCGCCCAAAGTCGACAAAAGAGCTATGCTGACATTAAAAGAAAAGATATAGAATTTTAAATTGGAGAGATAGTCATGCTTAAAGTTGCACCTTGGAAAGGCGTTGTTCGATTTGGTAAACGAGGGAAATTAAATCCAAGGTATATTGGACCATTCAAGATTATTGATCGTGTCGGACCAGTAGCTTACCGACTTGAGTTACCTCAACAACTCGCGGCTGTACATAACACTTTCCACATCTCGAATTTGAAGAAATGTTTTGCTAAATAAGATCTCACTATTCCGTTAGATGAAATCCAAATCAATGAAAAACTCCAATTCATCGAAGAACCCGTCGAAATAATGGATCGTGAGGTTAAAAGACTTAAGCAAAACAAGATACCAATTGTTAAGGTTCGATGGAATGCTCGTAGAGGACCCGAGTTCACCTGGGAGTGTGAAGATCAGATGAAGAAGAAATACCCGCATCTATTTCCAGAAGATTCGTCAACACCTTCAACAGCTTAAAATTTCGGGACGAAATTTATTTAACGGGTAGGTACTGTAGTGACCCGAACTTTTCCATGTTTATATATATTAATTGAGATTGATATTTACATGATTAAATGTTTCCAACATGTTAAGCAATCAAACATGTTAAGACTTGATTAATTGAAATATGTTTCATATAGACAATTGACCACCCAAGTTGACCGGCGATTCACGAACGTTAAAACTTGTAAAAACGACATGATGATATATATATGGATATACATATGTTTAACATGAGATTATGATAAGTAAGTATCTCCATAAGTATATTAACAATGAGTTATATACATATAAACAAGACTACTAACTTAAGGATTTCGAAACGAGACATATATGTAACGATTATCGTTGTAACGACATTTAAATGTATATATATCATATTAAGATATATTAATATATCATAATATCATGATAATATAATAATTTAACATCTCATTAGATATAATAAACAATGGGTTAACAACATTAATTGAGATCGTTAACTTAAAGGTTTCAAAACAACACTTACATGTAACGACTAACGATGACTTAACGACTCAGTTAAAATGTATATACATGTAGTGTATTAAGATGTATTAAAATACTTTTGGAAGACTTCAAGACATATATCAAAACACTCATACTTAACGAAAATGGTTACAGTTACTTTCTCATTCTTTTCTTTCATCAAGAATTCTAGTCGTATTCTTACCCGTATTATACACAGCTTCAAAACGTACTTACTATGGGTATATACCAATAGGAACAGCTTCATGTATGACTAATCAATTTTAACTTCTACCATGAGCTAGTCAACTAACTAGAACTCCTTTTAACCCCACTCACCACTCACCAATTACCACTCATCATTCACTCCATTTCACTTCCAATTCTCTTTCTAATTCTCTCTCAACACACACACACTATTATGAACGTATTTTTCCAGTAGTTAATCATCATCTTCATCAAAAATCACTTCAAGAATCAAGCTATAATCATCATAGGAAGAACACTTCAAGAACACTTCAAAAATCCCTCCAAGTTTACTAATTTACTTCCAAGCTTTCTAATCCATTCCAAGTAATCATCTAAGATCAAGAAACCTTTGTTATATACAGTAGGTTATCTTTCTTATTCAAGGTAATATTCATATTCAAACTTTGATTCAATTTCTATAACTATAAACTATCTTAATTCGAGTAAAAATCTTACTTGAACTTGTTTTTGTGTCATGATCCTACTTCAAGAACTTTCAAGCCATCCAAGATCCTTTGAAGCTAGATCATTTCTTGTCACTTACAGTAGGTTTACCTACTAAACTTGAGGTAGTAATGATGTTCAAAACATCATTCGATTCATATATATAAAACTATCTTATTCAAAGGTTTAAACTCGTAATCACTAGAACATAGTTTAGTTAATTCTAAACTTGTTCGTAAACAAAAGTTAATCCTTCTAACTTGACTTTTAAAATTAACTAAACACATTTTCTATATCTATATGATATGCTAACTTAATGATTTAAAACCTGGAAACACGAAAAACACCGTAAAACCGGATTTACGCCGTCGTAGTAACACCGCGGGCTGTTTTGGGTTAGTTAATTAAAAACTATGATAAACTTTGATTTAAAAGTTGTTATTCTGAGAAAATGATTTTTATTATGAACATGAAACTATATCCAAAAATTATGGTTAAACTCAAAGTGGAAGTATGTTTTCTAAAATGGTCATCTAGACGTCGTTCTTTCGACTGAAATGACTACCTTTACAAAAATGACTTGTAACTTATTTTTTCGACTATAAACCTATACTTTTTCTGTTTAGATTCATAAAATAGAGTTCAATATGAAACCATAGCAATTTGATTCACTCAAAACGGATTTAAAATGAAGAAGTTATGGGTAAAACAAGATTGGATAATTTTTCTCATTTTAGCTACGTGAAAATTGGTAACAAATCTATTCCAACCATAACTTAATCAACTTGTATTGTATATTATGTAATCTTGAGATACCATAGACACGTATACAATGTTTTGACCTATCATGTCGACACATCTATATATATTTCGGAACAACCATAGACACTCTATATGTGAATGTTGGAGTTAGCTATACAGGGTTGAGGTTGATTCCAAAATATATATAGTTTGAGTTGTGATCAATACTGAGATACGTATACACTGGGTCGTGGATTGATTCAAGATAATATTTATCGATTTATTTCTGTACATCTAACTGTGGACAACTAGTTGTAGGTTACTAACGAGGACAGCTGACTTAATAAACTTAAAACATCAAAATATATTAAAAGTGTTGTAAATATATTTTGAACATACTTTAATATATATGTATATATTGTTATAGGTTCGTGAATCAACAGTGGCCAAGTCTTACTTCTCGACGAAGTAAAAAAAATATGTGAAAGTGAGTTATAGTCCCACTTTTAAAATCTAATATTTTTGGGATGAGAATACATGCAGGTTTTATAAATGATTTTCAAAATAGACACAAGTACGTGAAACTACATTCTATGGTTGAATTATCGAAATTGAATATGCCCCTTTTTATTAAGTCTGGTAATCTAAGAATTAGGAAACAGACACCCTAATTGACGCGAATACTAAAGATAGATCTATTGGGCCTAACAAACCCCATCCAAAGTACCGGATGCTTTAGTACTTCGAAATTTATATCATATCCGAAGGGTATCCCGGAATGATGGGGATATTCTTATATATGCATCTTGTTAATGGCGGTTACCAGGTGTTCACCATACGAATGATTTTTTTATCTCTATGTATGGGATGTGTATTGAAATATGAAATCTTGTGGTCTATTGTTACGATTTGATATATATAGGTTAAACCTATAACTCACCAACATTTTTTGTTGACGTTTAAAGCATGTTTATTCTCAGGTGAATATTAAGAGCTTCCGCTGTTGCGTACTAAAATAAGGACAAGATTTGGAGTCCATGTTTGTATGATATTGTGTAAAAACTGCATTCAAGAAACTGATTTCGATGTAACATATTTGTATTGTAAACCATTATGTAATGGTCGTGTGTAAACAGGATATTTTAGATTATCATTATTTGATTATCTGCGTAAAGCTTTTTAAACCTTTATTTATGAAATAAAGGTTATGGTTTGTTTTAAAAATGAATGCAGTCTTTGAAAAACGTCTCATATAGAGGTCAAAACCTCGCAACGAAATCAATTAATATGGAACGTTTTTAATCAATAAGAACTGGACATTTCAATTGATATATCTAACATGGTGGATTTCATGTAATTATTTATTTTATAATTAATATTAATAATAAATATATATTAATGATAATAATAATACTCTCAATATTAATAATGATAATAATAACAAGTTGTTTTTATAATAATTTTAATGTTGTTTTTTTTTGTAGTCATGATAATACTAATAATAATAATAATAATAATAATAATAATAATAATAATAATAATAATAATAAGGATAACTATATAAAGAATGATTTTTAATGATAATGGTACAAGTAATAATAAATAATAACAACTCACGTGTATTGAATTTATATCTATATATATTTATATATAATAATATTTCTCATTACCTCATACATTATTTTATTTTATCTATTTATTTCTAGCAGTTAAATTGTATTTTATTTCATATTATATTCCAAAATAAAATAATATATATATATATATATATACACACACACACACACACACACATTTAAATATATATGTATCTATTTACAAATAGTTGTTCGTGAATCGTCGAGAATGGTCGAAGGTCCAATGAATGTACAAAAATAGTTCAAAAATTTTGAGACTCAACCTAACAGACTTTGCTTATCGTGTCAAAAATATTAAATCATATCGAGAGTTCGGTTTAAAATTAGTCGAAAATTTCCGGGTCACTACAAACGTCTTTTGAAATATGCCATGAATGACTCCAAGTAATATCTCTAAAATGAGAAAATGCACAACGGAAGATTTTTTTCAAACCTGGGAATAAACATGCTTTCAAGTGTCAACCAAAAGGTTAGTGAGTTCATTAGTTTATCGTAATCAATCATTTTCATAATTTTAATAGACCACAAGATTTCATTTAATCAATAATCATACACTCGTAAGTGTTTAAAATTCATTCATATGGATTGAACACCTGGTAACCGACATTAACAAAATGCATCTAGAATATCCCCAAACATATAAACATCGAAGTACTAAAGCAGTTCAAATTCTCTGACTGGGGCTTGTCAAGGCCCATAGATCTATCTTTAGGATTCGCGTCAATTGGTGGCAATTATAATAAACACCAATTCTTAGTCTACCAAGTTTAACAAGGACGATATCCGGTATAACAATTCAACCATAGAATGTAGTTTCGATTACTTGTGTCTATTTCGTCAAGCATTTATAAAAGTGCATGTATTCTCAGTCCCAAAAATATATATGGCAAAAGCATTTAAAAAGGGAGTAATGAAACTCACAATACTGTATTTCGTAGTAAAAATACATATGGTGTCATTGAACAAGTGCAAGGTTGGCCTTGGATTCACGAACCTATATTAATTATATATATATATATATATATATATATATATATATATATATATATATATATATATATATATATATATATATATATATATATATATATATATATATATATATGTGTGTGTGTGTGTGTGTGTGTGTGTGTGTGTGTGTTGGTCAATAACTGTCTAATAATTTAGGTCAGGTCGTAGTGTATCACAATCCTAATGCTCGAGATCGATATATAAAAGTCAACAAAAGTCGATTTGACCCAAAATGATTTACAAGGTCCATACATGTTCAATATGAAATTTAAATAATCGTTTTATATATTTAAATATATTTATCAGATTTTATTAGAAAAATAATATAAGTCATTTATTAATAATAAAAATTTATATTACAATTTATATATGATAAAAATATACTTTTATATATCTTAAATAATAGTGATATGTAATATTAATGTATTTATATTACGTGTGGTAAAAATATTTCTGTATTATATATTTATTTAATAAAATAATATTAATAGTAATAAGAATGAGTAAAAGTTGTATTATTTTGTAATAATAATAATAATAATTATCATTATTCTACTAATAAAAATAACAATATTTATATTTACTAAAAATAATATTAAGTATGATAAATGATAATTCTATTCATGATAATAGTAACGATACTTTTTAATATTAACAGTAATAATAATAATATTTTATAAAGATAATAATTCTATTCAAAATGATAATTAATGATAATACTAAATGATAATAATAATGATATCTTATAATAACAATGATATTTCTATTAAAAATGATGATCTTAGTAAGATGATAGTTTTAATATTAATAATACTTTTAATAGTAAAAATAATGAAAACGATATTTTTACCTAAATCAATGTATTTCAATATTTTAATTTCATCATGATACTTATACTCATTATTTCCTAATTAATTTTTTAATAGCTTTTAGTCGTCTTTTATATCGCGTTCATAATAATGATAATAATAGTAATCATAATAATTAGATGTTATTAATATTAGTTTTAATTATAATAATACTAACAATAATAAATATTATGATAATGATAATACTAATAACTATTTTTATGATAATAATAATAATGATAATAATACTAATTGTAACTTTAACGATAATAACGATAGTAATAATAATAATAATAATAATAATAATAATAATAATAATAATAATAATACAATTTTTAATGATAATACATTTTATTAATAACGATAATAATAATAATAATAATAATAATAATAATAATAATAATAATAATAATAATAATAATAATAATAATAATAATAATAATAATAATAATAATAATAATAATAATAATAATAATAATAATAATAATAATTAGATAGTAATTATAACCACGATAGTAATAATAATCATTTTAACAATAAATATACTAAAAGTAATAATAATTCAGTTGACTATATATTTTAATCCGTTCATCAAAATCACACGAGTTCTAAATGAAAAGTTATTAATTTTTTGCCAGCTTTCCAACGACGTGCATATCATATACCTTATCTCAGTAGCATATGTATCTAAATCAGGATTCAACATAACCTATCTAACGATAATAATAAACGTACAAGCATGTATAATCCTATCTACTCGAGCACTAGTCAGGGATACACTAATAATATATAAAAGTTAAAATATGAATGCTCACGTATCAATATTGTGATTCAATATTGCATGAAAGTACGTAGACGCAACGAAAATGATAAACGTTAGGTTGACATCACTAGCAATACCCTCGAACAATACCCATAACCTCCATAGCTATAACCAGGGGCAATTTTATGAAGGGACAAGCGGGGCAGCCGCCCCCAGTGGATTTGCAATTTTCAGTATAAAAATTTTGGATTTTTCGACTTTGCCCGCGGCGGATTTTTTTTGCCCTAAAACTTAAATATTTTGTCCCAAAATCTTCAAATTTTGTCCAAAAATCTCCAAATTTTACCTCAAAACCTTCAAATTTTGCCAACAAATCTTCAAATTTTGCCCCAAAATCTCCATAATTTGCCTAAAAACCTCCATTTTTTGTCCAAAAACCTCCATATTTTGTCCAAAAAAATTATTACGCTTTTTAAATTTTTTTTTTCCCCCGGTGAAAAAAAAATCCTAGTACCGCCACTGGCTATAACCCATAATTTTCTTAGCTCTATCCCGTTTGAAAACTTATTTTAAAATCACCTGAACATAATTCCGTCGTAGTATTTTATGTATACTAATAATATCTTAAAATAATACTGAGTAAATATATATATGTAAATTGATTGAGAAATATATTTTCAAGTTTCTATAAAATAATGAAACCTATTGAATTCTATTTATAATAGATTTTTGTATTATTAAAGTGAATTATTAAAGTATGAATTATTAAAGTATGAATTATTAAAGTGAATTATTAAAGTTAAAGTAAAGTAAAAGGTAAAGTTAAAGTATAGTAAAAGTATAAAACTATGTACGTATAATACACGTATAAATATAAATAATATTAATTTAAATCGTTATATATATTTAATAAAATAATATATAAATATCGTTATCTTTATCATACTGGTTAAGAAATGAGTTGTCAAAAGTGGTTCTAGATATTTATAAAAGTTATATACGTTTTAATAATAAAGTTCTTTTTAAACTGAAAACGTTTTTGTACATTTGGAACTAAATCAAATAAATATGATAATTTTCTTTTCCAAAACTAAATATATTTAAGAATAATTTTGTTAAAAGGTTGAGATAATGGAAATCATTATATCATAAAACGTTTTAGAAAAATAGAATTATATATATTCATAATAGGTTTCAAGTTTTTAAATTACAGTCTGTTGGTGAAGCATGGGATAAAGTCCAAAGGTTATATAAACGTATGAAATCATCTTAATGAAAAATGTCGAGTTACGTAACTTGTCAAAATCCAACATCTAAGTTATTTACACTCCACGTTCTTACTTTCACATTAAATAAAATAAAAGTTAACATAGTTATCTTATCAGGGTCACGAGGAAAATATTTTAAAACAAGACTTGGAAATTAATCAGGAATTTCCACTAACCCTTGTCTAGTTCCCGTTAATTGACACATTTGTTCTTACTTATAAATCATTTTACCATTTTCCGAATGTTGTCAAAAAGAATAGATGTCTTAAATCACAGTGGACCTCATAACATAGACTTGTAATCATATCATAATGTATCTAATAATTCAATCATTTAATATTATCTTTTAATTCCGTCGATAAATATATTAAACATATATTGAAACAAATACGTTTATGTAAAGTATTATACATCTAATACTTTGTTAATGTTTTCAATTAATATAACTATATTATATATATCTATATATACATAAATGTTCATGAATCATCGAGCACAGTCAAAGGGTAATTGATTACATGAACACAGTTCAAAGTTTTTGAGATTTCAACATTACAGATCTTGCTTATCATGTCGGAAACATATAAAGATCAAGTTTAAATTTGGTCAGATATTTTCGGGTTGTCACAGTACCTACCCGTTAAAGAAATTTCGTCCCAAAATTTAATTGGGATCGTTATGGCTGACAATAAGTATGTTTTCATGACGCATACAAGCTAAAAATTGGATTTTTATCATCATCGAGTAATATAGATAAAACAGTTTGATTTTTTTGAAGAGTACGAGTGAAGTTATCACAAAAGAGTGATATGAATAAATGTAGATTCGTCATATCTTTTGACGTAGATAGGATTGATTTCCAGAGTTCAAGGGATTTAGAGAAAATCTTCGTAATAAGATTTATTTCTTCGGTAATTAAGGAAATGAGGATCTTCTTTAATTAAATGCGATAACCTGACACGATTGCTCTGTCAGATTTTTTGCTATAAATCCACTCCCTTCGTTTCTTTATTTCCACAGCTCACCTTCTATTCTTCCTCCCTCAACTCATACTTTAAAGCATTCATCAATATGCTTTATCCAGTTCTGCTTCTTGATATATTTCTAACTTTCATATCTGTCATTCTTCTTTTTCATCTACCGCCGGAAGAATCTATTTACTTCTACTATACTCTTAGTTTTATAGTGTTTTTAGTTCTCCCGTGTCTTTATATTGCTATATGCATCGATATATATGGTTTGTAATTTCTGGGTTGTTGTTGGGCTTTATATCTTCCCTTATATTTCAAAGTCCCTGCTTCTGTCTTCAATAATCATTGTCATCCACAGTTAATGCTCTCTCCTATTTGCTGCGATTTATACTCCAATTTCTATTTTGGAGCTTTATTCTTTTGTTTTCTCTTCTTGCCATTAAGCACCGCATGTAATGGTCCAGAATTTGTAGATATGAATTTCGGAATGAATATAGTTAATGTTCTAAGAAGGAAATTGTAATGGCACGATCTTGATTTGTCAAATTACCAGAATACCTCGGAAAAGACCGAATCATCAAGAAAAATATTTTCTTGATATTTTTAGAGGTTAAGTAGAATACAAGAATCGTGTAACATGGCACATGATGACGTTATGATATGTAAATCATCACGTTCCATTTAGAAACTCAGCATGACTTACTGTAATATAATCACGTTGATCAAGTGTCATTATATTATACTAACTCATGCTTCAGTTCTCAACACTACTTCAAAAGCATTCATATTTTAAGTTCAAATTTT
Organism: Rutidosis leptorrhynchoides; assembly: GCF_046630445.1. Taxonomy (NCBI): domain Eukaryota; kingdom Viridiplantae; phylum Streptophyta; class Magnoliopsida; order Asterales; family Asteraceae; genus Rutidosis; species Rutidosis leptorrhynchoides. The sequence goes on along the minus strand of NC_092341.1, from coordinate 154,439,414 downwards.
TCAGAATTTAGAAACTAAAACAGTTTCCTTTATGATGTAATAAAAATAGCACGAAGAGATAATTGATTTCAGATAAGAAGGGTTATGAAAATATCTCCAAAAATATCTAAGATATTTATAATGAAAGATATGATGATATCTTAGAATTTCTAATATCAGAGGATGATGAAGAATATTGTCCGCAAGGGTTTAGAGCCAGGAGCAAGGTATTTGTTAATAACTCAGCAGATACTGAATCATTTGGATTCTTTGAAGGCAGGTTTAGTCTTTGTGATTTGTCCACAGCCTCCTTCATAGTTTGCTCAATCCGTTTTCCAGTTCCAAACCTTCTCTTTTTCTGAGCTTTTCCAACACCTTATTCTTTATTATCAAACTCTCGACCTGTTAAGGTCGTTTACAGTTTTTGCTGCTTCATCAGCATTTTTCCAAAATTCGGAGATCTAGTTCACAGTTTAAGGTGTTTTTCAGAAACTTCACATTCAAAGTATGCAAGTTTAGGAGATAGATGTTTTATGTATATATATGTGTATATATATATATATATATATATATATATATATATATATATATATATATATATATATATATATATATATATATATATATATAACTGTTGAAGTGAAAATGTTGCTAGATTTGAGATTGATGATTGATGATTTTTGATAGTTGGTATGGCAATTATTATTACAGAATGCAGATGAGTAGATGATGGGATTTCAATGAGTACATATAATGATTTTTCGGAGAGACTTACTCCAAAGGGTAACGAAGTTGCTGGTACATCTGCTGATAATGTCGTGGAATATAAAAGGTTCTCCGGTAACAAAAGGGTAATCGTATATATCAGGGTTATAATAAGGCAACTTCAGATGGAAAATCGAAATTGACTTGCTGGAGCTGTGACAGAATTTGTTACTTTGAAAAGGAATCGTAAAGTTATTTTTGCTAATAAATGCCAAAGGATCTGACGCGGGTACGTGTTAAACTATGACTTTGGTTTCGAGAGTTTTTCAGGTGCACGACTGTGGGTAACATGTGGTTGGATCATCATCTCGATTGTTCATTATTTGAAGTGTCTTCAGGAATTTCGAGGGGTTTGGACATAGATTGTAATCATTAATATTCATATGATGTTCTAGGATTTTGAATGATACAAATACTTTTCTGGGTTCTATGAATAGAAATGATGTTCTCGCATAGTTTTAAAGTCAAAGTATAGCTTTGAAAAATGTAGGGATCTAAGAGTGATACCTTCTGCTAAATCTTGACTTGGATTTCTGATCTGTTCAAAATCAGGATATGTAATTTATGAAATTGGTTGTCCTGATTTTATGAAAGAATGTGTATCGCTGTAAAAGTAGTGAATATAGTGGATGACTTTTGATTTAGAATTGAAGAATGTACAGTGTATCATATTAATTGTGAATTTATATATTTCTCGGGCATTACCTACCCGTTAAAAGTTTCACAAGTAATATTTTGTACAAAAGAATTTCTATTACAATCTTTATGAAAATGTATGTATATTTTCTTCAGATGTAATATAGATTTAATAAGTTATACGGTTGGAACTAGAATTGAATAATTCCTAAAATTTTAGAAATACGTAATCTTCGCGAATTATTTCTTCAACGTAAATGAAATCATGAATCAATACTTCATTATTCATTTTTATAGATATTTCTTCGGTGAATGATGTTGGTGCTCGTGGAATAAAATACGAATGATGTTGTCTAGAAAGTTTCGAGTATATCGAAGGTGTAAAATCAAATATGTAATTGAGTAATACACTTAGTTTATTATGAAACGGAATTCATTGAATTTGAAACAGAGATTATAGTCAATGATGGTTAAGTTGCTAACGAAGGATGTACATTATAGCATATTAGTCATATGAATATGAATTAACTGAGAAGTATTTACCCCTTTTTCAATTCATACATAATAGCTTAGTACTAAAAGATATATTATGTTTCCAAAATTTATATAATATATAAATTCTTTGGAAATAATTAGTTAATACTACATAACTTATTATTTCAATATATCCATAGGTGATTGTGGTGTTGATATCGTTTGTGGTTATGTAACTGGTGGAGCTTGTAGTGTTACAGGTGTTGCTGGTATTGGTAATACTAATGGTGATGTTGGAGGTACTGACGGTGCTAGTGATGCTGACGGTACTGTTGATGCTGCTGGTAACAAGTCTAGCTTGTAATTCGTGCATCATACTTGTCAGGGTTTCTATTTTTCCCTGTATCATCTCTATCCATCCATTCATCTTGGTGTACGGTTATGATTAGAGTAAATAATTTTAAAACTTTTAGAGATTACATAATCACCATAGAAGATTTCTCCGATGAAATTATGAATCAATATTTCATCGTTTGTTGTTGTTGGTACTCCTTGGTATCTATGGTGCGTGTGACGTTGATGCTCGAGGTACCGTTTGTAATGTTGAGGTGTGGGATGCGGATGTTGGTGTTGGTGGTGGTGATGGTACTGTTGGTGTTGCTGATGGTGGTACTGTTGATGCCGGTGATGTTGCTGGTGCTTGTAACCTTTGCACCATATTCTCCAAAGCCAATACTCGAGCGCGGAGCTCGTTGACTTCTTCTATTACACCGGGACGATCAGTGGTTCAGACGAGCGGGTGAATAAGATCTAGAATTTGAGATAGTATGTAATCGTGACGAGACACTCTGGAAATGAGAGAGAAAATGGTGTCTCGGATAGGTTCGCAGGTAAGTGCTTCAGGTTCATCGCCAAGAGGACAATGTGGTAGATGGAAGGGATCACCTTCTTCTTGTCTCCAATGATTGAGAAGGCTACGAACCCATCCCCAATTCATCCAGAATAGATGATGGCTGATTGGTTGATCCATTCCAGTCACACTGCTTTCGGAGCTTGAGTGGGATTCCATTTCGGAATTCGAGGGACTTGAACTAGTGGAGAGTTCCATTTCGTACGATTGAATAAAGGATTTTTTTGATATGAAATGATTTCTGGCTATCGAATGGTATTCTAATTACATAGAATATCTATATATATATAGAACAAAAGATTTCGTAGATTACGGAGGGATTTACGGAATATGGCAGGCAAAGTTTACAGTAACAAATACGCTAAGATATTAGCATATACGCTACGATATGAATTTTGTCTATACACTATTCATGCAATCAATGCAGTAAGATGTGTCTAGACTAAGAGTGATAAGCAGGTAATTTCCGACAGAAAATGATAAGCAAAACTTTTGACATGCAGCTAAGGTCGAAGTCCAGACTCACTAATGCATCCTAACGACTATCAGTTAGACACACTAATGCAAACCTGGTTCACTAAGACCACTGCTCTGATACCACATGAGACGACCCGTCCAAATCCATAAGAACGAATACAATAACATATGGTTACATCGCGAGGTATTTGACCTCTATATGATAAATTTTACAAACATTGCATTCATTTTTAAAAGACAGACTTTCATTTCATCAAAAGTTGACAGGCATGCATACCATTCCATAACATCCAAACTATAAATGACATAATCTGTCATTTACTTTAGTAATAATCTTTATTGAACTCAATGACTCCAAGTAATATCTCTAAAATGAGCAAATGCACAACGGAAGATTTCTTTCAAACCTGAGAATAAACATGTTTTTAAGTGTCAACCAAAAGGTTAGTGAGTTCATTAGTTTATCGTAATCAATCATTTCCATAATTTTAATAGACCACAAGATTTCATTTAATCAATAATCATACACTCGTAAGTGTTTAAAATTCATTCATATGGATTGAACACCTGGTAACCGACATTAACAAAATGCATCTAGAATATCCCCAAACATATAAACATCGAAGTACTAAAGCAGTTCAAATTCTCTGACTAGGGCTTGTCAAGGCCCATAGATCTATCTTTAGGATTCGCGTCAATTGGTGGTAATTATAATAAACACCAATTCTTAGTCTACCAAGTTCAACAAGGGCAATATCCGGTATAACAATTCAACCATAGAATGTAGTTTCGATTACTTGTGTCTATTTCGTCAAACATTTATAAAAGTGCATGTATTCTCAGTCCCAAAAATATATATTGCAAAAGTATTTAAAAAGGGAGTAATGAAACTCACAATACTATATTTTGTAGTAAAAATACATATGGCGTCATTGAACAAGTGCAAGGTTGGCCTTGGATTCACGAACCTATATTAATTATATATATATATATATATATATATATATATATATATATATATATATATATATATATATATATATATATATATATATATATATATATATATATATATATATATATATATATATATATATATATATATATATATATATATTGGTCAATAACTGTCTAACAATTTAGGTCAGGTCGTAGTGTATCACAATCCTAATGCTCGAGATCGATATATAAAAGTCAACAAAAGTCGATTTGACCCAAAATGATTTACAAGGTCCATACATGTTCAATATGAAATTTAAATAATCGTTTTATATATTCAAATATATTTATCAGATTTTATTAGAGAAAATAATATAAGTCATTTATTAATAATAAAAATTTATATAACAATTTATATATGATAAAAATATACTTTTATATATCTTAAATAATAAAATTTATAAAGTTCACTTAATATCATAAAAATATAGTGATATGTAATATTAATGTAATTATATTTCGTGTGGTAAAAATGTCTCTGTATTATATATTCATTTGATAAAATAATATTGATAGTAATAATAATGAGTAAAAGTTGTATTATTTTGTAATAATAATAATAATTATCATTATTCTACTAATAAAAATAACAATATTTATATTTACTAAAAATGATATTAAGTATGATAAATGATAATTCTATTCATGATAATAGTAATGATACTTTTTAATATTAACAGTAATAATAATAATAATATTTTATAAAGATAATAATTCTATTCAAAATGATAATTAATAATAATACTAAATGATAATAATAATGATATCTTATAATAACAATGATATTTCTATTAAAAATGATGATCTTAGTAAGATGATAGTTTTAATATTAATAATACTTTTAATTGTAAAAATAATGAAAACGATATTTTTATCTAAATCAATGTCTTTCAATATTTTAATTTCATCATGATACTTATACTCATTATTTCCTAATTAATTTGTTAATAGCTTTTAGTCGTCTTTTATATCTCGTTCCTAATAATTAATGATAATAATAGTAATCAAAATAATTAGATGTTATTAATATTAGTTTTAATTATAATAATACTAATAATAATAAATATTATGATAATGATAATACTAATAACTATTTTTATGATGATAATAATAATGATAATAATACTAATTATAACTTTAACGATAATAGCGATAGTAATAATAATAAAAATAACAATTTTTAATGATAATACATTTTATTAATAACGATAATGATAATAATAATAATAATAATAATAATAATAATAATAATAATAATAATAATAATAATAATAATAATAATTATAATAATAATAATTATAATTATAATTATAATAATAATAATAATAATAATAATAATAATAATAATAATAATAATAATAATAATAATTAGATAGTAATTATAACGACGATAATAACGACGATAGTAATAATAATAATTTTAACAATAAATATACTAAAAGTAATTATAATTCAGTTGACTATATCTTTTAATCCATTCATCAAAATCACACGAGTTCTAAATGAAAAGTTATTAATTTTCTGCCAGCTTTCCAACGACATGCATATCATATACCTTATCTCAGTAGTATATGTATCTTAATCAGGATTCAACATAACCTATCTAACGACAATAATAAACGTACAAGCATGTATAATCCTATCTACTCGAGCACTAGTCAGGGATACACTAATAATATATAAAAGTTAAAATATGAATGCTCACGTATCAATATTGTGATTCAATATTGCAGGAAAGTACGTAGACGCAACGAAAATAATAAACGTTAGGTTGACCTCACGAGCAATACCCTCGAACAATACCCAAAACCTCCATAGCTATAACCTATAATTTCCTTAGCTCTATCCCGTTTGAAAACTTATTTTGAAATCACCTGAACATAACTCCGTCGTAGTATTTTATGTATACTAATAATATCTTGAAATAATACTGAGTAAATATATATATGTAAATTGATTGAGAGAGTTTAGAGAAATATATTTTCAAGTTTCTATGAAATAATGAAACCTAATGAATTCTATTTATAATAGATTTTTGAATTATTAAAGTGAATTATTAAAGTATGAATTATTAAAGTGAATTATTAAAGTATGAATTATTAAAGTGAATTATTAAAGTATGAATTATTAAAGTGAATTATTAAAGTTAAAGTAAAGTAAAAGTAAAGTAAAAGGTAAAGTTAAAGTATAGTAAAAGTATAAAACTATGTACGTATAAATATATATAATATTAATTTAAATCGTTATATATATTTAATAAAATAATATATAAATATCGTTATCTTTATCATACTGGTTAAGAAATGAGTTGTCAAAAGTGGTTCTAGATATTTATAAAAGTTATATACGTTTTAATAATAAAGTTCTTTTTAAACTGAAAATGTTTTTGTACGTTTGGAACTAAATCAAATAAATATGATAATTTTGTTTTCCAAAACTAAATATATATAAGAATCATTTTGTTAAAAGGTTAAAATAATGGAAATCATTATATCATAAAACATTTTAGAAAAATAGAATTATATATATTCATAATAGGTTTCAAGTTTTTAAATTACAGTCTGTTGGTGAAGCATGGGATAAAGTCCAAAGGTTAAATAAACGTATGAAATCATCTTAATGAAAAATGTCGAGTCACTTAACTTGTCAAAATTCAACATCTAAGTTATTTACACTCCACGTATATACTTTCACATTAAATAGAATTAAAGTTAACATAGTTATCTTATCAGGGTCACGAGGAAAATATTATAAAACAAGAATTGGAAATTAATCAGGAATTTCCACTAACCCTTGTCTAGTTCCCGTTAATTGACACATTTGTTCTTACTTATAAATCACTTTACCATTTTCCGAATGTTGTCAAAAAGAATAGATTTCTTTCTAAAATCACGGTGGACCTCATAACATAGACTCGTAATCATATCATAATGTATCTGATAATTCAATCATTTAATATTATCTTTTAATTTCGTCGATAAATATATTAAACATATATTGAAACAAATATGTTTATGTAAAGTATTATACATTTAATACTTTGTTAACGTTTTCAATTAATATAACTATATTATATATATCTATATACACATAAATGTTCGTGAATCGTCGAGCACAGTCAAAGGGTAATTGATTACATGAACACAGTTAAAAGTTTTTGAGATTTCAACATTACAGACCTTGCTTATCGTGTCAGAAACATATAAAGATCAAGTTTAAATTTGGTCAAAAATTTATGGGTTGTCACATCGGTGCTTGTCTTTGATCAACACCGGTTCCGTCACTCGTATCTGCTTGAACTAATACTTCCTTTCTGACGTTCCTAGGGACCACCCACTCTCGTTCCTTGGTTATTGGTGTATTGGCTAGTTTGGTTCCCGGTCAAAGCTGTGAAAGCAAGATAGGGTGAACACCTATGTGTCGTAATATGGGTATGAGTATAGTATATGTAGGCCCCCTATGAATCCGTAAATCTGAGGAGCATGCCGCAACAAAAGGATGGTCTAGCTGACATTCATGGTTGTGAATTCCTTCCCTAAGCCAGCAGCGTCACAGATCCTGCAGTTTTTTTGTTTTCATTTCCATTTTTAGCTTTTTCTTGGGCTTTCAGTACACTGATATCGGCCAAAAACTCACGTTTTTACCCCCGATATTGAGCCCTAAAACCATAAAGTTCCAAACTTTATTGCCAAAATAATCACTTTGTTTGTTAATTTGGTAGATTTAGTAATTACGAAGGCTATGTTTCAAGAATCACTAAAAACGGATGAAAAACGGGGAAAACGAGCAAAACCTGCTAAGACGATTAACTCGCGTTTAAATAACTTATATTATAATTTTTGGAAAAGTTTATTTACTTAATCTCATGTTGTAGGATATTTAATTACGAACGTGTGGGCGCAAGAATCGTCAAAAACGGAGCTAAAACGAAGATTCTAGAGCGAAAACGGTGAAAGACAAGTTACGATCCAGCAAATGGCTTGCCAAACGGCTTGCCATACGGCCTGCCGTAAGGGAAAATGGCCTGCCAGCATATGGGCATAAAAAACGGTTACCCTGGCAAATGATCTTGAAAAACGGCCTGCTGAAACGGCTTGCCAGTATGAAAAACGGCTTGCCAGCCGTTTGCCAGCCATTTTTCAGCAAAAAATCCTACCTGCCATCCTACCTACCGTACCACTTGCCAGGGGTTTTTCAGCAACTTATTTACAACTTTGCCACCAAGTATTTCCTATAAATGGGGGCTTCATCCCACCATTTCAACACACACCTTCTTCACTTCTCTCTCTAAAACATCTCTCTATTGTCGCTCTCTAGTGATCGGTAGGAGATTAGTTCTCTCTCTACTTTCTCTCTCTAGTTTTTAGAGAGAGAAAAGTACAGAGATTAGAAAATGTAGTTATCTCTCTATTGTCGCTCTCTAGTGATCAATAGGAGATTAGTATGTAGTTAGTAGTAGAAGCTATCAAGCATTGTAACGCTATAGATATTATGAAGAAATACAAGTGTTATTCTGCCGACATTATTCGGTGACATCTATCCTTACTTTTATTAATTTATTATAATATTCTTGTTTGATATTTGTGATTTATTAATATTAGAAATGCTTGTTGCCATGATGTGTGAGTAATTGCTTGATTGTTTGCCATGATTTAATAATGTTAGTTAGGGATGATTATCGTTTCGTACTCTTTCTGTCTATTTTATTAAACCTCGTTATTATCATTCTTCCACCAATAAACGTGATTAAAACCTTTTATAAAGTCGACAATTATAAGGTAATTAATTATCTGTATTTATACATTGGTCAAGGTTTGAACCCATCGGAAATACTATAAAGTACATGGGGAATTACCGTAGGACCAGATCAAGACATTGGTCAAGAGTATAAGACTCGAGGAAATACTGTTGCAACAGTAGAGTACAGTGTTGATGTACTATAGGACCACTTGAGCATGGTCAAGGTTAGAAGCTATGGAACCACTAAAAGTATAGTACATTATGGATAACTAAGGGATTTATTGGGTAGATTTAAGTAAGGGCTGGTTTAAATCATAAATGGGAATTTAACGTACTATAATACAATCTAAGCTTATAAATCTTTAACGATGACTGAGAACTATCAGAGGTTCTAAATTGTCTACAAACACATAGATTTTACCAAACCATTGACAGAAATGGATTCGAAACAAAATCATAACCACTCACTTGGGTGATACACTAAGGTGTTAATAAAGGTAGGATATTATATATATATGGCTATGCTACTTTATTCGTGCGCCCAAGGTATGCATTGCATCCAAGATGGGCCCTTATATCCTTAAATCGGATAAAGCGTCGGGAGTCTAGCATAGTCCATCAGATCAGAATCACGATAGCCTAGTTCCTCGTGACATGCTAATCGAGTAATCAATTAGTAGGGAATCTAGTGTTTACACCAAGGTATATCTATCCAATGAGTGTCTCGCAATCATCCCGACACTACGTTATCTTAAATCATGGTGAATCACATCTTCTCTGTCCTTAGCTGTTGCATGCTAGCTAGCTTATTTTAATTATATTACTTTAATATTTTAAATACAATTATAAATCAAATCAACTCAATTATTGCCTTTATATAATTTGATATTCCGGATAAAGTGGTGTCTAGAATAAACCTGTTGGACTTGATTGTTGGATTTTCCGAACAGTCGCCAATTTATTAGGACCAAAAGGATCTTGCCTATCCACACAAGGTGTACCTGGCCACTAGTCTTGGATACTAAATTGTGTATAAACCCAATCTTAATTACTAAATTATCTGAATAAGCTCTGTTTCAAATTCGACCGCTCAAGGAACGATCATAGGTCATATTTGCCCTTGCGAACCCATAGGAAGGAATAATAGATTTAGGCCCAACATATATCAATTAAATAATCAATTTCTTCTGTTGATATCCTGAATTGACGTTTTGCGACCTAACGACATCGCATAAATAAACCGTCCGATTCAGGCATATCATACATGAAACAGTTTTAAAATCGTCAGCTTTATTTGAAAGCCAGCTGCTTTAATGATTCTGGCATTTTTTGCAGAGTTCTGGAACTTTATCACCAAGCCGGCGACTTCATCTTGATTCCTACAGTTTTTACTTGTTTTTTATCCTGTTTGATACATAACTTCAATAAAATCATTAGAATTGCCTTTTTTCCCATTTTAGTGTATTTTAGGATTAAAATGACTTTAAAATAGTAAGACAACTCCTTAAAATGTTATCAAAATTCTGTATAATTTAGGAGTTATCAAATTCCCCACACTTAAACTTTTACTTGTCCTCAAGTAAACTTTTTAAATCATATTAATTTAAATGAGTATACATAGAGTTAAAGCAAAATGCAAAGTCAAAAAGATGTCTAATTTTTTAAAAATTTAGCTTTTATTATTATAAAAACTAGTCTGAACCAGACCAAGGAATACAAGCGGTCCTAATGTTCATTAATCCAGATTTATACAAGTTGGTCATCATTGGACTCTTTAGTTTTTTAACTAGAATTTTTATAAGTGTGTGGTTCTCATTGGAACTCTTTTCTCTCGCTTTCATCACTCTTATTGGCCTTCATTGGGCTCTTTTTCTATTCATTTCTTTTACTTTCATTTAGTATTTTTTTTCTAAGTTGGCCCTTATTAGAACTCTTTGCTGCCTCAGTGATCCATGCTTATTATGCCATATGGTATGGCTATAAGTTTGTAATCATTTCACAATATTTGGCGTTTTACTTCTTATTTTAAACAAGTAATCTGATCTCGAAGTTGAGAGTAGTTCTATTATTATTTTTAAGATTAAGTTAAAAAGACATAAGTTTGACTAAGAATTTATACTTCCTAAATTTTTTTTTTAATTTTTACCCATTTTTACAATTATTTCAAATTTTGGGAAAAATTATATCTTTTTAAGTTTTTAAGTGATTAATCACTTTCCTTTCCACACTTAGATTATGCAATGTCCTCATTTGCATTTATAATTTAAAATAATAATAAATGAAAGACATAATTGAAAATAAGGGAAAGAGTGATGTTTACTTGATTGTAGAATAATTGTAGAATACATGCGGCTTTCTTTGGATTCAATATAAACATCTTGACAGAAATTGTTAAATAATGTAATATATAACACAACATAATATTTTATTAATAACTTTATCACTTTAGGAGCTATATTGCTCTTTTGCATTCATAATTAAATAGTAAACAAATAATGAAACATCTAGAAAATATAATCCTAATAAACATATAGGGATAGGTAGTTTGGATTATAGAGTAGGTTGCGTGACTCTTTCTTCCATCGAGATCACTCCTTAGGCTCATTTTCCGCACACTTGTTTTTCTCAATCTCATTTAACATTTTAATTTGCTCCAAAAAACATAATGTGGTGTTAAGACCCCTACGAAACGGCATTTAAAATTTAACATTTAAATCATGAATTTGCTTCCTCACTTCTTCACTAATTTTATACCGTTCCTTCAAGAATTCCGTCAATATCTTATCAACGATAAGCTCATCATCATCTTCTTTATCAATTTAAACCATTTTCACATTTATTCGTGGAATTCTAGATCAAGGGACTAATGGAAGAGATTCAATAAGAGCACCATAACGAATGATCAAAGTATTATTTGCATAGTTAATGGTCGCACGAGCGGTAGCTAGAAACGCAGATCCCAAAAGTAAAGGAGTTATAAGATCTTCTTCCATGTCCATGACCATAAAATTAACTTTATAAAAAGCATAACCAACGATAATTTCAACTTCTTTAACAATCCCCAACAGCTTTTGTAAATAATTATCGGCAAAGTAAACAATCCCTTAGATAGGTTTCAAAGATGGCAATCCTAAGCGATTGTAGATAGAAAACGGCATAACATTAATGTTGGAACCAGTATCGGCTAATCCTATGATAGGAATTGGACTACGAATTAAGCAAGGAATTTGGAACTCTCCTGGATCAGCACAAATGATAGGAAACTCAGGTGTCTCAGATGGATCTACAGGATCAATCGTGAATAAATAAAGAGGGAGGAAACCTTCCTTTTTCCTTTCTTCCAATTGCTTCATGGTTTCAACTAACCAATCTTCATTAGTAACATACTAGGATTTTCCAGATTCTTCACTAGCAACTTCATCATCTTCACTAGCTTTTTCATTAATCTCTTCTCCCTCATCAAATAACTCATGCATAAAAATAACCTCATCACGATCAAGACCTTGAACTTTAACATCTTTTGACTTATCTTCTTCATCAGCAGTTAAGTTCTTGATCTCTTGATCATATTCCTCTTCTACCATTTCAAATTCCCATAAATACCTCAAACTAGGCTCATAAACATCAACCCTATTCACCTCTCTAACCACATTAACCTTCTCAAAAAGAACCTCCCTTGAAATTTCAGATTCAGCTGGAACTTTTCCTTTGATAAGTTGAAATAACTTAGTAACATTGCGTTCTAAGTTTTGAATGGAGGCTTAATGATTATTTTGCATTTAGTTGAGCTTTTATGTTATCATTAGCTTCATTTTGATAACTGATGAAAGTTAGGATGCTTTCTTTAAGATTGGATTTCTTTTCGGATTGAGCATTAGGAGACGAATTTGGAATGAAGGGCGCTCTAACAGGATAGAAACCAGGTGAATTTTTATTATTAGTAGGATAAGGTGTATTATAATTATTACGGTAATTCGGATTTCCTTGATATTGATTCACGTAAGAGATGTTTTCAACCTGTTCCATAGTAAAACTAGCAACACAATATTTCGTAGCATGAGGACCTTGAAATTTTTCACAACCTACCTTAATTAAATGCATTTCTTTGGTAAGTTTTTCAATTTGCTTCCTAGATTACCCAACTGCGCATTCAAAGCTTTAATCACATCTTCATAATCATAAATAACAGATTTGATAGAATGGGACATGTCTAAGCCTTGATGCCATTCATGGGAATGAGCAACTAACTTATTAATTAATGATTTAGCTTCTGTTGCAGTTTTACTCATGATATTTCCTCGAGCGGATGTATCAATCTCTCTTCTCGTAGCTATGTCACAACCTTTATAGAAAGTAGTTACCTTTTTTAATGTATCCAAACCATGTTGTGGACAACCCCTAAGAAATTGACCAAATCTAACCTACACAGAGTAAAGTGTCTCATTAGATTTTTGACGAAAATTAGTGTGACACCGCTAAAAAAATTTTTTTTTTTAAATACGTGGCAGAAGCATAATATTAATTAAATACGATATCAACAATTGTACAAACCGATGTCACGTGTCATTAAAACAAATTACATATTAACAAGAAAAGACGTAAATACATTATGTTTTCAAAAGTTCACGGTTCATATTCTAAAAGACCACATCAGATTTAACCAGGTCAAACATAACATCGCCATGCCCGTCTTCTCCCAAAAAGCACTATCTACAAAAGCTAATAACCTGCAAGGGAGGAGATGGAGGGGAATTAGCACAAAGCTAAGTGAGTACGACTAACTACAGGCCATAGAATACATAACTGTTATACTAATCATGTCACATAGTCTAACACACAAACATCACCCAAGTGCCGTCTACAGAGACTCTGGCGGCTTGGCCAAACCATTAACCACCAGCTGATCAGACTGGGGCTTACCAGAAGTTCCTCCACCACCGTAGGTATATACATAATCCACACGTGACGGACGCGTCATTCACATATATATACACCACGGCTGTCTAGGCTACCACAGAGGAACCCAACTCGCAGGTTGATCTCTCCTACCGAGGCTACCACACAATAGGGACGCACTGGGCTCCAGCAGACAAGCATCAACTAACATGCAGGCATCACAAAAACTAACTAACCACAACAATAAGTATATCTAACAAGCATGGCAATCATAATATAACATGCTTCTATATACTATGTTCTCCAGTTAGTCCCACTCACCAATTACCAGCAAACGAGAAGGTATTCAGCTATCTAATCACTGAACCTTCTCTTTCTCCTTTTCTCCTGAGAAAAACATATACACAAGTTAGTTTCTATCCGATAGCACAAAACAGCACAATACTGAAATTTTTGTCAGAAAAAGTATCCGCTAAAAATTTTTGCTTATGCACTTTCAAAATTTACATCAAAATCACCAAAATAAAAACGGGCAGCATAACGGCTAAAAATCAACCCTTGGTAAAATATTCACTGCCCAAGACACTCGGTCGACTGTCAAGACAGTCGGCCGACTGTCTACACTCACTCGGCCGAGTGTCTAGTCACTCGGTCGATGGTCTCTCACAGACACACTCGGCCGTGGGTCTTACACACTCGGTCGGTGGTCGAGTCGGCCGGTCGAGTGTCTCGAGACACTCGGCCGACCGTGTTCATCTGCAGAAGCTGAAAACAAAGTGACGGGTTTCACCCAAAATCGCCCAATTCTTGCTCTAAAGCTCGATTATGACCTCAAAACTGACCAAATCAAAGACACTATACATTAAGAAACATAAACCCACAAGATTTGGACTCAAACAACATCAAATCTAACCACTTTGACCCAAAATACACCCTTTATAAAAACTAACACAAAAACCCCATTTTCTTGAAGATTAAAGCATGAAAACTTGTGATTCTTACCTTGAAAGAATCAGTGAATCACAAGGAACACAAAGATGTAAATGATTCGAGCTCTAAAACAAGGATTAGAAATTAGGGTTTGATTGTAGGTGAAAGGAAGGTACGGGAGTGTTTTGGGAATTTTCTGGAAAATGCAAGAAGGAGATAGACATCAGTCTATTATTTGGGATTAAATCCCATACTGTGTAACTCACGGGTATTTACCAGTTATCTGATATCTTTCGTACATCATTTGGCAACCCAAACGAAGTCCAAATTAAATAAACAAACCTATTCTGTGATCCTTGTCACAAACTGGTCCTAATCACATTATTATTTAAAAGTAAATATTAAATAAAAATAAAAACATATAATAACACAACACTAACTTAAGGGCACTTTAGTAATCTTACATCTAGGCCTGATTGAGGATGTTACAAATCTACCCCCTAAGAAGATTCCGTCCTCGGAATCTGGTCAAGGTCAAACAAATGGGGATAGCGCGCCCTCATTAACTCCTCGGTTTCCCACGTCAAGTTAGAACCTAAACTGTGCCGCCATTCTACTAACACCATTGGAATCTGTTTCTTTCTTAACTTTGTGACTTTCTTGTCAACTATTCTAACCGGTTCTTCCACTAATTTCTTAGTCAAATCAACTTTCAAATCCTTCAACGAAAGAATCTGACTTTCCTCATCCACTTTGCACTTTCTCAGATAGCACACGTTGAACGTGTTGTGTATTCCTGCTAACTCTGATGGAAGATCTAAAACAACAGTCTAATCATACAAAATTTCTTTGATCGGAAATGGCCCAATAAACCTCGGTGCTAGCTTACCACGTTTACCAAATCGGATCACTCCCTTCCACGGTGAAACTTTTAAGTATACACGATCACCTACATTAAATGTTACCGGATGTCTGCGCGGATCAGCATACATCTTTTGTCGGTCTCTGGCTGCTTTCAATTTCTCACGTGCAATTTTGACCTTTTCTGCGGTTATCTGAACAATTTCAGGACCTGTAAATTGTTTCTCACCTGCTTCTAACCAACACGTAGGAGTTCTGCACTTGCGACCATACAACATTTCATACGGCGGCATTCTGATACTCGAATGATACGAATTGTTGTAAGCAAACTCTATCAATGGAAGATGCGAATCCCAAGAACCACCATATTCTAGGACACACGCTCTCAACATGTCTTCTAACGTTTGAATCGTCCGTTCACTCTGACCGTCTGTTTGCGGATGATAAGCTGTACTTAGATTCACACGTGTACCCAGATTCTGTTGTAAACTGTTCCAGAAGTTAGATACAAATCTAGTATCCCTGTCGGAAACTATTAACAATGGTACACCATGTCGACTAACGATCTCTTTCAAGTACAACTCTGCCAAATCACTCAATGAAGCGGTTTCACGAGTAGCTAAAAAGTGAGCACTCTTTGTTAAACGATCCACTATCACCCAGATCATGTCATGACCTTTCTGGTTTCGGGGTAACTTGGTTACAAAATTCATCGTTATATGATCCCATTTATACTGAGGAATTTCTAACTGTCGTAGAGATCCATACGGTTTCTTATGTTCTGCCTTAACTTGCGCACAAATATGACATTTCTCAACGAAACCTGCAACATCTGTCTTCATTGTTGGCCACTAATACAATGTTTTCAAGTCTCTATA
The DNA here is from genome assembly GCF_046630445.1 of Rutidosis leptorrhynchoides. NCBI lineage: Eukaryota > Viridiplantae > Streptophyta > Magnoliopsida > Asterales > Asteraceae > Rutidosis > Rutidosis leptorrhynchoides. The sequence goes on along the minus strand of NC_092341.1, from coordinate 154,422,869 downwards.
CATCTTAGTACTACCTGAATGCACTGATAATCTCGATTTATGCGCTTCAGTAAGGATTAAATCCCTCAAATCTCCAAGCATAGGCACCCAAATTCGATCTTTATAGGTCTTTAATCCTCTAGAATCATTGAATAGGTCAAATTTTCTTTTAGTCATTTGTTCAGTCTTTAGATTTTCGTCATTCAAAGCTACTAACTAAACGGTTTTCAATCAATCAATCAAGTCTGAAACTATCTCAATTCTCATAAATCTAACATTTTCGACTGTTTTCTTGTGACTCAGAGCATCTGCGACCACATTTGCTTTACCCGGATGGTATTTAATCTCACAGTCATAGTCTTTAATCAATTCTAAACATCGACGTTGACGCATATTTAATTCTTTCTGCAAAAAGATATATTAAAGACTCTTATGATCTGTATAGATTTCACAATGCGTACCATACAAATAGTGTCTCCAAAGCTTCAAAGCAAACACAACTGCAGTTAACTCTAAATCATGAGTAGGGTAGTTTCGTTCATGATTTTTCAACTGTCGTGAAGCGTACGCTATGACTTTATTTCTTTGCATCAAAACACAACACAGACCTGCACGTGACGCATCGCAGTAGACCACAAAATCTTCTGTTCCCTCTGGTAAAGCTAAAACTGGTGCTTGACATAACAACTGTTTAAGAGTATGAAAAGCCTTTTCTTGTTCATCAGTCCATCGAAAGGCTACATCTTTTCTGGTTAACTTATTCAACGGACCTGCTATTTTAGAAAAATATTTAATAAATCTGCGGTAATAACTGCTAAACCCAGAAAACTCTTAATTTCTGTCGGCGTTTTCGGTGAGTTCCAAATCATTACGGCCTCTATCTAAGACTGGTCTACTTTAATACCCTGTTCAAAAATCACATGACCCAGAAACTGTACTTCCCGCAACCAAAATTCACACTTAGAAAACTTAGCGTACAACTGTTCCTGTTTCAGAAGTTCTAATACCATTCTCAAATGTGTAGCATGATCTTTCTCAGTTTTTGAATATATCAAGATATCATCTATGAAGACAATCACAAACTTGTCAAGATACGGACGACACACTCTGTTCATGAGATCCATAAACACTGCTGGCGCGTTTGTCAACCCAAATGGCATAACTAAAAATTTATAATGACCATATCTAGTTCTGAATGCTGTTTTTTGTATATCACTCTATGCAACTCGTACCTGATGATACCCTGAACGTAAATCAATCTTTGAAAAGTAGGAAGCACCCTGTAACTGATCAAATAAGTCATCTATTCTCGGTAACGGATACTTATTCTTGATTGTTCTCTTATTTAAGTCGCGGTAATCTATACACATACGAAGCGACCCATCTTTCTTTTTCACAAACAACACAGGAACACCCCATGGTGAAGAACTTGGTCGGATAAACCCCTTATCTAACAATTCCTGAATCTGAGACATCATTTCTCGGATTTCTGACGGAGCTAATCTATAAGGAGCTTTTGCCACTGGCGTAGCACCTGGAACTAAATCAATTTTATACTCTACTTCACGTACTGGAGGTAACCCTGGTAGATCATCTGGAAACACTTCGGGAAATTCTGACACAACGGGAATATCGTTCACTTGCTTCTTTTCTTTCTTAACATCGATCACGTAAGGTAAGAGCGAATCACACCCTTTCGATATTGTGACAACCCGGAAATTTCCATCCAAATTTAAACTTTATCTTTATATTATTCCGACACGATAAGCAAAGTTTGTTAAGTTAAATCTCAAGAATTTTAAATTGTGTTCATACATTCATTATAACCTCGACCAAATTCTGACGATTCACGAACCGTTATATATAAATAAATATGTATATATATGTATATATATATATTATAACTTGAGAATATTAATAAAGTATTAAACGTATAATACTTTACATGAACGTATTTGTTTCAATATGTTTATCGATGGAATTAGAAGATAATATCAAATGATTGATTTATCAGATACATTATGATATGATTACGGGTCTATGTTATGAGGTCCACTGTGATTTAAGAAATCTATTCTTTTTGACAACATTCGGAAAATGGTAAAGTGATTTATAAGTAAGAACGTGAAGTGTAAATAACTTAGATGTTGGATATCGACAAGTTAAGTAACTCGACATTTTTCATTAAGATGATTTCATACGTTTATTTAACCTTTGAACTTTATCCCATGCTTCACCAACAAACTGTAATTTAAAAACTTGAAACCTATTATGAATATATATGATTCTACTTTTCTAAAACATTTTATGATATAACGATTTCCATTATTTTAACCTTTAAACAAAATGATTCTTAAAAATATATTTGGTTTTGGAAAACAAAATTATTATATTTATTTGATTTAGTTTCAAACGTACAAAAACGTTTTCTGTTTAAAAAGAACTTTTTTATTAAAACGTATATAACTTTTATAAATATCTAGAACCACTTTTGACAACTCATTACCTAACTAGTATGATAAAGATAACGATATTTATATTTTATTTTATATATATAACGATTTAAATTAATATTATATATATTTATACGCGTATTATACGTACATAGTTTTATACTTTTACTATACTTAAACTTTACCTTTACTTTATTTTTACTTTACTTTAACTTTAATAATTCACTTTAATAATTCATACTTTAATAATTCACTTTAATAATTCATACTTTAATAATTCACTTTAATAATTCATACTTTAATAATTCTCTTTAATAATTCATACTTTAATAATTCACTTTAATAATTCATACTTTAATAATTCACTTTAATAATTCAAAAATCTATTATAAATAGAATTCAATAGGTTTCATTATTTCATAGAAACTTGAAAATATTTTTCTCTAAACTCTCTCAATCGATTTACATATATATATTTACTCCGTATTATTTCAAGATATTATTAGTATACATAAAATATTACGTCAGAGTGCTGTCCGAGTGATTTTGAAATTATTTTTCGAGTGGGATTGGATTAAGGAAATTATGGGTTATAGCTATGGAGGTGATTGGGTATGGTTCATGGGTATGCTCGTGAGGTCAATATAGTGTTTATCATCTCCGTTGCGTCTACGTACCTTTCCTGCAATATTGAATCTCAATATTGATACGTGAGTACTCATAATTTAACTTTTACATACTAATAGTGTATCCTTGACTAGTGCTCGAGTATATAGGATTATGCATATTTGTACTTTTGATATTGCCTTTAGTTAGGTTATGTTGAATCCTGAATTAGTTATATATGCGACTCAGATAAGGTATAAGATATGCATGTCGTTGGAAAGCTAACGAAAAATTAAGAACTTTTCATTTAGATATCGAATGATTTCGATGAACGGATTTGAAGTTATAGTCCATCGAATTTTTGTATTATTATTAAAAATGATTATTATTATCGTCGTTATTATCGTCGTTCTAGTTTTATCTTATTATTATTATTATTATTATCTTTATCAATAAAAGGATTTATCATTAAAAAAATTGTTATTTTTTATTATTATTACTATCGTTATTATCGTTAAAGTTATAATTAGTATTATTATTATTATTATCCAATTATTATTATTATTATTATTATTGGTATTATTATTATTATTATCATTATTAATATATATATCATTATTTAAAAATGGTTATTGTTATTGTTAATATTATTATTACTATATTATCATTAAGATAATTATTAGTATTATCGTTAATAATGTTATAGTAACTATCATTATTAATATTAGTGTAATTAAAACAAATATTTGTAACACCTAATTATTTTGATTACTATTATTATCATTATTACGAACACGATATAAAAGAAGATTAAAAGCAATTAAACGAAACGATTAGGAAATAATGGGTAAGAGTATCATGATGAAATTAAAATATTATAAGATATTGATTTAGATAAAATTATCGTTCTTATTATTTTTATCATTACTATTATTATTAAAATTATCGTTAGTATTAAAACTATCATTTTAACAAAAATTATCATTTTAATAGAAATGTCATTGTTACTATAAAATATCATTATTATTATTATTTTAAATAGAATTATTATTTTAAAGATAATATTAAAAATTATTGTAAATATTAAAGTTATCATAATTAGAATTATCGTTTATCATAATGTCATCTTATTAATTATAAATATTGATATTTTTATAATAATAATTATTATTACAAAATAATACAACTTTTACTTACTATCATTATAGATATTATTTTATCAAATAAATATTTGATACAAACATATTTTACTACGTGTAATAACTTACTTTAATAATACCTATCATATTATCTTTATAATATTAAATGAACCCTATAAATTTTATTACTTAATATATATAAAAGTATATTTTATTATATAAATATAATATAAAATTTTATTTATTAATAAATAAATTATATTATTTACTCTAATAAATCTTTTAAAAATATTTAAAAATATAAAACGACGATATTTAAACTATATATTAATTATGTATAGATTTTTGGAAATTATTTTGAGTCAAATTTACTTTTGTTGACTTTTGCATATTAGTCTCGAGCATTAGGATTGTGGTACACTATGACTTGACCTAATTTGTTAGACAAATATTGACCAACACATAAATATATGTAATTAATTTAGGTTCGTGAATCCGAGGCCAACCTTGCACTTGTTCAATGACGTTATATGTATTTTTACTACGAAATACAGTATGGTGAGTTTCATTTGCCTTTTTACCCTTTATATTTTTAGGACTGAGAATACATGTGCTTTTATAAATGTTTGACGAAATAGACACAAGTAATTGAAACTACATTCTATGGTTGAATTATCGAAATTGAATATGCCCCTTTTTATTAAAGTCTGGTAATCTAAGAATTAGGGAACAGACACCCTAATTGACGCGAATCCTAAAGATAGATCTATTGGGCCTAACAAACCCCATACAAAGTACCGGATGCTTTAGTACTTCGAAATTTATATCATGTCCGAAGGAGGATCCCGTAATGATAGGGGATATTCTTATATGTATCTAGTTAATGTCGGTTACCAGGTGTTCACCATATGAATGATTATTTTTTGTCTCTATGCATGGGACGTATATTTATGAGAACTGGAAATGAAATTCTTGTGGTCTATTAAAATGATGGAAATAAATGATTATGATAAACTAATGAACTCACCACCCTTTTGGTTGACACTTTAAAGCATGTTTATTCTCAGGTGTTAAAGAAATTTTTCGCTGTGCATTTGCTCATTTTAAAGATATTACTTGGAGTCTTTCATAGCATATTTCGAAGAACGTTGCATTCGAGTCATTGAGTTCATCAAAGATTATTATTAAATCAATTTATAGTTGGATAGTGAATATTATGAAATAGTATGCATGCCTGTCAATTTTTGATGTAAAGAAAGATTGTCTTTTAAAAACGAATGCAATGTTTGTAAAATGTATCATATAGAGGTCAAATACCTCGTAATGTAATCAACTATTGTGAATCGTTTATAATGTATATGAACGGGTTCTTTCAGTTGGTATCAGAGCGGTGGTCTTAGGGAACCAGGTCTGCATTAGTGTGTCTAACTGATAAGTCGATAGGATGCATTAGTGAGTCTGGACTTCGACCGTATCTGCATGTCAAAAGTTTTGCTTATCATTTTGTGTCGAAAATTAACTACTTATCATCCTCAGGAAATTACCTGCTTATCATTTTTAGTCTAAGACACGTCTTGCTGTATTGATTGCATGAATAGTGTATAGATAAAAATTCATATCTTATTGTATCTGTTACTTTAAACTTTGCCTGACATATCCCGCAAAGTCCTCCGTAATCTACGAAATCTTTTGATCTATATATATATATATATATATATATATATATATATATATATATATATATATATATATATATATATATATATATATATATATTCTATGTAATTAGAATACCATCCGTTAGCCAAAATCATTTCATATCGGAAAAAAAAAATCCTTTATCCAATCGTACGAAATGGAATTCGTCATCAGTTCAAGTCACTCAGATTCCGAAATGAAATCCCATTCAAGCTCCGAAAGCAGTGTGACCGGAATAGATCAACCAATCAGTCATTACCTATTCTGGATGAATTGGGGATGGGTTCGTAGCCTCCTCAATCATTGGAGACAAGAAGAAGGTGATCCCTTCCATCCACCACATTGCCCTCTTGATGAAGAACCTGAAGCACTTACCGGCGAACCTGTCCGAAACACCATTTTCTCGCTCATTTCCAGAGTATCTCGTCACGATTATATATTACATCAAATTTTAGATTTTATTTATCCGCTCGTCCGAACCGACAATCACCCCGGTGTAATAGAAGAAGTCAACGAGCTTCGCGCTCGGGTAGTATCTTTGGAGAATATGGTGCAGAGATTACAAACACCAGCAGCAGCATCAGCAGCATAACCAGTACCACCATCATCAACGCCAACAGTACCATTACCACCTCCAACCACAACCGCGTCGTAAACCTCAACTTCACAATCTGTCCCACGAGCATCAACGTCATACGCACCATAGATACCAAGGAGTACCAACAACAATAACTGACGAAGTATTAATTCATAACTTCATTGGAGAAACATTCCGCGGCGATTGTGTAATCTCTAAAGTCTTAGAGATTATCTAATCTAGCCCTAACCATAAATCAGTTAAGCGAACCAAAATGATGGAAGGAAGAGTAGAAACCCTGACAAAAATGGTGTGTGATTAACAAGCTAAACTTACTTTACCAACAACATCAATAGTACCATCAGCGTTACCAGCATCGTCAGTACAGTTAACATCCGAATCAACAACACCGATAACATCACAAACTCCGTCAGTTTAAGAATCACTGTGGACATCATTACGAATCAATAACGTTTATATTGTATCAACGAGTTATGAAGAATTAACTCATTTCCTCTGAAGAAATTATATGTATATTATATATATATATATATATATATATATATATATATATATATATATATATACATATATATATATATTGAAATAAATCTTTCAGTGCTGAGCTATTGTGTGTGAATCTTAACTACTCGGTTAATTCATATTACAAATATGCAATAATGTACGTCCTTCGGCCGCAACTTAACCAGCGTTAACTACAATCTCTATCGCAATTCAACAAATTCCAATTCATAATAAATCAAGTATATATTTGATTTTACACTTTCATCATCAATGTACCCGAAACTTTTCAGATAACATCATTCGTACTTTGCGAAATTCACAAGAATTCCACGAACCGAACACCATACATCAACAAATAACGAAGTATTGATTCATAATTTCAATGTCATTAAAGAAATACTGCGTAAAAGTTATGTACTTTTTAAAGCCTTTAGGGATTATTCAATTCTAGTTTCAAGCGTAAATCAAATGAGTTTAATTTAACATTAACTCATTAAATCTATGTTACATCTGAAGAAAATATACATATATATATTTTCATAAAGACTGTAATAAAATTCTTTTGTACAAAATATTAATTGTGAAATTTTTTTTTTAATGGGTAGGTAATACCCGAGAGATATATAAATTCACAATTAATATGTTACATTCTTCGAATCTGATTCAGCAAATCATCCATTATACTCCCTACTTTCACAACAATATACATTCTTTTATAGAAATCAAAACAACCATACTCATTCAAAATTTAATTACATATTCTGATTTTGAAATCTCAAAATTTAACTTGTGATGACCAAAATCATCACTCTTAGATCCTTACATCTTTCACAAGCTATATTTTGACTTCAAAACTGTGTTAGAACATCAAATGTATGTTAACGATTACAATCTGTGTTCAAACCCTTCGAAAATTTCTGAAGACACTTCGAATGATGAGCAATCGAGATGATGATCCAACCACATGTTACCCACAGTTATGTACCCGAAAAACTCTTGAAACCAAAGTAAAAGTTTAAACAACGTATCCGCGTCAGATTCTTTGGCATTTATTAGCAAAAATAACTTTGCGACTCCTATTCAAAGTAGCCAGTTTTGTCACAGCTTCAGCAAGTCAACTTCGACTTTTCAGTCAGACTAACCTTATTATAACCTTGAGATATACACCATCGTTACCAGGGAACCTTTTACATTCCACCATATTATTAGCAGATGTACCAACAACTTCATTACCCTTTGACTTTAGCCTCTCCAAAAAGTCATCATAATTATTCATTGAAACCCCATCATTTACTCATTCGTATCTTGTAATGAGAATTGCCATACGAATCATTGGGAATTAGCAATCAGTATTTTGAAATCTTGCAGCATGTCTGCGCCAACAGTTATATGTGTATATATAACGTCTATCTTCTGGACTTAATTTGAATGTGAAGTTTCTGAAAAACACTCCGAACTACGGATTGGTTCTCCGAAAATGGAAAAAATGCTGATGAAGCAGCAAAAACTATAAACGACTTTAAATGGTAAAAGCTGGATGATAATGATGAAGTGTGCTGGCAAAGTGCAGAAAAAGAGAAGTTTTGGAACTGGAAAATGGATTGAGCAAAGTAGGAAGGAGGCTGTGGACAAATTACAAAGACTGAATCTGACTTTAAAGGATCCAAATGATTCAGTACCTGCTGAAGTCATTAACGAATACCTTGCTCCAGACTCTAAACCCCAGCGGACAATATTCTTCATCATCCTCTGATATTAGAAATTCTAAAATATCATCATATCTTTCATTATAAATATCCTCCATATTTCTGAAGATATTTTCTTAATTTTTCTTATTTGAAATCATTTACCTCTTCGCGCTATCTGTATTACATCATAAAAGAAACTATTTTAGTTTCTAAATTCTGAAAGATTCAAGTTTAAAATAGGAATATTTTAAAGAAGTGTTGAGAACTGAAGCATGAATTAGTATAATATAATGACACTTGATCAATGTGATTATATTACAGTAAGTCATGCTGAGTTTCTAAATGGAACGTGATGATTCACAGATCATAACATCATCATGTGCCATGTTATACGACTCTTGTATTCTATTTAACCTCTAAAATATCAAGAAAATATTTCTTGATGATTCGGCCTTTTCCAAGGTATTCTAGTAATTTGACAAGTCAAGATCGTGCCCTCACAATTTCCTTCCTAGAACATTAACAATGTTCATTCCGAAATTCATATCTGTGAATTCTGGACCATTACAAGCGGTGCTTAATCGCAAGAAGAAGAAACGAAAGGACAAAACTCCGAAATAGAAATTGGGGTATAAATTGCAGCAAATAAAAGAGAGCATTAACTGTGAATAATAATGATTATATAAGACAGAAGCAGAGACTTTGAAATATAAGGGAACATATAAAGCCCAACGACAAACCAGAAATTATAAACCATATATCGATGCATATAGCAATATAAAGACACGGGAGAACTAGAAACACTATAAACCCAAGAGTATAGTAGAAGTAAATAGATTCTTCCGGCGGTAGATGAAAAAGAAGAATGACCGATATGAAAGTTAGAAGTATATCGAGAATCAGAGCTGGATGGAGCATATTGATGAATACTTTAAAATATGAGTTGAGGGGGAAAGAATAGAAGGTGATGAAACATGACTAGGAACTTAGAAATTAACAGTTTTAACTCACACAATGGCAGAATAAGTGAATCAAACCCTCTAGTGAATAGGTTAAGTTTTTTTTTGATTAATTTAGTCAAACCACAACTAAATCAAGTGTTATTAGATCAACACCTAGAGCTATTATTCACCACATGGGTGATTTGGACTGAGAGAGAATCGGAGGAGCTCACTAGATCTGAGTGTGTGTAACAAATAAGAGGCTTAACCTAAAATGAAGAACATAAGACTTTATATACCTCTGCTGTTGACTCACCCATACGATTCATTCATCACACGTACGAGTTGGCTTCATCAGCCGTACGGGTGATCACTCACTCGTGTCTTCTCATTTAGGTTGTAATTGTGACTTAGCTCAGCATCAACCGTGCGTATGAGCCTGTCATCCGTACTAGTGAGGCTTCACTCGTACGTCTGACTAAGTCTAACATAGTCAAACATCTAAATCTCGTTCCTGCAGTTGCTGTAACCACATACAAACATGGATAGGATAATAACGAATGATCATGGTGGCCTGTAAACTGTTGTACCTGCAATAGACGTGGGTAGATGTCTAGGGACTTGCATAAAATGCATCAACAGAAGGTGTGAGTTGTAAGAAAACGAAGGAGGTAAATTTATAAGAAAATCTCCGACAGAACAATTAAAATGGACTATCGCATTTAAAGCGGATCCAAATTCCTTTTGTTACCGGAGAATCAAATCTTATTACAAAGATTTTCTTCAAATCCCTTGAAATCTGGAAATCAATCATATCTACGTCAAATGATAAGATGAATCTACACTTACTCATTTCACTCTTCTATGTTAGCTTCATTCGTACTCTTCATATAAATGGATTGTTTATCCAAATTATTTGCTGATGATAAAACTCTAATTTTCAGCCTGTATGCATCATGAAAACATACTTATTATCATTCACGACCTTTCCACTCAAATTTCGGGACGAAATTTCTTTAACGGGTAGGTACTGTGACAACCCGGAAATTTCCAACCAAATTTAAACTTTATCTTTATATTATTCCGACACGATAAGCAAAGTTTGTTAAGTTAAATCTCAAGAATTTTAAATTGTGTTCATACATTCATTATAACCTCGACCAAATTCTGACGATTCACGAACCGTTATATATAAATAAATATGTATATATATGTGTATATATATATTATAACTTGAGAATATTAATAAAGTATTAAACGTATAATACTTTACATGAACGTATTTGTTTCAATATGTTTATCGACGGAATTAGAAGATAATATCAAATGATTGATTTATCATATACATTATGATATGATTACGGGTCTATGTTATGAGGTCCACTGTGATTTAAGAAATCTATTCTTTTTGACAACATTCGGAAAATGGTAAAGTGATTTATAAGTAAGAACGTGAAGTGTAAATAACTTAGATGTTGGATATCGACAAGTTAAGTAACTCGACATTTTTCATTAAGATGATTTCATACGTTTATTTAACCTTTGAACTTTATCCCATGCTTCACCAACAAACTGTAATTTAAAAACTTGAAACCTATTATGAATATATATGATTCTACTTTTCTAAAACATTTTATGATATAACGATTTCCATTATTTTAACCTTTAAACAAAATGATTCTTAAAAATATATTTGGTTTTGGAAAACAAAATTATTATATTTATTTGATTTAGTTTCAAACGTACAAAAACGTTTTCAGTTTAAAAAGAACTTTTTTATTAAAACGTATATAACTTTTATAAATATCTAGAACCACTTTTGACAACTCATTACTTAACCAGTATGATAAAGATAACGATATTTATATTTTATTTTATTAAATATATATAACGATTTAAATTAATATTATATATATTTATACGCGTATTATACGTACATAGTTTTATACTTTTACTATACTTATACTTTACCTTTACTTTATTTTTACTTTACTTTAACTTTAATAATTCACTTTAATAATTTATACTTTAATAATTCACTTTAATAATTCATACTTTAATAATTCACTTTAATAATTCATACTTTAATAATTCACTTTAATAATTCATACTTTAATAATTTACTTTAATAATTCATACTTTAATAATTTACTTTAATAATTCAAAAATCTATTATAAATAGAATTCAATAGGTTTCATTATTTCATAGAAACTTGAAAATATTTTTCTCTAAACTCTCTCAATCGATTTAATATATATATTTACTCCGTATTATTTCAAGATATTATTAGTATACATAAAATATTACGTCAGAGTGCTGTCCGAGTGATTTTGAAATTGTTTTTCCAGTGGGATTGGATTAAGGAAATTATGGGTTATAGCTATGGAGGTGATTGGGTATGGTTCATGGGTATGCTCGTGAGGTCAATATAGTGTTTATCATCTCCGTTGCGTCTACGTACCTTTCCTGCAATATTGAATCTCAATATTGATACGTGAGTACTCATAATTTAACTTTTACATACTAATAGTGTATCCTTGACTAGTGCTCGAGTATATAGGATTATGCATATTTGTACTTTTGATATTGCCTTTAGTTAGGTTATGTTGAATCCTGAATTAGTTATATATGCGACTGAGATAAGGTATAAGATATGCATGTCGTTGGAAAGCTAACGAAAAATTAAGAACTTTTCATTTAGATATCGAATGATTTCGATGAACGGATTTGAAGTTATAGTCCATCGAATTTTTGTATTATTATTAAAAATGATTATTATTATCGTCGTTATTATCGTCGTTCTAGTTTTATCTTATTATTATTATTATTATTATCTTTATCAATAAAAGGATTTATCATTAAAAAAATTGTTATTTTTTATTATTATTACTATCGTTATTATCGTTAAAGTTATAATTAGTATTATTATTATTATCCAATTATTATTATTATTATTATTATTATTATCATTATTAATATATATATCATTATTTAAAAATGGTTATTGTTATTGTTAATATTATTATTACTATATTATCATTAAGATAATTATTAGTATTATCGTTAATAATGTTATAGTAACTATCATTATTAATATTAGTGTAATTAAAACAAATATTTGTAACACCTAATTATTTTGATTACTATTATTATCATTATTACGAACACGATATAAAAGACGATTAAAAGCAATTAAACGAAACGATTAGGAAATAATGGGTAAGAGTATCATGATGAAATTAAAATATTATAAGATATTGATTTAGATAAAATTATCGTTCTTATTATTTTTATCATTACTATTATTATTAAAATTATCGTTAGTATTAAAACTATCATTTTAACAAAAATTATCATTTTAATAGAAATGTCATTGTTACTATAAAATATCATTATTATTATTATTATTTTAAATTGAATTATTATTTTAAAGATAATATTAAAAATTATCGTAAATATTAAAGTTATCATAATTAGAATTATCGTTTATCATAATGTCATCTTAGTAATTATAAATATTGATATTTTTATAATAATAATTATTATTACAAAATAATACAACTTTTACTTACTATCATTATAGATATTATTTTATCAAATAAATATTTGATACAAACATATTTTACTACGTGTAATAACTTACTTTAATAATACCTATCATATTATCTTTATAATATTAAATGAACCCTATAAATTTTATTACTTAATATATATAAAAGTATATTTTATTATATAAATATAATATAAAATTTTATGTATTAATAAATAAATTATATTATTTACTCTAATAAATCTTTTAAAAATATTTAAAAATATAAAACGACGATATTTAAACTATATATTAATTATGTATAGATTTTTGGAAATTATTTTGAGTCAAATTTACTTTTGTTGACTTTTGCGTATTAGTCTCGAGCATTAGGATTGTGGTACACTATGACTTGACCTAATTTGTTAGACAAATATTGACCAACACATAAATATATATAATTAATTTAGGTTCGTGAATCTGAGGCCAACCTTGCACTTGTTCAATGATGTTATATGTATTTTTACTACGAAATACAGTATGGTGAGTTTCATTTGCCTTTTTACCCTTTATATTTTTGGAACTGAGAATACATGTGCTTTTATAAATGTTTGATGAAATAGACACAAGTAATTGAAACTACATTCTATGGTTGAATTATCGAAATCGAATATGCCCCTTTTTATTAAAGTCTGGTAATCTAAGAATTAGGGAACAGACACCCTAATTGACGCGAATCCTAAAGATAGATCTATTGGGCCTAACAAACCCCATCCAAAGTACCGGATGCTTTAGTACTTCGAAATTTATATCATGTTCGAAGGAGGATCCCGGAATGATAGGGGATATTCTTATATGTATCTAGTTAATGTCGGTTACCAGGTGTTCACCATATGAATGATTATTTTTTGTCTCTATGCATGGGACGTATATTTATGAGAACTGGAAATGAAATTCTTGTGGTCTATTAAAATAATGGAAATAAATGATTATGATAAACTAATGAACTCACCAACCTTTTGGTTGACACTTTAAAGCATGTTTATTCTCAGGTGTTAAAGAAATCTTCCGCTGTGCATTTGCTCATTTTAAAGATATTACTTGGAGTCTTTCATAGCATATTTCGAAGAACGTTGCATTCGAGTCATTGAGTTCATCAAAGATTATTATTAAATAAATTTATAGTTGGATAGTGAATATTATGAAATAGTATGCATGCCTGTCAATTTTTGATGTAAAGAAAGATTGTCTTTTAAAAACGAATGCAATGTTTGTAAAATGTATCATATAGAGGTCAAATACCTCGCAATGTAATCAACTATTGTGAATCGTTTATAATGTATATGAACGGGTTCTTTCAGATATCTCCTTCTGAGCTTTCATTAGGGAAACCATAGGGAAGTTAAATCCACTGCGCTCTCCCCTAGCTATCACTCGGGATCCATCGGCCAAATGAAAAGAAATCATATTCTTATCACACTTAATATTAGCCCTATTAGCTCTTAACCAATTCATGCCTATGACTACATCAAAACTAGGTATAGGCATCAACAAAAAGGTTAAAGGGAAAGAATGGCCGTCAATCTCGATGGTACTTCCAGACACAGATGATGTGCATGGAACCATTTTACCATCAGCTACTTCTATTCCCAAAGCCTCATCTAACATCCTAACAGGCCACTTCAACTTATCGCAGAAGCCTAAGGACATAAAAGAACGATTCGCTCCAGAATCAAACAACACACGAGCTGGCAAGGAATTAACCAAGAACATACCGGTAATGACGTCATCGGTAGCGGTTGCAGCGTCTACCGTCATCTGAAACGCCCTTGCCTCTGCTGTTGGAGGATTCTTTCTCTTCTGCCAGGCAGTAGAAGCAGAAGATCCCCCAGAAGTTACCGACCTCGCCCTTGACCCTGCCCCAGAACCGGCTCTTGACACAGATGGACAATTTGCTGATCTATGCCCTTCTTGATGGCAACTCCAACAAACATTAGTCTTAAAAGAACAAGCTGTTGATTCATGTCCTAACACTCCACATTTCAAACACCTTCTGGTCATTGGCGAACACGGACCGAGATGGGTCGACTTACAAACATTTCACCACCCAGACTGACTTGAACCCGATCCACTAATACCAGACTTACTTTTCTGTTTAAACCCACCTGACTTCTTACCACGAAATCCTGATTGCTTACTTGATTGCTGAACAGACTGACCACCCGATTGACTTTCTGACTTTCCTCCAAAAGATCCACTTTTCGAACTTTCTCTTTTCGCTGCCATGATATCAACTTCAGTAATCTTCGCCATCTCATGAGCTTGTGCCAATGTGGTTGCAAATCTTGCAACTGTTCTATATTCTGGCTTAATCACCCGCATAAAATGCTGAATCTTATCCTTTTCAGTCGGTACCCACTGTTGAACAAACCTTAACTTAGATGTGAAATCTCTGAAAACCTCATCAATCGTCATACTTTCTGTCATCTTCATACTCAGAAACTCGGTTTTCAATCTTTCCGTCTCATACTCAGAACAATA
Organism: Rutidosis leptorrhynchoides; assembly: GCF_046630445.1. Classification (NCBI taxonomy): domain Eukaryota; kingdom Viridiplantae; phylum Streptophyta; class Magnoliopsida; order Asterales; family Asteraceae; genus Rutidosis; species Rutidosis leptorrhynchoides. Next base: position 154,407,192 of record NC_092341.1, on the reverse strand, counting down.
CTGATCACGAATTTTAGCAGCAAATTGTTCCCAGGTAATTTGACTGATCTGTTCTTTAGGTAAATATGCAGTGATAGAGTCCCACCATTCCATTGCTTCACCTTTGAGAAGCCTACTAGCAAATAACACCATGGATTCTGGCTCACAAAAACCTGCTTCTAACGCCCTCTCCACTTCTCTTAGCCAATTGAGGGTCATCGTAGGGTTTGTGTGTCCGCTATACTCAGGAGGTTTGCAGTCCATACACTATTTATAGGTACACTTCCTTCTTGTATCAGGGACTTGAAATGGGTACATCATTTGATTAGGAAAAGTCTGGTTAAACGGAAATGGCATTTGATAGTTTTGATAGGTATTTTGTGGAAACTCTGATTGGGAACTGCCACTTGCTTGATTATAAAGGTTTGAAGGAAAAGTTGTGTTTAACACAGTGGTATTAGGGTTCCATTGCGCCCGTTCTTGTTCCAATTCCTTAATTTTCTCCTGAGCTTCTAGTAACCGACTTTGAAGTTCTATTACTTCTTGAGAGGTTTCTTCTTCTGAAGACACATGTCCATCTTCATCAGGGGCTCTAAAAGTACCAGTTCCAGGGACAGTAGGGCCAGTAGCGGTTGCTTGATTATCTGCCATTACTGCATTACCACAACACTCACACCAAAGCTTAGTATAAACTCTGTTAGTACTAACAACTAACACATATCCTGTCCTAATACTCACTTAACCCATCCCCAGCATGTTATGTTTGACATGACTCTTCTAAGTTTGGGAACATGATATGTAGATCACAATGCATGTGCTGCCAAACTCAGCTCTGATACCAACTTGTGACACCGCTAAAATTTTTTTTTTAAATACGTGGCGGAAGCATAATATTAATTAAATACGATATCAACAATTGTACAAACTGATGTCACGTGTCATTAAAACAAATTACATATTAACAGGAAAAGACGTAAATACATTATGTTTTCAAAAGTTCACGGTTCATATTCTAAAAGACCACATCAGATTTAACCATGTCAAACATAACATCGCCATGCCCGTCTTCTCCCAAAAAGCACTATCTACAAAAGCTAATAACCTGCAAGGGAGGAGATGGAGGGGAATTAGCACAAAGCTAAGTGAGTACGACTAACTACAGGCCATAGCATACATAATTGTTATACTAATCATGTCACATAGTCTAACACACAAACATCACCCAAGTGTCGTCTACAGAGACTCTGACGGCTCGGCCAAACCATTAACCACCAGCTGATCGGACTGGGGCTTACCAGAAGTTCCTCCACCACCGTATGTATATACATAATCCACACGTGACGGACGCGTCATTCACATATATATACACCACGGCTGTCTAGGCTACCACAGAGGAACCCAACTCGCAGGTTGATCTCTCCTACCGAGGCTACCACACAATAGGGACGCACTGGGCTCCAGCAGACAAGCATCAACTAACATGCAGGCATCACAAAAACTAACTAACCACAACAATAAGTATATCTAACAAGCATAGCAATCATAATATAACATGCTTCTATATACTATGTTCTCCAGTTAGTCCCACTCACCAATTACCAGCAAACGAGAAGGTATTCAGCTATCTAATCACTGAACCTTCTCTTTCTCCTTTTCTCCTGAGAAAAACATATACACAAGTTAGTTTCTATCCGATAGCACAAAACAGCACAATACTGAAATTTTTGTCAGAAAAAGTATCCGCTAAAAATTTTTGCTTATGCACTTTCAAAATTTACATCAAAATCACCAAAATAAAAATGGGCAGCATAACTGCTAAAAATCAACCCTTGGTAAAATATTCACTGCCCAAGACACTAGGTCGACGGTCAGAGACAGTCGGCCGACTGTCTACACTCACTCGGCCGAGTGTCTAGTCACTCGATCGATGGTCTCTCACAGACACACTCGGCCGTGGGTCTTACACACTCGGGCGGTGGTCGAGTCGGCCGGTCGAGTGTCTCGAGACACTCGGCCGACCGTGTCCATCTGCAGAAGCTGAAAACAAAGTGACGGATTTCACCCAAAATCGCCCAATTCTTGCTCTAAAGCTCGATTATGACCTCAAAACTGACCAAATCAAAGACACTATACATTAAGAAACATAAACCCACAAGATTTGGACTCAAACAACATCAAATCTAACCACTTTGACCCAAAATACACCCTTTATAAAAACTAACACAAAAACCCCCATTTTCTTGAAGATTAAAGCATGAAAACTTGTGATTCTTACCTTGAAAGAATCAGTGAATCACAAGGAACACAAAGATGTAAATGATTCGAGCTCTAAAATAAGGATTAGAAATTAGGGTTTGATTGTAGGTGAAAGGAAGGTACGGGAGTGTTTTGGGAATTTTCTGGAAAATGCAAGAAGGGGATAGACATCAGTCTATTATTTGGGATTAAATCCCATACTGTGTAACTCACGGGTATTTATCAGTTATCTGATATCTTTTGTACATCATTTGGCAACCCAAACGAAGTCCAAATTAAATAAACAAACCTGTTCTGTGACCCTTGTCACAAACTGGTCCTAATCACATTATTATTTAATAGTAAATATTAAATAAAAATAAAAACATATAATAACACAATACTAACTTAAGGGCACTTTAGTAATCTTACATCTAGGCCCGATTGAGGATGTTACAAATCTACCTCCTAAGAAGATTCCGTCCTCGGAATCTGGTCAAGGTCAAACAAATGGGGATAGCACGCCCTCATTAACTCCTCGGTTTCCCACGTCAAGTTAGAACCTAAACTGTGCCGCCATTCTACTAACACCATTGGAATCTGTTTCTTTCTTAACTTTATGACTTTCTTGTTTACTATTCTAACCGGTTCTTCCACTAATTTCTTAGTCAAATCAACTTTCAAATCCTTCAACGGAAGAATCTGACTTTCCTCATCCACTTTGCACTTTCTCAGATAGCACATGTTGAACGTGTTGTGTATTCCTGCTAACTCTGATGGAAGATCTAAAACAACAGTCTGATCATTCAAAATTTCTTTGATCGAAAATGGCCCAATAAACCTCGGTGCTAGCTTACCACATTTACCAAATCAGATCACTCCCTTCCACGGTGAAAATTTTAAGTATACACGATCACCTACATTAAATGTTACCGGACGTCTGCGCGGATCAGCATACATCTTTTGTCGGTCTCTGGCTGCTTTCAATTTCCCACGTGCAATTTCGACCTTTTCTTCGGTTATCTGAACAATTTCAGGACCTGCAAATTGTTTCTCACCTGCTTCTAACCAACATGTAGGAGTTCCGCACTTGCGACCATACAACATTTCATACGGCGGCATTCCGATACTCGAATGATATGAATTGTTGTAAGCAAACTCTATCAATGGAAGATGCGAATCCCAAGAACCACCATATTCTAGGACACACGCTCTCAACATGTCTTCTAACGTTTGAATCGTTCGTTCACTCTGACCGTCTGTTTGCGGATGATAAGCTGTACTTAGATTCACACGTGTACCCAGATTCTGTTGTAAACTGTTCCAGAAGTTAGATACAAACCTAGTATCCCTGTCGGAAACTATTGACAACGGTACACCATGTCGACTAACGATCTCTTTCAAGTACAACTCTGCCAAATCACTCAATGAAGCGGTTTCACGAGTAGCTAAAAAGTGAGCACTCTTTGTTAAACGATCCACTATCACCCAGATCATGTCATGACCTTTCTGGGTTCGGGGTAACTTGGTTACAAAATTCATCGTTATATGATCCCATTTCTACTGAGGAATTTCTAACTGTCGTAGAGATCCATACGGTTTCTGATGTTCTGCCTTAACTTGCGCACAAATATGACATTTCTCAACGAAACCTGCAACATCTGTCTTCATTGTTGGCCATTAATACAATGTTTTCAAGTCTCTATACATCTTAGTACTACCTGAATGCACTGATAATCTCGATTTATGAGCTTCAGTAAGGATTAAATCCCTCAAATCTCCAAGCATAGGCACCCAAATTCGATCTTTATCGGTCTTTAATCCTCTTGAATCATTGCATAGGTCAAATTTTCTTTTAGTCATTTGTTCAGTCTTTAGATTTTCGTCATTCAAAGCTACTAACTGAACGGTTTTCAATCGATCAATCAAGTCTGAAACTATCTCAATTCTCATAAATCTAACATTTTCGACTGTTTTCTTGCGACTCAGAGCATCTGCGACCACATTTGCTTTACCCGGATGGTATTTAATCTCACAGTCATAGTCTTTAATCAATTCTAAACATCGACGTTGACGCATATTTAATTCTTTCTACAAAAAGATATATTGAAGACTCTTATGATCTGTATAGATTTCACAATGTGTACCATACAAATAGTGTCTCCAAAGCTTCAAAGCAAACACAACTGCAGTTAACTCTAAATCATGAGTAGGGTAGTTTCGTTCATGATTTTTCAACTGTCGTGAAGCATACGCTATGACTTTATTTCTTTGCATCAAAACACAACCCAGACCTGCACGTGACGCATTGCAGTAGACCACAAAATCTTCTGTTCCCTCTGGTAAAGCTAAAAGTGGCGCTTGACATAACAACTGTTTAAGAGTATGAAAAGCCTTTTCTTGTTCATCAGTCCATCGAAAGGCTACATCTTTTCTGGTTAACTTATTCAACGGACCTGCTATTTTAGAAAAATCTTTAATAAATCTGCGGTAATAACCTGCTAAACCCAGAAAACTCTTAATTTCTGTCGGCGTTTTCAGTGAGTTCCAATTCATTACGGCCTCTATCTAAGGCTGATCTACTTTAATACCCTGTTCACAAATCACATGACCCAGAAACTGTACTTCCCGCAACTAAAATTCACACTTAGAAAACTTGGCGTACAACTGTTCCTGTTTCAGAAGTTCTAATACCATTCTCAAATGTGTAGCATGATCTATCTCTGTTTTCGAATATATCAAGATATAATCTATGAAGACAATCACAAACTTGTCAAGATACGGATGACACACTCTGTTCATGAGATCCATAAACACTGCTGGCGCGTTTGTCAACCCAAATGGCATAACTAAAAATTCATAATGACCATATCTAGTTCTGAACGCTGTTTTTGGTATATCACTCTCTGCAACTCGTACCTGATGATACTCTGAACGTAAATCAATCTTTGAAAAGTAGGAAGCACCCTGTAACTGATCAAATAAGTCATCTATTCTCGGTAACGGATACTTATTCTTGATTGTTCTCTTATTTAAGTCGCGGTAATCTATACACATACGAAGCGACCCATCTTTCTTTTTCACAAACAACACAGGAGCACCCCATGGTGAAGAACTTGGTCGGATAAACCCCTTATCTAACAATTCCTGAATCTGAGACATCATTTCTCTGATTTCTGACGGAGCTAATCTATAAGGAGCTTTTGCCACTGACGTAGCACCTAGAACTAAATCAATTTTATACTCTACTTCATGTACTGGAGGTAACCCTGGTAGATCATCTGGAAACACTTCGGGAAATTCTGACACAACGGGAATATCGGTCACTTGCTTCTTTTCTTTCTTAACATCGATCACGTAAGCAAAGAACGAATCACACCCTTTCGATATCTCCTTCTGAGCTTTAATTAGGGAAACCATAGGGAAGTTAAATCCACTGCGCTCTCCCCTAGCTATCACTCGGGATCCATCGGCCAAATGGAAAGAAATCATATTCTTATCACACTTAATATTAGCCCTATTAGCTCTTAACCAATTCATGCCTATGACTACATCAAAACTAGGTATAGGCATCAACAAACAGGTTAAAGGGAAAGAATGACGGTCAATTTCGATGGTACTTCCAGACACAGATGATGTGCATGGAACCATTTTACCATCAGCTACTTCTATTCCCAAAGGCTCATCTAACATCCTAACAGGCCACTTCAACTTATCGCAGAAGCCTAAGGACATAAAAGAACGATTCGCTCCAGAATCAAATAACACACAAGCTGGCAAGGAATTAACCAAGAACATACCTGTAATGACGTCATCGGTAGCGGTTGCAGCGTCTACCATCATCTGAAAAGCCCTTGCCTCTGCTGTTGGAGGATTCTTTCTCTTCTGCCCGGTAGTAGAAGCAGAAGATCCCCCAGAAGTTACCGACCTCGCCCCTGACCCTGCCCCAGAACCGGCTCTTGATGCAGATGGACAATTTGATGATCTATGCCCCTCTTGATGGCAACTCCAACAAACATTAGTCTTAAAAGAACAAGCTATTGATTCATGTCCTAACACTCCACATTTCAAACACCTTCTGGTCATTGGCGAACACGGACCGAGATGGGCCGACTTACAAACATTACACCACCCAGACTGACTTGTACCCGATCCACTAATACCAGACTTACTTTTCTGTTTAAACCCACCTGACTTCTTACCACGAAATCCTGATTGCTTACTTGATTGCTGAACAGACTGACCACCCGATTGACTTTCTGACTTTCCTCCAAAAGATCCACTTTTCGAACTTTCTCTTTTCGCTGCCATGATATCACCTTCAGTAATCTTCGCCATCTCATGAGCCTGTGCCAATGTGGTTGCAAATCTCGCAACTGTTCTATATTCTGGCTTAATCATCCGCATAAAATGCTGAATCTTATCCTTTTCAGTCGGTACCCACTGTTGAACAAACCTTAACTTAGATGTGAAATCTCTGAAAACCTCATCAATCGTCATACTTTCTGTCATCTTCATACTCAGAAACTCGGTTTTTAATCTTTCCATCTCATACTCAGAACAATACTGCTCACGAATTTTAGCAGCAAATTGTTCCCAGGTAATTTGACTGATCTGTTCTTTAGGTAAATATGTAGTGATAGAGTCCCACCATTCCATTGCTTCACCTTTGAGAAGCCTACTAGCAAATAACACCATGGATTCTGGCTTACAAAAACATGCTTCTAACGCCCTCTCCACTTCTCTTAGCCAATTGAGGGTCATCGTAGGGTTTGTGTGTCCGCTGTACTCAGGAGGTTTGCAGTCCATAAACTGTTTATAGGTACACTTCCTTCTTGTCTCAGGGACTTGAAATGGGTACATCATTTGAATAGGAAAAGTCTGGTTAAACGGAAATGGCATTTGATAGTTTTGATAGGTATTTTGTGGAAACTCTGATTGGGAACTGCCACCTGCTTGATTATAAAGGTTTGAAGGAAAAGTTGTGTTTAACACAGTGGTATTAGGGTTCCATTGCGCCCGTTCTTATTCCAATTCCTTAATTTTCTCCTGAGCTTCTAGCAACCGACTTTGAAGTTCTATTACTTCTTGAGAGGTTTCTTCTTCTGAAGACACATGTCCATCTTCGTCAGGGGCTCTAAAAGTACCAGTTCCAGGGACAGTAGGGCCAGTAGCGGTTGCTTGATTATCTGTCATTACTGCATTACCACAACACTCACACCAAAGCTTAGTATAAACTCTGTTAGTACTAACAACTAACACATATCCTGTCCTAATACTCACTTAACCCATCTCCAGCATGTTATGTTTGACATGACTCTTCTAAATTTAGGAACATGATGTGTAGATCACAATGCACGTGCTGCCAAACTCAGCTCTGATACCAACTTGTGACACCGCTAAATTTCTTTTTTTCAAATACGTGGCGGAAGCATAATATTAATTAAATACGATATCAACAATTGTACAAACCGATGTCACGTGTCATTAAACAAATTACATATTAACAGGAAAAGACGTAAATACATTATGTTTTCAAAAGTTCACGGCTCATATTCTAAAAGACCACATCAGAGTTAACCCTGTCAAACATAACATCGCCATGCCCGTCTTCTCCCAAAAAGCACTATCTACAAAAGCTAATAACCTGCAAGGGAGGAGATGGAGGGGAATTAGCACAAAGCTAAGTGAGTACGACTAACTACAGGCCATAGCATACATAACTGTTATACTAATCATGTCACATAGTCTAACACACAAACATCACCCAAGTGCCGTCTACAGAGACTCTGACGGCTCGGCCAAACCATTAACCATCAGCTGATCGGACTGGGGCTTACCAGCAGTTCCTCCACCACCGTATGTATATACATAATCCACACACGACGGACGCGTCATTCACATATATATACACCACGGCTGTCTAGGCTACCACAGAGGAACCCAACCCGCAGGTTGATCTCTCCTACCGAGGTTACCACACAATAGGGACGCACTGGGCTCCAGCAGACAAGCATCAACTAACATGCAGGCATCACAAAAACTAACTAACCACAACAATAAGTATATCTAACAAGCATGGCAATCATAATATAACATGCTTCTATATACTATGTTCTCCAGTTAGTCCCACTCACCAATTACCAGCAAACGAGAAGGTATTCAGCTATCTAATCACTGAACCTTATCTTTCTCCTTTTCTCCTGAGAAAAACATATACACAAGGTAGTTTCTATCCGATGGCACAAAACAGCACAAAACAGAAATTTTTGTCAGAAAAAGTATCCGCTAAAAATTTTTGCTTATGCACTTTCAAAATTTACATCAAAATCACCAAAATAAAAACGGGCAGCATAACGGCTAAAAATCAACCCTTGGTAAAATATTCACTGCCCAAAACACTCGGTCGACTGTCAGAGACAGTCGGCCGACTGTCTACACTCACTCGGCCGACTGTCTAGTCACTCGGTCGATGGTCTCTCACAGACACACTCGGCCGTGGGTCTTACACACTCGGGCGGTGGTCGAGTCGGCCGGTCGAGTGTCTCGAGACACTCGGCCGACCGTGTCCATCTGCAGAAGCTGAAAACAAAGTGACAGATTTCACCCAAAATCGCCCAATTCTTGCTCTAAAGCTCGATTATGACCTCAAAACTGACCAAATCAAAGAAACTATACATTAAGAAACATAAACCCACAAGATTTGGACTCAAACAACATCAAATCTAACCACTTTGACCCAAAATACACCCTTTATAAAAACTAACACAAAAACCTCATTTTCTTGAAGATTAAAGCATGAAAACTTGTGATTCTTACCTTGAAAGAATCAGTGAATCACAAGGAACACAAAGATGTAAATGATTCGAGCTCTAAAACAAGGATTAGAAATTAGGGTTTGATTGTAGGTGAAAGGAAGGTACGAGAGTGGTTTGGGAATTTTCTGGAAAACGCAAGAAGGGGATAGACATCAGTCTATTATTTGGGATTAAATCCCATACTGTGTAACTCACGGGCATTTACCAGTTATCTGATATATTTCGTACATCATTTGGCAACCCAAACGAAGTCCAAATTAAATAAACAAACCTGATCTGTGACCCTTGTCACAAACTGGTCCTAATCACATTATTATTTAATAGTAAATTTTAAATAAAAATAAAAACATATAATAACACAATACTAACTTAAGGGCACTTTAGTAATCTTACATCTAGGCCCGATTGAGGATGTTACAATTAGCAATTTCAGTTTGAAGGGTGATAGTTTTGGATGCGGGAAAGAAACGATTAAAAACTTTTCAACCACAGTATCCCAACTAGTGATATCTCCTTCGGGCAACGAATTTAACCACTCCTTAGCTTCATCTTTTAACGACCATGGAAATAAATGAAGATAAATTGTATTAAATTCAACATTAGTGATATTAAATAGATTGCAAATATCCTTAAAGTTTCGAATGTGAGCATTAGCATCTTCTTTTTCAGTACCCCTAAATTGGTTATCCTTAAGCAAGTGTAAGATAGGACCCTTAATGTCAAAATTTTATTTTATAGTTGGCTGAGTAATGGCATGACATAATCCCTCTCGACCCGCTTTCATTAATGCCTCCATTGAATTTTCAGTAGTCATTTCAATGTCTGAATCAAAAAGAGATCCCAAATTAGAATCCTAACTAGACAGTGTACTAGACAATGAACTATGAGAAGTAGTTCCCTCATCGAAGTTTAATTTTCTAACAATATTCGGCTCTTTAGAATGTTTAAATAGTATATCGGGATTGGGTAACATGTCTTCTAAGACGGGATTCTTGGATCGAGTATTTATGTGATCTAAAATCATAAAAAGAAATATTTTATGAGAAAATTTTCTAGATTTTATGGTGAGTAGACAATTTAATTTTAATTTTATCTCTTTATTTATTATTGATTTTATCTTTACGAAGATATATTGAACATCTTATAATATATTAATAAAATTTAAATTGATAAATATAATAATAATAAATAATAAAATTTAAATTGATAAATATATTAATAATAAATATTAATGACATAACTATAGATATTAAATACCAACTTTTATCACATAACAACGAGTAATCAAGGGTTAAGGCTACTCAAGGGTCATATACTTTTTTTTGTCCCGATGTAGGCTATATACCCAAAAAAATACTATTATAGGCCATAAACTTTAAAAAAATGTATTCATGTAAACTATCTTAACTTGTTGACCTGAAAATATGGTTGTTCGTTTGACTTTTTTTTCCAAAACTTTGACTTCGAAATTCGGATTCATTTCTTCGATTTAAGAGCTGTAAATTTACAGATTGTTTCACGAAGAGATTTCGATCACATCCGTATTTTTACATTTTGCTATAACTTCTCAGATTGATCCGGTGCTCAAATCGGGCATGGTTTTCGGTGAAGGATGAACTCTGAATCAAAAACTATGAATTTGTTGTTGATTTTCAGTTCCGATGATGTGCAAAACTTCGTTTGATGTTTTATTTCACTAATCTGAAGTCAATTTATTAAGAGAATCATCCTTGATCGATTTTATAGATTGAGCTTCAAAAAAACTATACTTTTTTTTGTTCCAATATAAGCTATATACCCAAAAAAATTACTAATGTAGGTCATATACTTTCAAAAAGTGTATCGATGTAAACAAAAGGTGACCTGTTTAGCCGGTAACAGGTTACCTTTTGTTTACATCGATACACTTTTTGAAAGTATATGACCTACATTAGTATTTTCTTAGGTATATGGGCTACATCGGGACAAAAAAAAAGTATATAACCATTGAGTAGCCTTAATCCAATAATCAAACATAAATTAGCCTATTGAATCTTTCAATACTTAAGTAACCGTCAGCGTCTAGGTTCGAGCAGGAGCCTTTAAATCGGAACCCCAGCAACCCTCCCTTAAAGGAAGACCGTCATCACTTGTTTTCAAGAAATATCAATAACCAAAATATATTCAATTTCCGTATTTACCGCGCTCTCCGTCAGCGATGCCAAAAAGTTGATGTGTCAAAAGTGTGTGCAGTAGTGCTTAATTTGCCTTTTCAACTTTTAAATTTATAAACCTTTGTTAATACACTTTAACACCCTAACGAGCAACAAAACCCGATCAGATGTAGTATTTTAGGTTATCGTCCCAATAGAGCGTAGATGCGTTTTAAGTTGGTTTATTAGATAAATTAGTTCTTATTAAAGAACTAGAGATAGATTTTTATGTGTTTTAAGATTATAGATTCTTATCTCATAGGAAAGAGATGATTAGAGATAAACAAAATAACAAAATATAAAGCAGGAAATAAAGATTCAAAATAAACAATTATAAATAAAAGCAGTTACATGAACGAATAACTCATACGAGAATCATATTAGGCAATTTTCTTAACTTATATTAACACAAATCAAGATAACAACCATAGACCAATCATTATCCCTAAGCAGGTTAAGACAAGTGTTGCATAACATTCAATAGGCAGGACTTAAAGCATATGCTAGACATGTAATGCGCATGACTAACATCTCAATTCTTCATGTTCAATTTAATTACATAATGCATATTAACCTTATGATGCGGATCAACATGCAAATAGACTAACAAATTATATAAGCTATTAAACATCAAGTAGATCAACTCAAGTTACTACCTGAAAGTTAATTATTACTTGGTTTTCATGCAATCATTAATTAAACACATCCAAACAAAGGATCTTCGATTAAACCTAACAATATCAAACTTTATTATATAAGCGTGATTCAAATTCAACAGATTTATCACAAATTATGTTGTTTAACTTAATTGCATGCAATTCAATTTAACAAGTTTGATTGACTAGATCTAAACAAGTAGCATGAATCGAATAATAGAACATTGGATTAAGTATTAAACAATCCTAAAATCATGTTATTTCATCATTAAGCATGACAAAGAAGCATATTAAAACATAACAGATTCAAAACACTTTAAATATCATTACAAAAACTCAGTTAATACAGATCTGGAAAAACCAGAAACTGTACGAATTATAGCACGAAGCCGGTGGCTTTGTTCAAGTCAAGCCGGCGGCTTGGACTGGTGAAGCTGGCGGCTTCATTTGATTCCCAAATAAAGTTAGTTTTCATCCACATAACCACTATGAACGTTTAATTCATAGTGGTAGACGAACATATACAGAAAAAGTAAATTAAACGATATAAACAAGAGTAAAAAGATAAAGTCATGTACCTCAAAAAGGTAGATGAAAAGAAAACTTTATTGATAACTTGATAACTTTGATTACAACTTGAAATATAACCCTAATCTAAGAGTTTTCGTATTTTAGAGAAAACCTTAGAGGAAAAACAAAAAAGTACATTAAAAACTGAACCAGAGGACTCAATTTATAGTTTTCAGATTCGGTGGCCAAGCCGGCGGCTTCAGTGGGAAGCCAGCGGCTTCACATGTCGGTGACTCCTTTTGCAAGTTTAACGTAGCCAGCAAGTAGATAAACGCGAAATCATCTTAGGCCAGGCCGGCGGCTTCACAGATCCTGCAATCTTTTTGATTTCGTTTCCATTTTTAGTTTTTTTGGGCTTTAAGTCTAATGACCCGTCCTAATCCATCTGGACGAATACATTACATTTGGTTACATCGCGAGGTACTTGACCTCTATATGATACATTTTACAGATATTGCATTCGTTTTTAAAAGACAAACTTTTATTACATCGAAAGTTGACAGCATGCATATCATTTCATAATATAACCAACTATAATTGACTTAATAATAATCATGATGAACTCAACGACTCGAATGCAACATCTTTTGAAATATGTCATGAATGACTCCAAGTAATATCTCTAAAGTGAGCAAATGCACAGCGGAAGATTTCTTTAATACCCGAGAATAAACATGCTTTTAAGTGTCAACCAAAAGGTTGGTGAGTTCATTAGTTTAACATAAATAATCATTTCCATCATTTTAATAGACCATAAGATTTTCATTTTCAGTTCTCATAAATATAAGTCCCATGCATAGAGACAAAAATAATCATTCATATGGTGAATACCTGGTAACCGACATTAACAAGATGCATATAAGAATATCCCCTATCATTTCGGGAAATCCTTAGGACATGATAAAAATGAATTCGAAGTACTAAAGCATCTGGTACTTTGGATGGGGTTCGTTAGGCCCAATAGATCTATCTTTAGGATTCGTGTCAATTAGGCGTGCACTAATTCTCAAAATTAGTAATGTTCCCTAATTCTTAGGCTACCAAGCAAAAAAGGGCATATTTGGCTTCGATCATTCAACCATATAATGTAGTTTCGATTACTTGTGTCTATTTCGTAAAACATTTATAAAAATTGCGCATGTATTCTCAGCTCAAAAATATAAATGGTAAAAAAGGCAAATGAAACTCACATATTGTATTTTGTACTAAAAATACATATGACTATATTGAACAATGCAGGGTTGGCCTTGGATTCACGAACCTATATCAATTGTATATTTATTAATATACATAGTTGTAATCGAATAATATATATATAAATTTATTAGTTATATACTTTTTATATTAATAATATATATGTTTCATTTATTCATTTTGTTATATAAAATATTACTTTTCATTATGTTATATGTATTAAATGTATTTTTATATATGTATATATCATTTGTTTGTTAAAAATAGTAATTTTAGTAATACTACGATAAAAATGATAATAATCATAAGACTTAATGTTACTAAATAAGGTATTATTGTTAATAATTATATTAATGATATTAATAATGATATTTATAATAATAACTGTAAAATATAAATTTTTTGGTTAATTGTAGTGACCCGAACTTTTCCATGGTTATATATATTAATTGAGATTAATATTTACATGATTAAATGTTTCCAACATGTTAAGCAATCAAACTTGTTAAGACTTGATTAATTGAAATAGGTTTCATATAGACAATTGACCACCCAAGTTGACTAGTGATTCACGAACGTTAAAACTTGTAAAAACTATATGATGACATATATATGGATATATATATATATATATATATATATATATATATATATATATATATATATATATATATATATATATATATATATATATATATATATATATATATATATATATATATATATATATATATATATAGTTAACATGATATTATGATAAGTAAACATATCATTAAGTATATTAACAATGAACTACATATGTAAAAACTAGACTACTAACTTAATGATTTTTAAACGAGACTTATATGTAACGATTATCGTTGTAAAGATATTTAATGTATATATATCATACTAAGAGATATTCATACATGATAATATCATGATAATATAATAATTTAAAATCTCATTTGATATTATAAACATTGGGTTAACAACATTTAACAAGATCGTTAACCTAAAGGTTTCAAAACAACACTTACATGTAACGACTAACGATGACTTAACGACTCAGTTAAAATGTATATACATGTAGTGTTTTAATATGTATTTATACACTTTTGAAAGAATTCCATACACTTATCAAAATACTTCTACTTAACAAAAATGCTTACAATTACATCCTCGTTCAGTTTCATCAACAATTCTACTCGTATGCACCCGTATTCGTACTCGTACAATACACAGCTTTTAGATGTATGTACTATTGGTATATACACTCCAATGATCAGCTCTTAGCAGCCCATGTGAGTCACCTAACACATGTGGGAACCATCATTTGGCAACTAGCATGAAATATCCCATAAAATTACAAAAATATGAGTAATCATTCATGACTTATTTACATGAAAACAAAATTACATTTCCTTTATATCTAATCCATACACCAACGACCAAAAACACCTACAAACACTTTCATTCTTCAATTTTCTTCATCTAATTAATCTCTCTCAAGTTCTATCTTCAAGTTCTAAGTGTTCTTCATAAATTCTACAAGTTCTAGTTACATAAAATCAAGAATACTTTCAAGTTTGCTAGCTCACTTCCAATCTTGAACTTGTTTTCGTGTCATGATTCTGATTCAAGAACTTCGAGCCATCCAAGGATCCGTTGAAGCTAGATCCATTTTTCTCTTTTCCAGTAGGTTTATCCAAGGAACTTAAGGTAGTAATGATGTTCATAACATCATTCGATTCATACATATAAAGCTATCTTATTCGAAGGTTTAAACTTGTAATCACTAGAACATAGTTTAGTTAATTCTAAACTTGTTCGCAAACAAAAGTTAATCCTTCTAACTTGACTTTTAAAATCAACTAAACACATGTTCTATATCTATATGATATGCTAACTTAATGATTTAAAACCTGGAAACACGAAAAACACTGTAAAACCGAATTTACGCCGTCGTAGTAACACCGCGGGCTGTTTTGGGTTAGTTAATTAAAAACTATGATAAACTTTGATTTAAAAGTTGTTCTTCTAGGAAAATGATTTTTCTTATGAACATGAAACTATATCCAAAAATAATGGTTAAACTCAAAGTGTAAGTATGTTTTCTAAAATGGTCATCTAGACGTCGTTCTTTCGACTGAAATGACTACCTTTAAAAACCGACTTGTAACTTATATTTCAGACTATAAACCTATACTTTTTCTGTTTAGATTCATAAAATAGAGTTCAATATGAAACCATAGCAATTTGATTCACTCAAAACGGATTTAAAATGAAGAAGTTATGGGTAAAACAAGATTGGATAATTTTTCTCATTTTAGCTACGTGAAAATTGGTAACAAATCTATTCCAACCATAACTTAATCAACTTGTATTGTATATTATGTAATCTTGAGATACCATAGACACGTATACAATGTTTCGACCTATCATGTCGACACATCTATATATATTTCGGAACAACCATAGACACTCTATATGTGAATGTTGGAGTTAGCTATACAGGGTTGAGGTTGATTCCAAAATATATATAGTTTGAGTTGTGATCAATACTGAGATATGTATACACTGGGTCGTGGATTGATTCAAGATAATATATATCGATTTATTTCTGTACATCTAACTGTGGACAACTAGTTGTAGGTTACTAACGAGGACAGCTGACTTAATAAACTTAAAACATCAAAATATATTAAAAGTGTTGTAAATATATTTTGAACATACTTTAATATATATGTATATATTGTTATAGGTTCGTGAATCGACCAGTGGCCAAGTCTTACTTCCCGACGAAGTAAAAATCTGTGAAAGTGAGTTATAGTCCCACTTTTAAAATCTAATATTTTTGGGATGAGAATACATGCAGGTTTTATAAATGATTTTCAAAATAGACACAAGTACGTGAAACTACATTCTATGGTTAAATTATCGAAATCGAATATGCCCCTTTTTATTAAGTCTGGTAATCTAAGAATTAGGGAACAGACACCCTAATTGACGCGAATCCTAAAGATAGATCTATTGGGCCTAACAAACCCCATCCAAAGTACCGGATGCTTTAGTACTTCGAAATTTATATCATATCCCAAGGGTGTCCCGGAATGATGGGGATATTCTTATATATGCATCTTGTTAATGTCGGTTACCAGGTGTTCACCATATGAATGATTTTTATCTCTATGTATGGGATGTGTATTGAAATATGAAATCTTGTGGTCTATTGTTACGATTTGATATATATAGGTTAAACCTATAACTCACCAACATTTTTGTTGACGTTTAAAGCATGTTTATTCTCAGGTGAATACTAAGAGCTTCCGCTGTTGCATACTTAAATAAGGACAAGATTTGGAGTCCATATCTATATGATATTTTGTAAAAACTGCATTCAAGAAACTTATTTCGTTGTAACATATTTGTATTGTAAACCATTATGTAATAGTCGTGTGTAAATAGGATATTTTAGATTATCATTATTTGATAATCTACGTAAAGCTTTTTAAACCTTTATTGATGAAATAAAGGTTATGGTTTGTTTTAAAATGAATGCAGTCTTTGAAAAATGTCTCATATAGAGGTCAAAACCTCGCAACGAAATCAATTAATATGGAACGTTTTTAATCAATAAGAACGGGACATTTCATTAATGATACTTATCATAATGATTTTAGTAATTACATATTAATAACACTTATTATAATATAGATAATCATAATTATAATGGTAATAATAATAATAATACTGATCATGATACTTATAATTATAATTGTATTTCTAATAATAATTATAATACTCATAATAATACTAATAATAATGTTATCATTCATAAAATGATACAAATATTAATTTTAAATGATAGAAATATTTATGATAATAATAATAATCATAACCCTAATATTGATATTAATACTATTTTGATAATAATAATAATAATATTAATGATACTTATTAATATTAATGATAATATGGTCCCTAATGTTTACCTATATACTTATGATATTAGTAGTAATAATAATTATGTTATTTAATAATAATAATAATAATCATAACAATAACAATAACAATAACAATAACAATAACAATAACAATAACAATAACAATAACAATAACAATAATAATGATAATAATAATAATAATAATAATAATAATAATAATAATAATAATAATAATAATAATAATAATAATAATAATAATAATAATAATAATAATAATAATAATAATAATAATAATAATAATAATAATAATAATAATAATAATAATAATAATAATAATAATAATAATAATAATAGAAATAGAAATAATAATATTAAATTAGACCTTTGTAGCATTAAAAAGAATTAACTGCCCGATACGGGACTCGAACCTGTGACCTCTTGCTAAACCGTAACACATTAAACCAGCTGGGCTGGCTTGTTTTTCTGATTAAGTACCGAAACCATTCATATAAAACCCATTTTAAATTATTTCCATTTTCTTCTTCATCTTTAAACCGAAAATCAACCAAAGAAGGTATTAAGGTGGATCTGGCAAAGATAGAAACTGTTGAAAAGTGGGAAACCCCAAAAACTCCGAAACACATACGCTAGTTTTTAGGACTAGCTGGTTACTACAGAAGGTTCATCCAAGACTTTTCCAGAATAGCAAAACCCTTGACTGCATTAACGCATAAAGGGAAGAAATTTGAATGGAAGGATGAACAAGAGAAAGCGTTTCAGTTATTGAAGAAAAAGCTAACTACGGCACCTATATTGTCATTGCCTGAAGGGAATGATGATTTTGTGATTTATTGTGACGCATCAAAGCAAGGTCTCGGTTGTGTATTAATGCAACGAACGAAGGTGATTGCTTATGCATCTAGACAATTGAATATTCACGAACAAAATTATACGACGCATGATTTGGAATTAGGCGCGGTTGTTTTTGCATTAAAGACTTGGAGGCACTACTTATATGGGGTCAAAAGTATTATATATACCGACCACAAAAGTTTTCAACACATATTTAATCAGAAACAACTGAATATGAGGCAGCGTAGATGGATTGAATTGTTGAATGATTACGACTTTGAGATTCGTTAACACCCGGGGAAGGCAAATGTGGTAGCCGACGCCTTGAGCAGGAAGGACAGAGAACCCATTTAAAAGAGGGAAATTTAAAGGATGAAATACCCAAAGGATCGGAGAAGCATCTTAATATTCGGGAAGACGAAACCCAGTATAGGGCTGAAAGGATTTGGGTACCAAAATTTGGAGATATGAGAGAAATGGTACTTAGAGAAGCTCATAAAACCAGATACTCAATACATCCTGGAACGGGGAAGATGTACAAGGATCTCAAGAAACATTTTTGGAGGCTGGGTATGAAACCCGATATTGCTAAATACGTAGGAGAATGTTTGACGTGTTCTAAGGTCAAAGCTAAGCATCAGAAACCATCAGGTCTACTTCAACAACCCAAAATCCCGGAATGAAAATGGGAAAACATTACCATGGATTTCATCACTAAATTGCCAAGGACTGCAAGTGGTTTTGATACTATTTGGGTAATAGTTGATCGTCTCACCAAATCAGCACACTTCCTGCCAATAAGAGAAGATGACAAGATGGAGAAGTTAGCACGACTGTGTTTGAAGGAAGTCATCTCCAGACATGGAATACCAATCTCTATTATCTCTTATAGGGATGGCAGATTTATTTCAAGATTCTGGCAGACATTACAGCAAGCATTAGGAACTCGTCTAGACATGAGTACTGCCTATCATCCACAAACTGATGGGCAGAGTGAAAGGACGATACAAACGCTTGAAGACATGCTACGAGCATGTGTTATTGATTTCGGAAACAGTTGGGATCGACATCTACCGTGTAGCGACCCGACCAAATCATCATTGACGGCGCCGTCTACTTAGGTCCCGTTACGTGGTCATAAGTCTTTAAAACAACGTTTGACCAAAAGATATGTCGCATTCATTTCAAATGTAAAGGTTGTTCAAGTTTACAAGAATAGTTCCACCACAAGTTACGATACAAAGTTTTAAGTACAAATGAAACTTATGCGACACAATTTAAAAGTATCCAAAAGACGCTCCATGTATGCATATATACTCGACATCCAATGCAAGTATCAAAATAATGAGCGGAAGCATGTATCATGTATGGTTCAAGGACCTGAGAAAAACATAGAAATCTGTTAACGAAAACGTTGGTGAAATCATAGGTTTAAGTAAGTAAGTACAAGTGAACCACAAGATTTGCATCAATGAATTTAATAGTAATACATTCCAAAAGTTTGTTTCACGAGCACCCAATTATCAATGCTTAACATTTCCTTCCATTGAACCCCATCACTTAGTGCTAGAACATACACTGTTTCTCGAAAATATATTTCATTCGTAAACGGTAGCGAACCGTTTAAATGAGGGTTTGTCAAACCCATATGGATCCATACAACATAAGTTCTCGCTTACACCCGGCAAGTGTAACTAATGATAATCGAATTGAGGATTTTGTTCTAAACTCGTATGTAGAATGTTTGTTTTCCTGTACTTGTGTTCACTTAGTAAAGAAATGTTTATGTTTTCTCATCCCAAATGTAAGTTCAAAAAGAGTAAAAGTGGGACTATGATCTCACCTTGAGTGCAAGAGTTAATAAAGTACTTCAACAAGTAGACGCGTGCAAAGACAAAGCTAGTCTTGACCTAAACATATAGGTTGTATCAATAACGGTAAACACAAACGGTTAAAGATGTTCAATTAGTCCTATGGCTCGTTACGACTCGATTAATATAGCATGTGAATCAATTAGTCAAGTTTCATGCACGATACAAGTAACTAAGCATGTTAGAACGATCGTATAATTGTTTGGTTAAATTTGACTAAAAGTCAAACTTGGTCAAAGTCAAGGTCAACGGGGTCGGGTCGGGTATCCGACAATTTTCCCATGATGAGAAATCATTTATGAGCAGAATGGCCAAGTTTCATGTTAATCGGAGTTACGGTTAAGCGGGAAACATTTTGTGAAAGGAAGAATAAAAACAAAAATGAGCTGGGCATATGCGCGGCGCGCAATGGGTTGCGCGGCGCGCACCCAAGTGTAAATCCTGGTCAGAACTTAACTACGAAGGCGAACATCTGGGATTTCTAATTCTGCGCGGCGCGCAGGTATATGCGCGGCGCGCAATACCTGGGAAACATGCAGTTTGCAGAAAAATGGTCCAAGTCACGAACCAAAACTCAAATTAACATATTTTATGAACCGAAAACATCCAAAATGCATACTATATATCGTTGGAAAGGTAATTTGACCAGGAAAACAACTAAACACGTTTCATCAAACAAAAACATCAATTTCAATAACCGATTTTCCGTCAAGTGATCATTAAGAATCCATTTTCAAAGTTTCAAGTTCATCAAATGCATTTTAATTTTCGGGAATCCAATTCACACATGTGATATGCCGTTTTGAAGGTGATCAAACACACATTGTAACAAAATTCTTATCTACAATATTTTATAGCATTTGGTGCATCAAAAGTTCATCTAAAGCTTATCAAACCCTAATCCAAGTTCACAAAATCACTAATCATGTTCTTGGAGTTTCCTTAATCAACCTATACATCAAAACGAAGCTAATGATACTAGTAACACTTTTAAAACATGCACTTTAACAATCTAACAACATTTGATCATCCAAAATCAAGGATTTAGCAAGTAATTTTCATATTGAACTAGTTACACCAAAAACAACGAATCGAGCATACAAATTACATACACGACATCACAATGAGCCATAGACACTAATTAACAACTTTATAACTCCAAAATCTCAAGAACACATAAAACTAGTGATTTTAGAAAGTTACCCAAATGAGATGAAGTTGGTATCAAATTGAAGAGGATGAAGAGAGGATTCCAAATATGTAGTTTATTTTGTTGTAAGCCTCCTAGATCGAATTTAGATGATGATTGAATGAATTTGGAAATTGGGTGTGTTCTTGCTAGAGAGAGAGAGTGAGAGATGGTTGAATGGTGGTGATTGGGGTAGACTAGGTGACTTAGTCAACTAGTTTGCCCCGTGTCAATTTTAGTCCCTCGAGTTTGTAGTCGGGTGCGGAAAATACCTAAACGGAATATTTTAAAACGCGTATTAAAGGGAGATGTTATAAACATATAACGGAGTTTAAATTAGTATAACGGAAAAGAAAACGGAAAAAGGCGGGATGTTACATACCGTTAGCAGAATTTTCCTACAACAACAGCTACCATTCAAGCATTGAGATGGCGCCATTTGAAGCACTTTATGGTAGAAAGTTGTAGTGACCCGAACTTTTCCATGTTTATATATATTAATTGAGATTGATATTTACATGATTAAATGTTTCCAACATGTTAAGCAATCAAACTTGTTAAGACTTGATTAATTGAAATATGTTTCATATAGACAATTGACCACCCAAGTTGACCGGTGATTCACGAACGTTAAAACTTGTAAAAACTATATGATGACATATATATGGATATATATATAGTTAACATGATACTATGATAAGTAAATATATCATTAAGTATATTAACAATGAACTACATATGTAAAAACAAGACTACTAACTTAATGATTTTTAAACGAGACATATATGTAACGATTATCGTTGTAAAGACATTTAATGTATATATATCATATTAAGAGATATTCATACATGATAATATCATGATAATATAATAATTTAAAATCTCATTTGATATTATAAACATTGGGTTAACAACATTTAACAAGATCGTTAACCTAAAGGTTTCAAAACAACACTTACATGTAACGACTAACGATGACTTAACGACTCAGTTAAAATGTATATACATGTAGTGTTTTAATATGTATTTATACACTTTTGAAAGACTTCAATACACTTATCAAAATACTTCTACTTAACAAAAATACTTACAATTACATCCTCGTTCAGTTTCATCAACAATTCTACTCGTATGCACCCGTATTCGTACTCGTACAATACACAGCTTTTAGATGTATGTACTATTGGTATATACACTCCAATGATCAGCTCTTAGTAGCCCATGTGAGTCACCTAACACATGTGGGAACCATCATTTGGCAACTAGCATGAAATATCTCATAAAATTACAAAAATATGAGTAATCATTCATGACTTATTTACATGAAAACAAAATTACATATCCTTTATATCTAATCCATACACCAACGACCAAAAACACCTACAAACACTTTCAATCTTCAATTTTCTTCATCTAATTGATCTCTCTCAAGTTCTATCTTCAAGTTCTAAGTGTTCTTCATAAATTTCAAAAGTTCTAGTTTCATAAAATCAAGAATACTTTCAAGTTTGCTAGCTCAATTCCAATCTTGTAAGGTGATCATACAACCTCAAGAAATCTTTGTTTCTTACAGTAGTTTATCATTCTAATACAAGGTAATAATCATATTCAAACTTTGGTTCAATTTCTATAACTATAACAATCTTATTTCAAGTGATGATCTTACTTGAACTTGTTTTCGTGTCATGATTCTGCTTCAAGAACTTCGAGCCATCCAAGGATCCATTGAAGCTAGATCCATTTTTCTCTTTTCCAGTAGGTTTATCCAAGGAACTTAAGGTAGTAATGATATTCATAACATCATTCGATTCATACATATAAAGCTATCTTATTCGAAGGTTTAAACTTGTAATCACTAGAACATAGTTTAGTTAATTCTAAACTTGTTCGCAAACAAAAGTTAATCCTTCTAACTTGACTTTTAAAATCAACTAAACACATGTTCTATATCTATATGATATGCTAACTTAATGATTTAAAACCTGGAAACACGAAAAACACCGTAAAACCGGATTTACGCCGTCGTAGTAACACCGCGGGCTGTTTTGGGTTAGTTAATTAAAAACTATGATAAACTTTGATTTAAAAGTTGTTATTCTGAGAAAATGATTTTTATTATGAACATGAAACTATATCCAAAAATTATGGTTAAACTCAAAGTGGAAGTATGTTTTCTAAAATGGTCATCTAGACGTCGTTCTTTCGACTGAAATGACTACCTTTACAAAAATGACTTGTAACTTATTTTTCCGACTATAAACCTATACTTTTTCTATTTAGATTCATAAAATAGAGTTCAATATGAAACCATAGCAATTTGATTCACTCAAAACGGATTTAAAATGAAGAAGTTATGGGTAAAACAAGATTGGATAATTTTTCTCATTTTAGCTACGTGAAAATTGGTAACAAATCTATTCCAACCATAACTTAATCAACTTGTATTGTATATTATGTAATCTTGAGATACCATAGACACGTATACAATGTTTCGACCTATCATGTCGACACATCTATATATATTTCGGAACAACCATAGACACTCTATATGTGAATGTTGGAGTTAGCTATACAGGGTTGAGGTTGATTCCAAAATATATATAGTTTGAGTTGTGATCAATACTGAGATACGTATACACTGGGTCGTGGATTGATTCAAGATAATATTTATCGATTTATTTCTGTACATCTAACTGTGGACAACTAGTTGTAGGTTACTAACGAGGACAGCTGACTTAATAAACTTAAAATATCAAAATATATTAAAAGTGTTGTAAATATATTTTGAACATACTTTGATATATATGTATATATTGTTATAGGTTCGTGAATCAACCAGTGGCCAAGTCTTACTTCCCGACGAAGTAAAAATCTGTGAAAGTGAGTTATAGTCCCACTTTTAAAATCTAATATTTTTGGGATGAGAATACATGCAGGTTTTATAAATGATTTACAAAATAGACACAAGTACGTGAAACTACATTCTATGGTTGAATTATCGAAATCGAATATGCCCTTTTTATTAAGTCTGGTAATCTAAGAATTAGGGAACAGACACCCGAATTGACGCGAATCCTAAAGATATATCTATTGGGCTTAACAAACCCCATCCAAAGTACCGGATGCTTTAGTACTTCGAAATTTATATCATATCCGAAGGGTGTCCCGGAATGATGGGGATATTCTTATATATGCATCTTGTTAATGTCGGTTACCAGGTGTTCACCATATGAATGATTTTTATCTCTATGTATGGGATGTGTATTGAAATATGAAATCTTGTGGTCTATTATTATGATTTGATATATATAGGTTAAACCTATAACTCACCAACATTTTTGTTGACGTTTTAAGCATGTTTATTCTCAGGTGATTATTAAGAGCTTCCGCTGTCGCATACTTAAATAAGGACGAGATTTGGAGTCCATGCTTGTATGATATTGTGTAAAAATTGCATTCAAGAAACTTATTTTGTTGTAACATATTTGTATTGTAAACCATTATGTAATGGTCGTGTGTAAACAGGATATTTTAGATTATCATTATTTGATAATCTACGTAAAGCTTTTTAAACCTTTATTGATGAAATAAAGGTTATGGTTTGTTTTAAAATGAATGCAGTCTTTGAAAAACGTCTCATATAGAGGTCAAAACCTCGCAAAGAAATCAATTAATATGGAACGTTTTTAATCAATAAGAACGGGACATTTCAGTTGGTATCAGAGCGTTGGTCTTAGAGAACCAGAATTTTGCATTAGTGTGTCTTATCGAGTTTGTTAGGATGCATTAGTGAGTCTGGACTTCGACCGTGTTTACTTGAAAAATGATTGCTTAACAAATTTTGTTGGAAACTATATATTTTTAACATGTGAATATTATGTGATATATTAATCTCTTAACGCGTTTGATATTATGTGATAGATGTCTACCTCTAGAACAAGTCCCATTGACTCACCTAATAATAATGAAGAGTCAAATGTAAATTGGAATGATTCGTGGACTGATTCACAAGTTCCCGAAGAGGAACCGGAAGAAGAGTCGGAACCGGAAGAAGAATCGGAACCGGAAGAAGAATCGGAACCGGATGAAGAAATAGAACCGGTGGGGAAAATAATAAAACGGTTAAGTAAAAGAAAATCCTCAACCAGCCGACCAAGGTTAATTATGGTCAATGGTGTTTCCGCCAAGGAAGCAAAATATTGGGAGGAATACCAATTCTCCGATGAATCGGATTCCGACGAGAATTCCGATGATGTTATAGAAATTACCCCAACTGAATTTAAAAAGGCAAAAGAAAATAATAAGGGAAAGGGCATAAAAATAGAGAAATCTAATTCCAACCCCGATGAACTTTATATGTATCGTCAACATCCGAAGTCCTTAAGTTGTAACAATGACCCGGGAACCTCTAAACCACCAGGTTTTTCTAAACCAATGTGGATAACGACGGCTCGTATTAGGGGAACATCATATATCCCTAGAAACTTGGCAAAACGAACCAAAACCGAAGAAGAAGAAACAAGTAAGTCAGAATAAGATAGTTGTATTCGTGTGGTGTAATATAAGTAATATAGTGTGCTTATGCTTTCTGATATATGTAAAAATTGCTTGTATTAATAAGTATTTTTTTTATGAATCTAACTCTTGTCTATTTTACAGTATAAAAACACAAAATAGATAGACAACCCAATATTTTAAGAGACCTACCCGGAGACATGATTGATGAAATCTTGTCTAGAGTCGGTCAGAATTCTTCGGCACAACTATTTAAGGCGAGATCAGTTTGTAAGACATTCGAAGAACGTTCCAAGAATGCCTTGGTTTATAAAAGGCTTTCGTTCGAAAGATGGGGGATATCACATTGGGAAATCCATAAGTTACGATGTGTTTACTTTGACGCATATATTGCGGGGAACCCAAATGCTATTTTACGCAATGGGTTAAGAAATTATTTTGACTCAATATATCCGAATATTGGACTTCATGATTTAGAAAAAGCGGCTAACATGCAACATAAAGAAGCATGTTATGCTTACGGATTAGTAATGTTCGCTTCTCACCAAAGTGAGAACAAGAACATCGGGCTATAACTATTAAACAAAACGTTTCCACAAGTGACGGAGTCGGTAATTGGGGTAAGAAATGAGGTTTTTAGATTGTTACGGGACTGTTGGACATTACGTAACCCTCGTCCCTTTGACGACGTTACAACACGCTGTCTTATCAACGGCCATAACGGTTATGTTCCACAAGACCAAGGATGGGAAGTAGTCCTAGTAAAACCAGAATGCATGACTTGTTTCTGGACGTATGAATTACGTGTCTTTATTGCCTTTGCTGAACGACTTGTGTACTAGCTAGAATTATCTTCACAACCATATTGTATCAAATTTATTGTGTGCTATATTTCATGCTATATGTAAAATAAGCGGTATTGTAAGTTTGTAAAATATTGTGTAAAAGTTTGAACGCGAAATATTATTATAATCAGTTTTTCATATAGAATTGTAGTAGTTGAATTGTATATTAGCTACTAAGTATGAACTTAACGGGTAGGTACTACCCGAATTTAAACTTATAAAACGCTAATATGAAGAAAAAGCTTTTATAAATGAGTTCATATTATGCTACGAAATACTATTAACTACTCTTAATATTCTGTATGATTAACTTGTTCCATTTAACTATTTTGAAGGAAATGGCACCGACTACTCGACACACCGTGAATATGAATGAAGAGGAATTCCGTACTTTTCTAGCTTCAAACATAGCCGCAGTACAGGCTGCGCTACATACCAACAATAACCTTGGATCTAGCAGTACAGGAAATCGTGTAGGATGCACCTACAAAGAATTCACTGCCTGCAAACCTTTGGAATTTGATGGAACTGAAGGACCGATCGGATTGAAACGGTGGACCGAGAAGGTTGAATCGGTGTTTGCCATAAGTAAGTGTACTGAAGAGGACAAAGTGAAGTACGCTACGCATACCTTCACAGGTTCTGCGTTAACATGGTGGAATACCTATCTAGAGCAAGTGGGACAAGACGATGCGTACGCACTACCATGGTCAGCATTCAAGCACTTGATGAACGAGAAGTACCGTCCCAGAACCGAGGTCAATAAGCTCAAGACAGAACTTAGAGTGTTACGAACCCAAGGATTTGATATTACCACGTACGAAAGACGATTCACAGAATTGTGCCTATTGTGTCCGGGAGCATTCGAAGATGAGGAAGAGAAGATCGACGCGTTTGTGAAAGGATTACCGGAAAGAATCCAAGAAGATATAAGTTCACATGAGCCCGCCTCCATACAACAGGCATGTAGAATGGCTCACAAACTCGTGAACCAGATTGAAGAAAGAATTAAAGAACAGACTGCTGAAGAGGCCAATGTGAAGCAAGTCAAAAGAAAGTGGGAGGAAAACGGTGATAAGAATCACCAATACAACAACAACAGCAATTACAACAATAATCGCAACAATTATCCCAACAATCGCAACATCAATCGCAACTACAACAAATGGCCCAACAACAACAACAACAACAACAACAACTACAACAATCATCCCAACAACAATAATAACCGCAACAACAACAACAATCAGAAGCAGCTATGCCAAAGGTGTGAAAAGAATCACTCGGGGTTCTGCACCAAATTTTGTAACAAGTGTAAAAGAAATGGTCATAGCGCGGCGAAGTGTGAGGTCTACGGACCAGGAGTTAATAGAACGAAAGGAACAAATGGTGTCGGAACGAGTAATGGCAGAGCAAGTAGTGTCGGAGCAAGTTATGCCAATGTAGTTTGTTATAAATGTGGAAAACCGGGCCACATTATTAGAAATTGCCCGAACCAGGAGAACACGAATGGACAAGGCCGCGGAAGAGTTTTCAATATTAATGCGGCAGAGGCACAGGAAGACCCGGAGCTTGTTACGGGTACGTTTCTTATTGACAATAAATCTGCTTACGTTTTATTTGATTCGGGTGCGGATAGAAGCTATATGAGTAGAGATTTTTGTGCTAAATTAAGTTGTCCATTGACGCCTTTGGATAGTAAATTTTTACTCGAATTAGCAAATGGTAAATTAATTTCAGCAGATAATATATGTCGGAATCGAGAAATTAAACTGGTTAGCGAAACATTTAAGATTGACTTGATACCAGTAGAGTTAGGGAGTTTTGATGTGATAATCGGTATGGACTGGTTGAAAGAAGTGAAAGCAGAGATCGTTTGTTACAAAAATGCAATTCGCATTATACGAGAAAAAGGAAAACCCTTAATGGTGTACGGAGAAAAGGGCAACACGAAGCTACATCTTATTAGTAATTTGAAGGCACAAAAACTAATAAGAAAAGGTTGCTATGCTATTCTAGCACACGTCGAGAAAGTACAAACTGAAGAAAAGAGCATCAATGATGTTCCCGTCGCAAAAGAATTTCCCGATGTATTTCCGAAGGAATTACCGGGATTACCCCCACATCGATCCGTTGAATTTCAAATAGATCTTGTACCAGGAGCTGCACCAATAGCTCGTGCTCCTTACAGACTCGCACCCAGCGAGATGAAAGAACTGCAAAGCCAATTACAAGAACTTTTAGAGCGTGGTTTCATTCGACCAAGCACATCACCGTGGGGAGCTCCTGTTTTGTTTGTCAAGAAGAAAGATGGTACATTCAGGTTGTGTATCGACTACCGAGAGTTAAACAAACTTACCATCAAGAACCGCTACCCACTACTGAGAATCGACGACTTATTTGATCAACTACAAGGCTCGTCTGTTTATTCAAAGATTGACTTACGTTCCGGGTATCATCAAATGCGGGTGAAAGAAGATGATATTCCAAAGACTGCTTTTAGAACACGTTACGGTCATTACGAGTTTATGGTCATGCTGTTTGGTTTAACTAATGCACCAGCTGTGTTCATGGACCTTATGAACCGAGTGTGTGGACCATACCTTGACAAGTTTGTCATTGTTTTCATTGATGACATACTTATTTACTCAAAGAATGACCAAGAACACGGTGAACATTTGAGAAAGGTGTTAGAAGTATTGAGGAAGGAAGAATTGTACGCTAAGTTTTCTAAGTGTGCATTTTGGTTGGAAGAAGTTCAATTCCTCGGTCACATAGTGAACAAAGAAGGTATTAAGGTGGATCCGGCAAAGATAGAAACTGTTGAAAAGTGGGAAACCCCGAAAACTCCGAAACACATACGCCAGTTTTTAGGACTAGCTGGTTACTACAGAAGGTTCATCCAAGACTTTTCCAGAATAGCAAAACCCTTAACTGCATTAACGTATAAAGGGAAGAAATTTGAATGGAATGATGAACAAGAGAAAGCGTTTCAGTTATTGAAGAAAAAGCTAACTACGGCACCTATATTGTCATTGCCTGAAGGGAATGATGATTTTGTGATTTATTGTGATGCATCAAAGCAAGGTCTCGGTTGTGTATTAATGCAACGAACGAAGGTGATTGCTTATGCGTCTAGACAATTGAAGATTCACGAACAAAATTATACGACGCATGATTTGGAATTAGGCGCGGTTGTTTTTGCATTAAAGACTTGGAGGCACTACTTATATGGGGTCAAAAGTATTATATATACCGACCACAAAAGTATTCAACACATATTTAATCAGAAACAACTGAATATGAGGCAGCGTAGGTGGATTGAATTATTGAATGATTACGACTTTGAGATTCGTTACCACCCGGGGAAGGCAAATGTGGTAGCCGATGCCTTGAGCAGGAAGGACAGAGAACCCATTCGAGTAAAATCTATGAATATAATGATTCATAATAACATTACTACTCAAATAAAGGAGGCGCAACAAGGAGTTTTAAAAGAGGGAAATTTAAAGGATGAAATACCCAAAGGATCGGAGAAGCATCTTAATATTCGGGAAGACGGAACCCGGTATAGGGCTGAAAGGATTTGGGTACCAAAATTTGGAGATATGAGAGAAATGGTACTTAGAGAAGCTCATAAAACCAGATACTCAATACATCCTGGAACGGGGAAGATGTACAAGGATCTCAAGAAACATTTTTGGTGGCCGGGTATGAAAGCCGATGTTGCTAAATACGTAGGAGAATGTTTGACGTGTTCTAAGGTCAAAGCTGAGCATCAGAAACCATCAGGTCTACTTCAACAACCCGAAATCCCGGAATGGAAATGGGAAAACATTACCATGGATTTCATCACTAAATTGCCAAGGACTGCAAGTGGTTTTGATACTATTTGGGTAATAGTTGATCGTCTCACCAAATCAGCACACTTCCTACCAATAAGAGAAGATGACAAGATGGAGAAGTTAGCACGACTGTATTTGAAGGAAGTCGTCTCCAGACATGGAATACCAATCTCTATTATCTCTGATAGGGATGGCAGATTTATTTCAAGATTCTGGCAGACATTACAGC
Source organism: Rutidosis leptorrhynchoides (assembly GCF_046630445.1). NCBI lineage: Eukaryota > Viridiplantae > Streptophyta > Magnoliopsida > Asterales > Asteraceae > Rutidosis > Rutidosis leptorrhynchoides. The sequence continues at coordinate 154,376,276 of NC_092341.1, read as the reverse complement.
AAGCATTAGGAACTCGTCTAGACATGAGTACTGCCTATCATCCACAAACTGATGGGCAGAGCGAAAGGACGATACAAACGCTTGAATACATGCTACGAGCATGTGTTATTGATTTCGGAAACAGTTGGGATCGACATCTACCGTTAGCAGAATTTTCCTACAACAACAGCTACCATTCAAGCATTGAGATGGCGCCGTTTGAAGCACTTTATGGTAGAAAGTGCAGGTCTCCAATTTGTTGGAGTGAAGTGGGGGATAGACAGATTACGGGTCCGGAGATTATACAAGAAACTACCGAGAAGATCATCCAAATTCAACAACGGTTGAAAACCGCCCAAAGTCGACAAAAGAGCTACGCTGACATTAAAAGAAAAGATATAGAATTTGAAATTGGAGAGATGGTCATGCTTAAAGTTGCACCTTGGAAAGGCGTTATTCGATTTGGTAAACGAGGGAAATTAAATCCAAGGTATATTGGACCATTCAAGATTATTGATCGTGTCGGACCAGTAGCTTACCGACTTGAGTTACCTCAACAACTCGCGGCTGTACATAACACTTTCCACGTCTCGAATTTGAAGAAATGTTTTGCTAAAGAAGATCTCACTATTCCGTTAGATGAAATCCAAATCAACGAAAAACTTCAATTCATCGAAGAACCCGTCGAAATAATGGATCGTGAGGTTAAAAGACTTAAGCAAAACAAGATACCAATTGTTAAGGTTCGATGGAATGCTCGTAGAGGACCCGAGTTCACCTGGGAGCGTGAAGATCAGATGAAGAAGAAATACCCGCATCTATTTCCAGAAGATTCGTCAACACCTTCAACAGCTTAAAATTTCGGGACGAAATTTATTTAACGGGTAGGTACTGTAGTGACCCGAACTTTTCCATGTTTATATATATTAATTGAGATTGATATTTACATGATTAAATGTTTCCAACATGTTAAGCAATCAAACTTGTTAAGACTTGATTAATTGAAATATGTTTCATATAGACAATTGACCACCCAAGTTGACCGGTGATTCACGAACGTTAAAACTTGTAAAAACTATATGATGACATATATATGGATATATATATAGTTAACATGATACTATGATAAGTAAATATATCATTAAGTATATTAACAATGAACTACATATGTAAAAACAAGACTACTAACTTAATGATTTTTAAACGAGACATATATGTAACGATTATCGTTGTAAAGACATTTAATGTATATATATCATATTAAGAGATATTCATACATGATAATATCATGATAATATAATAATTTAAAATCTCATTTGATATTATAAACATTGGGTTAACAACATTTAACAAGATCGTTAACCTAAAGGTTTCAAAACAACACTTACATGTAACGACTAACGATGACTTAACGACTCAGTTAAAATGTATATACATGTAGTGTTTTAATATGTATTTATACACTTTTGAAAGACTTCAATACACTTATCAAAATACTTCTACTTAACAAAAATGCTTACAATTACATCCTCGTTCAGTTTCATCAACAATTCTACTCGTATGCACCCGTATTCGTACTCGTACAATACACAGCTTTTAGATGTATGTACTATTGGTATATACACTCCAATGATCAGCTCTTAGCAGCCCATGTGAGTCACCTAACACATGTGGAAACCATCATTTGGCAACTAGCATGAAATATCTCATAAAATTAAAAAAATATGAGTAATCATTCATGACTTATTTACATGAAAACAAAATTACATATCCTTTATATCTAATCCATACACCAACGACCAAAAACACCTACAAACACTTTCATTCTTCAATTTTCTTCATCTAATTGATCTCTCTCAAGTTCTATCTTCAAGTTCTAAGTGTTCTTCATAAATTTCAAAAGTTCTAGTTTCATAAAATCAAGAATACTTTCACGTTTGCTAGCTCACTTCCAATCTTGTATGGTGATCATCCAACCTTAAGAAATCTTTGTTTCTTACAGTAGGTTATCATTCTAATACAAGGTAATAATCATATTCAAACTTTGGTTCAATTTCTATAACTATAACAATCTTATTTCAAGTGATGATCTTACTTGAACTTGTTTTCGTGTCATGATTCTGCTTCAAGAACTTCGAGCCATCCAAGGATCCATTGAAGCTAGATCCATTTTTCTCTTTTCCAGTAGGTTTATCCAAGGAACTTAAGGTAGTAATGATGTTCATAACATCATTCGATTCATACATATAAAGCTATCTTATTCAAAGGTTTAAACTTGTAATCACTAGAACATAGTTTAGTTAATTCTAAACTTGTTCGCAAACAAAAGTTAATCCTTCTAACTTGACTTTTAAAATCAACTAAACACATGTTCTATATCTATATGATATGCTAACTTAATGATTTAAAACCTGGAAACACGAAAAACACCGTAAAACCGGATTTACGCCGTCGTAGTAACACCGCGGGCTGTTTTGGGTTAGTTAATTAAAAACTATGATAAACTTTGATTTAAAAGTTGTTATTCTGAGAAAATGATTTTTATTATGAACATGAAACTATATCCAAAAATTATGGTTAAACTCAAAGTGGAAGTATGTTTTCTAAAATGGTCATCTAGACGTCGTTCTTTCGACTGAAATGACTACCTTTACAAAAATGACTTGTAACTTATTTTTCCGACTATAAACCTATACTTTTTCTATTTAGATTCATAAAATAGAGTTCAATATGAAACCATAGCAATTTGATTCACTCAAAACGGATTTAAAATGAAGAAGTTATGGGTAAAACAAGATTGGATAATTTTTCTCATTTTAGCTACGTGAAAATTGGTAACAAATCTATTCCAACCATAACTTAATCAACTTGTATTGTATATTATGTAATCTTGAGATACCATAGACACGTATACAATGTTTCGACCTATCATGTCGACACATCTATATATATTTCGGAACAACCATAGACACTCTATATGTGAATGTTGGAGTTAGCTATACAGGGTTGAGGTTGATTCCAAAATATATATAGTTTGAGTTGTGATCAATACTGAGATACGTATACACTGGGTCGTGGATTGATTCAAGATAATATTTATCGATTTATTTCTGTACATCTAACTGTGGACAACTAGTTGTAGGTTACTAACGAGGACAGCTGACTTAATAAACTTAAAATATCAAAATATATTAAAAGTGTTATAAATATATTTTGAACATACTTTGATATATATGTATATATTGTTATAGGTTCGTGAATCAACCAGTGGCCAAGTCTTACTTCCCGACGAAGTAAAAATCTGTGAAAGTGAGTTATAGTCCCACTTTTAAAATCTAATATTTTTGGGATGAGAATACATGCAGGTTTTATAAATGATTTACAAAATAGACACAAGTACGTGAAACTACATTCTATGGTTGAATTATCGAAATCGAATATGCCCTTTTTATTAAGTCTGGTAATCTAAGAATTAGGGAACAGACACCCTAATTGACGCGAATCCTAAAGATAGATCTATTGGGCTTAACAAACCCCATCCAAAGTACCGGATGCTTTAGTACTTCAAAATTTATATCATATCCGAAGGGTGTCCCGGAATGATGGGGATATTCTTATATATGCATCTTGTTAATGTCGGTTACCAGGTGTTCACCATATGAATGATTTTTATCTCTATGTATGGGATGTGTATTGAAATATGAAATCTTGTGGTCTATTATTATGATTTGATATATATAGGTTAAACCTATAACTCACCAACATTTTTGTTGACGTTTTAAGCATGTTTATTCTCAGGTGATTATTAAGAGCTTCCGCTGTCGCATACTTAAATAAGGACGAGATTTGGAGTCCATGCTTGTATGATATTGTGTAAAAACTGCATTCAAGAAACTTATTTTGTTGTAACATATTTGTATTGTAAACCATTATGTAATGGTCGTGTGTAAACAGGATATTTTAGATTATCATTATTTGATAATCTACGTAAAGCTTTTTAAACCTTTATTGATGAAATAAAGGTTATGGTTTGTTTTAAAATGAATGCAGTCTTTGAAAAACGTCTCATATAGAGGTCAAAACCTCGCAAAGAAATCAATTAATATGGAACGTTTTTAATCAATAAGAACGGGACATTTCAAAAGTGCAGGTCTCCAATTTGTTGGAGTGAAGTGGGGGATAGACAGATTACGGGTCCGGAGATAATACAAGAAACTACTGAGAAGATCATCCAAATTCAACAACGGTTGAAAACCGCCCAAAGTCGACAAAAGAGCTACGCCGACATTAAAAGAAAAGATATAGAATTTGAAATTGGAGAGATGGTCATGCTTAAAGTTGCACCTTGGAAAGGCGTTGTTCGATTTGGTAAACGAGGGAAATTAAATCCAAGGTATATTGGACCATTCAAGATTATTGATCGTGTCGGACCAGTAGCTTACCGACTTGAGTTACCTCAACAACTCGCGGCTGTACATAACACTTTCCACGTCTCGAATTTGAAGAAATGTTTTGCTAAAGAAGATCTCACTATTCCGTTAGATGAAATCCAAATCAACGAAAAACTCCAATTCATCGAAGAACCCGTCAAAATAATGGATCGTGAGGTTAAAATACTTAAGCAAAACAAGATACCAACAGCTTCAACGGGTAGGTACTGTAGTGACCCAAACTTTTCCATGTTTATATATATTAATTGAGATTGATATTTACATGATTAAATGTTTCCAACATGTTAAGCAATCAAAATCGTCAACACCTTCAACAGCTTAAAATTTCGGGACGAAATTTATTTAACGGGTAGGTACTGTAGTGACCCGAACTTTTCCATGTTTATATATATTAATTGAGATTGATATTTACATGATTAAATGTTTCCAACATGTTAAGCAATCAAACTTGTTAAGACGTGATTAATTGAAATATGTTTCATATAGACAATTGACCACCCAAGTTGACCGGTGATTCACGAACGTTAAAACTTGTAAAAACTATATGATGACATATATATGGATATATATATATAGTTAACATGATACTATGATAAGTAAACATATCATTAAGTATATTAACAATGAACTACATATGTAAAAACAAGACTACTAACTTAATGATTTTTAAACGAGACTTATATGTAACGATTATCGTTGTAAAGACATTTAATGTATATATATCATACTAAGAGATATTCATACATGATAATATCATGATAATATAATAATTTAAAATCTCATTTGATATTATAAACATTGGGTTAACAACATTTGACAAGATCGTTAACCTAAAGGTTTCAAAACAACACTTACATGTAACGACTAACGATGACTTAACGACTCAGTTAAAATGTATATACATGTAGTGTTTTAATACATATTTATACACTTTTGAAAGACTTCCATACACTTATCAAAATACTTCTACTTAACAAAAATGCTTACAATTACATCCTCGTTCAGTTTCATCAACAATTCTACTCGTATGCACCCGTATTCGTACTCGTACAATACACAGCTTTTAAATGTATGTACTATTGGTATATACACTCCAATGATCAGCTCTTAGCAGCCCATGTGAGTCACCTAATGTAGTGACCCGAACTTTTCCATGTTTATATATATTAATAGAGATTGATATTTACATGATTAAATGTTTCCAACATGTTAAGCAATCAAACTTGTTAAGACTTGATTAATTGAAATATGTTTCATATAGACAATTGACCACCCAAGTTGACCGGTCATTCACGAACGTTAAAACTTGTAAAAACTATATGATGACATATATATGGATATATATATATAGTTAACATGATACTATGATAAGTAAACATATCATTAAGTATATTAACAATGAACTACATATGTAAAAACAAGACTACTAACTTAATGATTTTTAAACGAGACATATATGTAACGATTATCGTTGTTGTCACACCCTCAAATTAGGGCCTAGGGTATTTGTGACTAATTATATCAAATCACAGTTGTATAAACGAGAACGACTCTATATGAGACGTTTTGAATAAAACATTTATTAATAAAACAGCGGAAGCATTAAAAGTTTTACATCAAATTTAAACTGAAATAATAATAATAGTCTTAATGCAAAGTAAATGTAATGAAATGAAGACTCCATGTAGCAGCATTTAATTCATCAGGTAGCAATCATGGCAATCATCTTATTCGTCACCTGAGACAAAACATGCTTAAAGTGTCAACCAAAAAGGTTGGTGAGTTCATTAGTTTATCAAAATCAATCATTTTCGTTATAATAATAGGCCACAAGATTTCAGTTTCATAAATATCCGTACACTAGCAAGTGTATAAAAGCATTCTATAAGTTGTAGGCACCCGGTAACAAGCCTTAACGTTCATGTTTTACCCTCTGAAGTACACCAGATCAGGTGTGTTTAAAATAACCTCGAAGTACTAAAGCATCCCATAGTCAGGATGGGGTTTGTCAGGCCCAATAGATCTATCTTTAGGATTCGCGCCTACCGTACATAGACAAGTAGTTTAATGTTACCAAGCTAAGGGTATATTTCTGGTTTAAACCCACGTAGAATTAGTTTTAGTACTTGTGCCTATTTCGTAAAACATTTATAAAAACAGCGCATGTATTCTCAGTCCCAAAAATATATAAAAGGGAGCAAATGAAACTCACCTTAAATAGCAGTTGAAGTATTCCACGCAAGAAAGGAAAGTAAAGCAAGTAAGTGACCGAGATATCAACTAGAAGTAGTTCTTTAAGAGAGAAATGAGAGATTAAGGTGTAAGTTTGAAATGAGAAATGTATGTGGTATTTATAGTTGAAAATGTTAGGTAAAAAAAAATTAAAATAAAATAAGTAAATCTTAAAAGTTAAAATAAGAAAAATTATTTTGTATTTTTATTAAAAGTAAATCTTAAAAGTTAAAATAAGAAAAAGTAGTTTGTATTTTTATTAAAAGTAAAATCTAAAAGTTAAAATAAGAAAAAGTATTTTGTATTTTTATTAAAAGTAAATTTTAAAAGTTAAAATAAGAAAAAGTAGTTTGTATTTTTATTAAAAGTAAAATCTTAAAAGTTAAAATAAGAAAAAGTAGTTTGTATTTTTATTAAAAGTAAAATCTTAAAAGTTAAAATAAGAAAAAGTATTTTGTATTTTTATTAAAAGTAGATATAGTTTTGATTTTTTTTTTGTATAAAATTCTAAAAAAAAAATTTGTTTAATATATTTCTAAGAACATTTAACATTTTATTTCTATATTTGTTTAATTATTAAATACGAATTTTATATAAAAATTATTATTATATTTAGTTTTTATAAAAATTAAAATTTATGATTATTAATTTATAGTTTTTATTAGTTTTATAAATGTTATAATATTATGTATTATTTAGTTAATTATATATTCTATTAACTAAATAACAAAAGTAATATAAATATTATATATATATTCATTGATGTAATTATGTTATATTATATATCATAATCTTATTTATAATATTTATAATTATATTATTTATTTTAAGCGTACGTTTATTCGGTCAACGTTAAATTTATTCGTATATAACAACTCTAGGTATTTTAGTAAAATCGGAAGTCGAAAAGTGAGGGTTGTTATAGTACCTACCCGTTAAAAGAAATTTCGTCCCGAAATTTAGTTTTTGCCATCAATCGGCGTTGTTCGTACCTAAACGAAGATATTTATGTTTTATCTGGTCTTCACGTTCCCAGGTAGGTTCGGGGCCTTTCGTGAATTCCAACGGATAGAATATTGTTCTGTTTCATGCATTTAAATAATACGAACCCTAATTTCTTACAGGTTCTTCTATAAAGTGCATTTTATCATTAATGCGGAGGTTATCTAAAGGATTAATAAGAGTGTCATTTGACTAGGTTATTCTCAAAAGGGATGATGGTGTTATACGAGCATTTTAGTAAACTGAACACATGAAATGTGTTATGAATAGTATTGAGCTTATTTAAAACTTTGAGTGTTTATGTCACAATATTAGGGTAGACAAAACATAGAGTAGTTCATGAAAATTATAGTCATGAAGTTTGATAGAGATCATCATTGTTTACAACAAGAATATTGTAATGATGAATATAAGTTGAAAAAATAAAGTTTTATCACTACCGAATAATATGGATAAAACGATTTGATTATAGGAAGCGTATAAACGAAGCTATTATAAAAGAGTGAATGAGAAATTAAATGTTCGCCTTAACTTTTGACGTAGTCACGATTGATTTTCAGAATTCAAGGGATTAAAGGAAATCTTCGTAATCCATAAGATTTGATTCTCCGGTAATTAAGGAATTTGAAATTTTCATTGATTAAATGAGGTGAATTGCTTCAATTGCTGTGTTTGGAATTTTGCTATAAATTAGCTTCTTCCTTTTCATTATCTTCACCACTTCTATACTTTCTTCCTCAATTCATACTTCCAAAGATTGTGAGAATGCTCCATCCAGTTCTTATCCTGGATATTTTTCTGACTATCATTTCTGTAGTGACCCGAACTTTTCCATGTTTATATATATTAATTGAGATTGATATTTACATGATTAAATGTTTCCAATATGTTAAGCAATCAAATTTGTTAAAACTTGATTAATTGAAATATGTTTCATATAGACAATTGACAACCCAAGTTGACCGGCGATTCACGAACGTTAAAACTTGTAAAAACTATATGATGACATATATATGGATATATATATAGTTAACATGATACTATGATAAGTAAATATATCATTAAGTATATTAACAATGAACTATATATGTAAAAACAATACTACTAACTTAATGATTTTTAAACGAGACATATATGTAACGATTATCGTTGTAAAGACATTTAATGTATATATATCATATTAAGAGATATTCATACATGATAATATCATGATAATATAATAATTTAAAATCTCATTTGATATTATAAACATTGGGTTAACAACATTTAACAAGATCGTTAACCTAAAGGTTTCAAAACAACACTTACATGTAACGACTAACGATGACTTAACGACTCAGTTAAAATGTATATACATGTAGTGTTTTAATATGTATTTATACACTTTTGAAAGACTTCAATACACTTATCAAAATACTTCTACTTAACAAAAATGCTTACAATTACATCCTCGTTCAGTTTCATCAACAATTCTACTCGTATGCACCCGTATTCGTACTCGTACAATACACAGCTTTTAGATGTATGTACTATTGGTATATACACTCCAATGATCAGCTCTTAGCAGCCCATGTGAGTCACCTAACACATGTGGGAACCATCATTTGGCAACTAGCATGAAATATCTCATAAAATTACAAAAATATGAGTAATCATTCATGACTTATTTACATGAAAACAAAATAACATATCCTTTATATCTAATCCATACACCAACGACCAAAAACACCTACAAACACTTTCATTCTTCAATTTTCTTCATCTAATTGATCTCTCTCAAGTTCTATCTTCAAGTTCTAAGTGTTCTTCATAAATTCCAAAAGTTCTAGTTTCATAAAATCAAGAATACTTTCAAGTTTGCTAGCTCACTTCCAATCTTGTAAGGTGATCATCCAACCTCAAGAAATCTTTGTTTCTTACAGTAGGTTATCATTCTAATACAAGGTAATAATCATATTCAAACTTTGGTTCAATTTCTATAACTATAACAATCTTATTTTAAGTGATGATCTTACTTGAACTTGTTTTCGTGTCATGATTCTGCTTCAAGAACTTCGAGCCATCCAAGGATCCATTGAAGCTAGATCCATTTTTCTCTTTTCCAGTAGGTTTATCCAAGGAACTTAAGGTAGTAATGATGTTCATAACATCATTCGATTCATACATATAAAGCTATCTTATTCGAAGGTTTAAACTTGTAATCACTAGAACATAGTTTAGTTAATTCTAAACTTGTTCGCAAATAAAAGTTAATCCTTCTAACTTGACTTTTAAAATCAACTAAACACATGTTCTATATCTATATGATATGCTAACTTAATGATTTGAAACCTGGAAACACGAAAAACACCGTAAAACCGGATTTACGCCGTCGTAGTAACACCGCGGGCTGTTTTGGGTTAGTTAATTAAAAACTATGATAAACTTTGATTTAAAAGTTGTTATTCTCAGAAAATGATTTTTATTATGAACATGAAACTATATCCAAAAATTATGGTTAAACTCAAAGTGGAAGTATGTTTTCTAAAATGGTCATCTAGACGTCGTTCTTTCGACTGAAATGACTACCTTTAGAAAAACGACTTGTAACTTATTTTTCCGACTATAAACCTATACTTTTTCTGTTTAGATTCATAAAATAGAGTTCAATATGAAACCATAGCAATTTGATTCACTCAAAACGGATTTAAAATGAAGAAGTTATGGGTAAAACAAGATTGGATAATTTTTCTCATTTTAGCTACGTGAAAATTGGTAACAAATCTATTCCAACCATAACTTAATCAACTTGTATTGTATATTATGTAATCTTGAGATACCATAGACACGTATACAATGTTTCGACCTATCATGTCGACACATCTATAAATATTTCGGAACAACCATAGACACTCTATATGTGAATGTTGGAGTTAGCTATACAGGGTTGAGGTTGATTCCAAAATATATATAGTTTGAGTTGTGATCAATACTGAGATACGTATACACTGGGTCGTGGATTGATTCAAGATAATATTTATCGATTTATTTCTGTACATCTAACTGTGGACAACTAGTTGTAGGTTATTAACGAGGACAGCTGACTTAATAAACTTAAAACATCAAAATATATTAAAAGTGTTGTAAATATATTTTGAACATACTTTGATATACATGTATATATTGTTATAGGTTCGTGAATCAACCAGTGGCCAAGTCTTACTTCCCGACGAAGTAAAAATCTTTGAAAGTGAGTTATAGTCCCACTTTTAAAATCTAATATTTTTGGGATGAGAATACATGCAGGTTTTATAAATGATTTACAAAATAGACACAAGTACGTGAAACTACATTCTATGGTTGAATTATCGAAATCAAATATGCCCCTTTTTATTAAGTCTGGTAATCTAAGAATTAGGGAACAGACACCCTAATTGACGCGAATCCTAAAGATAGATCTATTGGGCCTAACAAACCCCATCCAAAGTACCGGATGCTTTAGTACTTCGAAATTTATATCATATCCGAAGGGTGTCCCGGAATGATGGGGATATTGTTATATATGCATCTTGTTAATGTCGGTTACCAGGTGTTCACCATATGAATGATTTTTATCTCTATGTATGGGATGTGTATTGAAATATGAAATCTTGTGGTCTATTATTATGATTTGATATATATATAGGTTAAACCTATAACTCACCAACATTTTTGTTGACGTTTAAAGCATGTTTATTCTCAGGTGAATACTAAGAGCTTCCGCTGTTGCATACTAAAATAAGGACAAGATTTGGAGTCCATGTTTGTATGATATTGTGTAAAAACTGCATTCAAGAAACTTATTTTGTTGTAACATATTTGTATTGTAAACCATTATGTAATGGTCGTGTGTAAACAGGATATTTAAGATTATCATTATTTGATAATCTACGTAAAGCTTTTTAAACCTTTATTGATGAAATAAAGGTTATGGTTTGTTTTAAAATGAATGCAGTCTTTGAAAAACGTCTCATATAGAGGTCAAAACCTCGCAACGAAATCAATTAATATGGAACGTTTTTAATCAATAAGAACGGGACATTTCAGTTGGTATCCGAGCGTTGGTCTTAGAGAACCGGAATTTTGCATTAGTGTGTCTTATCGAGTTTGTTAGGATGCATTAGTGAGTCTGGACTTCGACCGTGTTTACTTGAAAAATGATTGCTTAACAAATTTTGTTGGAAACTATATATTTTTAACATGTGAATATTATGTGATATATTAATCTCTTAACGCGTTTGATATTATGTGATAGATGTCTACCTCTAGAACAAGTCCCATTGACTCACCTAATAATAATGAAGAGTCAAATGTAAATTGGAATGATTCGTGGACTGATTCACAAGTTCCCGAAGAGGAACCGGAAGAAGAGTCGGAACCGGAAGAAGAATCGGAACCGGAAGAAGAATCGGAACCGGATGAAGAAATAGAACCAGTGGGGGAATTAATAAAACGGTTAAGTAAAAGAAAATCCTCAACCAACCGACCAAGGTTAATTATGGTCAATGGTGTTTCCGCCAAGGAAGCAAAATATTGGGAGGATTACCAATTCTCCGATGAATCGGATTCCGACGAGAATTCCGATGATGTTATAGAAATTACCCCAACTGAATTTAAAAAGGCAAAAGAAAATAATAAGGGAAAGGGCATAAAAATAGAGAAATCTAATTCCAACCCCGATGAACTTTATATGTATCGTCAACCCCCGAAGTCCTTAAGTTGTAACAATGACCCGGGAACCTCTAAACCACCAGGTTTTTCTAAACCAATGTGGATAACGACGGCTCGTATTAGGGGAAAATCATATATCCCTAGAAACTTGGCAAAACGAACCAAAACCGAAGAAGAAGAAACAAGCAAGTCGGAATAAGATAGTTGTATTCATGTGGTGTAATATATGTAATATAGTGTGCTTATGTTTTATGATATATGTAAAAATTGCTTGTATTAATAAGTATTATTTTTTATGAATCTAACTCTTGTCTATTTTACAGTATAAAAACGCAAAATGGATAGACAACCCAATATTTTAAGAGACCTACCCGGAGACATGATTGATGAAATCTTGTCTAGAGTCGGTCAGAATTCCTCGGCACAACTATTTAAGGCGAGATCAGTTTGTAAGACATTCGAAGAACGTTCCAAGAATGTCTTGGTTTATAAGAGACTTTCGTTTGAAAGATGGGGGATATCACATTGGGAAACCCATAAGTTACGATGTGTTTACTTTGACGCATATATTGCAGGGAACCCAAATGCTATTTTACGCAATGGGTTAAGAAATTATTTTGACTCAATATATTCGAATATTGGACTTCGTGATTTAGAAAAAGCGGCTAACATGCAACATAAAGAAGCATGTTATGCTTACGGATTAGTAATGTTCGCTTCTCACCAAAGTGAGAACAAGAACATCGGGCTACAACTATTAAACAAAACGTTCCCACAAGTGACGGAGTCGGTAATTGGGGTAAGAAATGAGGTTTTTAGATTGTTACGGGACTGTTGGACATTACGTAACCCTCGTCCCTTTGACGACGTTACAACACGCTGTCTTATCAACGGCCATAACGGTTATGTTGCACAAGACCAAGGATGGGAAGTAGTCCTAGTAAAACCAGAATGCATGACTTGTTTCTGGACGTATGAATTACGTGTCTTTATTGCCTTTGCTGAACGACTTGTGTACTAGCTAGAATTATCTTCACAACTATCTTGTATCAAAGTTATTGTGTGCTATATTTCATGCTTTATGTAAAATAAGCTGTATTGTAAGTTTGTAAAATATTGTATAAAAGTTTGAACGCGAAATATTATTATAATCAGTTTTTCATATAGAATTGTAGTAGTTGAATTGTATATTAGCTACTAAGTATGAACTTAACGGGTAGGTACTACCCGAATTTAAACTTATAAAACGCTAATATGAAGAAAAAGCTTTTATAAATGAGTTCATATTATGCTACGAAATACTATTAACTACTCTTAATATTCTGTATGATTAACTTGTTCCATTTGACTATTTTGAAGGAAATGGCACCGACTACTCGACACACCGTGAATATGAATGAAGAGGAATTCCGTACTTTTCTAGCTTCAAACATAGCCGCAGTACAGGCTGCGCTACATACCAACAATAACCTTGGATCTAGCAGTACAGGAAATCGTGTAGGATGCACCTACAAAGAATTCACTGCCTGCAAACCTTTGGAATTTGATGGAACCGAAGGACCGATCGGATTGAAACGGTGGACCGAGAAGGTCGAATCGGTGTTTGCCATAAGTAAGTGTACTGAAGAGGACAAAGTGAAGTACGCTACACATACCTTCACAGGTTCTGCATTAACATGGTGGAATACCTATCTAGAGCAAGTGGGACAAGACGATGCGTACGCACTACCGTGGTCAGCATTCAAGCACTTGATGAACGAGAAGTACCGTCCCAGAACCGAGGTCAATAAACTCAAGACAGAACTTAGAGGGTTACGAACCCAAGGATTTGATATTACCACGTACGAAAGACGATTCACAGAATTGTGCCTATTGTGTCCGGGAGCATTCGAAGATGAGGAAGAGAAGATCGACGCGTTTGTGAAAGGATTACTATGAAGACCCGTCCTAATCCATCCGGACGAAGTCCATATCGATTATAAACGATTCACAACAGTTGATTACATCGCGAGGTACTTGACCTCTATATGATACATTTTACAAACATTGCATTCGTTTTTGAAAAGACAATCTTTCATTACATCGAAAGTTGACAACATGCATACCATTTCGTAATATATCTTACTATAATTGACTTAATAATAATCTTGATGAACTCAACGACTCGAATGCAACGTCTTTTGAAATATGTCATGAATGACTCCAATTAATATCTCTAAGATGAGCAAATGCACAGCGGAAGATTCCTTTCATACCTGAGAATGAACATGCTTTAAAGTGTCAACCAAAAGGTTGGTGAGTTCATTAGTTTAACATAAATAATCATTTCATAATTTTAATAGACCACAAGATTTCATGTTTCCATTTCTCATAAACATACGTCCCATGCATAGAGACAAAAATATCATTCATATGGATTGAACACCTGGTAACCGACATTCACAATTTGTATATAAGAATATCCCCATCATTCCGGGATCCTCCTTCGGACATGATATAAATTTCGAAGTACTAAAGCATCCGGTACTTTGGATGGGGCTTGTTGGGCCCGATAGATCTATCTTTAGGATTCGCGTCAATTAGGGTGTCTGTTCCCTAATTCTTAGATTACCAGACTTAATAAAAAGGGGCATATTCATTTTCGATCATTCAACCATATAATGTAGTTTTGATTACTTGTGTCTATTTCGTAAAAATATTTATAAAAATTGTGCATGTATTCTCAGCCAAAAAATATAAAGGGTAAAAAGGTAAATGAAACTCACGCATATAAATATTGTAAAACAGTTAATAAAGCATTTGCATGTATTCTCAGCCCAAAAACGTAAAGAGTAAAAAGGGCAAATGAAACTCACGCATATAAATATTGTAAAACAGTTAATAAAGCATTTGCATGTATTCTCAGCTCAAAAATGTAATGAGTAAAAAAGGCAAATGAAACTCACGCATATAAATATTGTAAAACAGTTATTAAAACAGTGCATGTATTCTCAGTCCCAAAGATGTAAAGAGTAAAAGGGAAATGAAACTCACGCATATAAATATTGTAAAACAGTTAATAAAGCATTTGTATGTATTCTCAGCTCAAAAATGTAATGAGTAAAAAAAGGCAAATGAAACTCACGCATATAAATATTGTAAAACAGTTATTAAAACAGTGCATGTATTCTCAGTCCCAAAGATGTAAAGAGTAAAAGGGAAATGAAACTCACCATACGATATTTTGTAGTAAAAATATGCATACGACTGAACTAAACAATGCAAGGTTGGCCTCGGATTCACGAACCTCAAAGAAGTAGCCCTTAAAAGAAAAAATGCCCAAATCCGGGTTTGAACCTGCGACCTCCCGCTAACCCTATAACAAACCAAACCACTCCTCCAACCTCGCCTTTCTGATTAAACTCATATTTATTTTTTATATAACCATCATTCCTCTATCATTCGGCCCAATCATAAATTTGAAATATGTCTCGGCCCAATGGAAAACACAACCCAACAGGCTCAAACAATCACAAGAGCCCAGCTCTAAAAAAATATATTCAGTCACCTTGTCTAGTTTCGAACCTGGGACCACCTTTTGTATAATACAAATACCCCTAACCACTTGAGCTAATCTGTTTTTCTGTTTAGTACATGGATTAAAATTCATATAACCCTTCTAACAGTATGTTCCTCTTCTTCTTCTTGAAACCCATCGTAATCATCTTCCTTGACATTTCACTGAAATATGATCATAACGAAATCATCATTTCATTATCTAACCCACATCATTATCATAATCATAATCTAATCATAATTCTTAATCTAATCACTAACCTAATCTTCAACATAATCTAGTCATTATTATCGTAGCATCCTTATTCTTACCAACGAACCCGTTTATTATACTAACGCCATCATGTATGATCTTCATCATTATTATTTATCATCATCATCACAATATCTAATAGTCGTTATCATCTATCATAATCAAAATCTTAATCAAACCTCCTCGTTCATGATATCATTATTATCAACCTTATAAATGAAAAATATAAAAAATAAATATACAAACGTGCCTATCTTGGTCGGCCATGAGCTGGACCCTTTCCCACATCTCGGATTCTTTTATAAAACCTTTTATAGAATCTTCACTTTTGCTGTTCAATTTCCCATTGTTTAATTGCATTGCCCATTTCTTTAATGAACTAAAGTTTCCCCCACTAATGAATATGAGAATAAGTGGGGTTTTTGCTTAAAAACTTGTCGACCAAAACAAGTATAGGAGCACTTTTAATATAACTTTTATTATCTCAATCATTTTACCCTCAATTATTATCACATACAATATCAATTTAGTCACCTTTTAAATATAATCCCACGACTTCATTGATGATGGATTTACGAGCAAAGAAAGAAAAAAGAAAAATCAGCAAAGCTTGTGGGTTCTTGTTCATTTTACGGTAGCAAACACAAAAAAAAATTCTTGGTGGTGGTCGTTCGTGAGTTTCTTTGGCCATGTTCCCATAATTGTGAGCTGTGTTGGGATAGTCAAGACCGAGGCACCGTTCGTTTATAATGAGTTCCTTTTGTTGCTGCATAATGGTTGTAGGTGTGTGGGTTGTTTTAACCGTAGCATCAACAACAAAAGAAACAATCGCAGATGTGGGTTTAATTGTCTTGGTGTATCACGAAAAAAAAAAAAAAAATTAGAAACCGAAGGTGGTTGTAGAAATAGGAGAAAGTAAGAGATGGTATTTGGTTTGATGATGATTGATAATAACGATAATAGATGGTTGTTATGGTGTGTTTGATGGTTTTTTTTTCCCCGACCAAACTGTTTAACCGGATGATGATGATGATGATGTTCGTTGGTATGATAGAGTGGTCTCACTTAAGTAGAGAGGAGAGGAAAACTAAGATATTGATGATATCGTGATGGCTCTTGTTGTGTTCAAAGAATAAGAAAAAAATTGGAAGGAGTTTGTAGGTTGCTTCTATGGTGGTGATAAGAAGTGGAATGCCTTCCCTTATCAACTTCTAGTGATCGATTACACAATAATTATGGTCGACATCAGTTACATAGACAAAGAAAAGAAACAAAAAAATAAGTTAAAAAGCAGATAGAAAGATTACCTAATCGTACTACTGATAGGGATAAAAATCAATTTGGAAGACAAAAACAAAATTAGATTACAGTTGAAAGTAATGTGTAACAGATTACACAGTCTCCTTTTCAAGTTTATAAATTTTATATATTTAATATCAATAATTATTCAATATATTATTTATAATGTTAATACTTATTAATTATACTAATAATACTGATTAATACTAATAAAATTACTAATATTATTTATGATAAAAGAAAATAGTTTGTATTATTTCTTAGTATTAATAGTTATAATAATATTACAGATATAATAAAAATATCGGATTAATACACCATAATAATAAATGTAAAGGTAGTAAGTTTAACAAAAATAATACTAATGATAATAATAATTCATAATAATTATAATTCTTAATGGTAATGGTAATAATAATATGTAATGATAACACTAATAATACTAATAATATCTATAATATTGATACCTAATAATAACAATAATAATAATTGATAATATTCAAATTAAAATTATAATATATGCATAAAACTAATATTGGTGTTGATATTTGTATCCATAATGAAAGTAATAATGACAATATAACAACTAAAATTAAACTTGCAACATCATTTAATATATTAATCTTTCATTTCATTAATTATGTAATACTTATAATATATTCGAATATTTAATATTTATATACATATATAGATTCATTTTAAAATAACAACTTTATTATTATCGTTTACTAGTTTACAATTAAATCATATATCATCCTATATTTCAATTTGATATATATATATATATATATATATATATATATATATATATATATATTTATATATATTTTTATTTATAAAAGTATCAGTTTACAATTAGTTGTTCGTGAATCGTCGGGAATAGTCAAAGGTCAAATGCATTCATATAAACTGTTCCAAAGTTTTTGAGACTCAACATTACAGACTTTTCTTATCGTGTCGAAATCATATAAAGATTAAGTTTAAATTTGGTCAGAAATTTCCGGGTCGTCACAGTACCTACCCGTTAAAGAAATTTCGTCCCGAAATTTGAGTAAGGTGGTCATGGCTAACAATGAAAATATTTTCATGACGAATATGAGTTGATAAATAGAGTTTTATCATCATTGAGTAATGTGGATAAAACAATTCAATTATTCGAAGGGTACGAATGAAGTTATCACAAAAGAGTGAGATGAAGAAATAAAGATTCATCTTAACTTTTGATGTAGTCATGGTTGAATTCCGAAATT
This sequence comes from Rutidosis leptorrhynchoides, assembly GCF_046630445.1. NCBI lineage: Eukaryota > Viridiplantae > Streptophyta > Magnoliopsida > Asterales > Asteraceae > Rutidosis > Rutidosis leptorrhynchoides. The sequence continues at coordinate 154,357,566 of NC_092341.1, read as the reverse complement.
CAAGGGATTTAAAGAAAATCTTCGAAATCTAAAAGATTTGATTCTTCGGCGAGTAAGGAAATTAAGATCTCCTTTGATTAAATGCAGTAATCTATTTCGATTGCTCGATCGGATGTCTCTCTATAAATCCACCCTCTTCGTTTGCTTTATATTTTGGAGTTCCATACTTTTATTTTCTCTTTCCAACTTTAAGTCAAGCGAATATTGGTCCAGAATTTTGTATGTATAGAGTTTCGAATGAACATGACTAATGTTCTAAGAGTGAAATTTTAATAGCACGATCTTGATTGGTTAAATTACCAGAGCCCCTGAGGATGGAACTATCAAGTATATATTTTCTTGATATGTTCAGAGGTTAAGTAGAATAAAAGAGTTATGTAACATGGTTCATGATAAAGGTATGATCTGTGATCCTTTATCACGTCCATTAGAAACTCAGCATGACTTACTGTAATATAATCATGTTAGCCAAGCGCCATTATATTATACTAACTCATGCTTCAATTTCCAACACTTCTCCACAATTCATTCATAATTTATACTTAGATTTTCCGGAAGTTTCCAGGATAATGGAATACAGAAAACACAAAGAGGTAGATAATTTCGGACAAGAATATTTATGAAAATATCCTCAGAAATATCAAAGATATTTATGATGATATTTTAGAATTTCTAAGTTCGGATGTTGATGAAGAAGAATTTTCCGCAAGATTTTAACATGACTTCGGAGCAAGATATTCTCTAAAGGTTTCATCGGATACAAAATCATCTGGATTCTTTGAATATAGGGTTTGGTTCTTGTATTTGTCCTCGGTCTCCTTCAGGGTTAGCTCAATCCGTTTTTCAGTACCAAATTTTCTATCGAGCGTTCCCAACATTCCATTCTTTATTATCACACTTTTGGTCGTTTAGACCATCTACAATTTTTCTGTTTCCTCTGCATTTAATGCTACGATATCTGAATCATCGGTTATCAATCCGAGGTGGTTTCAGGAGAATTGTGTTTTTAGATGATTAAACGCTAATGGTAATATGGTGGAATATAAAAGGTTCCTAAGTAACAATAAAAGAGGACGCATATAAATCAAGGTTATAATAAGGTTATTTCGAACGAAAAGTCAAAATTGACTTGCTGGAGCTGTGACAAAACTGGCTAATTTGGAGAAGGATTGTAATGTTATTTTCGGTAATAACAACACTAAAGGAATTAGCACAGCTACGTGTTAAACGTTTACTCAGTTTCTGAGAGTTTTCTGGTGCATAACTATATGTATCAATCTTTTCTTTCGTAGATGAAGTGCGGTTGGTTCATCCTCTCGATTGAGGTGTTTTCAAGAATCATGAAAAGTTTGAAAGCAGATTTTAATCGTCAAAATATAAATGAGGTTTAAGATGAAATCAAGTGGCAAACTTGAAGAAATGTTTAATTTCATATTTTATAATCAATATTTTAATTCATTTTAATTGTCCAATGTCATTAGTCCACAGTCGATAGTCCACAGTTAACAGTCCAATAATTCATATATAATTTAATATATAATATTCGAATAAATTAATACGTATCGTGACCCGTGTACATGTCTCAGACTCGATCACAATTCAAATTATATATATTATTGTGGAATTAACCTCAACCCTGTATAGAGAACTCGTTCATTACTGCATATAGAGTGTCTATGGTTATTCCAAATAATATATATAAATGCGTCGATATGATATGTCAAAACCTTGTATACGTGTCCCGATATTTAAAGTGCGTAAAATGAATAACAGAAATTAAATAATGATAATTAAAGTGCGTAAAGTAAATAATAGAATTTAAATGACGATAAATAAAATTGCGAGAATGTAAATTGCGATAATTAAATTGCGATAAATAAAATGTAATCAGTTAACTAGGAACAATTAGTTAGTAACAGTTAGCGTGTATTCTTAACAAAATTTCTCATAGTTAATTTGTTTGTTTCTAACAAATTTTATTTTGTCCAATGTTTTCTTCATTATGCCACTTGTTGGATTCTAATAGGTAAAAATTCGAATATGAAATTGAGTGAAAATGATTATTCTGCGATGAACGGATACGTATATCTGTGGATGTAAGTAGGATAGTAAACGACTGTTGAATCAGCTTGAAGAATGTACAGTGTAACTTATTGATGCGAAATCTGAATATTCCTCGGGTATTACCTACCCGTTAAAATATTTTCACAATTAACACTTTGTACAAAAGAATTTTTAATTACAATCCTTATGAAAATATATATATATATATATATTTTCTTCAGATGTAATCATGGATTTAATGAGTCAATATGATATTAGACTCATTTGATTTACCATTAGAATAAGAATATATAATCTCTAAAATATTAGAGATTATATAATCGCCATGTCGAACGAAGATAAATGATGTAGAACGATTCGTGGAACGATAATTATACTCGAGGTACAGAATGAGATGTTGGGGCATGGATTGTTGATAGTACTGGTGCTGTTATTGATGGTAATGTTGGTGCCGGTGATGTTGCTGAAGCTGGTAGATTTTGCACCATATTCTCCAAATTGATTACTCGAGCATGAAGTTCGCTAACTTCTTCTATTATTCCAGGACGATTGTCGGTCAGAACGAGCGGATGAAAAAGGTTTAGAATTTTAGATAGAATATAGTCGTGGCGAGATATTCGGAAAATGAGTATGAGAATAATGTTTCGAATGATTTCGCCGGTAAGTGCTTCAGGTTCTTCGCCAAGAGTGCAGGTTGGTGGGTGAAAAGGATCGCCTTCTTCTCGTCTCCATCGATTAACTCGACTACGAACCCATCAGATGAATTGGGGATGGCTGATTGATTGATTCATCCTGGTGATACTGCTTTCGGAGCTTAGGTGAAACTCCATATCGGAATAGCTGTCGAAATCCGAGGAATTCGAACTGGTTGAGGGATTTATCTCGTACGATCAGATGAAGAATTTTCGATAAGAAATAGATTTTAGGATGTAGATTAGTACCCTGCAATACATAATTTACATATGCATATAAAATACTAAAATCTCATAAATTACGGAGGAATCTACGGAAGCTATCAGACAAAGTCTACAGTAACAGATATGCTAAGATATGAATTAGCAGATAGACTAAGATACGAATCTTGTCTATACACTAGTCATGCAATCATTGCAGTAAGATGTGTCTAGACTAAGAATGCTAAGCAGGTAATTTCTTAAGGATGATATGTAGATGATTTCCGACAAAAATGATAAGCAAAACTTTTGACATGCAGACACGGTCGAAGTCCAGACTCACTAATGCATCCTAACAACTATCAGTTAGACATACTAATGCAAGACCTGGTTCGCTAAGACCACCGCTCTGATACCAACTGTGAAGACCCGTCCTAATCCATCCAGACGAAGTCCATATCGATTATAAACGATTCACAACAGTTGATTACATCGCGAGGTACTTGACCTCTATATGATACATTTTACAAACATTGCATTCGTTTTTGAAAAGACAATCTTTCATTACATCGAAAGTTGACAACATGCATACCATTTCGTAATATATCTTACTATAATTGACTTAATAATAATCTTGATGAACTCAACGACTCGAATGCAACGTCTTTTGAAATATGTCATGAATGACTCCAATTAATATCTCTAAGATGAGCAAATGCACAGCGGAAGATTCCTTTCGTACCTGAGAATGAACATGCTTTAAAGTGTCAACCAAAAGGTTGGTGAGTTCATTAGTTTAACATAAATAATCATTTCATAATTTTAATAGACCACAAGATTTCATGTTTCCATTTCTCATAAACATACGCCCCATGCATAGAGACAAAAATATCATTCATATGGATTGAACACCTGGTAACCGACATTCACAATTTGTATATAAGAATATCCCCATCATTCCGGGATCCTCCTTCGGACATGATATAAATTTCGAAGTACTAAAGCATCCGGTACTTTGGATGGGGCTTGTTGGGCCCGATAGATCTATCTTTAGGATTCGCGTCAATTAGGGTGTCTGTTCCCTAATTCTTAGATTACCAGACTTAATAAAAAGGGGCATATTCATTTTCGATCATTCAACCATATAATGTAGTTTTGATTACTTGTGTCTATTTCGTAAAAATATTTATAAAAATTGTGCATGTATTCTCAGCCAAAAAATATAAAGGGTAAAAAGGTAAATGAAACTCACGCATATAAATATTGTAAAACAGTTAATAAAGCATTTGCATGTATTCTCAGCCCAAAAACGTAAAGAGTAAAAAGGGCAAATGAAACTCACGCATATAAATATTGTAAAACAGTTAATAAAGCATTTGCATGTATTCTCAGCTCAAAAATGTAATGAGTAAAAAAAGGCAAATGAAACTCACGCATATAAATATTGTAAAACAGTTATTAAAACAGTGCATGTATTCTCAGTCCCAAAGATGTAAAGAGTAAAAGGGAAATGAAACTCACGCATATAAATATTGTAAAACAGTTAATAATGCATTTGTATGTATTCTCAGCTCAAAAATGTAATGAGTAAAAAAAGGCAAATGAAACTCACGCATATAAATATTGTAAAACAGTTATTAAAACAGTGCATGTATTCTCAGTCCCAAAGATGTAAAGAGTAAAAGGGAAATGAAACTCACCATACGATATTTTGTAGTAAAAATATGCATACGACTGAACTAAACAATGCAAGGTTGGCCTCGGATTCACGAACCTCAAAGAAGTAGCCCTTAAAAGAAAAAATGCCCAAATCCGGGTTTGAACCTGCGACCTCCCGCTAACCCTATAACAAACCAAACCACTCCTCCAACCTCGCCTTTCTGATTAAACTCATATTTATTTTTTATATAACCATCATTCCTCTATCATTCGGCCCAATCATAAATTTGAAATATGTCTCGGCCCAATGGAAAACACAACCCAACAGGCTCAAACAATCACAAGAGCCCAGCTCTAAAAAAATATATTCAGTCACCTTGTCTAGTTTCGAACCTGGGACCACCTTTTGTATAACACAAATACCCCTAACCACTTGAGCTAATCTGTTTTTCTGTTTAGTACATGGATTAAAATTCATATAACCCTTCTAACAGTATGTTCCTCTTCTTCTTCTTGAAACCCATCGTAATCATCTTCCTTGACATTTCACTGAAATATGATCATCACGAAATCATCATTTCATTATCTAACCCACATCATTATCATAATCATAATCTAATCATAATTCTTAATCTAATCACTAACCTAATCTTCAACATAATCTAGTCATTATTATCGTAGCATCCTTATTCTTACCAACGAACCCGTTTATTATACTAACGCCATCATGTATGATCTTCATCATTATTATTTATCATCATCATCACAATATCTAATAGTCGTTATCATCTATCATAATCAAAATCTTAATCAAACCTCCTCGTTCATGATATCATTATTATCAACCTTATAAATGAAAAATATAAAAAATAAATATACAAACGTGCCTATCTTGGTCGGCCATGAGCTGGACCCTTTCCCACATCTCGGATTCTTTTATAAAACCTTTTATAGAATCTTCACTTTTGCTGTTCAATTTCCCATTGTTTAATTGCATTGCCCATTTCTTTAATGAACTAAAGTTTCCCCCACTAATGAATATGAGAATAAGTGGGGTTTTTGCTTAAAAACTTGTCGACCAAAACAAGTATAGGAGCACTTTTAATATAACTTTTATTATCTCAATCATTTTACCCTCAATTATTATCACATACAATATCAATTTAGTCACCTTTTAAATATAATCCCACGACTTCATTGATGATGGATTTACGAGCAAAGAAAGAAAAAAGAAAAATCAGCAAAGCTTGTGGGTTCTTGTTCATTTTACGGTAGCAAACACAAAAAAAAATTCTTGGTGGTGGTCGTTCGTGAGTTTCTTTGGCCATGTTCCCATAATTGTGAGCTGTGTTGGGATAGTCAAGACCGAGGCACCGTTCGTTTATAATGAGTTCCTTTTGTTGCTGCATAATGGTTGTAGGTGTGTGGGTTGTTTTAACCGTAGCATCAACAACAAAAGAAACAATCGCAGATGTGGGTTTAATTGTCTTGGTGTATCACGAAAAAAAAAAAAAAATTAGAAACCGAAGGTGGTTGTAGAAATAGGAGAAAGTAAGAGATGGTATTTGGTTTGATGATGATTGATAATAACGATAATAGATGGTTGTTATGGTGTGTTTGATGGTTTTTTTTTTTCCCCGACCAAACTGTTTAACCGGATGATGATGATGATGATGTTCGTTGGTATGATAGAGTGGTCTCACTTAAGTAGAGAGGAGAGGAAAACTAAGATATTGATGATATCGTGATGGCTCTTGTTGTGTTCAAAGAATAAGAAAAAAATTGGAAGGAGTTTGTAGGTTGCTTCTATGGTGGTGATAAGAAGTGGAATGCCTTCCCTTATCAACTTCTAGTGATCGATTACACAATAATTATGGTCGACATCAGTTACATAGACAAAGAAAAGAAACAAAAAAATAAGTTAAAAAGCAGATAGAAAGATTACCTAATCGTACTACTGATAGGGATAAAAATCAATTTGGAAGACAAAAACAAAATTAGATTACAGTTGAAAGTAATGTGTAACAGATTACACAGTCTCCTTTTCAAGTTTATAAATTTTATATATTTAATATCAATAATTATTCAATATATTATTTATAATGTTAATACTTATTAATTATACTAATAATACTGATTAATACTAATAAAATTACTAATATTATTTATGATAAAAGAAAATAGTTTGTATTATTTCTTAGTATTAATAGTTATAATAATATTACAGATATAATAAAAATATCGGATTAATACACCATAATAATAAATGTAAAGGTAGTAAGTTTAACAAAAATAATACTAATGATAATAATAATTCATAATAATTATAATTCTTAATGGTAATGGTAATAATAATATGTAATGATAACACTAATAATACTAATAATATCTATAATATTGATACCTAATAATAACAATAATAATAATTGATAATATTCAAATTAAAATTATAATATATGCATAAAACTAATATTGGTGTTGATATTTGTATCCATAATGAAAGTAATAATGACAATATAACAACTAAAATTAAACTTGCAACATCATTTAATATATTAATCTTTCATTTCATTAATTATGTAATACTTATAATATATTCGAATATTTAATATTTATATACATATATAGATTCATTTTAAAATAACAACTTTATTATTATCGTTTACTAGTTTACAATTAAATCATATATCATCCTATATTTCAATTTGATATATATATATATATATATATATATATATTTATATATATTTTTATTTATAAAAGTATCAGTTTACAATTAGTTGTTCGTGAATCGTCGGGAATAGTCAAAGGTCAAATGCATTCATATAAACTGTTCCAAAGTTTTTGAGACTCAACATTACAGACTTTTCTTATCGTGTCGAAATCATATAAAGATTAAGTTTAAATTTGGTCAGAAATTTCCGGGTCGTCACAGTACCTACCCGTTAAAGAAATTTCGTCCCGAAATTTGAGTAAGGTGGTCATGGCTAACAATGAAAATATTTTCATGACGAATATGAGTTGATAAATAGAGTTTTATCATCATTGAGTAATGTGGATAAAACAATTCAATTATTCGAAGGGTACGAATGAAGTTATCACAAAAGAGTGAGATGAAGAAATAAAGATTCATCTTAACTTTTGATGTAGTCATGGTTGAATTCCGAAATTCAAGGGATTTAAAGAAAATCTTCGAAATCTAAAAGATTTGATTCTTCGGCGAGTAAGGAAATTAAGATCTCCTTTGATTAAATGCAGTAATCTATTTCGATTGCTCGATCGGATGTCTCTCTATAAATCCACCCTCTTCGTTTGCTTTATATTTTGGAGTTCCATACTTTTATTTTCTCTTTCCAACTTTAAGTCAAGCGAATATTGGTCCAGAATTTTGTATGTATAGAGTTTCGAATGAACATGACTAATGTTCTAAGAGTGAAATTTTAATAGCACGATCTTGATTGGTTAAATTACCAGAGCCCCTGAGGATGGAACTATCAAGTATATATTTTCTTGATATGTTCAGAGGTTAAGTAGAATAAAAGAGTTATGTAACATGGTTCATGATAAAGGTATGATCTGTGATCCTTTATCACGTCCATTAGAAACTCAGCATGACTTACTGTAATATAATCATGTTAGCCAAGCGCCATTATATTATACTAACTCATGCTTCAATTTCCAACACTTCTCCACAATTCATTCATAATTTATACTTAGATTTTCCGGAAGTTTCCAGGATAATGGAATACAGAAAACACAAAGAGGTAGATAATTTCGGACAAGAATATTTATGAAAATATCCTCAGAAATATCAAAGATATTTATGATGATATTTTAGAATTTCTAAGTTCGGATGTTGATGAAGAAGAATTTTCCGCAAGATTTTAACATGACTTCGGAGCAAGATATGCCAAAGGTGTGAAAAGTATCACTCGGGGTTCTGCACCAAATTTTGCAACAAGTGTAAAAGAAATGGTCATAGCGCGGCGAAGTGTGATGTCTACGGACCAGGGGTTAACAGAACGAAAGGAACAAATGGTGTCGGAACGAGTAATGGCGGAGCAAGTAGTGTCGGAGCAAGTTATGCCAATATAGTTTGTTATAAATGTGGAAAACCGGGCCACATTATTAGAAATTTCCCGAACCAGGAGAACACGAATGGACAAGGCCGCGGAAGAGTTTTCAATATTAATGCGGCAGAGGCACAGGAAGACCCGGAGCTTGTTACGGGTACGTTTCTTATTGACAATAAATCTGCTTACGTTTTATTTGATTCGGGTGTGGATAGAAGCTATATGAGTAGAGATTTTTGTGCTAAATTAAGTTGTCCATTGACGCCTTTGGATAGTAAATTTTTACTTGAATTAGCAAATGGTAAATTAATTTCAGCAGATAATATATGTCGGAATCGAGAAATTAAACTGGTTAGCGAAACATTTAAGATTGATTTGATACCAGTAGAGTTAGGGAGTTTTGATGTGATAATCGGTATGGACTGGTTGAAAGAAGTGAAAGCAGAGATCGTTTGTTACAAAAATGCAATTCGCATTATACGAGCAAAAGGAAAACCCTTAATGGTGTACGGAGAAAAGGGCAACACGAAGCTACATCTTATTAGTAATTTGAAGGCACAAAAACTAATAAGAAAAGGTTGCTATGCTGTTCTAGCACACGTCGAGAAAGTACAAACTGAAGAAAAGAGCATCAATGATGTTCCCATCGCAAAAGAATTTTCCGATGTATTTCCGAAAGAATTACCGGGATTACCCCCACATCGATCCGTTGAATTTCAAATAGATCTTGTACCAGGAGCTGCACCAATAGCTCGTGCTCCTTATAGACTCGCACCCAGCGAGATGAAAGAACTACAAAGCCAATTACAAGAACTTTTAGAGCGTGGTTTCATTCGACCAAGCACATCACCGTGGGGAGCTCCTGTTTTGTTTGTCAAGAAGAAAGATGGTACATTCAGGTTGTGTATCGACTACCGAGAGTTGAACAAACTTACCATCAAGAACCGCTACCCACTACCGAGAATCGACGACTTATTTGATCAACTACAAGGCTCATCTGTTTATTCAAAGATTGACTTACGTTCCGGGTATCATCAAATGCGGGTGAAAGAAGATGATATTCCAAAGACTGCTTTCAGAACACGTTACGGTCATTACGAGTTTATGGTCATGCCGTTTGGTTTAACTAATGCACCAGCTGTGTTCATGGACCTTATGAACCGAGTGTGTGGACCATACCTTGACAAGTTTGTCATTGTTTTCATTGATGACATACTTATTTACTCAAAGAATGACCAAGAACACGGTGAACATTTGAGAAAGGTGTTAGAAGTATTGAGGAAGGAAGAATTGTACGCTAAGTTTTCAAAGTGTGCATTTTGGTTGGAAGAAGTTCAATTCCTCGGTCACATAGTGAACAAAGAAGGTATTAAGGTGGATCCGGCAAAGATAGAAACTGTTGAAAAGTGGGAAACCCCGAAAACTCCGAAACACATACGCCAGTTTTTAGGACTAGCTGGTTACTACAGAAGGTTCATCCAAGACTTTTCCAGAATAGCAAAACCCTTGACTGCATTAACGCATAAAGGGAAGAAATTTGAATGGAATGATGAACAAGAGAAAGCATTTCAGTTATTGAAGAAAAAGCTAACTACGGCACCTATATTGTCATTGCCTGAAGGGAATGATGATTTTGTGATTTATTGTGACGCATCAAAGCAAGGTCTCGGTTGTGTATTAATGCAACGAACGAAGGTGATTGCTTATGCGTCTAGACAATTGAAGATTCACGAACAAAACTATACGACGCATGATTTGGAATTAGGCGCGGTTGTTTTTGCATTAAAGACTTGGAGGCACTACTTATATGGGGTCAAAAGTATTATATATACCGACCACAAAAGTCTTCAACACATATTTAATCAGAAACAACTGAATATGAGGCAGCGTAGGTGGATTGAATTGTTGAATGATTACGACTTTGAGATTCGTTACCACCCGGGGAAGGCAAATGTGGTAGCTGATGCCTTGAGCAGGAAGGACAGAGAACCCATTCGAGTAAAATCTATGAATATAATGATTCATAATAACCTTACTACTCAAATAAAGGAGGCGCAACAAGGAGTTTTAAAAGAGGGAAATTTAAAGGATGAAATACCCAAGGGATCGGAGAAGCATCTTAATATTCAGGAAGATGGAACCCGGTATAGGGCTGAAAGGATTTGGGTACCAAAATTTGGAGATATGAGAGAAATGGTACTTAGAGAAGCTCATAAAACCAGATACTCAATACATCCTGGAACGGGGAAGATGTACAAGGATCTCAAGAAACATTTTTGGTGGCCGGGTATGAAAGCCGATGTTGCTAAATATGTAGGAGAATGTTTGACGTGTTCTAAGGTCAAAGCTGAGCATCAGAAACCATCAGGTCTACTTCAACAACCCGAAATCCCGGAATGGAAATGGGAAAACATTACCATGGATTTCATCACTAAATTGCCAAGGACTGCAAGTGGTTTTGATACTATTTGGGTAATAGTTGATCGTCTCACCAAATCAGCACACTTCCTGCCAATAAGAGAAGATGACAAGATGGAGAAGTTAGCACGACTGTATTTGAAGGAAGTCGTCTCCAGACATGGAATACCAATCTCTATTATCTCTGATAGGGATGGCAGATTTATTTCAAGATTCTGGCAGACATTACAGCAAGCATTAGGAACTCGTCTAGACATGAGTACTGCCTATCATCCACAAACTGATAGGCAGAGCGAAAGGACGATACAAACGCTTGAAGACATGCTACGAGCATGTGTTATTGATTTCGGAAACAGTTGGGATCGACATCTACCGTTAGCAGAATTTTCCTACAACAACAGCTACCATTCAAGCATTGAGATGGCGCCGTTTGAAGCACTTTATGGTAGAAAGTGCAGGTCTCCAATTTGTTGGAGTGAAGTGGGGGATAGACAGATTACGGGTCCGGAGATTATACAAGAAACTACCGAGAAGATCATCCAAATTCAACAACAGTTGAAAACCGCCCAAAGTCGACAAAAGAGCTACGCTGACATTAAAAGAAAAGATATAGAATTTGAAATTGGAGAGATGGTCATGCTTAAAGTTGCACCTTGGAAAGGCGTTGTTCGATTTGGTAAACGAGGGAAATTAAATCCAAGGTATATTGGACCATTCAAGATTATTGATCGTGTTGGACCAGTAGCTTACCGACTAGAGTTACCTCAACAACTCGCGGCTGTACATAACACTTTCCACGTCTCGAATTTGAAGAAATGTTTTGCTAAAGAAGATCTCACTATTCCGTTAGATGAAATCCAAATCAACGAAAAACTTCAATTCATCGAAGAACCCGTCGAAATAATGGATCGTGAGGTTAAAAGACTTAAGCAAAACAAGATAACAATTGTTAAGGTTCGATGGAATGCTCGTAGAGGACCCGAGTTCACCTGGGAGCGTGAAGATCAGATGAAGAAGAAATACCCACATCTATTTCCAGAAGATTCGTCAACACCTTCAACAGCTTAAAATTTCGGGACGAAATTTATTTAACGGGTAGGTACTGTAGTGACCCGAACTTTTCCATGTTTATATATATTAATTGAGATTGATATTTACATGATTAAATGTTTCCAATATGTTAAGCAATCAAATTTGTTAAGACTTGATTAATTGAAATATGTTTCATATAGACAATTGACAACCCAAGTTGACCGGCGATTCACGAACGTTAAAACTTGTAAAAACTATATGATGACATATATATGGATATATATATAGTTAACATGATACTATGATAAGTAAATATATCATTAAGTATATTAACAATGAACTATATATGTAAAAACAATACTACTAACTTAATGATTTTTAAACGAGACATATATGTAACGATTATCGTTGTAAAGACATTTAATGTATATATATCATATTAAGAGATATTCATACATGATAATATCATGATAATATAATAATTTAAAATCTCATTTGATATTATAAACATTGGGTTAACAACATTTAACAAGATCGTTAACCTAAAGGTTTCAAAACAACACTTACATGTAACGACTAACGATGACTTAACGACTCAGTTAAAATGTATATACATGTAGTGTTTTAATATGTATTTATACACTTTTGAAAGACTTCAATACACTTATCAAAATACTTCTACTTAACAAAAATGCTTACAATTACATCCTCGTTCAGTTTCATCAACAATTCTACTCGTATGCACCCGTATTCGTACTCGTACAATACACAGCTTTTAGATGTATGTACTATTGGTATATACACTCCAATGATCAGCTCTTAGCAGCCCATGTGAGTCACCTAACACATGTGGGAACCATCATTTGGCAACTAGCATGAAATATCTCATAAAATTACAAAAATATGAGTAATCATTCATGACTTATTTACATGAAAACAAAATAACATATCCTTTATATCTAATCCATACACCAACGACCAAAAACACCTACAAACACTTTCATTCTTCAATTTTCTTCATCTAATTGATCTCTCTCAAGTTCTATCTTCAAGTTCTAAGTGTTCTTCATAAATTCCAAACGTTCTAGTTTCATAAAATCAAGAATACTTTCAAGTTTGCTAGCTCACTTCCAATCTTGTAAGGTGATCATCCAACCTCAAGAATCTTTGTTTCTTACAGTAGGTTATCATTCTAATACAAGGTAATAATCATATTCAAACTTTGGTTCAATTTCTATAACTATAACAATCTTATTTTAAGTGATGATCTTACTTGAACTTGTTTTCGTGTCATGATTCTGCTTCAAGAACTTCGAGCCATCCAAGGATCCATTGAAGCTAGATCCATTTTTCTCTTTTCCAGTAGGTTTATCCAAGGAACTTAAGGTAGTAATGATGTTCATAACATCATTCGATTCATACATATAAAGCTATCTTATTCGAAGGTTTAAACTTGTAATCACTAGAACATAGTTTAGTTAATTCTAAACTTGTTCGCAAACAAAAGTTAATCCTTCTAACTTGACTTTTAAAATCAACTAAACACATGTTCTATATCTATATGATATGCTAACTTAATGATTTGAAACCTGGAAACACGAAAAACACCGTAAAACCGGATTTACGCCGTCGTAGTAACACCGCGGGCTGTTTTGGGTTAGTTAATTAAAAACTATGATAAACTTTGATTTAAAAGTTGTTATTCTGAGAAAATGATTTTTATTATGAACATGAAACTATATCCAAAAATTATGGTTAAACTCAAAGTGGAAGTATGTTTTCTAAAATGGTCATCTAGACGTCGTTCTTTCGACTGAAATGACTACCTTTACAAAAACGACTTGTAACTTATTTTTCCGACTATAAACCTATACTTTTTCTGTTTAGATTCATAAAATAGAGTTCAATATCAAACCATAGCAATTTGATTCACTCAAAACGGATTTAAAATGAAGAAGTTATGGGTAAAACAAGATTGGATAATTTTTCTCATTTTAGCTACGTGAAAATTGGTAACAAATCTATTCCAACCATAACTTAATCAACTTGTATTGTATATTATGTAATCTTGAGATACCATAGACACGTATACAATGTTTCGACCTATCATGTCGACACATCTATAAATATTTCGGAACAACCATAGACACTCTATATGTGAATGTTGGAGTTAGCTATACAGGGTTGAGGTTGATTCCAAAATATATATAGTTTGAGTTGTGATCAATACTGAGATACGTATACACTGGGTCGTGGATTGATTCAAGATAATATTTATCGATTTATTTCTGTACATCTAACTGTGGACAACTAGTTGTAGGTTATTAACGAGGACAGCTGACTTAATAAACTTAAAACATCAAAATATATTAAAAGTGTTGTAAATATATTTTGAACATACTTTGATATACATGTATATATTGTTATAGGTTCGTGAATCAACCAGTGGCCAAGTCTTACTTCCCGACGAAGTAAAAATCTTTGAAAGTGAGTTATAGTCCCACTTTTAAAATCTAATATTTTTGGGATGAGAATACATGCAGGTTTTATAAATGATTTACAAAATAGACACAAGTACGTGAAACTACATTCTATGGTTGAATTATCGAAATCAAATATGCCCCTTTTTATTAAGTCTGGTAATCTAAGAATTAGGGAACAGACACCCTAATTGACGCGAATCCTAAAGATAGATCTATTGGGCCTAACAAACCCCATCCAAAGTACCGGATGCTTTAGTACTTCGAAATTTATATCATATCCGAAGGGTGTCCCGGAATGATGGGGATATTGTTATATATGCATCTTGTTAATGTCGGTTACCAGGTGTTCACCATATGAATGATTTTTATCTCTATGTATGGGATGTGTATTGAAATATGAAATCTTGTGGTCTATTATTATGATTTGATATATATATAGGTTAAACCTATAACTCACCAACATTTTTGTTGACGTTTAAAGCATGTTTATTCTCAGGTGAATACTAAGAGCTTCCGCTGTTGCATACTAAAATAAGGACAAGATTTGGAGTCCATGTTTGTATGATATTGTGTAAAAACTGCATTCAAGAAACTTATTTTGTTGTAACATATTTGTATTGTAAACCATTATGTAATGGTCGTGTGTAAACAGGATATTTAAGATTATCATTATTTGATAATCTACGTAAAGCTTTTTAAACCTTTATTGATGAAATAAAGGTTATGGTTTGTTTTAAAATGAATGCAGTCTTTGAAAAACGTCTCATATAGAGGTCAAAACCTCGCAACGAAATCAATTAATATGGAACGTTTTTAATCAATAAGAACGGGACATTTCAATTTCAGTCATTCTTCTTTTTCATTTACCACTAGAGGAATTTGTTTTCTTCTACTATTACCTTGGGGTTATAGTGTTTTTAATTCTCCCATGTCTTTACATTGCAATACGTATTGATATACACGGTTTGTAATTTCGGTATTGTTATCGGGCTACATATTTTCCCTTATATGTCGGAGCTCTTTGCCTTTTTATTCTCCTCTCGACTCTAAGTAAAGCGAGTAATGGTCTAGAATTTGTAGGTATGAAGTTTCGAATTGACCTACTGTTCTAAGCGTAATATCACGATTTGATTTGGTAAATTACCAGAATTACTGAGGATAGAACTATCAAGAATATATTTTCTTGATATGTTCAGAGATTAAGTAGAATGTAAGAGTCGTGTAACATGGCAAATGATGATTATAAAGTCTATGAATCATCATCTTTCATTAAAAATTTAGCATGACTTACTGTAATATAATCATGTTGGCCTGACGTCATTATATTATACTAACTCATGCTTCAATTCTCAACACTACTTCAAATCATTCAAAATTTGAATTTAAATTTTACGGAATATAGAAACTTAAACAGTTTTCCTTTATGATGTAATAAAGATATTGCAAAGAGATAATTAATTGCGGACAAGAATCGTTATGAAGATATCTTTAGAAATATCGAGGATATTTATAACGAAAGATATGATGATATTTTAGAATTTCTAAAATCGATGGATAATGAAGAAATTCTTCTGTAAGGATTTAGAATGCGTAAAAAGATCTTCTGTGATTTCCTTCAGAAATCGAATCATCTAGATTCTTTGGTTATAGGTTTAGTCCTTGGGATTTGTCCTTGGTCTCCTTCATGTTTTGCTCAATCCGTCTTTCAATACCAGATATTCTTTTGAGCTTTTCCAACACACAATTCTTTATTATCAAGCTTCTGGTCATTAAGGCCATCTACAGCTTTTGCTGCTTCATCAGCATTCTCAAGGTTAACTGATCTGAATCATTGATTATCAATCCGATATGTTTTCAAGGATTTTGAAGAATGTACAATGTAATATATTAATGTGAATGTTAGATATTTCTTGGGTATTACCTACCCGTTAAAATATTTTCACAATCAACAGTTTGTACAAAAGAATTTTTAAATACAATCTTTATGAAAATATACATACATATATATTTTCTTCAGATGTAATTATGGATTTAATAAGTTAATATAATATTAAACTCATTTGATTTACGGTTGAAACGAGAATAAATAATCTCCAAAACTTTAGAGATTACATAATCGTCGCGGAATATTTCTTTAATGAAGTTATGAATCAATACTTCATCGTTCATTGTTATTAATATACCTCAGTAAATGATGTTGATGCTCGTGGATTTCTTGTGAAATTCATAAGGCACAAATGATGTTTTCGAGAAATTTTCGAGTACATCGAAAAATAGGAGTGTAAAATCACACATGCATTTGAATAATACACTTAGTTTATTATGAAATGGAGTTTATTGTACTGAAACAGTGATTAATGATTGTTAAGTCATTAACGAAGGATGTACATCATAGCGTATTAGTGATATGAATTAACCAAGTAGTACATACTAGTTAAGATTCACACGTAATAGTTTAGTACGAAAAGATTTATTATTGTTCCAAACCATATATATATAAAGTATACATATATAATTCTTTAGGAAGAATGAGTCAATACATCTTAACTCATTATTACTAATATTCCTTAGTATCTATGGGCGTATGATGTCGATGTTTGAGGTACCGATTATGATGTTGAGACGTGGGATGCTGATGTTGTTGTTGGTGAAGCTGATGCTATTGGTGGTGATGCTGATAGTACTGGTGGTGCTGGTGCTGCTGCTGGTGCTGCTGTTGGTGCTGCTTGTGGTACTTGGTTAGTAAGTGTGAGCCTAGCTACCAAATCGTGCACTATTTCCTCCAGGGTTTCTACTTTACGCTCGAGTCTATGGATTTGTTCTACCCATTCCTCTGTAAGGTTTGTCAATTCTTGATATTTAGTTCGAAGTCTTCTAACTTCTTCTAATAACCCTTTCTGGTTAGAATTCGGGAGTAGAGGACGAATATTGTCGTTGGTTACATCGAGTCGACCATCGAGGCAGAAAATCCTTACGAAAAGAGTGAAAACGGTATTGCGAACAGGTTCGCCGGTAAGCGAATCGAGTACTCCGACGTTTGGTGGTAAGTTTGGCTCGTGATAAGGAGTACCTTCTTCATTTCTCCATAGGGTGAGTATTTCGCGAACCCATCCCCATTTTCTAAAGAAATCACGGTAATTGATCGGTGGGTGTGCTCCTGTCACGCTATCTTTGGAGCTAGAAGAACTTGAGGAATTAGGTGAGAAATCCATATTATGTGTTTGGAATAGGGTTTGATATGAAATGGGTGTTGAATATTGAATGATATATTCGTCTCCTTGAATACGTATATATAGCAGAAAGATTTCCGTAATTTACGGAGGAAATTTAGGAAAAGTGTTAGACAAGGTCTATTGGGAATAGATATGCTAAGATATGATTTGTCTATACTCCAATAATGGCAGTATGACGTGTCGAGATTATAAAATGATAAGTATGTAATCTAATAATCTTTCGATTAAAGACTTTCAATTCGTATACTGTGATAACCCAATGACATTTCCCGGTTCGCAAACCGATGCATAAAGGCATAAGGCATATAGGTTCGTGATATAACAGGGAGTTATATACGTTTGAGTATGAATTATAGGAGTTTCAAAAATCTTGGATAATATTTCATGTAATACATATGTAATACACAAAACCAGGATAGATGACTAAGTGAGTTGTTCTTAATAAGTTCACCACTTATTAAGTGCGTAAGTGACTAAGTGTTGTATGATCACTATAGTCAGGTTTGATATTGTGCACCATACCCAAACATCTATGCCACCGCCGAGTCACTTGAATGATCAATTGTTACCGGTTGGCCCAGGAATTCTCGACCAAAATCTAAGTTTGGCATTCGAAATCCACAAGCGTCCCATAGTGGTACCAAGGATCACCCTAGGCCTTAAGTAGCGTTGACGTTCGAGTAATTTCACATTATCGTGTATGTTATAATCTTAAGATTTAAGTATAGTTTCTAAGGTATAGTGTAGCATTTATCAATTAAAGGCAACAATTAAAGGCACTATGGTCAAGGAAAGTTGTAGTCCTACATTGCTAAGGTACCTAATTGTATAAGGCACACATAAAATGCAATCCTGGTTCTCTACAACAACCTGCTCTGATACCAATCTGTCACACCCTCAAATTAGGGCCTAGGGTATTTGTGACTAATTATATCAAATCACAGTTGTATAAACGAGAACGACTCTATATGAGATATTTTGAATAAAACATTTATTAATAAAACAGCGGAAGCATTAAAAGTTTTACATCAAATTTAAACTGAAATAATAATAATAGTCTTAATGCAAAGTAAATGTAATGAAATGAAGACTCCATGTAGCAGCATTTAATTCATCAGGTAGCAATCATGGCAATCATCTTATTCGTCACCTGAGACAAAACATGCTTAAAGTGTCAACCAAAAAGGTTGGTGAGTTCATTAGTTTATCAAAATCAATCATTTCCGTTATAATAATAGGCCACAAGATTTCAGTTTCATAAATATCTGTACACTAGCAAGTGTATAAAAGCATTCTATAAGTTGTAGGCACCCGGTAACAAGCCTTAACGTTCATGTTTTACCCTCTGAAGTACACCAGATCAGGTGTGTTTAAAATAACCTCGAAGTACTAAAGCATCCCATAGTCAGGATGGGGTTTGTCAGGCCCAATAGATCTATCTTTAGGATTCGCGCCTACAGTACATAGACAAGTAGTTTAATGTTACCAAGCTAAGGGTATATTTCTGGTTTAAACCCACGTAGAATTAGTTTTAGTACTTGTGCCTATTTCGTAAAACATTTATAAAAACAGCGCATGTATTCTCAGTCCCAAAAATATATAAAAGGGAGCAAATGAAACTCACCTTAAATAGCAGTTGAAGTATTCCACGCAAGAAAGGAAAGTAAAGCAAGTAAGTGACCGAGATATCAACTAGAAGTAGTTCTTTAAGAGAGAAATGAGAGATTAAGGTGTAAGTTTGAAATGAGAAATGTATGTGGTATTTATAGTTGAAAATGTTAGGTAAAAAAAATTAAAATAAAATAAGTAAATCTTAAAAGTTAAAATAAGAAAAATTATTTTGTATTTTTATTAAAAGTAAATCTTAAAAGTTAAAATAAGAAAAAGTAGTTTGTATTTTTATTAAAAGTAAAATCTAAAAGTTAAAATAAGAAAAAGTATTTTGTATTTTTATTAAAAGTAAATTTTAAAAGTTAAAATAAGAAAAAGTAGTTTGTATTTTTATTAAAAGTAAAATCTTAAAAGTTAAAATAAGAAAAAGTAGTTTGTATTTTTATTAAAAGTAAAATCTTAAAAGTTAAAATAAGAAAAAGTATTTTGTATTTTTATTAAAAGTAGATATAGTTTTGATTTTTTTTTTGTATAAAATTCTAAAAAAAAAAATTTGTTTAATATATTTCTAAGAACATTTAACATTTTATTTCTATATTTGTTTAATTATTAAATACGAATTTTATATAAAAATTATTATTATATTTAGTTTTTATAAAAATTAAAATTTATGATTATTAATTTATAGTTTTTATTAGTTTTATAAATGTTATAATATTATGTATTATTTAGTTAATTATATATTCTATTAACTAAATAACAAAAGTAATATAAATATTATATATATATATTCATTGATGTAATTATGTTATATTATATATCATAATCTTATTTATAATATTTATAATTATATTATTTATTTTAAGCGTACGTTTATTCGGTCAACGTTAAATTTATTCGTATATAACAACTCTAGGTATTTTAGTAAAATCGGAAGTCGAAAAGTGAGGGTTGTTATAGTTGTAAAGACATTTAATGTATATATATCATATTAAGAGATATTCATACATGATAATATCATGATAATATAATAATTTAAAATCTCATTTGATATTATAAACATTGGGTTAACAACATTTAACAAGATCGTTAACCTAAAAGTTTCAAAACAACACTTAAATGTAACGACTAACGATGACTTAACGACTCAGTTAAAATGTATATACATGTAGTGTTTTAATATGTATTTATACACTTTTGAAAGACTTCAATACATTTATCAAAATACTTCTACTTAACAAAAATGCTTACAATTACATCCTCGTTCAGTTTCATCAACAATTCTACTCGTATGCACCCGTATTCGTACTCGTACAATACACAGCTTTTAGATGTATGTACTATTGGTATATACACTACAATGATCAGCTCTTAGCAGCCCATGTGAGTCACCTAACACATGTGGGAACCATCATTTGGCAACTAGCATGAAATATCTCATAAAATTACAAAAATATGAGTAATCATTCATGACTTATTTACATGAAAACAAAATAACATATCCTTTATATCTAATCCATACACCAACGACCAAAAACACCTACAAACACTTTCATTCTTCAATTTTCTTCATCTAATTGATCTCTCTCAAGTTCTATCTTCAAGTTCTAAGTGTTCTTCATAAATTCCAAAAGTTCTAGTTTCATAAAATCAAGAATACTTTCAAGTTTGCTAGCTCACTTCCAATCTTGTAAGGTGATCATCCAACCTCAAGAAATCTTTGTTTCTTACAGTAGGTTATCATTCTAATACAAGTTAATAATCATATTCAAACTTTGGTTCAATTTCTATAACTATAACAATCTTATTTTAAGTGATGATCTTACTTGAACTTGTTTTCGTGTCATGATTCTGCTTCAAGAACTTCGAGCCATCCAAGGATCCATTGAAGCTAGATCCATTTTTCTCTTTTCCAGTAGGTTTATCCAAGGAACTTAAGGTAGTAATGATGTTCATAACATCATTCGATTCATACATATAAAGCTATCTTATTCGAAGGTTTAAACTTGTAATCACTAGAACATAGTTTAGTTAATTCTAAACTTGTTCGCAAACAAAAGTTAATCCTTCTAACTTGACTTTTAAAATAAACTAAACACATGTTCTATATCTATATGATATGCTAACTTAATGATTTAAAACCTGGAAACACGAAAAACACCGTAAAACCGGATTTACGCCGTCGTAGTAACACCGCGGGCTGTTTTGGGTTAGTTAATTAAAAACTATGATAAACTTTGATTTAAAAGTTGTTATTCTGAGAAAATGATTTTTATTATGAACATGAAACTATATCCAAAAATTATGCTTAAACTCAAAGTGGAAGTATGTTTTCTAAAATGGTTATCTAGACGTCGTTCTTTCGACTGAAATGACTACCTTTACAAAAATGACTTGTAACTTATTTTTCCGACTATAAACCTATACTTTTTCTGTTTAGATTCATAAAATAGAGTTCAATATGAAACCATAGCAATTTGATTCACTCAAAACGGATTTAAAATGAAGAAGTTATGGGTAAAACAAGATTGGATAATTTTTCTCATTTTAGCTACGTGAAAATTGGTAACAAATATATTCCAACCATAACTTAATCAACTTGTATTGTATATTATGTAATCTTGAGATACCATAGACACGTATACAATGTTTCGACCTATCATGTCGACACATCTATATATATTTCGGAACAACCATAGACACTCTATATGTGAATGTTGGAGTTAGCTATACAGGGTTGAGGTTGATTCCAAAATATGTATAGTTTGAGTTGTGATCAATACTGAGATACGTATACACTGGGTCATGGATTGATTCAAGAAAATATTTATCGATTTATTTCTATATATCTAACTGTGGACAACTAGTTATAGGTTACTAACGAGGACAGCTGACTTAATAAACTTAAAACATCAAAATATATTAAAAGTGTTGTAAATATATTTTGAACATACTTTGATATATATGTATATATTGTTATAGGTTCGTGAATCAACCAGTGGCCAAGTCTTACTTCCCGATGAAGTAAAAATCTGTGAAAGTGAGTTATAGTCCCACTTTTAAAATCTAATATTTTTGGGATGAGAATACATGCAGGTTTTATAAATGATTTACAAAATAGACACAAGTACGTGAAACTACATTCTATGGTTGAATTATCGAAATCGAATATGCCCCTTTTTATTAAGTCTGGTAATCTAAGAATTAGGGAACAGACACCCTAATTGACGCGAATCCTAAAGATAGATCTATTGGGCCTAACAAACCCCATCCAAAGTACCGGATGCTTTAGTACTTCGAAATTTAAATCATATCCAAAGGGTGTCCCGGAATGATGGGGATATTCTTATATATATGCATCTTGTTAATGTCGGTTACCAGGTGTTCACCATATGAATGATTTTTATCTCTATGTATGGGATGTGTATTGAAATATGAAATCTTGTGGTCTATTGTTACGATTTGATATATATAGGTTAAACCTATAACTCACCAACATTTTTGTTGACGTTTTAAGCATGTTTATTCTCAGGTGATTATTAAGAGCTTCCGCTGTCGCATACTTAAATAAGGACAAGATTTGGAGTCCATGCTTGTATGATATTGTGTAAAAACTGCATTCAAGAAACTTATTTTGTTGTAACATATTTGTATTGTAAACCATTATGTAATGGTCGTGTGTAAACAGGATATTTTAGATTATCATTATTTGATAATCTACGTAAAGCTTTTTAAACCTTTATTGATGAAATAAAGGTTATGGTTTGTTTAAAAATGAATGCAGTCTTTGAAAAACGTCTCATATAGAGGTCAAAACCTCGCAACGAAATCAATTAATATGGAACGTTTTTAATCAATAAGAACGGGACATTTCAGTTGGTATCCGAGCGTTGGTCTTAGAGAACCAGAATTTTGCATTAGTGTGTCTTATCGAGTTTGTTAGGATGCATTAGTGAGTCTGGACTTCGACCGTGTTTACTTGAAAAATGATTGCTTAACAAATTTTGTTGGAAACTATATATTTTTAACATGTGAATATTATGTGATATATTAATCTCTTAACGCGTTTGATATTATGTGATAGATGTCTACCTCTAGAAAAAGTCCCATTGACTCACCTAATAATAATGAAGAGTCAAATGTAAATTGGAATGATTCGTGGACTGATTCACAAGTTCCCGAAGAGGAACCGGAAGAAGAGTCGGAACCGGAAGAAGAATCGGAACCGGAAGAAGAATCGGAACCGGATGAAGAAATAGAACCGGTGGGGGAAATAATAAAACGGTTAAGTAAAAGAAAATCCTCAACCAACCGACCAAGGTTAATTATGGTCAATGGTGTTTCCGCCAAGGAAGCAAAATATTGGGAGGATTACCAATTCTCCGATGAATCGGATTCCGACGAGAATTCCGATGATGTTATAGAAATTACCCCAACTGAATTTAAAAAGGCAAAAGAAAATAATAAGGGAAAGGGCATAAAAATAGAGAAATCTAATTCCAACCCCGATGAACTTTATATGTATCGTCAACCCCCGAAGTCCTTAAGTTGTAACAATGACCCGGGAACCTCTAAACCACCAGGTTTTTCTAAACCAATGTGGAAAATTACGGCTCGTATTAGGGGAACATCATATATCCCTAGAAACTTGGCAAAACGAACCAAAACCGAAGAAGAAGAAACGAGCGAGTCGGAATAAGATAGTTGTATTCGTGTGGTGTAATATATGTAATATAGTGTGCTTATGCTTTATGACATATGTAAAAATTGCTTGTATTAATAAGTATTTTTTTTATGAATCTAACTCTTGTCTATTTTACAGTTTAAAAACACAAAATGGATAGACAACCCAATATTTTAAGAGACCTACCCGGAGACATGATTGATGAAATCTTGTCTAGAGTCGGTCAGAATTCCTCGGCACAACTATTTAAGGCGAGATCAGTTTGTAAGACATTCGAAGAACGTTCCAAGAATGTCTTGGTTTATAAGAGACTTTCGTTTGAAAGATGGGGGATATCACATTGGGAAACCCATAAGTTACGATGTGTTTACTTTGACGCATATATTGTTGGGAACCCAAATGCTATTTTACGGAACGGGTTAAGAAATTATTTTGACTCAATATATCCGAATATTGGACTTCGTGATTTAGAAAAAGCGGCTAACATGCAACATAAAGAAGCATGTTATGCTTACGGATTAGTAATGTTCGCTTCTCACCAAAGTGAGAACAAGAACATCGGGCTACAACTATTAAACAAAACGTTTCCACAAGTGACGGAGTCGGTAATTGGGGTAAGAAATGAGGTTTTTAGATTGTTACGGGACTGTTGGACATTACGTAACCCTCGTCCCTTTGACGACGTTACAACACGCTGTCTTATCAACGGCCATAAAGGTTATGTTGCACAAGACCAAGGATGGGAAGTAGTCCTAGTAAAACCAGAATGCATGACTTGTTTCTGGACGTATGAATTACGTGTCTTTATTGCCTTTGCTGAACGACTTGTGTACTAGCTAGAATTATCTTCACAACTATCTTGTATCAAAGTTATTGTGTGCTATATTTCATGCTTTATGTAAAATAAGCGGTATTGTAAGTTTGTAAAATATTGTATAAAAGTTTGAACGCGAAAAATTATTATAATCAGTTTTTCATATAGAATTGTAGTAGTTGAATTGTATATTAGCTACTAAGTATGAACTTAACGGGTAGGTACTACCCGAATTTAAACTTATAAAACGCTAATATGAAGAAAAAGCTTTTATAAATGAGTTCATATTATGCTACGAAATACTATTAACTACTCTTAATATTCTGTATGATTAACTTGTTCCATTTGACTATTTTGAAGGAAATGGCACCGACTACTCGACATACAGTGAATATGAATGAAGAGGAATTCCGTACTTTTCTAGCTTCAAACATAGCCGCAGTATAGGCTGCGCTACATACCAACAATAACCTTGGATCTAGCAGTACAGGAAATCGTGTAGGATGCACCTACAAAGAATTCACTGCCTGCAAACCTTTGGAATTTGATGGAACCGAAGGACCGATCGGATTGAAACGGTGGACCGAGAAGGTCGAATCGGTGTTTGCCATAAGTAAGTGTACTGAAGAGGACAAAGTGAAGTACGCTACGCATACCTTCACAGGTTCCGCGTTAACATGGTGGAATACCTATCTAGAGCAAGTGGGACAAGATGATGCGTACGCACTATCGTGGTCAGCATTCAAGCACTTGATGAACGAGAAGTACCGTCCCAGAACCGAGGTCAATAAGCTCAAGACAGAACTTAGAGGGTTACGAACCCAAGGATTTGATATTACCACGTATGAAAGACGATTCACAGAATTGTGCCTATTGTGTCCGGGAGCATTCGAAGATGAGGAAGAGAAGATCGACGCGTTTGTGAAAGGATTACCGGAAAGAATCCAAGAAGATATAAGTTCACACGAGCCCGCCTCCATACAACAGGCATGTAGAATGGCTCACAAACTAGTGAACCAGATTGAAGAAAGAATTAAAGAACAGACTGCTGAAGAGGCCAATGTGAAGCAAGTCAAAAGAAAGTGGGAGGAAAATGGTGATAAGAATCACCAATACAACAACAACAGCAATCGCAACAACTATCCCAACAATCGCAACATCAATCGCAACTACAACAAACGGCCCAACAACAACAACAACAACAACAACAGCAACTACAACAATCATCCCAACAATAATAATAACCGCAACAACAACAACAATCAGAAGCAGCTATGCCAAAGGTGTGAAAAGTATCACTCGGGGTTCTGCACCAAATTTTGCAACAAGTGTAAAAGAAATGGTCATAGCGCGGCGAAGTGTGAGGTCTACGGACCAGGGGTTAATAGAACGAAAGGAACAAATGGTGTCGGAACGAGTAATGGCGGAGCAAGTAGTGTCGGAGCAAGCTATGCCAATGTAGTTTGTTATAAATGTGGAAAACCGGGCCACATTATTAGAAATTGCCCGAACCAGGAGAACACGAATGGACAAGGCCGCGGAAGAGTTTTCAATATTAATGCGGCAGAGGCACAGGAAGACCCGGAGCTTGTTACGGGTACGTTTCTTATTGATAATAAATCTGCTTACGTTTTATTTGATTCGGGTGCGGATAGAAGCTATATGAGTAGAGATTATTGTGCTAAATTAAGTTGCCCATTGACGCCTTTGGATAGTAAATTTTTACTCGAATTAGCAAATGGTAAATTAATTTCAGCAGATAATATATGTCGGAATCGAGAAATTAAACTGGTTAGCGAAACATTTAAGATTGATTTAATACCAGTAGAGTTAGGGAGTTTTGATGTGATAATCGGTATGGACTGGTTGAAAGAAGTGAAAGCAGAGATCGTTTGTTACAAAAATGCAATTCGCATTATACGAGAAAAAGGAAAACCCTTAATGGTGTACGGAGAAAAGGGCAACACGAAGCTACATCTTATTAGTAATTTGAAGGCACAAAAACTAATAAGAAAAGGTTGCTATGCTGTTCTAGCACACGTCGAGAAAGTACAAACTAAAGAAAAGAGCATCAATGATGTTCCCATTGCAAAAGAATTTCCCGATGTATTTCCGAAAGAATTACCGGGATTACCCCCACATCGATCCGTTGAATTTCAAATAGATCTTATACCAGGAGCTGCACCAATAGCTCGTGCTCCTTACAGACTCGCACCCAGCGAGATGAAAGAACTGCAAAGCCAATTACAAGAACTTTTAGAGCGTGGTTTCATTCGACCAAGCACATTACCGTGGGGAGCTCCTGTTTTGTTTGTCAAGAAGAAAGATGGTACATTCAGGTTGTGTATCGACTACCGAGAGTTGAACAAACTTACCATCAAGAACCGCTACCCACTACCGAGAATCGACGACTTATTTGATCAACTACAAGGCTCGTCTGTTTATTCAAAGATTGACTTACGTTCCGGGTATCATCAAATGCGGGTGAAAGAAGATGATATTCCAAAGACTGCTTTCAGAACACGTTATGGTCATTACGAGTTTATGGTCATGCCGTTTGGTTTAACTAATGCACCAGCTGTGTTCATGGACCTTATGAACTGAGTGTGTGGACCATACCTTGACAAGTTTGTCATTGTTTTCATTGATGACATACTTATTTACTCAAAGAATGACCAAGAACACGGTGAACATTTGAGAAAGGTGTTAGAAGTATTGAGAAAGGAAGAATTGTACGCTAAGTTTTCAAAGTGTGCATTTTAGTTGGAAGAAGTTCAATTCCTCGGTCACATAGTGAACAAAGAAGGTATTAAGGTGGATCCGGCAAAGATAGAAACTGTTGAAAAGTGGGAAACCCCGAAAACTCCGAAACACATACGCCAGTTTTTAGGACTAGCTGGTTACTACAGAAGGTTCATCCAAGACTTTTCCAGAATAGCAAAACCCTTGACTGCATTAACGCATAAAGGGAAGAAATTTGAATGGAATGATGAACAAGAGAAAGCGTTTCAGTTATTGAAGAAAAAGCTAACTACGGCACCTATATTGTCATTGCCTGAAGGGAATGATGATTTTGTGATTTATTGTGATGCATCAAAGCAAGGTCTCGGTTGTGTATTAATGCAACGAACGAAGGTGATTGCTTATGCGTCTAGACAATTGAAGATTCACGAACAAAATTATACGACGCATGATTTGGAATTAGGCGCGGTTGTTTTTGCATTAAAGACTTGGAGGCACTACTTATATGGGGTCAAAAGTATTATATATACCGACCACAAAAGTCTTCAACACATATTTAATCAGAAACAACTGAATATGAGGCAGCGTAGGTGGATTGAATTATTGAATGATTACGACTTTGAGATTCGTTACCACCCGGGGAAGGCAAATGTGGTAGCCGATGCCTTGAGCAGGAAGGACAGAGAACCCATTCGAGTAAAATCTATGAATATAATGATTCATAATAACCTTACTACTCAAATAAAGGAGGCGCAACAAGGAGTTTTAAAAGAGGGAAATTTAAAGGATGAAATACCCAAAGGATCGGAGAAGCATCTTAATATTCGGGAAGACGGAACCCGGTATAGGGCTGAAAGGATTTGGGTACCAAAATTTGGAGATATGAGAGAAATGGTACTTAGAGAAGCTCATAAAACCAGATACTCAATACATCCTGGAACGGGGAAGATGTACAAGGATCTCAAGAAACATTTTTGGTGGCCGGGTATGAAAGCCGATGTTGCTAAATACGTAGGAGAATGTTTGACGTGTTCTAAGGTCAAAGCTGAGCATCAGAAACCATCAGGTCTACTTCAACAACCCGAAATCCCAGAATGGAAATGGGAAAACATTACCATGGATTTCATCACTAAATTGCCAAGGACTGCAAGTGGTTTTGATACTATTTGGGTAATAGTTGATCGTCTCACCAAATCCGCACACTTCCTACCAATAAGAGAAGATGACAAGATGGAGAAGTTAGCACGACTGTATTTGAAGGAAGTCATCTCCAGACATGGAATACCAATCTCTATTATCTCTGATAGGGATGGCAGATTTATTTCAAGATTCTGGCAGACATTACAGCAAGCATTAGGAACTCGTCTAGACATGAGTACTGCCTATCATCCACAAACTGATGGGCAGAGCGAAAGGACGATACAAACGCTTGAAGACATGCTACGAGCATGTGTTATTGATTTCGGAAACAGTTGGGATCGACATCTACCGTTAGCAGAATTTTCCTACAACAACAGCTACCATTCAAGCATTGAGATGGCGCCGTTTGAAGCACTTTATGGTAGAAAGTGCAGGTCTCCGATTTGTTGGAGTGAGGTGGGGGATAGACAGATTACGGGTCCGGAGATTATACAAGAAACTACCGAGAAGATCATCCAAATTCAACAACGGTTGAAAACTGCCCAAAGTCGACAAAAGAGCTACGCTGACATTAAAAGAAAAGATATAGAATTTGAAATTGGAGAGATGGTCATGCTTAAAGTTGCACCTTGGAAAGGCGTTGTTCGATTTGGTAAACGAGGGAAATTAAATCCAAGGTATATTGGACCATTCAAGATTATTGATCGTGTCGGACCAGTAGCTTACCGACTTGAGTTACCTCAACAACTCGTGGCTGTACATAACACTTTCCACGTCTCGAATTTGAAGAAATGTTTTGCTAAAGAAGATCTCACTATTCCGTTAGATGAAATCCAAATCAACGAAAAACTTCAATTCATCGAAGAACCCGTCGAAATAATGGATCGTGAGGTTAAAAGACTTAAGCAAAACAAGATACCAATTGTTAAGGTTTGATGGAATGCTCGTAGAGGACCCGAGTTCACCTGGGAGCATGAAGATCAGATGAAGAAGAAATACCCGCATCTATTTCCAGAAGATTCATCAACACCTTCAACAGCTTAAAATTTCGGGACGAAATTTATTTAACGGGTAGGTACTGTAGTGACCCGAACTTTTCCATGTTTATATATATTAATTGAGATTGATATTTACATGATTAAATGTTTCTAACATGTTAAGCAATCAAACTTGTTAAGACTTGATTAATTGAAATATGTTTCATATAGACAATTGACCACCCAAGTTGACCGGTGATTCACGAACGTTAAAACTTGTAAAAACTATATGATGACATATATATGGATATATATATAGTTAACATGATACTATGATAAGTAAACATATCATTAATTATATTAACAATGAACTACATATGTAAAAACAAGACTACTAACTTAATGATTTTTAAACGAGACATATATGTAACGATTATCGTTGTAAAGACATTTAATGTATATATATCATATTAAGAGATATTCATACATGATAATATCATGATAATATAATAATTTAAAATCTCATTTGATATTATAAATATTGGGTTAACAACATTTAACAAGATCGTTAACCTAAAAGTTTCAAAACAACACTTACATGTAACGACTAACGATGACTTAACGACTCAGTTAAAATGTATATACATGTAGTGTTTTAATATGTATTTATACACTTTTGAAAGACTTCAATACATTTATCAAAATACTTCTACTTAACAAAAATGCTTACAATTACATCCTCGTTCAGTTTCATCAACAATTCTACTCGTATGCACCCGTATTCGTACTCGTACAATACACAGCTTTTAGATGTATGTACTATTGGTATATACACTAAAATGATCAGCTCTTAGCAGCCCATGTGAGTCACCTAACACATGTGGGAACCATCATTTGGCAACTAGCATGAAATATCTCATAAAATTACAAAAATATGAGTAATCATTCATGACTTATTTACATGAAAACAAAATAACATATCCTTTATATCTAATCCATACACCAACGACCAAAAACACCTACAAACACTTTCATTCTTCAATTTTCTTCATCTAATTGATCTCTCTCAAGTTCTATCTTCAAGTTCTAAGTGTTCTTCATAAATTCCAAAAGTTCTAGTTACATAAAATCAAGAATACTTTCAAGTTTGCTAGCTCACTTCCAATCTTGTAAGGTGATCATCCAACCTCAAGAAATATTTGTTTCTTACAGTAGGTTATCATTCTAATACAAGGTAATAATAATATTCAAACTTTGGTTCAATTTCTATAACTATAACAATCTTATTTCAAGTGATGATCTTACTTGAACTTGTTTTCGTGTCATGATTCTGATTCAAGAACTTCGAGCCATCCAAGGATCCGTTGAAGCTAGATCCATTTTTCTCTTTTCCAGTAGGTTTATCCAAGGAACTTAAGGTAGTAATGATGTTCATAACATCATTTGATTCATACATATAAAGCTATCTTATTCGAAGGTTTAAACTTGTAATCACTAGAACATAGTTTAGTTAATTCTAAACTTGTTCGCAAACAAACGTTAATCCTACTAACTTGACTTTTAAAATCAACTAAACACATGTTCTATATCTATATGATATGCTAACTTAATGATTTAAAACCTGGAAACACGAAAAACACTGTAAAACCGAATTTACGCCGTCGTAGTAACACCGCGGGCTGTTTTGGGTTAGTTAATTAAAAACTATGATAAACTTTGATTTAAAAGTTGTTCTTCTGGGAAAATGATTTTTCTTATGAACATGAAACTATATCCAAAAATCATGGTTAAACTCGAAGTGTAAGTATGTTTTCTAAAATGGTCATCTAGACGTCGTTCTTTCGACTGAAATGACTACCTTTAAAAAACGACTTGTAACTTATATTTCCGACTATAAACCTATACTTTTTCTGTTTAGATTCATAAAATAGAGTTCAATATGAAACCATAGCAATTTGATTCACTCAAAACGGATTTAAAATGAAGAAGTTATGGGTAAAACAAGATTGGATAATTTTTCTCATTTTAGCTACGTGAAAATTGGTAACAAATATATTCCAACCATAACTTAATCAACTTGTATTGTATATTATGTAATCTTGAGATACCATAGACACGTATACAATGTTTCGACCTATCATGTCGACACATCTATATATATTTCGGAACAACCATAGACACTCTATATGTGAATGTTGGAGTTAGCTATACAGGGTTGAGGTTGATTCCAAAATATGTATAGTTTGAGTTGTGATCAATACTGAGATACGTATACACTGGGTTGTGGATTGATTCAAGATAATATTTATCGATTTATTTCTGTATATCTAACTGTGGACAACTAGTTATAGGTTACTAACGAGGACAGCTGACTTAATAAACTTAAAACATCAAAATATATTAAAAGTGTTGTAAATATATTTTGAACATACTTTGATATATATGTATATATATATATATATATATATATATATATTGTTATAGGTTCGTGAATCGACCAGTGGCCAAGTCTTACTTCCCGACGAAGTAAAAATCTGTGAAAGTGAGTTATAGTCCCACTTTTAAAATCTAATATTTTTGGGATGAGAATACATGCAGGTTTTATAAATGATTTACAAAATAGACACAAGTACGTGAAACTACATTCTATGGTTAAATTATCGAAATCGAATATGCCCCTTTTTATTAAGTCTGGTAATCTAACAATTAGGGAACAGACACCCTAATTGACGCGAATCCTAAAGATTGATCTATTGGGCCTAACAAACCCCATCCAAAGTACCGGATGCTTTAGTACTTCGAAATTTATATCATATCCCAAGGGTGTCCCGGAATGATGGGGATATTCTTATATATGCATCTTGTTAATGTCGGTTACCAGGTGTTCACCATATGAATGATTTTTATCTCTATGTATGGGATGTGTATTGAAATATGAAATCTTATGGTCTATTGTTACGATTTGATATATATAGGTTAAACCTATAACTCACCAACATTTTTGTTGACGTTTAAAGCATGTTTATTCTCAGATGAATACTAAGAGCTTCCGCTGTTGCATACTTAAATAAGGACAAGATTTGGAGTCCATGTCTGTATGATATTTTGTAAAAACTGCATTCAAGAAACTTATTTCGTTGTAACATATTTGTATTGTAAACCATTATGTAATAGTTGTGTGTAAATAGGATATTTTAGATTATCATTATTTGATAATCTACGTAAAGCTTTTTAAACCTTTATTGATGAAATAAAGGTTATGGTTTGTTTTAAAATGAATGCAGTCTTTGAAAAACGTCTCATATAGAGGTCAAAACCTCGCAACGAAATCAATTAATATGAAACGTTTTTAATCAATAAGAACGGGACATTTCATTAATGATACTTATCATAACGATTTTAGTAATTACATATTAATAACACTTATTATAATATAGATAATCATAATTATAATGGTAATAATAATAATAATACTGATCATGATACTTATAATTATAATTGTATTTCTAATAATAATTATAATACTCATAATAATACTAATAATAATGTTATCATTCATAAAATGATACAAATATTAATTTTAAATGATAGAAATATTTATGATAATAATAATAATCATAACCCTAATATTGATATTAATACTATTTTGATAATAATAATAATATTAATGATACTTATTAATATTAATGATAATATGGTCCCTAATGTTTACCTATATACTTATGATATTAGTAGTAATAATAATTATATTATTTAATAATAATAATAATCATAACAATAATAATAACTATAACAATAACAATAACAATAACAATAACAATAACAATAACAATAACAATAACAATCACAATAACAATAACAATGATAATGATAATAATAATAATAATAATTGATAAGGCTAAAAATGAACACATATTTCATTGCATTATCCCCCAAGAAAAACAAGATTTTAGTTGCAATTGTTCCATTTTCAAGTAATATTCGTTTATATTAAATAAGTGCGAAGACAAAAGGCGAAAACGACGAATTGAAGACAGAAAGGTCCAAAAAGCTAAAAAGTACAAGATTCAATTAAAAAGGTTCAAATTATTGATAAAGAACGTCTAAAAATGACAAGAGTACAAGTTACAAAACGCAAAGTACACGATATAAAATTGTACGAAAGGACGTTCGAAAATCCGGAACCGGGACATGAGTCAACTCTCAACGCTCGACGCAACGGTGTAAAAATTACGAGTCAACTATGCACAAGAATAAAATATAATATTTAAATAATTCATAATAAGAATAATATTAAATAATAAAAAGTTGTTAATTGAGCATAGTTCAGGGGTCGTAAATGAAAATTCAATTTCAAAATTCGCCTATAAAAGGCAGTGTATTCGATCAATTTTAGGGACACCTTTTTTCTATCATATTTCTATCTATATATCGATCCATCTTTCTATTATCAATATCAATTATCAATATCTATATTCTATATCTCTATCATAATGTTAACTTAATAAGATATAACAATAATCTTAATTTTAATTTTAAATTATGATAATAATAAGATTTATGATAGAGATCGTTTGAGTGTGTAAGTCGAAATTCTGTCCGTGTAACGCTACGCTATTTTTAATCATTGTAAGTTATGTTCAACCTTTTTACATTAATGTCTCGTAGCTAAGTTATTATTATGCTTATTTAATCCGAAGTAATCATGATGTTGGGCTAATTACTAAAATTGGGTAATTGGGCTTTGTACCATAATTGGGGTTTGGACAAAAGAACGACACTTGTGGAAATTAGACTATGAGCTATTAATGGGCTTTATATTTGTTTAACTAAATGATAGTTTGTTAATGTTAATATAAAGATTTACAATTGGGCGTCCCTATAAATTACCATATACACTCAATCGGACACGATGGGCGGGGTATTTATATGTACGAATAATCGTTCATTTAACCGGACATGGGAATGGATTAATAGCCACTAGAATTATTAAAACAGGGGTGAAATTATGTACAAGGACACTAGGTATAATTGATAACAAAATATTAAAACTTTGGGTTACACTCAGTCGACATCCTGGTGTAATTACTAAATAAAGTATTAAAATCTTGTTACAGTTTAAGTCCCCAATTAGTTGGAATATTTAACTTTGGGTATAAGGATAATTTGACGAGGACACTCGCACTTTATATTTATGACTGATGGACTGTTATGGACAAAAACCAGACGGACATATTAAATAATCCAGGACAAAGGACAATTAACCCATGGGCATAAAACTAAAATCAACACGTCAAACATCATGATTACGGAAGTTTAAATAAGCATAATTCTTTTATTTCATATTTAATTTCCTTTATTTTATATTTAATTGCACTTTTAATTATCGCACTTTTATTTATTGTTATTGTATTTAATTGCACTTTTAATTATCGTACTTTTTAATTATCGCAATTTTATTTTATCGCACTTTTATTTATCGTTATTTACTTTATGCTTTAATTTAAGTCTTGTATTTATTTTTAATATTTTACATTTGGTTTTAACTGCGACTAAAGTTTTAAAATCGACAAACCGATCATTAAACGGTAAAAAAACCCCCCTTTTATATAATAATACTACTAGTACATATATATATTTTTCTATTTTTCTATTTTGTGTGCGTTAAACTTCTCGAGCTTTCCCTGTGGAACGAACCGGACTTACTAAAAACTATACTATAATACGATTAGGTACACTGCCTATAAGTGTTGTAGCAAGGTTTAAGTATATTCCACTCGATAAATAAATAAATAACTTGTGTAAAATTGTAGCATATTTAATAGTATTTCGCACTAAAAATAATACTATTTTGTATACACCCCCTACAACATCAATAATAATAATAATAATAATAATAATAATAATAATAATAATAATAATAATAATAATAATAATAATAATAATAATAATAATAATAATAATAATAATAATAATAATAATAATAATAATAGAAATAGAAATAATAATATTAAATTATACCTTTGTAGCATTAAAAAGAATTAATTGCCCGATACGGGACTCGAACCTGCGACCTCTTGCTAAACCGTAACACATTAAACCAGCTGGGCTGGCTTGTCTTTCTGATTAAGTATCGAAACCATTCATATAAAACCCATTTTAAATTATTTCCATTTTCTTCTTCATCTTTAAACCGAAAATCAACCAAAGATCAAACCTTCTCCATTAGATTTTTACACTTATTTAAATTATTCAGTAGTAATATCTAATCACTGGTAAATGAATGGTGGTAATTATAAATCGAAAGAAAAAAAAATTCAGCAAGAACAGACCCAGCTTGCTTCGTCGCTGCTATGAAAATAAAGAAAAAAAAATTTTTTATTCCTTTTATACTAACGTTTTAGACAAAAGTTAAAACACAAAATACATTTCAAATCGATCCTAAAAACTTTCTCAAACTTCAATTGATCTTGAAACATAAACACGAAATCGAATTTGATCAAAGAACACTGGTTGACTTTTTTTTATTTAAAAACTTTGACTTCAAAATTTAAAATCAAACAAAGAAATTAAAGATTGAAATCTTACTGACAGTTGATATAAATGATTCCTAACACGATGGTATTTTTATATCTTGATAATTCATTCGATTGTGAGTTTTTGGATTAAAAAATAGACGTACAGAGGAACCGGTTCAGTTCCTTTTGATTTTGTTTATATTTTTCGATTTGCAGTAAAAGATTGTATAATGTACCAGTTGTGGAGTGATGCTATATCAATAATCAATCGAATTTGTTTGCATTAGGAGGTGATTTAGACGAGTAACAACATGGGAATAGAATTAAGTCGATCAGGGAAAGGAAAAGTTAAAATATATAAATAGATAACACTTTTTCCATCTGCTTTGTACGATCTACAGCAGATGACATTAGTAAATTGGAGATAGAAACAAACAGATACTATAGTTTTGATGTGGATATATAACATATTCGTTCTTGTGAGCAGATTTTTATACATTAAACTTAATTTATATTAGTAGTTAATTGAATATGTATATAAATAATTAATATTCTGTTAATAAATTAATAATAATAATAATAATAATAGAATTAATTAATGATAATAATATCAAATAATACTAATAATAAATAAATAATTAAATTCATAATTTTATTAATGCTAATATCATTTATAACAATATATATATAAATATAAATGTTAGTTTTATAGTGATACTTTTATTACTAAAGAGTAAATAATATTAGTAACAAAGATAATAATAATAATATAACTATCTTAATAATAATTTTAATGATCATGTTATTAATAATAATAGCGGAAATAACCAGTAATACAATAATACTAATAAGTAGTAATAATTAAAGTTATAATTTTTACTACTAATTATAGTAATAATGATATTAATATTGATAATAGTATATTAGTAGTTATTACATCTTATATGTATTAACTTTCATATTCATATAATATATAATGAAAATAATAATTTAATAAATAATGATATTAATATTAATGTTAATAATAATAATGGAAGTACTTTTTAATTGCACTTTTAATTATCGTACTTTTTAATTATCGCAATTTTATTTTATCGCACTTTTATTTATCGTTATTTACTTTATGCTTTAATTTAAGTCTTGTATTTATTTTTAATATTTTACATTTGGTTTTAACTGCGACTAAAGTTTTAAAATCGACAAACCGGTCATTAAA
Source organism: Rutidosis leptorrhynchoides (assembly GCF_046630445.1). NCBI lineage: Eukaryota > Viridiplantae > Streptophyta > Magnoliopsida > Asterales > Asteraceae > Rutidosis > Rutidosis leptorrhynchoides. The sequence continues at coordinate 154,320,009 of NC_092341.1, read as the reverse complement.
CGGTAAAAAAACCCCCCTTTTATATAATAATACTACTAGTACATATATATATTTTTCTATTTTTCTATTTTGTGTGCGTTAAACTTCTCGAGCTTTCCCTGTGGAACGAACCGGACTTACTAAAAACTATACTATAATACGATTAGGTACACTGCCTATAAGTGTTGTAGCAAGGTTTAAGTATATCCCACTCGATAAATAAATAAATAACTTGTGTAAAATTGTAGCATATTTAATAGTATTTCGCACTAAAAATAATACTATTTTGTATACACCCCCTACAACATCAAGTATTTTTGGCGCCGCTGCCGGGGAACGCTAAAACGCTATATTTTTAATTTATATTTGTAAAAATAAAATTATATAAAACAAAGTAATTTTGGGGACACGTTGTGTCTAATAGATTTTTTTTTTAATTAGTTTTTATAGATTTTCACTAGATTTTCACCCTTCTTTTTCTTTGTTTCTATCGTGACCACCAAAAGCAAAAGCAAAAGCAATGGGTCCCACTTCTTAATTGCCTACTAAAAATACCTTATTCAGTTTCTTGGATGCTGTGCTTTAATAGAAATAAAAAAAAAAGAACGAAATGAGATTTGGTACAAGTTAATGACTGTAATTAATTTAATTGTTAATAAATCTAGTCGCAGATCATTTATATGAGATTTGGACTTATTTCATTTAAAAAAAAAAACGTAAAAAAAAAAAACGTAAAAAAAAAACGTAAAAAAAAAAAATGTAAAAAAAAAAAAAAAACGTAAAAAGAAAACAAAAAACAAAAACGTAAAAAAAAAATTGTGTAAAAAAATCGTGTTTTTTTTAAAAGAAAAAAAAACGATATGAGTCCGCCAAGTGTAATTTTGCTAAATTAATAAAGGAAGTGGACAAACGCATTTATAATTATGACCATGTCGTTATTTTTACTAATAACCTTATACAAGTTATTTTATTTATTATAAATAAGTCTCCCCACACTCAAATTTACTAATTACACAAAGTTATTTCGTAGTAAAAAAAAAACGGGCACATTTATATTTATAACGACATGACCAATGAAATATGTAATTTTGCTACCTAATTATTAAAGTATTTTTTTTTTTTTAATGACACTCTAGTTAAAATTTTTAGTATTAAGATTAGTTTTGCCATAGTTATTTTTATTTCTAGATTTTTTTAGGATTGCCGTAAAATCCCTTAAGTGCTTATTCCTTAAACTAAGTTTTAGGCGCTTTAGAATTTTGCGACGCCATTTTTCGTGCTACTTTCTTATTTTTATTTATCTTTCGACGCCGTTTACCTATGTATCAATTACAATTCCAATTAGTGATCTCTATTTGTAGTTTTAATTTTAAGATAGTGATAGTTATAAGGTTGGATTAACCGCGTGTTTACAAACCACTCTTCGTCTTTTTCATTTTTCGACACTTTTCGACGCGCAATCTTTTTCTCTCTTATTTCTCGCCATTCTAGTTTTTAGGACTTAGAATTTTTTCTACTTCTTCTCTAAATTACTTAAAATTACGAAAATTTATTTTAAGTGGTTAAATTAATAGACATCAAAATTTTCTGGTTCGTAGTAATAGTTGGATTTGTACGTGGACCGGGTTATTGAAGCCAAACAGTCCTCAATTATATTGAGACCAAACGAATCCTGCCCCTCTGCTGCATCTTTTGGCTATTCGAAACGTGGGCAAAATCAGAAAAGTCTATTAATTGGATAACTTATTATAATTTTTCTTTCCTTTTTAAAAACTAATAGGATATTCAGTGAATGCACCGAGCAAGACGTTCACCACCTTTTGTACGTTCACCACCTGTAACTCGATCAAGACATTTAACAAATATAACCGCCGTTGATTTCTCTTTAGAATCATCATCCAGTTAACCAAGTACTTCAGTTCAAATTTCCGATAATCCATTTTTTGAAACCGACCTCACAATTGAGAATCCGGAGAATATTCAGGAACGGTTCGTAGATCCTGAACCATTAAACTTTCCTCCGGAGCCACCAATCATTCAAACAGAGATTGTTGAGGAACGAACCATTAAATCGGAATCATCTAGTGATACCGATTCAACAAATTCAATTATGGAGAATCTGGAACCTTTAAGTATGGAAGATCGAATGAGAGCTAAACGCACTGGCCAAGGTCACGCAATTACTCATCCTGACATTAATGCGCCAGATTATGAAATCAAAGGACAAATTCTACACATGGTGACTAATCAATGCCAATTTAGTGGTGCGCCGAAGGAAGATCCAAATGAACATCTACGTACCTTTAATAGGATCTGCACACTATTTAAAATCCGAGAAGTTGAGGATGAACAGATATATGTCATGTTATTTCCTTGGACTTTAAAGGGAGAAGCCAAAGATTGGTTGGAATCGTTACCTGAAGGGGCGATCGATACATGGGATGTTTTAGTTGACAAATTTCTTAAACAATTCTTTCCTGCATCTAAAGCCGTAAGACTTCAAGCAGAAATTGTTACGTTTACACAGAAACCAAATGAAACTCTATATGAGGCGTGGACAAGATATGGAAAGTTGTTAAGAGGATGTCCGCAACATGGTTTAGACACCTGTCAAATAGTACAAATATTCTACCAAGGATGTGACATCACTACAAGGAAAGACATAGATATAGCAGCTGGTGGTTCTATTATGAAGAAAACCGAAACTGATGCTTACAAAATTATTGATAATACTGCTTCCCACTCACATGAGTGGCACCAAGAAAAAGATATCGTTAGATCATCTAAAGCAGCTAGAGCCGATTCTAGCCATGACTTAGATTCCATTTCCGCAAAGATAGATGCTGTGGAGAGACGAATGGAAAAGATGACTAAAGATATTCACTCAATACGAATTAGTTGTGAGCAGTGTGGAGGCCCACATTTGACAAAAGATTGTCTCAGTATTGAATTAACAATGGAACAAAGAGAGAATATTTCATACATAAACCAAAGGCCTGGAAATAATTATCAGAATAATTATCAACCGCCAAGACCGATTTACAATCAAAACCAGAATTATAACCGAAATATTTCATACAACAACCAACAAGGTCCTAGCAATCAACAAGTATCCAATAATAATTACAATCAGCAAAGACCGAATTTTCAAAACAAACTACCACAACAAACCGATGATAAAAAGCCGAATTTAGAAGATATGATGACGAAGCTAGTTGAAACTCAAACGCAGTTTTTCACATCTCAAAAACAAACCAATGAACAAAATGCTCAAGCATTTAGAAATCAACAAGCTTCTATTCAAAATCTGGAACAAGAAGTAAGTAACCTAGCAAGGTTAATAGGTGAAAGAAAACCGGGAAGTCTACCTAGTGATACAAATGCTAACCCCCGGAATGAAACAGCTAAAGCCATTACCACAAGAAGTGGTACAACACTTAAATCACCGGAAATACCTGTAACTTCTGATGAAGCTATTCCTACTCCACAAGAACCACAACCTGATCAAGATAAGGAAAAAGAACCGGTAGTTGAAAAGGTTAATGAAGATAACACAGTTAAGGCTAAACCTTATGTTAAACCATACCAACCACCACTTCCTTACCCGAGTAAAATGAAGAAAGAAAAACTTGAAGCCGAGCAATCCAAATTCTTGGATATGTTTAAACAGATAAATGTAAATCTTCCTTTCATTGATGTGATTTCAGGAATGCCTAGATATGCTAAATTCTTGAAAGATCTAATCTCAAATAGAAAGAAAATGGAAGAACTCTCGGCTGTTACTATGAATGCTAATTGTTCAGCAGTGCTGTTGAATAAGATACCAGAAAAACTATCTGATCCAGGAAGTTTCACAATTCCATGTTTTCTGGGTAGTCTTAGTTCAATAGAAGCATTGGCAGACTTAGGTGCTAGTATAAATCTAATGCCGTATTCACTATACGCTAAACTAGACCTTGGAGAATTGAAACCAACCAGAATAAGCATACAACTAGCCGATAGATCAATAAAATATCCTAGAGGGATAATGGAGAACATGCTAGTTAAAGTTGGTAATTTAGTATTTCCAGTAGATTTTGTTGTTTTGGACATGGAAGAAGATTCTCAAGTTCCTCTCATATTAGGAAGACCATTCTTAAACACGGCTAAAGCAATGATAGACGTGTTCGGTAAGAAACTGACCCTAAGTATATAGGACGAGAGTGTTACCTTTTCAGTTGATAGAGCAATGCAACAACCACAATCTGCAGATGATACATGTTATTATATTCAAACTATAGATGCACATGCAGAATTATTAGAAGAATTTCCAGAATTACAAGGAACAGGAGAATGTTCTTTAGGAGAAGGTAATGAACCAATTGATGAAGCTGAAATGTTAGCTACACTTATAGCTAATGGATATGAACCAACAACAGAAGAAATTCAAATGCTAAAAGAAGAAGACAGATATCGATACAAATCATCGATAGAAGAACCTCCGAAATTAGAGTTAAAGCCACTTCCAAACCATTTGGAATACGCTTATTTACATGGTGAATCTGAATTACCTGTAATAATATCGTCTTCTCTTACTGAAAATGAGAAATCACAACTCATTTCTGTGTTGAAAGCCCATAAACCAGCCATTGCATGGAAGATTCATGATATTAAAGGAATAAGTCCTTCATATTGCACACATAAATTCCTTATGGAAGAAGGTCATAAAACGTATGTGCAACGCCAACGAAGACTAAATCCTAATATGCAAGATGTAGTTAAGAAAGAGATTATTAAACTGCTAGACGCAGGTCTAATTTATCCAATCTCTGATAGTCCATGGGTAAGCCCAGTTCAATGCGTGCCTAAGAAGGGTGGCATGACTGTCATTACAAATGAGAAAAATAAGCTTATTCCTACTAGGACTGTAACAGGATGGCGTGTATGTATTGATTATAGAAAATTAAATGACGCCACCAGAAAAGATCACTTTCCCTTACCTTTCATAGATCAAATGTTGGAAAGATTAGCCGGAAATAGTTACTATTGTTTTCTAGATGGATTTTCCGGATATTTTCAAATTCCAATAGCACCCGAAGATCAAGAGAAAACCACATTTACGTGCCCTTATGGTACTTTTGCTTACAAACGCATGCCATTTGGACTTTGCAACGCCCCTGCAACCTTTCAAAGGTGTATGATGGCGATTTTTCACGACATGATAGAAGAATGCATGGAAGTTTTCATGGATGACTTTTCAGTCTTCGGTGATACATTTGAATCATGTCTAGTTAATCTGGAACGAATGCTTCTTAGATGCGAACAATCAAATCTAGTACTTAATTGGGAGAAATGCCATTTCATGGTTAAAGAAGGCATCGTTCTTGGACATAAAATTTCAAAAGAAGGAATTGAAGTAGATAGAGCTAAAGTAGATGTAATTGCTAAACTTCCACATCCCACAAATGTTAGAGGAGTTAGGAGTTTTCTAGGGCATGCCGGTTTTTACCGACGTTTCATAAAAGATTTTTCTAAAATTGCCACTCCTATGAATAAACTCCTAGAAAAGGATGCGCCATTCATCTTTTCAGATGAGTGTATAAAATCTTTTAATATTCTTAAAGAAAAACTCACTAATGCGCCGATCATGATAACACCAAATTGGAATCTACCATTTGAACTAATGTGCGATGCAAGTGATTTTGCAATGGGAGCCGTTTTAGGATAAAGGATTGAAAAACGATTTCAACCTATATATTATGCTAGTAAGACGTTACAAGGAGCACAAACAAACTATACAACTACTGAAAAAGAACTCCTTGCTATTGTCTTTGCTTTTGACAAATTTCGATCATATCTCGTTCTAGCAAAAACGGTGGTCTATACCGACCATTCTGCTCTTAGATACTTATTTTCAAAACAAGATGCTAAACCAAGATTAATCCGTTGGATCTTACTCTTACAAGAGTTTGATATTGAAATTCAAGATAAAAAAGGAGCAGAAAATCTCGCCGCTGATCATCTTTCTCGTCTTGAAAATCCTGAGTTAGAAGTTCTAAATGAATCGGCCATACAAGACAACTTTCCTGATGAATATCTATTGAAGATAGATTATAAAGAAATCCCATGGTTTGCAGACTATGCAAACTACTTAGTTTGTGGATTCCTTGAAAAAGGATTATCGTACCAAAGACGAAAGAAATTCTTCAGTGATATAAAACACTATTTTTGGGAAGATCCACATCTGTTTAAAAGTTGTCCCGATGGAATAATACGCCGATGTGTATTTGGAGATGAAGCTAGTAAAATATTAAACCATTGTCACACAGGACCAACAGGAGGGCATTATGGGCCTCAACTAACAGCAAGAAAAGTTTATGATGCTGGATTCTATTGGCCTACAATTTACAAAGACGCACACTTTCTTTGCAAATCCTGTGATGCTTGTCAAAGGGTCGGAAAAATAAGTCAACGTGATGAAATGCCACAAAATGTCATCCAAGTATGTGAAGTATTTGACATTTGGGGTATTGACTTTATGGGTCCATTTCCAAAATCTCATAATAATCTATATATACTCGTAGCCATTGATTATGTATCTAAATGGGCGGAAGCACAAGCTCTCCCAACTAACGATGCACGAGTTGTAGTCAACTTTTTAAAACGTCTTTTTGCAAGGTTTGGAACACCGAAAGCTTTAATAAGTGATCGGGGAACTCATTTTTGTAATAATCAACTTGAGAAAGTTCTCAAACGTTATGGAGTAACTCATAAAATCTCAACCGCATATCATCCACAAACAAGTGGACAAGTTGAAAATACCAACCGAGCTTTAAAACGTATTCTAGAGAAAACCGTAGGATCAAATCCGAAGGAATGGTCCATTAAATTGGAGGATGCACTCTGGACTTTTAGAACAGCCTACAAAACTCCAATTGGAACCACACCTTTTAGACTTGTTTATGGAAAAGCATGTCATCTTCCAGTAGAAATTGAACACAAAGCATTTTGGGCTTTGAAAACATGTAATCTTGATTTACATGAAGCTGGACGTCTACGATTAAGTCAACTAAACGAATTAGAAGAATTAAGACATGAAGCATACGAAAATTCGTTAATCTATAAAGAAAGAACGAAGAAATGGCATGATAAAAGAATCAGAAGTTCAAAAGAATTTAAAGAAGGAGACAGAGTTCTTCTTTTCAATTCACGATTCAAGCTATTTCCTGGAAAATTGAAATCAAGATGGTCTGGACCATTCATAGTCAAAAGAGTTTTCCCATACGGAACGATAGAATTAATAAATTCAAATGGGATTGAATTTAAAGTTAATGGTCACAGAGTTAAACATTACATACATGGTCCGATGGAAGTCGACAACGAAGTTAATCACAATTTTGACACCACAGCTAACTAAGTGTGGGGAGAATCAAGTCTTTAAAGGATAATATGTATTTCTGTTAGAGTTAGATTTTCGGTTTTCGTGTAGTTCTCGAAAATGGAACCCGAATGGTCTTTCCCTAGCAGACCCTAAAGAACTAGTCTTCTCCCCCCATTCTGAATTTTTATTTTTTTTAGGTTTTTACAAAATGAAGACTGCCTGTGAACTAAACCATGGTCTAATGCTACACGCTTTGATCACTAAACGTAATAATGATATACTACCGAGTGAAATAGTATCAGTAATCAGAGAAAGAATGGACGGAGTTAGAAAAGAATCCAGATGCGAAGATAATAAGTTACAATTTGGTAAAGGAAAATCAAAATCCGCAGCGAAAAGAAGAGCACGACACCTAGAAAGATGTCACAAATGCGAAAAATGGTCACATGGAGGTAAATGTTCAAATAATCAAACCTATTCAAATACCGAATTTGTTACTTTATGCAGAGACGGACCGTTCATATGTTTAGAAGAAAAGACACTGAATGCTCGAGGTTACGCCTATGTAGCCATGGAAAACCAATTAAACCGACTATCTTATGAATGGGATAGATCATATAACTAAGAAATCTATTTCACAGGTATGTCTGTACAGTTTTTATTTTTATTTTTATTTTTAACCTTTTGATAATAAACGCTAATTTGTTCGCTAAAAAGTATTAAATTGGTATTGAATAAAATTAGGTTTGGCGACCGAAATTATTGATATCATTCAAAAATTTATTACATCACTGCGAAATTTAACGTTTATTCTTAAGGTATAAATATCTTTAATCAATCAACCCAAAAAATTTCAAAAATTCGTCATGAGTTAAATTAGGTCTTGGAACCGAAATTACTTTACCGAAAAGAGGGGCGCATATTTTTGATAATATTTGATTGATTAAAGTGGGATAAAAAGCCAAAAAAATTTTTAATTTTATTTTTACCATATTTTTAAAATTAATATATAAATCTTAAATTAATATTGTAAACTTTGTAAAAACAATATATTTAAAATTGTAAATATTTGAAAAATTAATATAAGTTTGGTGTGAATTTATAATATGAATTTTTAAAATTAAGTTTGGTGTGAATTTTTAATTTTTAAAATATGAATTTTTAATTTTATGCATTTCAAATTTTTATGTTTGGTGTGAATTTTTAATATTAATTTTGAATTTTATATTTAAGTTGTGTGAATTTAAAAATAAAAATTTACTTTATCTCATTAAGTTAAAAATATGATTTTTAAAATTCGTCGTAAGTTGAAGACTAGGTCATTGAAACAAAATTGCTTTACCCGAGGGAGGGACGAGAATTTTTATTATCATTATTTTTAATCTTATTGATTTAAAGTATGCCAAAAAAAAAAAATTAAAAAAAAAATAAAATCTTAAGCTTTTAAAACAATCGCTTGAAAATGACAAATTTTAAAATTTTGTCGAGGGACGGACTAGGGCATCGTTCCGAAACGACCTCGTCCTAAAAAGAAACAAAATTTTAAAATTAATTAATATTTGTTTTATAAGTTAAAGGTTTTATAAAAAAAAAAGTATGTATATATTTGTTTGTAGTTTATCTTATAAACAGGGTAAAACAACGCGTTTTCAAAGACTGGCATTAAGTTCAGCAAAAGTAACTAATTTTAATGACAAGATGCAAAATTATATGTGATGTAACAACAAACGGAATGAACAAATGACGTGCACCATTTATCATTCAAAACAAACGCCAATATGTTTGGAAGTTTTGGTAAAATTTAATCATTTTTCTACGCTAATCACCCTCAATAATTTAAATTGTTACTGATTTCTTGCAAATGAGGGCATTGCAAGATCTTAAGTGTGGGAAGGGGTTAAATTCTTTCGGATTTTAAAAAATTTTTGATTTAAACACTTGGTTACCAATAAAAATACTAGTAACGCAGTAGTTGTATTAGAATCTAGTGCTCTCCGATAACAAGGAACAGCCCTAGTCTTATATACTGACTACCCAATTCTAGTAAAAATTTTCAAAATTTTCAATAAAATGAACTCAAAATCATGTTTATACATATTTATGAACGATAAAACTAGGTTTTAACACCGAAATTATCGTTACCTCAGAAAGGACATAAATTGAGAAACAACCAAAATGTTAGAATTCATTTAAGAATGGAATAGAGGAGAAAAAGGCAAAGAAAAACATAAATAAAAGCCAAGTGTGGGAAAACTTTACCAAACTATTCAAAACATATATCACATATTTTTGTACAAATTTTTGAAAATACTTTTGTTTTGGAACGATAATCAACTGTTATATCCGATGAAAGAAAAGAAGAGATAGATCTACACGATGAATCAATTCCATCATTAAAAGGAAGTAAAGTCTTCCGAAAAAGACACGCGCTTCTTGATTTAGGTCATGAAGTTGTCGTCCAGACCAGCTGTAGGTTGACGAAAAATCTAGAAAAGTCATCACTAAAATCGGCTGGAAATCCACGGACCTCAGCATCAAACAGGGTCGCCAGGTGGTCAAATTTATCCTAACCATGAGAAGGATTTATCTCGTACAATGGGGGGCACCGTGCAAATTAGCTTGATAAGACTAATGAATCAGATCCCCAGAAAGGATAATCTCCTTAAAGATTAAAAATCAGCTTTTAAGACTGATATTACTCAATCCTTGAGATTGACCTTAAAGATTGAGAATTCAAACTCATGGAATTCAATGATATCTAAACTCGAGCTTGAACGAGAAAATATTTTGAAAAAATACAAACCGATTTGTTTTCTGAAAATCTATTTTCAATGCGTTCATTACCATTGAACGTAAAATCCTAGGAATTCACCTGGAATTCATTAGGTCACCTGAACAAAATCGGGTGTCAACCGTAAGAACGGTGGTTGCATAGCATGGTCGGAGACAGGACCTTGTGCCAGACCGAAAAATCATAGGATGATCTTTACTATTGCTCCTACCAAGGATAGTTCTAGCATCCGACACGTTAAAAGACCATAATCATCTGCATCTCACGGGACATTGCCTTAACAGTTTCTTGTTCATCGCTTTCCTTTACAACCGGACGGTAGTTTACCGAAAGGTAATATACGGAACAAGTAAACTGGATGTGTGCTTTCCGATACCGGGATAGCGGTGGATTACACGAACCTAAAAGTTTTAGCCAAAATATTGATCCACAAATATATTTTGCAACACCAATGATGGATCAAATCAGAAAACTTGTCTAGGGTAAAATCTAGCTTGAATTTTCAAAAGATCAAATATTTTCATAAAGATCCAATTTCCTTAAGGATCTAAATTTTTATAGTCATGTGGGACTGTAAACCGCCTTTCAAATGTGCACTTTGCTTTGGAAACCGAAAGTAAATCGGCTATTTGATTGCAAGTGTCGTTGACCTAAACCCGAGGCAACTGTGGATGACACACCCACCTTTAACCATGGTTACATTGTTACTACCATTGTTCATACCGCCATATTGAAATCACTGATGTACAAAGTGTGAAGAATAAAGAAGTGATTCAAGTGTTTTTCAAGACTATATTGCTTGAGGACAAGCAACGCTTAAGTGTGGGAATATTGATAAGGCTAAAAATGAACACATATTTCATTGCATTATCCCCCAAGAAAGACAAGATTTTAGTTGCAATTGTTCCATTTTCAAGTAATATTCGTTTATATTAAATAAGTGTGAAGACAAAAGGCGAAAACGACGAATTGAAGACAGAAAGGTCCAAAAAGCTAAAAAGTACAAGATTCAATTAAAAAGGTTCAAATTATTGATAAAGAACGTCTAAAAATGACAAGAGTACAAGTTACAAAACGCAAAGTACACGATATAAAATTGTACGAAAGGACGTTCGAAAATCCGGAACCGGGACATGAGTCAACTCTCAACGCTCGACGCAACGGTGTAAAAATTACGAGTCAACTATGCACAAGAATAAAATATAATATTTAAATAATTCATAATAAGAATAATATTAAATAATAAAAAGTTGTTAATTGAGCATAGTTCAGGGGTCGTAAATGAAAATTCAATTTCAAAATTCGCCTATAAAAGGCAGTGTATTCGATCAATTTTAGGGACACCTTTTTTCTATCATATTTCTATCTATATATCGATCCATCTATCTATTATCAATATCAATTATCAATATCTATATTCTATATCTCTATCATAATGTTAACTTAATAAGATATAACAATAATCTTAATTTTAATTTTAAATTATGATAATAATAAGATTTATGATAGAGATCGTTTGAGTGTGTAAGTCGAAATTCTGTCCGTGTAACGCTACGCTATTTTTAATCATTGTAAGTTATGTTCAACCTTTTTACATTAATGTCTCGTAGCTAAGTTATTATTATGCTTATTTAATCCGAAGTAATCATGATGTTGGGCTAATTACTAAAATTGGGTAATTGGGCTTTGTACCATAATTGGGGTTTGGACAAAAGAACGACACTTGTGGAAATTAGACTATGAGCTATTAATGGGCTTTATATTTGTTTAACTAAATGATAGTTTGTTAATGTTAATATAAAGATTTACAATTGGGCGTCCCTATAAATTACCATATACACTCAATCGGACACGATGGGCGGGGTATTTATATGTACGAATAATCGTTCATTTAACCGGACATGGGAATGGATTAATAGCCACTAGAATTATTAAAACAGGGGTGAAATTATGTACAAGGACACTTGGTATAATTGATAACAAAATATTAAAACTTTGGGTTACACTCAGTCGACATCCTGGTGTAATTACTAAACAAAGTATTAAAATCTTGTTACAGTTTAAGTCCCCAATTAGTTGGAATATTTAACTTCGGGTATAAGGATAATTTGACGAGGACACTCGCACTTTATATTTATGACTGATGGACTGTTATGGACAAAAACCAGACGGACATATTAAATAATCCAGGACAAAGGACAATTAACCCATGGGCATAAAACTAAAATCAACACGTCAAACATCATGATTACGGAAGTTTAAATAAGCATAATTCTTTTATTTCATATTTAATTTCCTTTATTTTATATTTAATTGCACTTTTAATTATCGCACTTTTATTTATTGTTATTGTATTTAATTGCACTTTTAATTATCGTACTTTTTAATTATCGCAATTTTATTTTATCGCACTTTTATTTATCGTTATTTACTTTATGCTTTAATTTAAGTCTTGTATTTATTTTTAATATTTTACATTTGGTTTTAACTGCGACTAAAGTTTTAAAATCGACAAACCGGTCATTAAACGGTAAAAAAAACCCCCTTTTATATAATAATACTACTAGTACATATATATATTTTTCTATTTTTCTATTTTGTGTGCGTTAAACTTCTCGAGCTTTCCCTGTGGAACGAACCGGACTTACTAAAAACTATACTATAATACGATTAGGTACACTGCCTATAAGTGTTGTAGCAAGGTTTAAGTATATCCCACTCGATAAATAAATAAATAACTTGTGTAAAATTGTAGCATATTTAATAGTATTTCGCACTAAAAATAATACTATTTTGTATACACCCCCTACAACATCAATAATAATAATAATAATAATAATAATAATAATAATAATAATAATAATAATAATAATAATAATAATAATAATAATAATAATAATAATAATATTAATAATAATAATAATAATAATAATAATAATAATAGAAATAGAAATAATAATATTAAATTATACCTTTGTAGCATTAAAAAGAATTAATTGTCCGATACGGGACTCGAACCTGCGACCTCTTGCTAAACCGTAACACATTAAACCAGCTGGGCTGGCTTGTCTTTCTGATTAAGTACCGAAACCATTCATATAAAACCCATTTTAAATTATTTCCATTTTCTTCTTCATCTTTAAATCGAAAATCAACCAAAGATCAAACCTTCTCCATTAGATTTTTACACTTATTTAAATTATTCAGTAGTAATATCTAATCACTGGTAAATGAATGGTGGTAATTATAAATCGAAAGAAAAAAAAATTCAGCAAGAACAGACCCAGCTTGCTTCGTCGCTGCTTTGAAAATAAAGAAAATTTTTTTTTTATTCCTTTTATACTAACGTTTTAGACAAAAGTTAAAACACAAAATACATTTCAAATCGATCCTAAAAACTTTCTCAAACTTCAATTGATCTTGAAACATAAACACGAAATCGAATTTGATCAAAGAACACTGGTTGACTTTTTTTTATTTAAAAACTTTGACTTCAAAATTTAAAATCAAACGAAGAAATTAAAGATTGAAATCTTACTGACAGTTGATATAAATGATTCCTAACACGATGGTATTTTTATATCTTGAGAATTCATTCGATTGTGAGTTTTTGGATTAAAAAATAGACGTACAGAGGAACCGGTTCAGTTCCTTTTGATTTTGTTTATATTTTTCGATTTGCAGTAAAAGATTGTATAATGTACCAGTTGTGGAGTGATGCTATATCAATAATCAATCGAATTTGTTTGCATTAGGAGGTGATTTAGACGAGTAACAACATGGGAACAGAATTAAGTCGATCAGGGAAAGGAAAAGTTAAAATATATAAATAGATAACACTTTTTCCATCTGCTTTGTACGATCTACAGCAGATGACATTAGTAAATTGGAGATAGAAACAAACAGATACTATAGTTTTGATGTGGATATATAACATATTCGTTCTTGTGAGCAGATTTTTATACATTAAACTTAATTTATATTAGTAGTTAATTGAATATGTATATAAATAATTAATATTCTTTTAATAAATTAATAATAATAATAATAATAATAGAATTAATTAATGATAATAATATCAAATAATACTAATAATAAATAAATAATTAAATTCATAATTTTATTAATGCTAATATCATTTATAACAATATATATATAAATATAAATGTTAGTTTTATAGTGATACTTTTATTACTAAAGAGTAAATAATATTAGTAACAAAGATAATAATAATAATATAACTATCTTAATAATAATTTTAATGATCATGTTATTAATAATAATAGCGGAAATAACCAGTAATACAATAATACTAATAAGTAGTAATAATTAAAGTTATAATTTTTACTACTATTTATAGTAATAATGATATTAATATTGATAATAGTATATTAGTAGTTATTACATCTTATATGTATTAACTTTCATATTCATATAATATATAATGAAAATAATAATTTAATAAATAATGATATTAATATTAATGTTAATAATAATAATGGAAGTAATAATAACATTAGTATAGCAATTATTAATTTTTTTTAACTTTTAATTAATTTGATGTAGTAATTAATAAGTATGTAATATATGTACTACCTAATATCTTGTATCAAATTTTGAATATTTATAAATTATATATATATATATATATATATATATATATATATATATATATATATATATATATATATATATATATATATATATATATATATATATATATATATATATATATATATATATATATATATATATATATATATATATGTATATATATATATATATATATTACTATATATAACTATTACTTATATATAGATTTCCTAAATATATATATTCATAGTAACTTAATTATTCTGTTCATTTGTTTACATTTTTAATTTCAATTGATTAAATTGTATTTTATTATTTCAACCTATTATATATATTTTTGTTTATATATATATATATATATATATATATATATATATATATATATATATATATATATATATGTGTGTGTGTGTGTGTGTATATATATATATATATGTATATATATATATATGTATATATATATACACACTTATTTATGTATCTAAATATATATACTCATATATATATTGTGACGCCCCGTACTAAATCATCATGTACGGACCATCATCAACAGGATCATTACAAGGTTAAGTACTATATGCGTTTTCAAAACAGAGTTTACATTCATAAATAGAAGTGACGTCATAACATACGTCAATTGTTTTACAAATCAAAAGTATGCTTCGCTAAGTAGAAGCATTAAATAAGTGTACGTGACCGTAATGGTCGTTACATAACATAAGTTCATAAGTAAAAAGTTTGAATGCAACATAAGTAGTCATGCGATAACAACTCTAGGTAGCGGGTTCTACAGCACGACTAGTAAGATAGCGTAAGCGACTTCAAGCACCTGAGAAAATACATGCTTAAAAAGGTCAACACAAAGGTTGGTGAGCTATAGTTTAAGTATAACAGTAATGTAAGTAGGCCACGAGATTTCAGTGCTACAACGAGCGTTTCAAAAGTATGTAAAAGTATATGCTTAACCGTGGGCACCCGGTAACTAACTTAACGTTTAATGTACCCCCTTAAAGTGCACTTGGCAAGTGCGTATAACCTCGAAGTATTAAACACTCGTTAAATGCTAGCGCTACTAGCCCGAGTGGGGATGTCAAACCCTATGGATCCATATCTAAGATTCGCGTTCACGGTTCAAAAACCAATGATTAAACGTTACCGAGCTGAAGGGAATGTTTCTGCCGTTATATAACCCACACATATATAAAGTTTAAGTACTCATGCCTAGTATGTAAAACATAAAATCCGCATGTATTCTCAGTTCCCAAAATAAGTTAAAGTAAAAAGGGAATGCTATAACTCACAATGATTAGTAGTAATGGTAAGGTAGTAGTCGGGAAAATGGTGTGCAAGTAACGGTCCAAACGTCCTCAACCTAAGTCAAATAGCACTAAGTCAATAAGTCGTCTCAAAAGGTTTACAAGTACGTAATTAAGGTCATAAGGGTCATCATCAATCATCATTAAACAAAAGGTAACAAGTAAGACTCGTTTATGAAAGTCGTTTAAAACAAAGGCTGACTTCGGTCAGTCACCACGGCCTCTACCCTTACTGAATTAAGGTGAGACCAGTGGTCATGGCTCCGTCTATGAGTCCCTTAAGTGTGGTAAAATTTACAGAAGCAAACTCGTCTTGGTTTGACCGTGGCGACGGTCTAAGTGCGAGTAGGTCAGAAATTTCTGCACAACGTTAAAGGACATGGTAACGATCGGAGGGCCATAAATCCTAAACCGTAACTCGGATTAAGACGAGTCCTATATGAAAAGTTATCTACTCGAAAAGTTCTATCTAAAAATCAAGGTTAGAACAGCCCAGGTCTACTGGTCTGTTCCAGAAGCATCAGGTCAGTAGGTTTTGGACAGAACAGTGGGTTTTGGAGAGTTCCGGTTGTCTCGGTGCTTGATGTTCATCACGGTTCTCATCCTTGATGCGTATAGCTTCAAGTGTACAACTCGTTGATGTGTTAACATCATTTTGACCAAGGTTTGTCCATCATAACTCAAGTGCAAGTGTTGTAAGTGTTTGATGAACCAAGGTTACATGTAAGTTTATGAACAAGTTCATGAACACTAAGAAAGATCACAACCAAGTGTTGGATCCATGATACTTGCACCAAAGTGTAAGCTCTTGTTGGTTTCATGTCCTTGTTCAAATGTGTAGTAAGCAACTAACAATAAGAAATAAAGAAAATGAATGATAAGCCTAAACCAACCATGAAGGTGGTATTCTAGTAACATACAACAAACAAGAACACAAGTAACAATTATAAAGATTATAAACTTTAAATCTTTTGAAACAAAATATGTAGAACATAACTAGATAGCTTATGTTCTTGATGTTCTTGTAAAATACAAGATATAAATGGAGAATCAAACTAAAAAGTTTGTTCTTGTAACTTAGTAAAGAAAGACATGTAATTAAGTAATAATAACAAGTAATCAAGACAAGTAAATAATCTTTAACAAGAACAAGTAATAACAACCAAGATTGATGATGATTATGGGTCTCATGGCCACGGTTTGCAAGAGAAAAAAAAAAGAGAGAAAAAACTCTTCAAGTTGCTTACAAATTAGAGAGAAAAAGGAGAGAAACTTGAGAGGAAATTGTGTGTGTTTTGAGAGAATGAAACAAGGATGAGTGTAATGAAAAAAATGAAAGCAAAAGACCTCTCTAAAGGCTTCAAATTTTCGGCCAGCAGCATTTGGGGAGTGGATGGAAGTATTTGATGGTCACTAGCATGTAAAGAGTTTAAAAGTTGGTTAAAGAGTGGGGTTACATGGGGATTATGGCAACTAGATTCCATTTCTAAGCAACTAACTAGTTCCATGTCCTAAATGATACTTACACTTGCAAGAGTTGGGCTAATTAATCCAAAATATGAGTAGGGTGGGCTTACACTAGTCCATTAACTCTTAAAAGGCCCAAGTTGTAAGTAGTTTACAAGTAATCCAATAAAAGTCCAAGTTAAGCCCAAGTAACTAACTAAAGGTCTTAGTTAATTAAAATGATTAATAAAATTAATCATGAATATAAATAATACTTGAAAATATTATTCGTGCAAGTTCCGGGTGTCACAAAGACGTTTCGGGCATTTAAAGTTCAAGTACGGGCAATTAAAGCAACATGTAAATGTAATAACATACATTCTTTTAATCAAGCGTATTAATAATAATAATTATTAATAAATAACGTTGGAAAAACTAGGGTCGTTACATTACCCACCTGTTAAAGAAAATTTCGTCCCGAAATTTAAGCTGAAGTAGATGGAGGAGTCGGGAAAAGATGAGGATATTTCCGCATCATTTGATCATCTCGTTCCCAAGTAAACTCAGGTCCTCGTTTGGCATTCCATCGTACTCGTACAATCGGAATCTTGTTGCGTTTCAAAGTTTTGATCTCACGATCCATAATCTCAACAGGTTCCTCCACAAAGTGGAGTTTGTCATCAATAGTAAGTTCTTCCAATGGTATGATGAGTTCGGGTGCAGCAAGACACTTCTTTAAGTTTGACACATGGAAGGTAGGATGAACTGAGCTCAATTGTGCTGGTAGATCCAAACGGTATGCAACTGGTCCAACACGTTCCAAGATCTCGAATGGACCAATGTATCGTGGGTTCAACTTTCCACGTTTTCCAAAACGGATCACACCTTTCCAAGGTGCAACCTTCAACATTACACGATCACCAACATTAAATTCAAAGTCTTTCCGTTTAAGATCGGCATAGCTCTTTTGGCGATCACGGGCAGTCTTAAGTCTAGCTTGGATCTGAGCAATCTTCTCCGTGGTTTCGTGAACTACCTCGGGTCCGGTGATTTGCTTTTCGCCTACATCGGCCCAACAAATAGGAGATCGGCACTTACGACCATACAATGCTTCAAAAGGTGCAGCATTAATGCTTGAGTGATAACTGTTATTGTACGAGAATTCGGCGAGTGGCAAATGCCTTTCCCAGGCCTTTCCAAAATCAATGACACATGCACGCAGCATGTCCTCCAAGGTCTGAATCGTTCGTTCACTTTGCCCGTCAGTCTGAGGATGATAAGCAGTACTCATGTCAAGATGAGTTCCCATGGCTTCTTGCAAAGAACGCCAAAATCTGGAAGCAAAACGGGGATCGCGATCGGAGATGATTGATAAAGGTACACCATGACGAGATACAACCTCTTTGATGTACAGCTGAGCAAGTCTTTCCATTGTATCAGTTTCCTTCATCGCTAGGAAGTGTGCAGATTTGGTGAGGCGGTCAACAATAACCCAAATAGTATCGCATCCGCCCACTGTCTTCGGCAGCTTAGTAATGAAATCCATTGTGATCCTTTCCCACTTCCATTGTGGGATTTCCGGCTGTTGAAGTAACCCAGAAGGTCTCTGATGCTCGGCTTTAACCTTCGAGCAAGTCAAACACTTACCAACATAAGTCGCAACGTCCTTCTTAAGATTCGGCCACCAATACTGTTCTTTAAGGTCGTGGTACATCTTACCTGTACCGGGGTGAATCGAATATCTCGATTTGTGTGCTTCATCAAGTATCAGGCTTCGTAGATCTCCATAGTAAGGTACCCAAATTCTTCCGGCATAACATCGGAGTCCAGACTCTCTAACCTCGAATCGAGAGACAAGTATGTTCAAATGCTCGTGAGATATGTTCTCCTCCTTGAGAGCCTCAACTTGGGCTACTCTGATCTGGTTGTTGAGGTTCGAATGGATGGTGATGTTCAGAGCCCTAACACGGAGAGGTGCAGTCCTCTCCTTTCGGCTTAAAGCGTCAGCTACAACATTGGCCTTGCCAGGGTGATAACGGAGTTCACAATCGTAGTCGTTGAGCGTCTCGATCCATCGACGCTGTCTCATATTCAATTGCTTCTGATCGAAGATGTGCTGGAGACTCTTGTGATCGGTGAAGATAGTGCTCTTAGTTCCATACAAATAATGTCTCCACAATTTGAGTGCAAAGACAACGGCTCCAAGTTCAAGATCATGTGTAGTGTAGTTCCGCTCGTGAATCTTCAATTGGCGGGAGGCATAGGCAATAACCTTTGATCGTTGCATCAGTACACAACCAAAACCACTCTTCGATGCATCGCAATAAACAACAAAGTCGTCGCTGCCTTCAGGAAGTGATAGGATAGGTGCGGAGGTTAACTTCTTCTTCAAAGTTTGGAATGCTGATTCGTGTGTGGGTTCCCAAATGAACTTCTTGCCCTTGTGAGTCAGTGCGGTCAAAGGACGCGCAATCAGAGAAAATCCTTCGATAAACCTTCGATAATAACCGGCGAGACCTAGAAATTGACGAATATGCGTTGGAGTAGTGGGGGTCTCCCACTTGCTGATGGCTTCAATCTTGGCGGGATCAACTTTGATACCCTGGTCGCTCACAACATGACCCAAAAACTGTACTTCCTTCAACCAAAATTCGCACTTGGAGAATTTGGCGTAAAGTTGCTCTTGTCTTAAGAGTTCAAGCACTAGCCGAAGGTGTTGCTCATGTTCTTCTTCGCTCTTAGAGTAGATGAGGATATCATCTATGAAGACGATAACAAACTTATCCAAGTAAGGCTTGCAGACACGATTCATGAGATCCATGAACACGGCAGGGGCATTTGTCAAACCGAATGGCATCACGAGGAACTCATAATGACCATAACGGGTCCTGAATGCAGTTTTCATCACGTCACTTTCCTTCACCCTCAGCTGGTGATATCCGGATCGCAAATCGATCTTTGAATAAACGCTCGATCCTTGTAGTTGATCAAAAAGATCATCAATTCGTGGAAGAGGATATCGATTCTTGATAGTCAATTTGTTGAGTTCACGGTAGTCGATACACATACGGAAGGATCCATCCTTCTTCTTCACAAACAACACAGGTGCGCCCCAAGGCGAGAAGCTTGGTTGGATAAACCCTCGATCTAATAGCTCTTGTAGTTGACTCTGTAATTCTTGCATCTCGGAAGGTGCGAGTCTATAAGGTGCGCGAGCTACAGGTGCAGCTCCTGGCACTAAGTCAATCTGAAACTCTACTGCTCTCTGCGGCGGTAATCCAGGCAATTCCTCTGGGAAGACATCAGAAAATTCGTTCACAATTCGAACGTCGTTCACGTTCTTCACCTCAGTTTCTACCGCTTTCACATGTGCTAGGACAGCAAAGCGTCCCTTCTTCATAATCTTTTGCGCTTTCACGCAACTAATGAGATTCAACTTCGAGGTACATCTCTCTCCATAGATAACCAGTGGTTCACCATCTCCTTGTGGTATGCGAAGTGCTTTATCTCCACAGATAACATCGGCCTTTATCTTGCTCAACCAATCCATACCGACGATCACGTCAAAACTTCCCAGTTTGATAGGTATCAAATCAATTTCGAAATCTGCACCAGCTATGTTGATAATAGCTCCACGACTAATATGGTCAACCTTTTCAAGTTTTCCATTGGCGACCTCGACAAGCATACTTTCCTTCAAAGGAACTAACGACCAATCTAACTTATCACAAAAATGTCTACACACATAGCTCCTATCGGCACCAGTATCAAATAGGACAGAAGCTAAAAGATTGTTGATCTTGAATATACCTGTCACCAAGTCGGGGTTGTCGCGAGCGTCCCTTGCATTAACGTTGAAGGCTCTAGCACGTGGTGGTCCGCCATCCTTATGCTTGTTAGGACACTCGTTTCTGAAATGGCCCGTCTTTCCACATTCATAACACTTCTTAGGCCCATTGTTGTTGTGGTTTGGCTTCACATTCAAAGTGGTAACCTTGCAATCCTTGCCAACATGTCCAGATCGTTGGCACTTCTCACAGATAACATTGCAATACCCAGTGTGGTGCTTGTAGCACCTATTGCATTGTGGTAAGGTTCCTTTGTAGTTCGGATTGGTGCGGTTGTTGTTGTTGGGGTTGGTGTTGTTGTTGTGCATGTTGTTGTTTTGCCTGAACCCTTCATGTCGTTTTGCCGGGTTTTGATCATAGTTCCTACCCCTGTTGTTGTTGTGGTTGTTGTCCCATTTCCTCTTTTCACCACTAACAGTTTCAAACTTAGCCTTCTCCGGCTCGTCCAGGATGATTTGATTCAAGAGAGTATGCGCCATGCGCATTGCTTCGGGAACACTTGGTGGCTTGGATGAGGTAACATTACCCTTGATGGACTTAGGAAGTCCCGAGAAGTATTTCTCCAAACGCTTAAATTCGGGGGTGACCATGGTTGGACACATAAGAGCCAATTCCAAAAACCTACGGTTGTAGTTGTTAAGGTCGTTCCCTACGGTTTTCAATTGCATAAATTCGATTTCCATCTTTTGAATCTCGGTTCTCGGACAGTATTCCTCGATCATAGCACATTTAAATTCTTCCCAAGGCGTAGCATACGCCTCATCAATTCCTTTCGCTTGGGCCATGGTATTCCACCATGTGAGCGCGCCATCAGACAGCGTGCAAGATGCAAATTTCGTTTTGTTAGCCTCAGAACAATTGCTAACCCTGAATACCGATTCCAACTTTTCGAACCATCTGGTGAGACCGACGGGTCCCTCAGTGCCACTGAAGTAGTGTGGCTTGCAGTTTTGAAATTCCTTGTAAGTACACCCATCTCGGACGACAGGTGGATTGACAGGCGGTGGTGGTGGAACTTGGGGTTGTCTTTCAGCTAGTGCAGCAGCGACTCGCTCGTTAATCATTTCCTCAATTTGTGCCGCGGTGGGGATAGATCTCCCGTTGGCCATGATGTTCTATACAAACATTTTGACTCAAGTCAAAATCCATTATGCAAATAATAATAGTACATTATATAACAACCAACATGAAAATAGCACAACACATGTTGATTAAATAACGCAAGCAGATATAGGTACCACAAAACCATGAGATGATAACGTAAATAGAACACTTGCGCAAGAAGTAAGCAACACAAATTCCATTCATTAATGATAATAAGTTCATACATTACAATAAGTTCGTGCATTACATATGTGAAATATGAAATTACAAAAGAGATTACAATACAGAATCTAGTACAAAGTCCTACGGCGATGGTGGGTACAAAATGTCCAAAACATGAGCCAACTGCTCCTCGAGCTCAGTAACTCGAGTCTGGAGAATCTCAATCTCCCGCCTCATTTCCTCATTAGAGGAAGGTGATGGGGCAGGTGGTGCAGGCGGTGCAGGTGGAGCCGGTGGTGCTGAAGTGGATGGTCCGGCTCTGGGTGGAGACGGTAATATCTGTGGATCGGCGGGGTACGGCACCAGCCGTTTACGTGCAGTGATCCTACGACGCCGACCATAAGCGTCAGTGACAGTACGACCAGGAATTATGCCAGCGAAGCGATACCGCTTCTTCGGCGGGGTAGAAGGTGCCTGAATCGGTCGGTCAGCGGGATCCTCCTCATCACTGGAGTCGTCAGATGAGGTGTCGTCTGAAGAAGCATCGGTGGAAGAACCGTCGTCTGAATCATGCGGTGGTGGCGCGGGTGGCTCAACATATCCGAAAGCGGCCAACATCTGTCGGTGTCGGCCTGGCGTAATCACGGCTAAGTGGCCGTCGGCAGTGCGTCGGCAAGGTGTGCGCCAGTGATTACGGAAGGGTCCTTCCCCGAACTCCGCGGGGATCTCCATGCCACCAATGCGAGCCAGTTGCCTCAGGGGTCTGGAAGAAGACGCCGGGATAGGCACACTAGAGCTAGCTCCAGAACTAGAGGCTCCGGGGTCGCCAGTGGGTGTCGGGGCCGGAATGTCGGCAGCAGCAGCAGCAGCAACAGGTGCAGCAGTGGGTGGAACAACGGGGCCTGAGCCGCTCGGGATGTCAGTAGGTGGAACGTCCGACATCTGAACAAGGAAAAATAAATTTTCCATGTCAGTATGTCATAAAGCAAGCAAATAATAGGCCAACAGTTTAAATCATGTATAACAATAAGCAGCATGGCAATATCAGTAATCGTACGAAACTAGCATGCAATCGAAAGCAAGTAATAGCATGCAGTAGTGAAATCATGTAGTAGCATACGGCATATAGCAGTAACAGTAAGCAGCAGCATGCAGTAAGTTCAGCGGAAACAAGTAAACTAACAAGTTGTAGATTAGCCCTATTAGTGAATCCTACTCGGGTCGGTCTTAGACTCACTAATGCATCCTAATCCCCTACAACCAATGCTCTGATACCAAATGTGACGCCCCGTACTAAATCATCATGTACGGACCATCATCAACAGGATCATTACAAGGTTAAGTACTATATGCGTTTTCAAAACAGAGTTTACATTCATAAATAGAAGTGACGTCATAACATACGTCAATTGTTTTACAAATCAAAAGTATGCTTCGCTAAGTAGAAGCATTAAATAAGTGTACGTGACCATAATGGTCGTTACATAACATAAGTTCATAAGTAAAAAGTTTGAATGCAACATAAGTAGTCATGCGATAACAACTCTAGGCAGCGGGTTCTACAGCACGACTAGTAAGATAGCGGAAGCGACTTCAAGCACCTGAGAAAATACATGCTTAAAAAGGTCAACACAAAGGTTGGTGAGCTATAGTTTAAGTATAACAGTAATGTAAGTAGGCCACGAGATTTCAGTGCTACAACGAGTGTTTCAAAAGTATGTAAAAGTATATGCTTAACCGTGGGCACCCGGTAACTAACTTAACGTTTAATGTACCCCCTTAAAGTGCACTTGGCAAGTGCGTATAACCTCGAAGTATTAAACACTCGTTAAATGCTAGCGCTACTAGCCCGAGTGGGGATGTCAAACCCTATGGATCCATATCTAAGATTCGCGTTCACGGTTCAAAAACCAATGATTAAACGTTACCGAGCTGAAGGGAATGTTTCTGCCGTTATATAACCCACACATATATAAAGTTTAAGTACTCGTGCCTAGTATGTAAAACATAAAATCCGCATGTATTCTCAGTTCCCAAAATAAGTTAAAGTAAAAAGGGAATGCTATAACTCACAATGATTAGTAGTAATGGTAAGGTAGTAGTCGGGAAAATGGTGTGCAAGTAACGGTCCAAACGTCCTCAACCTAAGTCAAATAGCACTAAGTCAATAAGTCGTCTCAAAAGGTTTACAAGTACGTAATTAAGGTCATAAGGGTCATCATCAATCATCATTAAACAAAAGGTAACAAGTAAGACTCGTTTATGAAAGTCGTTTAAAACAAAGGCTGACTTCGGTCAGTCACCACGGCCTCTACCCTTACTGAATTAAGGTGAGACCAGTGGTCATGGCTCCGTCTATGAGTCCCTTAAGTGTGGTAAAATTTACAGAAGCAAACTCGTCTTGGTTTGACCGTGGCGACGGTCTAAGTGAGAGTAGGTCAGAAATTTCTGCACAACGTTAAAGGACATGGTAACGATCGGAGGGCCATAAATCCTAAACCGTAACTCGGATTAAGACGAGTCCTATATGAAAAGTTATCTACTCGAAAAGTTCTATCTAAAAATCAAGGTTAGAACAGCCCAGGTCTACTGGTCTGTTCCAGAAGCATCAGGTCAGTAGGTTTTGGACAGAACAGTGGGTTTTGGAGAGTTCCGGTTGTCTCGGTGCTTGATGTTCATCACGGTTCTCATCCTTGATGCGTATAGCTTCAAGTGTACAACTCGTTGATGTGTTAACATCATTTTGACCAAGGTTTGTCCATCATAACTCAAGTGCAAGTGTTGTAAGTGTTTGATGAACCAAGGTTACATGTAAGTTTATGAACAAGTTCATGAACACTAAGAAAGATCACAACCAAGTGTTGGATCCATGATACTTGCACCAAAGTGTAAGCTCTTGTTGGTTTCATGTCCTTGTTCAAATGTGTAGTAAGCAACTAACAATAAGAAATAAAGAAAATGAATGATAAGCCTAAACCAACCATGAAGGTGGTATTCTAGTAACATACAACAAACAAGAACACAAGTAACAATTATAAAGATTATAAACTTTAAATCTTTTGAAACAAAATATGTAGAACATAACTAGATAGCTTATGTTCTTGATGTTCTTGTAAAATACAAGATATAAATGGAGAATCAAACTAAAAAGTTTGTTCTTGTAACTTAGTAAAGAAAGACATGTAATTAAGTAATAATAACAAGTAATCAAGACAAGTAAATAATCTTTAACAAGAACAAGTAATAACAACCAAGATTGATGATGATTATGGGTCTCATGGCCACGGTTTGCAAGAGAAAAAAAAAAGAGAGAAAAAACTCTTCAAGTTGCTTACAAATTAGAGAGAAAAAGGAGAGAAACTTGAGAGGAAATTGTGTGTGTTTTGAGAGAATGAAACAAGGATGAGTGTAATGAAAAAAATGAAAGCAAAAGACCTCTCTAAAGGCTTCAAATTTTCGGCCAGTAGCATTTGGGGAGTGGATGGAAGTATTTGATGGTCACTAGCATGTAAAGAGTTTAAAAGTTGGTTAAAGAGTGGGGTTACATGGGGATTATGGCAACTAGATTCCATTTCTAAGCAACTAACTAGTTCCATGTCCTAAATGATACTTACACTTGCAAGAGTTGGGCTAATTAATCCAAAATATGAGTAGGGTGGGCTTACACTAGTCCATTAACTCTTAAAAGGCCCAAGTTGTAAGTAGTTTACAAGTAATCCAATAAAAGTCCAAGTTAAGCCCAAGTAACTAACTAAAGGTCTTAGTTAATTAAAATGATTAATAAAATTAATCATGAATGTAAATAATACTTGAAAATATTATTCGTGCAAGTTCCGGGTGTCACAAAGACGTTTCGGGCATTTAAAGTTCAAGTACGGGCAATTAAAGCAACATGTAAATGTAATAACATACATTCTTTTAATCAAGCGTATTAATAATAATAATTATTAATAAATAACGTTGGAAAAACCAGGGTCGTTACATATATATATATATATATATATATATATATATATATATATATATATATATATATATATATATATATATATATATATATATACACACACACACTTATTTATGTATCTAAATATATTTATTTGTAACTAATTGTTCGTGAATCATCAGGAATATTTAAGGTCAAATTCATTCATGAAAAATAATTCCAACATTTTGAGACTCGGTTTAATAGACTTTGCTTATCGTGCCGGAATCATTAACAGATTAAGTTTAAATTTAGTCAGAAATTTCTGGGTCGTCACAGTACCTACCCGTTAAAGAAATTTCATTCCGAAATTTGAGTGGGGTCGTCATAACTAACAATAAGAATATTTTCACGACGAATATGAGTTGATAAATAGAGTTTTATCATTATTGAGTAATATGAATAAATTTGATTATTCGAAGAGCACGAATGAAGCTATCACAAAAGAGTGAAATGTATAGATAAAGTTTCATCTTAACTTTTGACGTTGTCCTGGTTGAATTCTAGAATTCAGGGGATTTAAAGAAAATCTTCGAAATCTAAAAGATTTGATTCTTCGGCGAGTAAGGAAATTAAGATCTCTATAATTAAATACGGTGATCTGCCCTGATTACTCTGTCTGATATTTCCATTATAAATTAAACTCTTCCGTTCCATTATTCTCACCATTCCTATACTTTCTTTCTTAGTTCCTACATTCAAAAGATTGTGAAAATGCTTAATCCAGTTCTGATCCTTGTCCTTATCCTTACTATCGCAACAATCATTCTCCTTTTCCAACTTCCACCGGAGGAATCTGCTTACTTCTACTTCGCCCTTGGGGTTATAGTGTTTTTAATTCTCCCGTGTCTTTATGTTGCGATAAACATTGATATACACGGTTTGTAATTTCTACGTTGTTGTCGGGTGTAACGACCCGCACTTTTTCGATCATTCTATACTTATAAGATTAATATTTACATAAATTAAACCTTGCCAACATGATAAGCAATCCAAATTGTCGAGATTTATATTTCCGAAAAGAGTTTTACACAACGTTTGACCGTCTAGTTTGACCGATGATATCACGAACTATACAATATATGATAATTATACGTTTGTGTATATATATGTATATATACATATTTAACATGATTAATAAATGTTTTAATATCTCATTTTATATTAATAACAACAAGTTATATGTGTATTTTGAAACTACTAACTTAAGTTTTCAAAACGATAACAATACGTAACGTTATTTGACATATATACTTAAGACTTATAATGTTATACATATATTGTATAAGTAATGTATTTAATTACTTTTAAAGAACTTAAATACATAAAACCATATAAGTGTATTCACAAAAGATAGCTATATTTGAATCCTCATTTCATTTTTCACAAAATTTCTATACGTATACCTAGAGTATTTGTACTCGTATCATACCTAGCTCCTATACGTATTTACTAATAGTAAATACACATCAAAATCACCACCTAACCAGCCATTATTCATGCCCTTAGAGCTAGGTAATTACTTTTGGATGATTACTTGACTAATTAACAAAATTACAAACTAAAAATCTTATCATGTATTACATGATACACGTTTTTTTTAGGTTATAAGTATCACCATTTCTAGTTCATTTTCTAACCTCATTTTTAGTTAAACACACACTCTTTCACAACCCTTAAAACCCTTAATCAATTCAGCAAAGTTTCCAAGAAGATCTAGCTTCAAAAACCATACTAAAACACCATAAGAAAACCATACAAAAACACTTCAAGAAAACCCTCCAAGAACACCAACTTACTTCCAATCTTTCATCCACCTCTAGTACCCTTTTGATTCTAGCTTCTTACTTCTCTTTTACAGCAAACTTATCCAAGGAACTTGAGGTAGAATCTATGTTCATAACCTTATTCGATTCATATATATATAGCTATCTTATTTTGTGGTACAAAAGTTTAACAACAAGAACATAGTTTGAATGTTTTCAAACTTGTTTGCAAACTAAATAGATCCTTCTAACTTAACTTTTAAAATACTTCAAGACCTGTAATATAACTTATGTATATGCTAATTTAACAAGGTAAAACTTGGTTTTTCAAAGTATAAGTATTTTTAGAAAAATGGTCATTAAATGATTTTGTTGTAACAAAAATGTTTAACTTCATATGTTTCACTAAACTTTCACTTATGCCGTATGATTTTGAATACAAACCAAGGTATTTACAGTTCATAGTCTTAAAGAAGAGCTCGATCCAAGAAGATGGCAATTTGAATCAACGAAAACGGACTTGTAACGAAGAAACTATGACCGAAACAAAATTGGTTATCCAAGACTTAATTGACTTCGGGATTCATTGGAAAAATTTACATAAAATCACATACTTCTAAGATAACATGATATTTTATATATATGTACTCATAATTCAATTTCATATGGTTCAGGATCACCCGTAAGCAACACGAGAAGATTAATCATAAGATCCCATGTTTGTACGCAACACGTCATTTGACAACACCGGTACTTTATGTACGCAACACGTCATTTGACAACACCGGTACCGTGGGTCAAGATTAATCTCGACCAATTCATATACGTTGGGGTTTTATTTATTTCGTTGGGGGTTTGGTTTATTTCATTGCGGGTATATTAAACATCTAAAAATGAACCATTAAAATTGAGTTACTAACAAAGAAATGCTAACTACGGACTAAGGAAATATTCAAAGTATTAAAAGTATAACAAGTATATATATATGTAACGTTTGTTTAAAAATGAAAACATATTGATATATTATATATGGATAGGTTCGTGAATATCAACCGGAAGACCGAGTCAAAATATATATATCATCAAGACAAGAGTGAGTATATAGTCCCACTTTTAAACTCTAAATATTTCGGGATGAGAATACATGTATTTTATGTTTTACGATATGGACACAAGTAACTGAAAAATATGTTCTACGTTGAGTTGTACCACTGGCATACTTCCCTGTAGCTTGGTAACTAATATTTACAGCGGTATTGTAAACGCGAATCCTGTTGATAGATCTATCGGGCCTGACAACCCCAACCGGACTGGACGACCAGTATTCAACGGTTGCACAGTACTTCGTTTTGTGACTACACTTGGTACGGTGTAGTAAGATTTCATATTAAAGGGAATATGCGACGTGAAAATGTTAAGTATGGTTATCAAGTGCTCAACCACTTAGAATACTTTTATTAAACTGTTTGTATACGAAATCTTGTGGTCTATATATATATTGCTGCCGGTATCAAACCTATATCTCACCAACTTTATGTTGACCTTTTTAAAACATGTCTATTCTCAGGTGATTTCTAAAGCTTCCGCTGCATCATGTTGGATCTAACCAGGATCTTGCGTACGCATGTTTGTGTCAAAAATAAAACTGCATATCCGAGATGTTGTATTGTAAAATATGCTAGAAACCGTGTTGTTGTCATCATTTGTAAAGTTTGTAAGTCGAAGATTATCGCTAAACGTTAATCTTCTTTTTATTGTCTTAAGCTTGTAACAAAAATAATGGTTATGGTTTGTAATGTATAATATATGCAGTTTTCTTTCAAAAATGTCTCATATAGAGGTCAATACCTCGCAATGAAATCATACGTTATCTAACGCGTTCTTATGGTTAAGGACGGGTTATGACATGTGGTATCAGAGCGTTGGTCTTAGCGAACCAGGTTTGCATTAGTGTGTCTAACCAAGAAGTCGTTAGGATACATTAGTAAAGTCTGGACTTTGACCGGGTCTGATTTTAAAAAAAAAAAAAAACCATTGCTTATCACTGTTGGTTAAAATTTATGTGTAAATATTATGTAAGTACTAATGGGTTAGTTGTTATGTGATAGATGTCGGGCTCGAAACTTATTATCACATTCAGCGACTCCGAACCAGAATCTTCAGATGGTGTTCCAGTCATTAACCTATCCGATGACGAAAATAATATTTTTGGGGAAGACTCACAATTTCCGGATGAACCAACTATAGAAATATCGGAAAGTGAACCTGAGGAGGAAAGTGAACCCGAGGAGGAAAGTGAACCCGAGGAAGAAATACAGGAAATTACAAAAGAAGAGTTCGAACTAGGAAAGAAACGAAAGGCTAATGAATTAGAAAATTCAAATCCTGAGTTTAATAAGGATGATGTGGCACCAACTCCACTAGACACTACCACCCCTATCCCCGCTATTCCTATTAGTGCTATCCCCGCATCTAGTTCTTCGGCACCTCAGCCAAAACGTAGGGAGACAGCTAGGATTCGCGTTGGGGGATTCCCTGGACATAAATGTTTTGGGAAATAGACCAAATGATGCGCTACCGTATTAAACCATGGAATCACATAATGTTTTGTATAATATTATTAGTGTGGTTTGTTTAAAGTTTGATGTAAGCATATGTAAAATAGCGAAGTATGAAATGCAATAATTTTCCATGGTTAAGTATTATTTAGATTGTAGTAATTGATTCTGTACTAAGCTATTAAGTATGAACATTAACGGGTAGGTACTACCCAAGATATAATTATAAAACGCTAATAAGAAGAAAAGGCTTTTATAATAATACCTGGTTCATATTATTAACAAGCTATAAATGTACTATAAATACACACTACATCTATAATATTCCATGTGAATAATTATTTTCTTTCATTAGGAAATGGCGCGATTGAATCGAATGACGGAACAAGAACTCGAGGAACTCATCAACCAGCGAGTGAACGACAGAATGTTATGGGTTGAAGCTGCAAGAGCTGCTGCAGTTAATCCAAATCCTCGTGTAGGATGCTCCTACAAGACGTTCCAAGCTTGCAAGCCATCATCATTCAGTGGAACGGAAGGACCGATCGGTTTAACCCGATGGATAGAAAAGATGGAGACGGTGTTAAAAATCAGTGGTTGTGATGAAAAAGACATGACCAAGTTTGCATCGTGCACTTTACAAGATAGTGCACTCACATGGTGGAAGAATTATGTGAAGGCGGTAGGAGGAGATGTAGCTTATGATACTCCGTGGGAAGAATTCAAAGCAATGATAATCACCGAGTATTGTCCAAGGAATGAGGTTATTAAGTTAGAAGATGAGTTACGAAGTTTGAAGGTGGTTGGTACTGAAATCACCAACTACAATCAGCGATTCATGGAATTGGTTTTACTATGTCCTGAATTGGTTCCAACCGAAGCACGGAAGATTGAAATGTACAAAGGTGGTTTGCCCAAAAAGGTCAAGGCAAACGTTACGGCATCGAAACCTAAAACAATTCATGAAGCTATAACCATGGCGAACGAGCTAATGGATCAGGTCATTTTGGACAAGAAAGCATTCAATACTGAGGTGAAGGTATTGAGGAACAAGAAAAAGTGGAATGGAGGTTATGATCGAGGTAACCAACAACAACCTTATAAGAAACAAGAAACCACGAAAGGTGCGGGTAGTGGTTCAGGCTTTGGTTACAAAGGACAAAGTCCTTTATGCAACCGTTGTCACAAACATCATTTTGGTTACTGTAGTGTGTTGTGCACTAAATGCAATAGACAGGGACATCTTGCTGAAGATTGTAAGGCTCTCGTTACAAATGGTAACAAGACTCCTGCCACCAACGCAAATAGAACTGCTTTGGCTAACATTACTTGTTTTGGGTGTGGAAAACAAGGTCACTATAAGAGTCAGTGCCCGAATCCAGAAAAGAATGGCGGACCTGCACGTGGAAGAGCGTTTGTTATTAATGCTAGAGAGGCACGAGAAGACCCGGAGCTTGTTACGGGTACGTTTACCATTAATAACTTATCGGCATCTATTTTATTTGATACTGGCGCCGATAGAAGTTACGTGTGTATAAATTTTTACACTAAATTGAATTGTTCATCATTACCTCTAGATGCTAAGTATTTGATTGAGTTAGCTAATGGTAAACTAATTAAAGCCGATAAAATTTGTCGTGATTGTGAAATAAATCTAGCCGGAGAAACGTTTAAAATCGACTTAATACCCGTAGAATTAGGAGGTTTTGATGTAATAGTCGGCATGGACTGGATGTCCAAAATAGGAGCGGAAGTTGTTTGTGCCAAGAAGGCAATTCGTATTCCTGGTAAGGATAAAATACCGGTGATGATTTATGGAGAGAAGGGTAATTCAAAGCTAAAACTCATTAGCTGTTTGAAAGCCAAGAAGTGTTTAGAAAAGGGATGTTACGCTATTTTAGCACATGTTAATAAAGTCGAAAAGAAAGAAAAGTGCATCAACGACGTGCCTGTAGCAAGAGATTTTCCTGAAGTTTTTCCGGAAGAATTGCCGGGATTACCTCCATTTAGATCGGTAGAATTTCAAATAGATTTAGTACCAGGAGCTGCACCAGTGGCTCGTGCTCCATATAGACTTGCACCGTCCGAGTTAAAAGAACTTCAGAGTCAGTTAAAAGAATTACTGGATCATGGATTCATACGACCAAGTACTTCACCGTGGGGAGCTCCAATTTTGTTTGTTAAGAAGAAAGATGGATCTTTTAGGATGTGTATAGACTATCGTGAATTAAATAAGTTAACTATCAAGAATCGATATCCACTACCGAGAATTGATGACTTATTTGATCAATTGCAAGGATCATGTGTTTATTCGAAAATCGACTTAAGATCGGGCTATCATCAACTACGCGTTAAAGAAGAGGACATTCCGAAAACTGCTTTTCGGACACGTTATGGTCATTATGAATTTTTGGTTATGCCGTTTGGATTGACGAATGCGCCAGCTGTATTCATGGACCTCATGAATCGAGTTTGTAGTCCGTATTTAGATAAGTTTGTTATCGTTTTCATTGATGATATTCTTATCTATTCCAAGAGTGAGCAAGAGCATGAAGAGCATTTAAGGTTGATACTGGAGTTGTTAAGAAAAGAACAACTTTATGCTAAATTTTCTAAGTGTGCTTTCTGGTTGAAAGAAGTGCAATTTCTTGGTCACGTTGTTAATAGCAAAGGAATTCAGGTTGATCCAGCAAAAACTGAAGCTATTGAAAAATGGGAGACTCCTAAGACACCAACGTAGATACGCCAATTTTTGGGTTTAGCCGGTTATTATAGAAGGTTTATTCAAGATTTTTCCCGAATAGCTAAGCCGTTGACAGCGTTAACGCAAAAAGGGAAGAAATATGAATGGACCTCGGAGCAGGAGAACGCATTTCAAATACTGAAGAAGAAGTTAACTACGGCGCCTATATTATCGTTACCAGAAGGGAACGATGATTTCGAAATATATTGTGACGCTTCGCGACAAGGTTTTGGTTGTGTTCTTATGCAACGGAAGAAAGTAATTGCATTTGCATCCCGACAATTGAAGATTCACGAGCGGAATTATACGACGCATGATCTAGAACTGGGAGCAGTCGTGTTTGCATTGAAGATGTGGAGACATTACTTGTATGGGGTTAAATTCACTGTATTTACTGATCATAAAAGCCTTCAACATATTTTTGATCAGAAACAATTGAACATGAGGCAACGTAGGTGGGTCGAGTTAATAAACGACTATGATTGTGAAATTCGTTAT
Organism: Rutidosis leptorrhynchoides; assembly: GCF_046630445.1. NCBI lineage: Eukaryota > Viridiplantae > Streptophyta > Magnoliopsida > Asterales > Asteraceae > Rutidosis > Rutidosis leptorrhynchoides. The sequence continues at coordinate 154,285,860 of NC_092341.1, read as the reverse complement.
CATCCCGAAAAGGCGAACGTGGTGGCTGATGCTTTAAGCAGAAAAGAACGAGAACCAATTCGAGTTCGAGCAATGAACATAAAAATTCGCATGAATCTCAACTCACAAATCAAAGAAGTTCAACGAGAAGCACTTACTAAAGAAAATATAGGAAATGAAATAATGAAGAAGTATGAGAAGCAACTCGTTATGCGGGAAGATGGAATTCGATATTTTGCAAATCGTATTTGGGTACCGAAGTTGGGTGGATTAAGGAAGTTGATATTGAACGAGGCACATAAGACAAGATATTCGATACATCCCGGAGTTGGAAAGATGTACCAAGATCTTAAGACACATTATTGGTGGCCTAATTTGAAGACCGACGTTGCAACATATGTTGGGGAATGTTTGACTTGTTCCAAAGTCAAAGCAGAACATCAAAAGCCGTCAGGATTACTTCAACAACCAGAAATCCCAGAATGGAAATGGGACGGTATTACCATGGATTTCATCACGAAGTTACCAAAGACTGCCTGGGGATACGACACCATTTGGGTAATTGTTGATCGTCTTACCAAATCTGCACATTTCTTGCCTATAAAGGAAACGGATAGAATGGAGAAACTATTACGATTGTATATAAAGGAAGTTGTTTCAAGACATGGAATACCTATTTCCATTATATCCGATCGTGATGGTAGATTTACCTCAAAGTTTTGGCAATCACTACAGGAGGCACTAGGAACTCGTTTGGATATGAGTACCGCATATCATCCGCAGACCGATGGGCAGAGTGAAAGAACAATTCAGACTCTTGAAGATATGCTCAGGGCATGTGTGATCGATTTTGGAAACGGATGGGATAAGTATCTACCGTTAGCAGAATTCTCGTATAATAATAGTTATCATGCGAGCATTGGAGCTGCACCATTCGAAGCATTGTATGGAAGGAAGTGTAGATCTCCTATCTGTTGGAATGAAGTAGGAGATCGGCATTTAACTGGTCCCGAGATCATACATGAAACGACTGAGAAGATAGTGCAAATCAAGGAGAGATTGAAAACAGCCCGTAGTCGCCAAAAGAGCTACGCTGATGTCCGAAGGAAACCATTAGAGTTTCAGGTCGGGGACATGGTTATGCTAAAGGTGTCACCTTGGAAAGGTGTAATACGGTTCGGCAAAAGGGGTAAACTGAACCCAAGGTACGTAGGCCCGTTCAAGATCATCGAACGCATTGGACCGGTAGCTTATCGACTCGAGTTACCGCAACAACTCGCCGGAGTACATAATACCTTTCACGTCTCAAACCTTAAGAAGTGTCTTGCAAAGGAAGACCTCACCATTCCTCTCGAAGAAATCCATGTCGACGAGAAACTACAATTCGTCGAAGAACCAATCGAAATCATGGACCGTGAAGTTAAACAGCTCAAACAGAGTAATATACCGATTGTTAAGGTTCGTTGGAATGCTAGAAGAGGTCCCGAGTTTACTTGGGAACGAGAGGATCAGATGAAGCAAAAGTATCCACACATGTTTCTCGATGACGCAAAATAGGTACAATTTTAAAATTTCGGGACGAAATTTATTTAACGGGGAGGTAATGTAACGACCCGCACTTTTTCGATCATTCTATACTTATAAGATTAATATTTACATAAATTAAACCTTGCCAACATGATAAGCAATCCAAATTGTCGAGATTTATATTTCCGAAAAGAGTTTTACACAACGTTTGACCGTCTAGTTTGACCGATGATATCACGAACTATACAATATATGATAATTATACGTTTGTGTATATATATGTATATATACATATTTAACATGATTAATAAATGTTTTAATATCTCATTTTATATTAATAACAACAAGTTATATGTGTATTTTGAAACTACTAACTTAAGTTTTCAAAACGATAACAATACGTAACGTTATTTGACATATATACTTAAGACTTATAATGTTATACATATATTGTATAAGTAATGTATTTAATTACTTTTAAAGAACTTAAATACATAAAACCATATAAGTGTATTCACAAAAGATAGCTATATTTGAATCCTCATTTCATTTTTCACAAAATTTCTATACGTATACCTAGAGTATTTGTACTCGTATCATACCTAGCTCCTATACGTATTTACTAATAGTAAATACACATCAAAATCACCACCTAACCAGCCATTATTCATGCCCTTAGAGCTAGGTAATTACTTTTGGATGATTACTTGACTAATTAACAAAATTACAAACTAAAAATCTTATCATGTATTACATGATACACGTTTTTTTTAGGTTATAAGTATCACCATTTCTAGTTCATTTTCTAACCTCATTTTTAGTTAAACACACACTCTTTCACAACCCTTAAAACCCTTAATCAATTCAGCAAAGTTTCCAAGAAGATCTAGCTTCAAAAACCATACTAAAACACCATAAGAAAACCATACAAAAACACTTCAAGAAAACCCTCCAAGAACACCAACTTACTTCCAATCTTTCATCCACCTCTAGTACCCTTTTGATTCTAGCTTCTTACTTTTCTTTTACAGCAAACTTATCCAAGGAACTTGAGGTAGAATCTATGTTCATAACCTTATTCGATTCATATATATATAGCTATCTTATTTTGTGGTACAAAAGTTTAACAACAAGAACATAGTTTGAATGTTTTCAAACTTGTTTGCAAACTAAATAGATCCTTCTAACTTAACTTTTAAAATACTTCAAGACCTGTAATATAACTTATGTATATGCTAATTTAACAAGGTAAAACTTGGTTTTTCAAAGTATAAGTATTTTTAGAAAAATGGTCATTAAATGATTTTGTTGTAACAAAAATGTTTAACTTCATATGTTTCACTAAACTTTCACTTATGCCGTATGATTTTGAATACAAACCAAGGTATTTACAGTTCATAGTCTTAAAGAAGAACTCGATCCAAGAAGATGGCAATTTGAATCAACGAAAACGGACTTGTAACGAAGAAACTATGACCGAAACAAAATTGGTTATCCAAGACTTAATTGACTTCGGGATTCATTGGAAAAATTTACATAAAATCACATACTTCTAAGATAACATGATATTTTATATATATGTACTCATAATTCAATTTCATATGGTTCAGGATCACCCGTAAGCAACACGAGAAGATTAATCATAAGATCCCATGTTTGTACGCAACACGTCATTTGACAACACCGGTACTTTATGTACGCAACACGTCATTTGACAACACCGGTACCGTGGGTCAAGATTAATCTCGACCAATTCATATACGTTGGGGTTTTATTTATTTCGTTGGGGGTTTGGTTTATTTCATTGCGGGTATATTAAACATCTAAAAATGAACCATTAAAATTGAGTTACTAACAAAGAAATGCTAACTACGGACTAAGGAAATATTCAAAGTATTAAAAGTATAACAAGTATATATATATGTAACGTTTGTTTAAAAATGAAAACATATTGATATATTATATATGGATAGGTTCGTGAATATCAACCGGAAGACCGAGTCAAAATATATATATCATCAAGACAAGAGTGAGTATATAGTCCCACTTTTAAACTCTAAATATTTCGGGATGAGAATACATGTATTTTATGTTTTACGATATGGACACAAGTAACTGAAAAATATGTTCTACGTTGAGTTGTACCACTGGCATACTTCCCTGTAGCTTGGTAACTAATATTTACAGCGGTATTGTAAACGCGAATCCTGTTGATAGATCTATCGGGCCTGACAACCCCAACCGGACTGGACGACCAGTATTCAACGGTTGCACAGTACTTCGTTTTGTGACTACACTTGGTACGGTGTAGTAAGATTTCATATTAAAGGGAATATGCGACGTGAAAATGTTAAGTATGGTTATCAAGTGCTCAACCACTTAGAATACTTTTATTAAACTGTTTGTATACGAAATCTTGTGGTCTATATATATATTGCTGCCGGTATCAAACCTATATCTCACCAACTTTATGTTGACCTTTTTAAAACATGTCTATTCTCAGGTGATTTCTAAAGCTTCCGCTGCATCATGTTGGATCTAACCAGGATCTTGCGTACGCATGTTTGTGTCAAAAATAAAACTGCATATCCGAGATGTTGTATTGTAAAATATGCTAGAAACCGTGTTGTTGTCATCATTTGTAAAGTTTGTAAGTCGAAGATTATCGCTAAACGTTAATCTTCTTTTTATTGTCTTAAGCTTGTAACAAAAATAATGGTTATGGTTTGTAATGTATAATATATGCAGTTTTCTTTCAAAAATGTCTCATATAGAGGTCAATACCTCGCAATGAAATCATACGTTATCTAACGCGTTCTTATGGTTAAGGACGGGTTATGACATCGGGCTGTATATTTTCTCTTATATTTCGGAGTTTCATGCTCTTTTTTCTCTTATATTTTCTCTTATATTTCCCGACTTTAAGTCAAGCGAATAATGGTCCAGAATTTGTAGATATGAAGTTCCAAATGATCATAATATACTATGCAGAAAGGAAAGGTAATAGCATGATTTGATTTGTCGAATTACCAGTGAGAAAAATAGAACTATCAAGTAATTATGTTCTTGATATGTTTAGAGGTGAAATAGAATGTAAGAGTCGTGTAACATGGCACCTGATGACGTTATGATCTGTGAATCATCAAATTCCATTAGAAACTCAGCATGACTTACGGTAATATAATCACGTTGATCAAGTGTCATTATATTATACTAACTCATGCATCAGTTCCTAACACTACTTCAGAATTCATTCATAGTTTATACTTAGATTTTACAGAAATTTCCAATATAATGAAACACAGAAAGCACGAAGAGGTATATAAATTCGGACGAGAATATTTATGAAAATATCCTCAGAAATATCGAAGATATTTATGATGATATTTTTGGGATCTCCAAGTTCGAAGGTTGATGAAGAAAAATTTTTCGCAAGATTTTAACATGACTTCAGAGCAAGATATTCTCTAAAGATTTCAACGTGTCATAACCCATCCTAAACCATAAGGACAAATATAATAACATATGATTTCATCGCGAGGTATTGACCTCTATATGCGACATTTTTCAAAGAAAACTGCATTCGTTTTTACAATACAAACCACAACTTTTATTAAAAATACAAAGTTTAAACAACATAATAATGATTATCGTTTAGCGATAATCTTAGCCTTACAAACTTTACATGTGATGATAGTGAAATGTCCCGTTCTTATTGATTAAAAACGTTCCATATTAATTGATTTCGTTGCGAGGTTTTGACCTCTATATGAGACGTTTTTCAAAGACTGCATTCATTTTTAAAACAAACCATAACCTTTATTTCATAAATAAAGGTTTAAAAAGCTTTACGTAGATTATCAAATAATGATAATCTAAAATATCCTGTTTACACACGACCATTACATAATGGTTTACAATACAAATATGTTACATCGAAATCAGTTTCTTGAATGCAGTTTTTACACAATATCATACAAACATGGACTCCAAATCTTGTCCTTATTTTAGTATGCAACAGCGGAAGCTCTTAATATTCACCTGAGAATAAAAATGCTTTAAACGTCAACAAAAATGTTGGTGAGTTATAGGTTTAACCTATATATATCAAATCGTAACAATAGACCACAAGATTTCATATTTCAATACACATCCCATACATAGAGATAAAAATCATTCATATGGTGAACACCTGGTAACCGACATTAACAAGATGCATATATGAGAATATCCCCATCATTCCGGGACACCCTTCGGATATGATATAAATTTCGAAGTACTAAAGCATCCGGTACTTTGGATGGGGTTTGTTAGGCCCAATAGATCTATCTTTAGGATTCGCGCCAATTAGGGTATCTGTTCCCTAATTCTTAGATTACCAGACTTAATAAAACGGGGCATATACGATTTCGATAATTCAACCATAGAATGTAGTTTCACGTACTTGTGTCTATTTTGTAAATCATTTATAAAACCTGCATGTATTCTCATCCCAAAAATATTAGATTTTAAAAGTGGGACTATAACTCACCTTCACAGATTTTTACTTCGTCGAGAAGTAAGACCTGGCCACTGTTGATTCACGAACCTATAACAATATATACATATATATTAAAGTATGTTCAAAATATATTTACAACACTTTTAATATATTTTGATGTTTTAAGTTTATTAAGTCAGCTGTCCTCGTTAGTAACCTACAACTAGTTGTCCACAGTTAGATGTACAGAAATAAATCGATAAATATTATCTTGAATCAATCCACGACCCAGTGTATACGTATCTCAGTATTGATCACAACTCAAACTATATATATTTTGGAATCAACCTCAACCCTGTATAGCTAACTCCAACATTCACATATAGAGTGTCTATGGTTGTTCCGAAATATATATAGATGTGTCAACATGATAGGTCGAAACATTGTATACGTGTCTATGGTATCTCAAGATTACATAATATACAATACAAGTTGATTAAGTTATGGTTGGAATAGATTTGTTACCAATTTTCACGTAGCTAAAATGAGAAAAATTATCCAATCTTGTTTTACCCATAACTTCTTCATTTTAAATCCGTTTTGAGTGAATCAAATTGCTATGGTTTCATATTGAACTCTATTTTATGAATCTAAACAGAAAAAGTATAGGTTTATAGTCGGAAAAATAAGTTACAAGTCGTTTTTGTAAAGGTAGTCATTTCAGTCGAAAGAACGACGTCTAGATGACCATTTTAGAAAACATACTTCCACTTTGAGTTTAACCATAATTTCTGGATATAGTTTCATGTTCATAATAAAAATCATTTTCTCAGAATAACAACTTTTAAATCAAAGTTTATCATAGTTTTTAATTAACTAACCCAAAACAGCCCGCGGTGTTACTACGACGGCGTAAATCCGGTTTTACGGTGTTTTTCGTGTTTCCAGGTTTTAAATCATTAAGTTAGCATATCATATAGATATAGAACATGTGTTTAGTTAATTTTAAAAGTCAAGTTAGAAGGATTAACTTTTGTTTGCGAACAAGTTTAGAATTAACTAAACTATGTTCTAGTGATTACGAGTTTAAACCTTCGAATAAGATAGTTTTATATATATGAATCGAATGATGTTATGAACATCATTACTACCTCAAGTTTAGTAGGTAAACCTACTGTAAGTGACAAGAAATGATCTAGCTTCAAAGGATCTTGGATGGCTTGAAAGTTCTTGAAGTAGGATCATGACACAAAAACAAGTTCAAGTAAGATTTTTACTCGAATTAAGATAGTTTATAGTTATAGAAATTGAATCAAAGTTTGAATATGAATATTACCTTGAATAAGAAAGATAACCTACTGTATATAACAAAGGTTTCTTGATCTTAGATGATTACTTGGAATGGATTAGAAAGCTTGGAAGTAAATTAGTAAACTTGGAGGGATTTTTGAAGTGTTCTTGAAGTGTTCTTCCTATGATGATTATAGCTTGATTCTTGAAGTGATTTTTGATGAAGATGATGATTAACTACTGGAAAAATACGTTCATAATAGTGTGTGTGTGTGTGTGTTGAGAGAGAATTAGAAAGAGAATTGGAAGTGAAATGGAGTGAATGATGAGTGGTAATTGGTGAGTGGTGAGTGGGGTTAAAAGGAGTGCTAGTTAGTTGACTAGCTCATGGTAGAAGTTAAAATTGATTAGTCATACATGACATAATCAATAGTGGAATCCCATGCTAGTTCCTATTGGTATATACCCATAGTAAGTACGTTTTGAAGCTGTGTATAATACGGGTAAGAATACGACTAGAATTCTTGATGAAAGAAAAGAATGGGAAAGTAACTGTAACCATTTTCGTTAAGTATGAGTGTTTTGATATATGTCTTGAAGTCTTCCAAAAGTATTTTAATACATCTAAATACACTACATGTATATACATTTTAACTGAGTCGTTAAGTCATCGTTAGTCGTTACATGTAAGTGTTGTTTTGAAACCTTTAAGTTAACGATCTCAATTAATGTTGTTAACCCATTGTTTATTATATATAATGAGATGTTAAATTATTATATTATCATGATATTATGATATATTAATATATCTTAATATGATATATATACATTTAAATGTCGTTACAACGATAATCGTTACATATATGTCTCGTTTCGAAATCCTTAAGTTAGTAGTCTTGTTTATATGTATATAACTCATTGTTAATATACTTATGGAGATACTTACTTATCATAATCTCATGTTAACCATATGTATATCCATATATATATCGTCATGTCGTTTTTACAAGTTTTAACGTTCGTGAATCGCCGGTTAACTTAGGTGGTCAATTGTCTATATGAAACATATTTCAATTAATCAAGTCTTAACAAGTTTGATTGCTTAACATGTTGGAAACATTTAATCATGTAAATATCAATCTCAATTAATATATATAAACATGGAAAAGTTCGGGTCACTACAGTACCTACCCGTTAAATAAATTTCGTCCCGAAATTTTAAGCTGTTGAAGGTGTTGACGAATCTTCTGGAAATAGATGCGGGTATTTCTTCTTCATCTGATCTTCACGCTCCCAGGTGAACTCGGGTCCTCTACGAGCATTCCATCGAACCTTAACAATTGGTATCTAGTTTTGCTTAAGTCTTTTAACCTCACGATCCATTATTTCGACGGGTTCTTCGATGAATTGGAGTTTTTCGTTGATTTGGATTTCATCTAACGGAATAGTGAGATCTTCTTTTGCAAAACATTTCTTCAAATTCGAGACGTGGAAAGTGTTATGTACAGCCGCGAGCTGTTGAGGTAACTCAAGTCGGTAAGCTACTGGTCCGACACGATCAATAATCTTGAATGGTCCAATATACCTTGGATTTAATTTCCCTCGTTTACCAAATCGAACAACGCCTTTCCAAGGTGCAACTTTAAGCATGACCATCTCTCCAATTTCAAATTCTATATCTTTTCTTTTAATGTCAGCGTAGCTCTTTTGTCGACTTTGGGCGGTTTTCAACCGTTGTTGAATTTGGATGATCTTCTAGGTAGTTTCTTGTATAATCTCCGGACCCGTAATCTGTCTATCCCCCACTTCACTCCAATAAATCGGAGACCTGCACTTTCTACCATAAAGTGCTTCAAACGGCGCCATCTCAATGCTTGAATGGTAGCTGTTGTTGTAGGAAAATTCTGCTAACGGTAGATGTCGATCCCAACTGTTTCCGAAATCAATAACACATGCTCGTAGCATGTCTTCAAGCGTTTGTATCGTCCTTTCGCTCTGCCCACCAGTTTATGGATGATAGGCAGTACTCATGTCTAGACGAGTTCCTAATGCTTGCTGTAATGTCTGCCAGAATCTTGAAATAAATCTGCCATCCCTATCAGAGATAATAGAGATTGGTATTCCATGTCTGGAGACGACTTCCTTCAAATACAGTCGTGCTAACTTCTCCATCTTGTCATCTTCTCTTATTGGCAGGAAGTGTGCTGATTTGGTGAGACGATCAACTATTACCCAAATAGTATCAAAACCACTTGCAGTCCTTGGCAATTTAGTGATGAAATCCATGGTAATGTTTTCCCATTTCCATTCTGGGATTTCGGGTTGTTAAAGTAGACCTGATGGTTTCTGATGCTCAGCTTTGACCTTAGAACACATCAAACATTCTCCTACGTATTTAGCAACATCGGCTTTCATACCCGGCCACCAAAAATGTTTCTTGAGATCCTTGTACATCTTCCCCGTTCCAGGATGTATTGAGTATCTGGTTTTATGAGCTTCTCTAAGTACCATTTCTCTCATATCTCCAAATTTTGGTACCCAAATCCTTTCAGTCCTATACCGGGTTCCGTCTTCCCGAATATTAAGATGCTGCTCCGATCCTTTGGGTATTTCATCCTTTAAATTTCCTTCTTTTAAAACTCCTTGTTGCGCCTCCTTTATTTGAGTAGTAAGGTTATTATGAATCATTATATTCATAGATTTTACTCGAATGGGTTCTCTGTCCTTCCTGCTCAAGGCATCGGCTACCACATTTGCCTTCCCCGGGTGGTAACGAATCTCAAAGTCGTAATCATTCAACAATTCAATCCACCTACGCTGCCTCATATTCAGTTGTTTCTGATTAAATATGTGTTGAAGACTTTTGTGGTCGGTATATATAATACTTTTGACCCCATATAAGTAGTGCCTCCAAGTCTTTAATGCAAAAACAACCGCGCCTAATTCCAAATCATGCGTCGTATAATTTTGCTCGTGAATCTTCAATTGTCTAGACGCATAAGCAATCACCTTCGTTCGTTGCATTAATACACAACCGAGACCTTGCTTTGATGCGTCACAATAAATCACAAAATCATCATTCCCTTCAGGCAATGACAATATAGGTGCCGTAGTTAGCTTTTTCTTCAATAACTGAAACGCTTTCTCTTGTTCATCCTTCCATTCAAATTTCTTCCCTTTATGCGTTAATGCAGTCAAGGGTTTTGCTATTCTGGAAAAGTCTTGGATGAACCTTCTGTAGTAACCAGCTAGTCATAAAAACTGGCGTATGTGTTTCGGAGTTTTCGGGGTTTCCCACTTTTCAACAGTTTCTATCTTTGCCGGATCCACCTTAATACCTTTTTTGTTCACTATGTGACCGAGGAATTGAACTTCTTCCAACCAAAATGCACACTTTGAAAATTTAGCGTACAATTCTTCCTTCCTCAATACTTCTAACACCTTTCTCAAATGTTCACCGTGTTCTTGGTCATTCTTTGAGTAAATAAGTATGTCATCAATGAAAACAATGACAAACTTGTCAAGGTATGGTCCACACACTCGGTTCATAAGGTCCATGAACACAACTGGTGCATTAGTTAAACCAAATGGCATGACCATAAACTCGTAATGACCGTAACGTGTTCTGAAAGCAGTCTTTGGAATATCATCTTCTTTCACCCGCATTTGATGATACCCGGAACGTAAGTCAATCTTTGAATAAACAGACGAGCCTTCTAGTTGATCAAATAAGTCGTCGATTCTTGGTAGTGGGTAGCGGTTCTTGATGGTAAGTTTGTTCAACTCTCGGTAGTCGATACACAACCTGAATGTACCATCTTTCTTCTTGACAAACAAAACAGGAGCTCCCCACGGTGATGTGCTTGGTCGAATGAAACCATGCTCTAAAAGTTCTTGTAATTGGCTTTGCAGTTCTTTCATCTCGCTGGGTGCGAGTCTATAAGGAGCACGAACTATTGGTGCAGCTCCTGGTACAAGATCTATTTGAAATTCAACGGATCAATGTGGGGGTAATCCCGGTAATTCTTTCGAAAATACATCGGGAAATTCTTTTGCGACGGGAACATCATTGATGCTCTTTTCTTCAGTTTGTACTTTCTCGACGTGTGCTAGAACAGCATAGCAACCTTTTCTTATTAGTTTTTGTCCTTCAAATTACTAATAAGATGTAGCTTCGTGTTGCCCTTTTCTCCGTACACCATTAAGGGTTTTCCTTTTTCTCGTATAATGCGAATTGCATTTTTGTAACAAACGATCTCTGCTTTCACTTCTTTCAACCTGTCCATACCGATTATCACATCAAAACTCCCTAACTCTACTGGTATCAAGTCAATCTTAAATGTTTCGCTAACCAGTTTAATTTCTCGATTCCGACATATATTATCTGCTGAAATTAATTTACCATTTGTTAATTCGAGTAAAAATTTACTATCCAAAGGCGTCAATGGACAACTTAATTTAACACAAAAATCTCTACTCATATAGCTTCTATCCGCACCCGAATCAAAATAAAACGTAAGCAGATTTATTGTCAATAAGAAACGTACCCGTAACAAACTCCGGGTCTTCCTGTGCCTCTGCCGCATTAATATTGAAAACTCTTCCGCGGCCTTGTCCATTCGTGTTCTCCTGGTTCGGGCAATTTCTAATAATGTGGCCTGGTTTTCCACATTTATAACAAACTACATTGGCATAACTTGCTCCGACACTACTTGCTCCGCCATTACTCGTTCCGACACCATTTGTTCCTTTCGTTCTATTAACCCCTGGTCCGTAGACATCACACTTCGCCGCGCTATGACCATTTCTTTTACACTTGTTGCAAAATTTGGTGCAGAACCCCGAGTGATACTTTTCACACCTTTGGCATAGCTGCTTCTGATTGTTGTTGTTGTTGCGGTTATTATTGTTGTTGGGATGATTGTTGTTGTTGTTGTTGTTGTTGTTGTTGTTGGGCCATTTGTTGTAGTTGCGATTGATGTTGCGATTGTTGGGATAATTGTTGCGATTATTGTTGTAATTGCTGTTGTTGTTGTATTGGTGATTCTTATCACCGTTTTCCTCCCACTTTCTTTTGACTTGCTTCACATTGGCCTCATCAGCAGTCTGTTCTTTAATTCTTTCTTCAATCTGGTTCACTAGTTTGTGAGCCATTCTACATGCCTGTTGTATGGAGGCGGGCTCGTGTGAACTTATATCTTCTTGGATTCTTTCCGGTAATCCTTTCACAAACACGTCGATCTTCTCTTCCTCATCTTCGAATGCTCCCGGACACAATAGGTATAATTCTGTGAATCGTCTTTCGTACGTGGTAATATCAAATCCTTGGGTTCGTAACCCTCTAAGTTCTGTCTTGAGCTTATTGACCTCGGTTCTGGGACGGTACTTCTCGTTCATCAAGTGCTTGAATGCTGACCACGGTAGTGCGTACGCATCGTCTTGTCCCACTTGCTCTAGATAGGTATTCCACCATGTTAACGCAGAACCTGTGAAGGTATGCGTAGCGTACTTTACTTTGTCCTCTTCAGTACACTTACTTATGGCAAACACCGATTCGACCTTCTCGGTCCACCATTTCAATCCGATCTGTCCTTCGGTTCCATCAAATTCCAAAGGTTTGCAGGCAGTGAATTCTTTGTAGGTGCATCCTACACGATTTCCTGTACTGCTAGATCCAAGGTTATTGTTGGTATGTAGCGCATCCTGTACTGCGGCTATGTTTGAAGCTAGAAAAGTACGGAATTGCTCTTCATTCATATTCACGGTGTGTCGAGTAGTCGGTGCCATTTCCTTTAAAATAGTCAAATGGAACAAGTTAATCATACAGAATATTAAGAGTAGTTAATAGTATTTCGTAGCATAATATGAACTCATTTATAAAAGCTTTTTCTTCATATTAGCGTTTTATAAGTTTAAATTCGGGTAGTACCTACCTGTTAAGTTCATACTTAGTAGCTAATATACAATTCAACTACTACAATTCTATATGAAAAACTGATTATAATAATATTTCGCGTTCAAACTTTTACACGATATTTTACAAACTTACAATACCGCTTATTTTACATATAGCATGAAATATAGCACACAATAAATTTGATACAAGATGGTTGTGAAGATAATTCTAGCTAGTACACAAGTCGTTCAGCAAAGGCAATAAAGACACGTAATTCATACGTCCAGAAACAAGTCGTGCATTCTGGTTTTACTAGGATTACTTCCCATCCTTGGTCTTGTGGAACATAACCATTATGGCCGTTGATAAGACAGCGTGTTGTAACGTCGTCAAAGGGACGAGGGTTACGTAATGTCCAACAGTCCCGTAACAATCTAAAAACCTCATTTCTTACCCCAATTACCGACTCCGTCACTTGTGGGAACGTTTTGTTTAATAGTTGTAGGCCGATGTTCTTGTTCTCACTTTGGTGAGAAGCGAACATTACTAATCCGTAAGCATAACATGCTTCTTTATGTTGCATGTTAGCCGCTTTTTCTAAATCACGAAGTCCAATATTCGGATATATTGAGTCAAAATAATTTCTTAACCCATTGCGTAAAATAGCATTTGGGTTCCCCGCAATATATGCGTCAAAGTAAACACATCGTAACTTATGGATTTCCCAATGTGATATCCCCCATCTTTCGAACGAAAGCCTTTTATAAACCAAGGCATTCTTGGAACGTTCTTCGAATGTCTTACAAACTGATCTCGCCTTAAATAGTTGTGCCGAAGAATTCTGACCGACTTTAGACAAGATTTCATCAATCATGTCTCCTGGTAGGTCTCTTAAAATATTGGGTTGTCTATCCATTTTGTGTTTTTATACTGTAAAATAGACAAGAGTTAGATTCATAAAAAAAAATACTTATTAATACAAGCAATTTTTACATATATCATAAAGCATAAGCACACTATATTACATATATTACACCACACGAATACAACTATCTTATTCCGACTCGCTTGTTTCTTCTTCTTCGGTTTTGGTTCGTTTTGCCAAGTTTCTAGGGATATATGATGTTCCCCTAATACGAGCCGTCGTTTTCCACATTGGTTTAGAAAAACCTGGTGGTTTAGAGGTTCCCGGGTCATTGTTACAACTTAAGGACTTCGGGGGTTGATGATACATATAAAGTTCATCGGGGTTAGAATTAGATTTCTCTATTTTTATGCCCTTTCCCTTATTATTTTCTTTTGCCTTTTTAAATTCAGTTGGGGTAATTTCTATAACATCATCAGAATTCTCGTCAGAATCCGATTCATCGGAGAATTGGTAATCCTCCCAATATTTTGCTTCCTTAGCGGAAACACCATTGACCATAATTAACCTTGGTCGGTTGGTTGAGGATTTTCTTTTACTTAACCGTTTTATTATTTCCCCCACCGGTTCTATTTCTTCATCCCGTTCCGATTCTTCTTCCGGTTCCGATTCTTCTTCTGGTTCCGACTCTTCTTCCGGTTCCTCTTCGGGAACTTGTGAATCAGTCCACGAATCATTCCAATTTACATTTGACTCTTCATTATTATTAGGTGAGTCAATGGGACTTGTTCTAGAGGTAGACATCTATCACATAATATCAAACGCGTTAAGAGATTAATATATCACATAATATTCACATGTTAAAAATATATAGTTTCCAACAAAATTTGTTAAGCAATCATTTTTCAAGTAAACACGGTCGAAGTCCAGACTCACTAATGCATCCTAACAAACTCGATAAGACACACTAATGCAAAATTCTGGTTCTCTAAGACCAACGCTCGGATACCAACTGAAATGTCCCGTTCTTATTGATTAAAAACGTTCCATATTAATTGATTTCGTTGCGAGGTTTTGACCTCTATATGAGACGTTTTTCAAAGACTGCATTCATTTTTAAAACAAACCATAACCTTTATTTCATAAATAAAGGTTTAAAAAGCTTTAAGTAGATTATCAAATAATGATAATCTAAAATATCCTGTTTACACACGACCATTACATAATGGTTTACAATACAAATATGTTACATCGAAATCAGTTTCTTGAATGCAGTTTTTACACAATATCATACAAACATGGACTCCAAATCTTGTCCTTATTTTAGTATGCAACAGCGGAAGCTCTTAATATTTACCTGAGAATAAACATGCTTTAAACGTCAACAAAAATGTTGGTGAGTTATAGGTTTAACCTATATATATCAAATCGTAACAATAGACCACAAGATTTCATATTTCAATACACATCCCATACATAGAGATAAAAATCATTCATATGGTGAACACCTGGTAACCGACATTAACAAGATGCATATATAAGAATATCCCCATCATTCCGGGACACCCTTCGGATATGATATAAATTTCGAAGTACTAAAGCATCTGGTACTTTGGATGGGGTTTGTTAGGCCCAATAGATCTATCTTTAGGATTCGCGCCAATTAGGGTGTCTGTTCCCTAATTCTTAGATTACCAGACTTAATAAAATGGGGCATATTCGATTTCGATAATTCAACCATAGAATGTAGTTTCACGTACTTGTGTCTATTTTGTAAATCATTTATAAAACCTGCATGTATTCTCATCCCAAAAATATTAGATTTTAAAAGTGGGACTATAACTCACCTTCACAGATTTTTACTTCGTCGAGAAGTAAGACTTGGCCACTGTTGATTCACGAACCTATAACAATATATACATATATATTAAAGTATGTTCAAAATATATTTACAACACTTTTAATATATTTTGATGTTTTAAGTTTATTAAGTCAGCTGTCCTCGTTAGTAACCTACAACTAGTTGTCCACAGTTAGATGTACAGAAATAAATCGATAAATATTATCTTGAATCAATCTACGACCCAGTATATACGTATCTCAGTATTGATCACAACTCAAACTATATATATTTTGGAATCAACCTCAACCCTGTATAGCTAACTCCAACATTCACATATAGAGTGTCTATGGTTGTTCCGAAATATATATAGATGTGTCGACATGATAGGTCGAAACATTGTATACGTGTCTATGGTATCTCAAGATTACATAATATACAATACAAGTTGATTAAGTTATGGTTGGAATAGATTTGTTACCAATTTTCACGTAGCTAAAATGAGAAAAATTATCCAATCTTGTTTTACCCATAACTTCTTCATTTTAAATCCGTTTTGAGTGAATCAATTTGCTATGGTTTCATATTGAACTCTATTTTATGAATCTAAATAGAAAAAGTATAGGTTTATAGTCGAAAAAATAAGTTACAAGTCATTTTTGTAAAGGTAGTCATTTCAGTCGAAAGAACGACGTCTAGATGACCATTTTAGAAAACATACTTCCACTTTGAGTTTAACCATAATTTTTGGATATAGTTTCATGTTCATAATAAAAATCATTTTCTCAGAATAACAACTTTTAAATCAAAGTTTATCATAGTTTTTAATTAACTAACCCAAAACAGCCCGCGGTGTTACTACGACGGCGTAAATCACGTTTTACGGTGTTTTTCGTGTTTCCAGGTTTTAAATCATTAAGTTAGCATATCATATAGATATATAACATGTTTTTAGTTAATTTTAAAAGTCAAGTTAGAAGGATTAACTTTTGTTTGCGAACAAGTTTAGAATTAACTAAACTATGTTCTAGTGATTACGAGTTTAAACCTTCGAATAAGATAGTTTTATATATATGAATCGAATGATGTTATGAACATCATTACTACCTCAAGTTTAGTAGGTAAACCTACTGTAAGTGACAAGAAATGATCTAGCTTCAAAGGATCTTGGATGGCTTGAAAGTTCTTGAAGTAGGATCATGACACAAAAACAAGTTCAAGTAAGATTTTTACTCGAATTAAGATAGTTTATAGTTATAGAAATTGAATCAAAGTTTGAATATGAATATTACCTTGAATAAGAAAGATAACCTACTGTATATAACAAAGGTTTCTTGATCTTAGATGATTACTTGGAATGGATTAGAAAGCTTGGAAGTAAATTAGTAAACTTGGAGGGATTTTTAAAGTGTTCTTGAAGTGTTCTTCCTATGTTGATTATAGCTTGATTCTTTAAGTGATTTTTGATGAAGATGATGATTAACTACTGGAAAAATACGTTCATAATAGTGTGTGTGTGTTGAGAGAGAATTAGAAAGAGAATTGGAAGTGAAATGGAGTGAATGATGAGTGGTAATTGGTGAGTGGTGAGTGGGGTTAAAAAGAGTTCTAGTTAGTTGACTAGCTCATGGTAGAAGTTAAAATTGATTAGTCATACATGACATAATCAAGAGTGGAATCCCATGCTAGTTCCTATTGGTATATACCCATAGTAAGTACGTTTTGAAGCTGTGTATAATACGGGTAAGAATACGACTAGAATTCTTGATGAAAGAAAAGAATGGGAAAGTAACTGTAACCATTTTCGTTAAGTATGAGTGTTTTGATATATGTCTTGAAGTCTTCCAAAAGTATTTTAATACATCTAAATACACTACATGTATATACATTTTAACTGAGTCGTTAAGTCATCGTTAGTCGTTACATGTAAGTGTTGTTTTGAAACCTTTAAGTTAACGATCTCAATTAATGTTGTTAACCCATTGTTTATTATATCTAATGAGATGTTAAATTATTATATTATCATGATATTATGATATATTAATATATCTTAATATGATATATATACATTTAAATGTCGTTACAACGATAATCGTTACATATATGTCTCGTTTCGAAATCCTTAAGTTAGTAGTCTTGTTTATATGTATATAACTCATTGTTAATATACTTATGGAGATACTTACTTATCATAATCTCATGTTAACCATATGTATATCCATATATATATCATCATGTCATTTTTACAAGTTTTAACATTCGTGAATCGCCGGTCAACTTGGGTGGTCAATTGTCTATATGAAACATATTTCAATTAATCAAGTCTTAACAAGTTTGATTGCTTAACATGTTGGAAACATTTAATCATGTAAATATCAATCTCAATTAGTATATATAAACATGGAAAAGTTCGGGTCACTACAGATAGCAACACGATTTCCAACGTATTTTACATTACAACTTCTCCGATATGCAGTTTTATTTTTGACACAAATATGCATACTCAAGATCTTGCTTAAATTCAACATGTTGCAGCGGAAGCTTTTAGTTATCACCTGAGAATAAACATGCTTAAAACGTCAACATAAAGCTGGTGAGATATAGGTTTAATGCCGGCAACGTTATAAATATAGACCACAAGATTTCATATATAAACGTTTTAATAAAAATATTCTAAGTTGTTGAGCACTTGATAACCATACTTACCATTTAATCAACGTCGCATATTCCATTTATTATGAAATCTTACTACACCGTACCAAGTGTAGTTACCGAAACGAAGTACTGTGCAACCGTTGAATACTGGTCGTCCAGTCCGGTTGGGGTTGTCAGGCCCGATAGATCTATCAACAGGATTCGCGTTTACAATACCTCATGTAAATAGTAGTTACCAAGTTACAGGGAAGTATGCCAGTGGTACAACTCAACGTAGAATATATATTTTTAATCACTTGTGTCCATAACGTAAATCATAAAATGCATGTATTCTCATCCCAAAATATTTAGAGTTTAAAAGTGGGACTATATACTCACTTTTGCCTTGAAGGTATTTAACACGACTTGGTCTCCGATAGATATCACGAACCTAACCATATATATAATATATCAACATATTTTCTTTTCAAGTAATCGTTACATATATATATATACTTATAATACTTTTAATATTTTCTTAGTCCGTAGTTAGCAGTCTGTTGTTAATGGTCCACAATTAGTTGCTCAATAAAATAAATAAAGACCCCATCTTATTCGTATTGATCAGAATTAATCTCGACCCATGGTACCATGTTGTCAAATGACGTGTTGCGTACATAAAGTACCGTGTTGTCAAATGACGTGTTACGTACAATCATGAGGTCTTATGATTAATCTTCTCGTGTTGTTTACGGGTGGTCCTGAAATATATAAAATCAAATCATAAGTAAATATATATAAAATATCATATTAATTAGCAAAAATATGATTAGTTTAGTTTTACTCCAATTAATTTCGTAGCTAAACTAGCTTCAGATACCCGATTTTGTTTTAAGGTGTTCTTTGTAAAAACAAGTTGTATCTTGTTAAGTTAGCATATCATTATGATATATTACAGGTCTTGAAGTATTTTAAAAGTCAAGTTAGAAGGATCTATTTAGTTTGCGAACAACTTTGAAATCATTCAAACTATGTTCTTGTTGTTATAATTTATAACTCAAAATAAGATAGCTATATAAATATGAATCGAATAAGATTATGAATAAGGTTACTACCTCAGGTTACTTGGATAAAGCTACTGGAAAAGATAAGAAAAATCTTGGAATCAAAAGAGTGGTGGAGTGGGATTGAAAGATTGGAAGTAATCTCCTTGAAATCGGATGACTATATTGATACGTTCTTGAGTAGGTACATGAAGAGAGATTAGGGAGTGAATTAACTTGAAAGAAAATTGGAAATGAAATTATATGTGTGTGTGTGTGTGTGCAAAATGATGTGATTATGGGATGGATATATAAGAGATTTAGTTTGTTTTCTTGCATATAAGTCATACATGAGATTAAATGGTTGGTTCCCACATGTAACATCATGTCTAGTGGCTGATCATTGGAGTTTATTGTTGGTATATACTAATAGTAAATACGTATAGAAGCTGGGTATGATACGGTTACATATACCCTAGATATACTTGTAGAAATTTTGAGGAAACGGAACAAGAATTCAAATATGGATGGGTTTATAACTGTAAAAGAGGCTCAAAACCGGGCTTTTATTTTGGGTCAAACTGGGCCAAAATAAAATTTTAAGACATTTTTAATAAAGCAATGCTAGCCCAAAAAAAATTTCCAAGCTGACCTGGCAGCTCGACCCCAGCCAGGGGCTCTGCCCCTTGGACCCCGCCAGGGGTTGCCACCCCTTGGACCTCGCTATCGGGGGCGCTGCCCCCGAACCCCCGTCATGATCAAGATAAGTTCAAACAAGTGTGCACTCCACACTTTCCCAAACTTGTTCGCTATTTATCAAGATTATTTTGGTTAACAAATTAATCCCATTACACTTAAATCATATTGGTGACATAAATCACCAACACATTATAGATTATAAGTTTATATGTCAAAGAATGTTACATATAGTTATCGTTTTGAAAACTTAATTTAGTGATCTCAAAATATACCTATAACTCATTGTTGTTAGTACACAATGGGACGTTAAACCATCCTTAAATCATGTTAAATATGTATAGATATGTATATATACATAATCGTATAATTATCGTGTGTTATATAGTTCGTGATATCATCGGTTAAATTGGACGGTCAAACGTTGTGCAAAACTCTTTTCAAAAACATAAGTCTCAACAATTTGGATTGCTTATCATGTTGGTAAGGTTTAATTTATGTAAATATTAATCTCATAAGTATAAAACGATCAGAAAAATCCGGGTCGTTACACAACGGATCCAGATTTAATTGGATTATTTGAATATAGGGTATGGCCCTTGTATTTGTCCTTGGTCTCCTTCGTGGTTAGCTCAATCCGTTTTCCAGTTCCAACTTTTCTGAGCTTTTCCAACATACTATTCTTTATCATTAAACTTCCGACAATTAAGGTCGTTTACGGTTGTCTACAGTTTCTGCTGCTTCATTAAGCTTTTTCAACATTCAGGGTATTGATTGGTAGACTGAGTGCTGTTCAGAATTTCAGAATGAAAGACCATAATTCTAAAAGATAAATGTTATACATATAACTGTTACTGTAGACATGCTGCGAGATCCGATATATTGATTGTTGATTCTCGGTAATTGGTATGGCAATTCTCGTTACAAGATGCCGATGAGTTCATGATAAGACTTCAATAGATAAATATAGTGATTTGTCGGAGAGATTTAAGCCAAGGAGCAACGAAGTTTCTGGTACGTCTGCTGGTAATATGGTGGCATATAAAAGGTTCCCCGGTAACCATAAAAGAGCACACATATATATCAAGGTTATAATAAGGTTGTTTCGAATGAAAAATCGAAGTTGAGTTGTTGGAGCTGTGACAAAATTGGCTAATTTGGAAAGAGATTGCAAAGTTATTTTCGGTAATAATAACGCTAAAGGAATTAGCACAGCTACGCGTTAAACGTTTATTCAGTTTTCGAGAGTTTTCAGGTGCATAACTATACGCATCAATCTTTTCTTTCTGTAGATGAAGTGTGGTTGGTTCATCCTCTCGATTGAGGTGTTTTCAAGAATCATGAAAGGTTTGAATGCAGATTGTAATCGTCGAGATACAAATGAGGTTTAAGATGAAATCAAGTGGCAAACTTGAAGAAATGTTTAGTTTCATATGTTATAATTAATATTTTAATTCATTTTAATTGTCCAATGTCATTAGTCCACAGTCGATAGTCCACAGTTAACAGTCCAATAATTCATATATAATTTAATATATAATATTCGAATTAATTAATACGTATCGTGACCCGTGTACATGTCTCACACTCGATCACAACTCAAACTATATATATTATTATAGAATCAACCTCAATCCTGTATAGCTAACTCCAGCATTACTGCATATAGAGTGTCTATGGTTATTCTAAATAATATATATAGATGTGTCGATATGATATGTCAAAACCTTGTATACATGTCCCGATATTTAAAGTGCGTAAAATAAATAACATAAATTAAATGACGATAAATAAAACTGCGAGAATTAAAATTGCGATAAACAAAATGCGATAAATAAATTGCGATAAATAAAAGGTAATACGGAATTAACAGTTAGCTAGGAACAGTTAGCTAGGATTTTGTTAGCGTGGATTCTTAATAGAATTTCTCATAGTTAATTCGTTTGTTTCTAACAAATTTTATTTTGTCCAATGTTTTCTTCATTATGCCACTTGTTGGATTCTGATAGATCAAAATTCAAATATGAAATTGAATGAAAATAGTTATTTTGCGGTGAACGGATTCGTATATCTGTGGATGTAAGTAGGATAGTAAATGACCGTTGAATCAGATTCATAGAATGTACAGTGTACTTATTAATGTGAAATTTAAATATTCCTCGGGTATTACCTACCCGTTAAAATATTTTCACCATTAATAGTTTATACAAAAAAAAAATTTTAATTACAATCCTTATGAAAATATATATACATATATATTTTCTTCAGATATAATCATGGATTTAATGAGTTAATATAATATTAATCTCATCTGATTTTCGGTTGGAACTGGAATGAATAATTTCCAAAACTTTAGAGATTACATAATCGCCATGTCGAACGAGGATAAATGATGTATAACGATACGTAGAACGATGATTATACTCGAGGTATAGAATGAGACGTCGAGGCATGGATTGTTGATGATACTGGTGTTGTTATTGATGGTACTGTTGGTGCCGGTGATGTTGCTGAAGCTGGTAAATTTTGCACCATATTCTCCAAATTGATTACTCGAGTGCGAAGTTCGTTGACTTCTTCTATTATTCCGGGATGATTGTCGGTCGGGACGAGCAGATGAATAAGGTTTAGAATTGTGGATAGAATATAATCGTGTCAAGCTACTCTGGAAATGAGGCTGAAAATGGTGTTTCGGATAGGTTCTCCGGTAAGTACTTCAGGTTCTTCGCCAAGAGGTGAATTCGGTTGGTGGAAGGGATCGCCTTCTTCGCATCTCCATTGATTAAGTCGACTACGAACCCATCAGATGAATTGGGGATGGATGATTGGTTGATTCATTCTGGTGACGCTGCTTCCGGAGCTTAGGTGAATATCCGTGTCGGAATAACTGTCGGAATCTGAGGAATTCGAACTGGTTGAGGGATCCATATCGTACGATCAAATGAAGGATTTTCAATAAGAAATAGATTATAGGGTGTAGATTAGTACCCTACAATACATAATTTACATATGCATATATCATACTAAAATCCCATAAGTTACGGAGGAATCTACGGAAGCTTGTCAGGCAAAGGTAACAATAATAAATACGCTAAGATATGAATTTTGTCTATACACTGTCTATGCAATAGAGGCAGTAAGACGTGTCTAGACTTTAAGGATGATAAGCAAATAATTTTTGACACTAAATGATAAGCAAAACTTTTGACATGCAGAGACGGTCGAAGTCCAGACTCACTAATGCATCTAAACATCTATCAGTTAGACACACTAATGCAAGACCTGGTTCGCTAAGACCACCGCTCTGATACCAACTCTAATGACCCGTCCTAATCAATCTGGACGAATACATTACATTTGGTTACATCGCGAGGTACTTGACCTCTATATGATACATTTTACAAATATTGCATTCGTTTTTAAAAGACAAACTTTCATTACATCGAAAGTTGATAGCATGCATACCATTTCATAATATATCCAACTATAATTGACTTAATAATAATCTTGATGAACTCAACGACTCGAATGCAACATCTTTTGAAATATGTCATGAATGACTCCAAGTAATATCTCTAAAGTGAGCAAATGCACAGCGGAAGATTTCTTTAATACCTGAGAATAAACATGCTTTCAAGTGTCAACCAAAAGGTTGGTGAGTTCATTAGTTTAACATAAATAATCATTTCCATCATTTTAATAGACCACAAGATTTTCATTTTCAGTTCTCATAAATATACGTCCCATGCATAGAGACAAAAATAATCATTCATATGGTGAACACCTAGTAACCGACATTAACAAGATGCATATAAGAATATCCCCTATCATTTCGGGAAATCCTTCGGACATGATAAAAACGAATTCGAAGTACTAAAGCATCCGGTACTTTGGATGGGGTTCGTTAGGCCCAATAGATCTATCTTTAGGATTCGCGTCAATTAGGCGTGCACTAATTCTCAAAATTAGTGATGTTCCCTAATTCTTAGGCTACCAAACAAAAAGGGGCATATTCGGCTTTGATCATTCAACCGTATAATGTAGTTTCGATTACTTGTGTCTATTTCGTAAAACATTTATAAAAATTGTGCATGTATTCTCAGCCCAAAAATATAAAGGGTAAAAAAGGCAAATGAAACTCACCTATTGTATTTTGTAGTAAAAATACATATGACTATATTGAACAATGCAGGGTTGACCTTGGATTCACGAACCTATATCAATTGTATATTTATTAATATACATAGTTGTAATCGAATAATATATATATATAAATTTATTAGTTATATACTTTTTATATTAATAATATATATATTTCATTTATTCATTTTGTTATATAAAATATTACTTTTCATTATGTTATATGTATTAAATGTATTTTTATATATGTATATATCATTTGTTTGTTAAAAATAGTAATTTTAGTAATACTACGATAAAAATGATAATAATCATAAGACTTAATGTTACTAAATAAGGTATTATTGTTAATAATTATATTAACGATATTAATAATGATATTTATAATAATAACTATAAAATATAAATTGTTCGGTTAATGATACTTATCATAATGATTTTAGTAATTACATATTAATAACACTTATTATAATATAGATAATCATAATTATAATGGTAATAATAATAATACTGATCATGATACTTATAATGATAATTGTATTTCTAATAATAATTATAATACTCATAATAATACTAATAATAATGTTATCATTCATAAAATGATACAAATATTAATTTTAAATGATAGAAATATTTATGATAATAATAATAATCATAACCCTAATATTGATATTAATACTATTTTGATAATAATAATATTAATGATACTTATTAATATTAATGATAATATGGTCCCTAATGTTTATCTATCTATATACTTATGATATTAGTAGTAATAATAATTATATTATTTAATAATAACAATAACTATAACAATAACAATAACAATAACAATAACAATAATAATGATAATCATAATCATAATAATAATAATAATAATAATAATAATAATAATTAATAATAATAATAATAATAATAATAATAATAATAGAAATAGAAATAATAATAATATTAAATTATACATTTGTAGCATTAAAAAGAATTAATTGCCCGATACGGGACTCGAACCTGCGACCTCTTGCTAAATCGTAACACATTAAACCAGCTGGGCTGGCTTGTCTTTCTGATTAAGTACCGAAACCATTCATATAAAACCCATTTTAAATTATTTCCATTTTCTTCTTCATCTTTAAATCGAAAATCAGCCAAAGATCAAACCTTCTCCATTAGATTTTTACACTTATTTAAATTATTCAGTAGTAATAAATAATCACTGGTAAATGAATGGTGGTAATTAGAAATCGAAAGAAAAAAAATTCAGCAAGAACAGACCCAGCTTGCTTCGTCGCTGCTATGAAAATAAAGAAATTTTTTTTTATTCCTTTTATACTAACGTTTTAGACAAAAGTTAAAACACATAATACATTTCAAATCGATCGTAAAAACTTTCTCAAACTTCAATTGATCTTGAA
Organism: Rutidosis leptorrhynchoides; assembly: GCF_046630445.1. Taxonomy (NCBI): domain Eukaryota; kingdom Viridiplantae; phylum Streptophyta; class Magnoliopsida; order Asterales; family Asteraceae; genus Rutidosis; species Rutidosis leptorrhynchoides. The sequence goes on along the minus strand of NC_092341.1, from coordinate 154,260,058 downwards.
ACATAAACACGAAATCGAATTTGATCAAAGAACACTGGTTGACTTTTTTTATTTAAAAACTTTGACTTCAAAATTTAAAATCAAATGAAGAAATTAAAGATTGAAATCTTACTGACAGTTGATATAAATGATTCCTAACACGATGGTATTTTTATATCTTGATAATTCATTCGATTGTGAGTTTTTGGATAAAAAATAGACGTACAGAGGAACCGGTTCAGTTCCTTTTGATTTTGTTTATATTTTTCGATTTGCAGTAAAAGATTGTATAATGTACCAGTTGTGGAGTGATGCTATATCAATAATCAATCGAATTTGTTTGCATTAGGAGGTGATTTAGATGGGTAACAACATGGGAACAAAATTAAGTCGATCATGGAAAGGAAAACATAAAATATATAAACAGATAACACTTTTTCCATCTACTTTGTACGATCTACAGCAGATGACATTAGCAAATTGGAGATAGAAACAAACAGATACTACAGTTTTGATGTGGATATATAACATATTCGTTCCTGTGAGCAGATTTTTATACATTAAACTTAATTTATATTAGTAGTTAATTGAATATGTATATAAATAATTAATATTCTGTTAATAAATTAATAATAATAATAATAGAATTAATTAATGATAATAATATCAAATAATACTAATAATAAATAAATAATTAAATTCATAATTTTATTAATGCTAATATCAGTTATAACAATATATATATAAATGTTAGTTTTATAGTGATACTTTTATTACTAAAGAGTAAATAATATTAGTAACAAAGATAATAATAATAATATAATTATCTTAATAATAATTTTAATGATCATGTTATTAATAATAATAGCAGAAATAACTAGTAATACAATAATACTAATAAGTAGTAATAATTAAAGTTATAATTTTTACTACTAATTATAGTAATAATGATATTAATATTTATAATAGTATATTAGTATTTATAACATCTTATATGTATTAACTTTCATATTCATATAATATATAATGAAAATAATAATTTAACAAATAATGATATTAATATTAATGTTAATAATAATAATAATGGAAGTAATAATAACATTAGTATAGCAATTATTAATTTTTTTTTAACTTGTAATTAATTTGATGTAGTAATTATAGTATGTAATATATGTACTACCTAATATCTCGTATCAAATTTTGAATATTTATAAATTATATATATATATATATATATATATATATATATATATATATATATATATATATATATATATATATATATATATATATATTACTATATATAACTATTACTTATATATGGATTTCCTAAATATATATATTCATAGTAACTTAATTATTCTGTTCATTTGTTTACATTTTTAATTTCAATTGATTAAATTGTATTTTATTATTTTAACGTATTATATATATTTTTGTTTATACATATATATATATATATATATATATATATATATATATATATATATATATATATATATATATATATATATATATATATATATATATATATATATACTCATATATATATATACACACACTTATTTATGTATCTAAATATATTTATTTGTAACTAATTGTTCGTGAATCGTCAGGAATATTTAAGGTCAAATGCATTCATGAAAAATAATTCCAACATTTTGAGACTCGGTTTAATAGACTTTGCTTATCGTGCCGGAATCATTAAAGTCTGAAATTTTTGGGTCATCACATTAAGTGCATGAAACAGTTTTAAAACTGGTGGCTTCAGTTGAAAGCCGGCTGCTTCAATGATTCTGGCATTTTCTGCAGAGTTCTAGAACCTTCTGGAACTTTATCACCAAGCCGGCAGCTTCAGGATGCCAGGCCGGTGGCTTCATCTTGATTTCTGTAGTTTTTACTTATTTTTGATCCTGTTTGATACATAACTTCAATAAAATTATTAGAATTACATTTTTCCTCATTTTACCCATTTTAGTGTATTTTAGGATTAAAATGACTTTAAAATACTAAGATAACTCCTTAAAATATTATCAAAATATTGTATAATTTAGGAGTTATCACATATCTTCATGATACAAACCTCCTAAGCATCCCGGATGCCGGCTCCAGAAGTACCCCGTACCGAACACTAATATAGAGACTTCCAACAATACACAGAAGTACCAAATTGGACACTCTGGTGTTCCCCGTACCAAGCACACCTAGAGGCCCCACCAGCATCCCGGATGCATGACCTCAAACTTAACGTATAATGTTAAGTAGGTAACCATTGTCCTAAGGACTCCTCCAAAATTAAACAATATACCTGACGTCCCGGACGCCCTAAACGCATACACATACATGTACATATTTATTGTAGTTACCTTGGTTGGGAGATTATCAAAACTAAGCACAATTAAGCAATAAGTCTATGCAAAACTTTCAACTTCAACAAAGCATGATCCATAATCAACTTCCAAGCAAATCAACCTAGTATACAAGCATACACATAAGCACATCACAACATAATCATCATGTCTTTCAAGACCAATTATCTAGGGTTCATCATTAAACCCTCAATAACATCTCTAACATCTTTTGACTAGGCCCATGACTTATAACCATAAGTCTTCCCATTTCAATAACTCAATTTAACCCATAAAACCCATTTTGACTTCTTTAACAAAACACAAGAATTAATATTCATAAGTATTCTTAATTCATTAGCAAACTCAATTTCATCATAATTCATCACATTTGGTCAACAAGACAAACCATACGAGGGTTCACTCATTTTAATTCACTAAACCCATTTAGTTAAACAAAGTTAAATGCACTTAGAGTTTATCTTTTAAACCCCACAAAACACACTTTTGACAACATTTAGCAAATCTTAAGACTTATTACTACAAGTCTTTCCAAACCACATACTAGTAAAAAATTTAACTCACACACACAGATTACATCATAGTCAAACTTAGTCAAAATGCATATTTCAAGACTTAGTCAAGAAAACATTAACTAAAAGTTACCATTGCATGCTTACCATTACAAATCACAACCTTGATTATCAAAATCGCTAGTAATTACAAGTCGAAACTCAATACCCTTCCCAAAATCTTAATTAAACAGTTTACCTACAAAAAGTCTCCATTTATACAAAACCCATCATCTTACCCAAAATAAATCCATAAACCCTAACTTACTAATTTCGAATTAGAATTTTTATGAAGTTGAAAACCTCAATTCAAACACTAAACATACAATCTAAACATGTAAATTACGAATTTAAGACATATAATTTCATACCTTAATGTTATCGTTATAAAACCCCCTAAAACTACCAAGAAGATGAAGAAAACAAGGAGAATCAAGAGCTCCAAAAGTGCTAGCAAGTGTTAACTAGGTTGATTACACCCACAATTGAACTTGCATGAAGAAATTTGGTGTGTTCTTGCTTGATCTCCTCCAAACCATCACTCCCTCTCTCTACTACTCTCTCTATAAATTTCTCTTGAAACTTCCATAAATAAGAAGAAAAGTTTCTGCCACTTTTTATTCAAGTGGGTATTTAACCTAAATTACCATTTTAACCCTACCTACAATAAAATAACACTTAATAAAAAATTGGGTTGTTACAATGTAGTTTAATTGTAAAATATCCATCGTATTCATCTGCAAAAATCGAACGTATTATTTTGAAATTCAGGTATATCGAAACAAATATTTGACAGAAATTAGAAAAAAAGAAATTAACAACAAAATAACATACCATATATTTGTTCGAAATAAACCGCGTCTTCTTCACCTCGAATTGAAAATAATATTTCCACCATGTTTAGATTCGACTGAAAAAAATAAGATGAAGTGAAAGTTAGGGATTTTTGGGGAAGGAATTGGTGATCTAGATGAGAAAATGAAGTGTTTTACATGTTTTAAATGACTGAAGTTTACTAGGGTTTACGTAGCATATGGAATGGTTGAAAAAGACAAAAAAGCTCTAACGTTTAGGCATGGCATCGGGCCGGGTTTGGGCCGGGTTTGAGTAATCTCGGATCCGGACCCGATAAGGAAAACTAGTCCCAAACCCGGACCAAATACCCGACGGGTAAACGGGTACCCGTTTACTTTTTTTTTTAGCAAATAAATACACTACCAAAAGCATATACAATCTATAACTCTGTAAATTATATGCTTTATTTATATGTGTATATTTGTACAGTATATATTATTTCCTATTTTCAATTATTATCACTATCAATTTTTAAATATTTTTATAAATCATATTCTTGATTTGAATGCAGATGAAAATGTGAAGTTGATAGACGATAAATAAATATATAAATTCATATTGACCTTTTAATCAACATATTTTTTAATTTAATTTTTGTTATTATTCATTTTTAATTATTATTGTTATTATTATTATTATTATTATTATTAATTATTATGCGGGTATACGGGCCGGGTAAACGGGCCGGGTAGACGGGTCTTTATTTAAACCCAGACCCGGACCAGACCCGACTCAATTGTGTCGGGTTTCGATTTTCCCCGTCGGGTTCGGGCTTTTTTGCCATCCCTACTCACGTGAAAGGCACGTGTATTCACTTAACGGGGATGCCTCGTCATTTGTTATTCACAGGGACCAACGACGTAATTAGTGGAAAGTTTAAGGTCAACCAAGTAAAAAAATGAAACTTTAGTCCCTGATTCGAAGTTTTCAGCAAAGTTTAGGGACTAATCGCGTAATATTGTCAAGAAAAACAAAATAAGCTGCAGAAATTTCTATACATACTAATAGACAAAACACTGTTTCACTATTCACCAATAGTAACCAGGGTATTTTTGTCATTTCACCTTTTTTTTGTCCCCAACGATAAAATAAGCAACCTTTGTAAAAGAACCAACCCTTCAATGTTACCAAAAGATGTCGAAAAAAATTCAATTTTACAAAAAAAACAACTAACTTTTTTTTTCTTCTCTCTTTTCTTCCTCAACGATAAAAGAGGCAACTTTCATAAACTGAACAACCCTTCAATGCTACCAAAAGATGTCGAAAAACATTATTTTTTACAAAATAGATCAACTAACTTAAAAAAAAACCAACGCTAAAAGAAGCAACTTTCACAAAAGGAACAACCTATCAATGTTAGATGTCGAAAAAAATTCTTTTTTACAAAATAGATCAAGACTTTTTTTAACTCGCATCCAAAACGGAGCCCCCGGCGCGAAGCGAGGGCTCCACAACTAGTTATATCTATATATCTAAAAGAGATACTGAAAATGAATAGGAAACTTTAGAAGCTTTACAAACTTTCCTCAAACTTTTTATTTTTTACAATTCAACCACATTCTTTATAAAAGTTAATTTCATTATTTTTATAAACTTACCACAAACTTTTCACATTTCATAATTTACCCATAAAACATCTAATTCATTATAAATCGCCCACACAATTTTTTACTATCTAATAACTATTTATTATTATTATTATTATTATATATTATTATTATTATTATTATTATTATTATTATTATTATTATTATTATTATTATTAAATCAATCACATAATTTTCCAATTTATTATTGTTTACCAATCGTTGATGTACGTCTCACTTTATTGATTGAGTATTTGGATCTTTTCTCTCGACAAGACGAAAAGTAAAACAAAAAATGATGAATAATTACTTTCACGCTTATTACAAATCAATTACATAACTATTTTTGATTCTTCCTCGACAACTCTAGAGTGTGTTGCAAGTTGCGTTCTTTGCAACTGTTGTAATTTTCTTTATTCGCAAACGTTTTCTGTTTTAAGATTCTCGTGGCTTGAGTGATCCATTGTTGTAAGGATCGCAAAAGCATGCTATCTCGTGTATCTCTTTCGTGTTTTTAATGAAATTCTACTTGTCTTTCAAAAAAAAAATATTTTTGATTCTTCCTCGAGAAAACAAAAAAAATGATAAGTAATTACTTTCTGAATGATTAGTTATGTAATATGTAATTATTAATGTAATCAGGGTGAGAAACTACGCAAAGCAAGCTTGCCAAACTAGTTGGATCTAAGAATTAGGACACTCTTCTTCCTCCTCCAAACACACGCACATCGACCCACACATTTGCTCGATCTGCTGCCATCACTACTATAGCTCATACTTCAAATCGATTTTTCTTTTTTAAAGTTTCTGACTTAGGTATAAACCTTTTATATATATATTCACAGTCACCGATACTTGTACCCTATAATGGTACGTATTGTATCAATTTCAATAACAAGACTCAAGTAGATTAAATCTGTTAGAAATGGCGAAGAATTACGTACGAGAAAACGTTCCTTTATCTCGATTCGGAGTGTTAGTCGCACAATTGGAATCCATAGTCGCTTCCGCATCTCACAACCTTCCTGATCCTCTTCTTTGTTTCGATCTTCTTTCAGATCTCATTTCATCTATTCATGAAGAACCTAAGGTCTGATTTATCATACCAAATCTGTTATTATTACTTTTTTAGGATATTTATGATAATTATCTACACTGAGTTGAGTGTTAATACTTTAGGAATTCAATTTTTAACCTACTAATTCTCATGAATAGAACTTTGTAATATTCTAGGGTTTTGGATGTTATTATAAGGTAGAAGAATGATGATCGGAATTCAAGTTTTTAAATTCAAGATGTAATTAAGTTAATTTGAGTTTTCAGGAGTCTGTACTGTTGTGGCAAAGGAAATGTGAGGATGCACTATTTTCTTTACTCGTTCTTGGTGCAAGGCGTCCTGTGCGTCATCTGGCATCTGCTGCCATGGGTAAAATCATCTTTAAGGGGGATAATATTTCAATATACTCAAGAGTGAGCAGTCTGCAAGGGTTTCTGTCCGATGGAAAGAAAAGCGAGCCTCTGCGAATGGCTGGTGTGTCCATTTATTTCAACTTGAATTTGATATGCATTTCTGTTTTTGATACACAGTTTAGGTTATATCCTATTGGTTATGTTTCTGATAGTTACACTGGATACACGATAAATAGTACATTATTCTAATAGGTGTTATATATTGACAATATCAAGGCCATTGAGGTATGAAACTGTAGCTTCATATAGGGTAGATCATTTTTTAATGCATATATAAATATATTAAGAGAACCTGATTTGTATTTCATGTTGCATCATAAAAGTAAAAGTTTCATTGTGTTTGCTGGTTGGTATTGTTGTTGTAAAGTTGCAGATGGCTAGTTGTATATGCCATTTAAATGGTTGTTTATACTACTCCTTAAAAATATGTTTTAGTCTCCAAGACTTTCTTATTGGTCCTGTCAAGTTGATGCGCATGATTTGATTTAATTTGACATTATTCGTTGTAATTCTTATATTTGTGCAAGAATACAGGTGCGGCGCAATGCTTGGGTGAGCTATATCGGCTATTTGGGAGAAAGATCACAGCTGGTTTGCTTGGAACTACTAGTATTGTAGCAAAATTGATGAAGTTTTCTGAGGTAACTGTAAAGAAAATTTCTTTCTCTCTTCTCTTGCAGTATTTGTCTAAAGCACATTCACCATAAGTGATGCAAAATGCTTTACGCAACATGTATGATTAATTCTTATCTTTACTTACTTGTTGGGGTTCAAGCAAAATTTATATTATGTGTAAATGAATTGCATTGTGACGTTAACAAAAATGTGATCATAGGAGAAAATTCCATAAGTACTAGTTGTGTACATAGTAGTGAGGATAGTAGAACTTCAAAGGTAGGATGAGATATCCTAGAAAAAGAGAATATCATAGAAAGGAAACCTCATATTGGTTAAAAGTTGACATTCTTTGGAAGACCAAAAACTGAAGGAAAAAGTAATGGGTTGGGAATCTTTGTTCCACATATCTCAAGGTAACAAGTTTGAGTCCGGTCACCCCTATAGCGGGCTCATGGCTCACCCCCATTTCCCTCAACCATTGTCGTTTATGGCCCTCACATTATGGATAGGCAACCCATTATGGGCCGGTTTGGTTTGCCGGTTATTAAGCTTTTAATGCCACATATAAAAAGTATAGAAGTCCAGAAGTAGCAAGTAGCCATCTTAGCAGTTACCAAAAGGTACACAGGCATCATGCTTTGTCATTTACAAGATGGCGTAAGTTGATATAGTTATTAATGTTTGACCACTACAAAATATTTGCTATTACGAAAACATAGACACGATCTAACTTTCATTCCGTAAGACATATATAATACTAATAATATATAGATATTCTCTTTTATCCCTTCACCCCTTCCAGGCGTACACCCTTTTATACGTGTGAAATAATGTTATGAAGGATCATGATCATGACCCGTAAAACTAAACCAGCTATTATAACATCATGTATGGAGAAACGTGATGATTGTTTATATTATGAGAGTTTAGAAGACTACTAATGCAGTTGCATTTTATTCTTTTGTTTTATCATGAGTCTACTTCAGTTGAGCTCATGAAGCGTTTTTCCTTAGTGTTCGGCCTTTTTTTCTTTACTGTCTGGCTTCTTTAGTATTATTGGGTAATGTTTTTGTGGCTGTTTTTCCTCTTACACTTGGTCTTTTACTGCTTAATGTTTAGGATTATGTGAGACGAGAGGCTCTACAGATGCTAAGGAATGCTTTGGAGGGTTCTGGTGGAAACGGATCGTTTCCGGCGTATGCAGAAGCATTTCGTATAATTATGAAGTTTGGGATTGGAGATAAATCATTTATTGTCAGAAAAGCAGCTGCAAGATGCTTGAAGGCTTTTGCTGATATTGGAGGCCCAGGTCTAGGGCCCGCAGAGCTTGAAAATACTGCTACTCACTGTGTCAAGGTAAAACTTTCTCGAGTCCTTTATTATAATAAATCAATACTCAAACTCTCACCATGTATGTATAAGTGACTATTCACACACACACACACACACACACACACACACATGAACGATGACCCTTAAGATAAATCATGTACAAAAACTAAGAATTCACATGAGAAGTTATATGGTTGAGCCAGAACAGTGTCGTTTGTTTAATTCACAGATACATTAGATATATAATTTATTGATTTTGATGTAGGGTAAATTACATAGGAGATATCTTTAGAGGCTAGATTTAACTGATATCCTATATGGGGTGGGTTATGAATTTTATTGATCTCCGCCCACTGTATGGAGAATGGGACCCACAGAGGCTTTAAGTGTTCTTGTACTTCCGCTTTCGTAGGCGACAGCTAAAGTCTACACCATCTAGACAATAGTCAATCTCTACAATTTAACACTTTTCCTAGTTTCTCTTGTGTAGTCTGTAGGATAAATATTTCATATCTGATATAATGTATCTTATAAGGCTCTTGAAGATCGCGAATCGTCTGTTCGGGATGCCTTTGCTGATGCTTTGGGAGCGTTACTGGCTCTTGGAATGAATCCACATGCACAGGTTTATACCATCTGGTTTACAAAAATTGTGTCTCTTTGATTGTTTTTACCGTATTTTGGTTTTTGTTTTATCATAGGCATCTCACATGTCATTATTTATCTAGGTGCAACCAAAGGGGAAAGGCCAGGCTATTCCAAAAAAACTCGAGGGGAGTTTGCAAAAGCATCTTATATTGCCCTTCACTAAAGGTCATTCTGTTATAAATTAGGCATTTTACTTAAGGAACTCTTTAAGGAAATAAAAGTAAAGCAAATCGTAAACTCAAAATGGATAATGACAAAAATTGCTTTAGCAGAAACAGTTATATTTGTAAAAGGACGTTATGATATGAACTCAAGCGGGTTTTCATGATATGTATATATAGTATGTAGACACACAAATGTATCTGTATGTTTAAATATTTTCATATTGCATTTTGATAAATGTGGTTTTTTTTTGCAGCCAGTGGACCCCGTTCAAAGGACTTGCGAGTTGGCCTAACCTTATCATGGGTGTTTTTCTTACAGGTATGTTATAGTCTGTTGGTAGGTTTCAGGATTAAAGTCTGATGCTGTTCATCTATGTTGCTGTCATGTCTTCCATTCTCTCATTCTTTACTAGTCCATGGCTTATATATTCCTGATCCTGATTTTCTTTTAACTTAGAGAACTAATCAAAAAGATATTGCACTTTTTGCTAAAACCCTCTAAACTTGGTCTATCTGGAATTTATAGTGTTACCTATCTTGTTTAGATGGTTGAACTTTTTATAATGTTTATTGATTTGCAGTAAATATAAGGTTGACAATCAAATCTTCAGCTTACGTCCAAATTTTTTAGGTAGGTTCTTAAGGTAGATTGATAAATAGACCATTACCACGGAGTTTGGATAGAATACAATGATCTATGTATTTCATATGGATGCCCAGTTCAGTTATTTGGTGAATTGCTGTTACATGGACATTTTACTAGAGTTAATCGAACGTTGTAATCAAAGAGTAATTGAATAACTTAGGTGTATTTTAATGAGTATTAGGTTTGAGTAATTAGATGGTTCAATTTTTCAACATTCATTTGATTTGTGCTAATTGTAAGAATTGACAACCAGATCTTTTTCAACATCTATACTGTTTTTGGTATAGTTTGCTCTTAACGAGTAATGCTTTAATTATTTCTTGGATTCCATTTCAGGCCATGCGTCTTAAGTATATGCATCCAGATACCGAGCTCCAGACTTTCCTTGTGCAGATTATGGATATGCTCCGCGCAGATTCTTTTGTAGATGCACAATCATTGGTATTTCTTATCATTCTTGTAGCCTTCTCTTTGTTCCTTTTTATGTGATTACATGGTATATAATAACTGGAAGTACACATATAATAGGTGAGAAAGAAAAATAAATAGTTATGGTACTCATTAACTATTAGCACCTATCAGATTCAGTATTTGTGCTTAAAGTGTCTAGTTTTGTTGTCAAGCTGACTATTTTTCATTTAAATGAGTGAATCTGTGTTAAATCAACCTTAGGTCAGTTCCAAACTGCTGTTAAATGCTTTTACACAGAGTTCTTTGCCTACTTGATACATATTTTTTCTAACACTTTCTTAGGAAGATTAGGCTATGTAAATCGTAGGACCAGGCAATTAAGCAATTCTACATATTATTATTTTTTTTAAAAAAAAAAAAAAAAAGGCCGGAGGTCCACTCGGAAGCAATCTCTTTATCCGCCGAATAAAGAGAGGGATGACTTTCTCTACTTTTCTGGGTGGAGAAATGACTTGTTTTTATTCTCGGATAAAGGAAGGATTGTCTACATCTCACCTCCCCCATACACCACTCAAGTGGTATTGGGTACTGTTGTTGTTGTTGTTGTTGTTGTACTACACCAAGAGTTTTCAATTGGCCGAATCAATCAACTTACTAATGTATGATTTGTTTATCTTGAAGGCATGTGTTTTTTATATCCTAAGGGTTGGTGTAATTGATCAAATGACTGAACCTACACAAAGAGTGTTTTCGGTTAATCTTGGAAAACAGGTAAAATGATCATGTCTCATCACTTATTACACTTCCTTTATCTGGGTAGTTATAATGACTTGGTGTGAGTTCTTAATTGCAGCTCCTGTCCAATGATGCTAGTCCTTCAATGAAAATTGCTGCTTTGCGCACTTTATCTTACACCCTGAAAACTTTAGGAGAGGTAAGATGTATCCCAAGGTGTCGTTTTGTATTTTCTTATGACATCTTCTGAAATAAGGCTGTTCACATATTTGTGCTTGTTGTAAACGATCAAGACACTCATATACGTTCATGAATTTCCCATACACTATTACAATAGCTTGCTTCAGTTTTTCTTTTCATTTACAGGTTCCAGCAGAATTCAAGGAGGTTCTCGATGATACAGCTGTAGCAGCATTGTCTAATTCGTCACCACTTGTATGTTATTTATGTTTATTTTATTCTTTTTTAGTTTTTATTTGAACATGAATTCATATCATATTTTCAAATAATCATATATTTTGATCCGACGTGATTGCTAGGTACGTGCCGAGTCCGCCTTGACTTTACGTTCTCTGGCGGAGATTGATCCTACATGTGTTGGTGGCTTGGTTAATTATGGGGTTACTACACTAAAGGCACTAAGAGAAAATGTGGCATTTGAGAAGGTATGACATGATAGACATATTGTCTGTTTATCTTCGTGAAAGAATGAAATATATCTAGTTTTTTTTTTCAAGATGAACTCTAACGTACTGCAATATTGGTTGGTTGGTTGGATATGCTTTTGATTGATAAAAATGCATGATCTTTGTAACTTGTTGAGCTGAACTGTTTATGTTCTTATGTTATTTCTGTTCTGTTTTGGTTTTGTTTTCTTTTACTATCTCATGCTTTCGTCAGGTTTCTTGGAATACTTTTATGTTGCAGGAAAGAGTTTCTTTAACTTCTAACTGCTTGCTGTATATATGGTAACTGTATTTTAAAAAAGAATATACAATGTGTTATGTATGATGAAGATAAATTAACCACTATTATATTGTGAGGCCATCATGATGAATTTGTGCATATTCCAACTTATTGGTATTTGATAAGAACCTGTTTATTGTGTGGTCATTGTAAGGATATTGCTTTCATATCAGGACATGCTCTTATTTTGTAATTTGATATACCAAAAGTCCTATATATTGTAAGCAGATGCATAATTCTGTAGGTCTGCAAGAGTTTTGTATTGGTGTTAACTCTAGCATGTTATAGTTAAATTCTTTAATATTTATGTATTTTATTCTCACAATGGTATATAGGGAAACAATTTGATTCTTGAGCTTGATTCTTTAAGTGGACAAGCTACAGTTTTGGCTGCACTTGCATCTGTTTCTCCAAAGTTACCTCTTGGTTATCCAGCCAGGTAACATTTGATTAGCAACATTTAACGATTGTCACCTTGTGTTAATTATCATATTAATTGAACTCCTGGCATGTATGCCAGCTTGATGTCAACTCGAAGCAAGTAATGGCATACCTAATATTTTGAAATTCTTTATGAAGATACAAGTACTTATAATATATCTATATAGAATGAACTAAAAGAAATTTTTTTGTCATATTCATTACTTATAATAAAGATCAGTTACTTGATTAACATTTTATGATACTGAAATAACTGTCATGTTTACTTGTTTTTATGTATAGATTGCCTAGAACAATGCTTGATGTTGCTAGGAAAATGCTTACAGAAGGTAGTCACAACCCTTTGGTTTCAACAGTTGAAAAAGAAGCTGGATGGTTACTTCTATCATCCTTGTTGTCTTCCATGCCAAAGGAGGTTGTTCTTGTTTTTTTTTTTTCTTTATTTTTTAATAATTTTTTTAATACTATTATAATAGTTCTTGACTCTTAGAGGTGCTATTTGAATTGTACAGGAGATGGAAGACCAGGTGTTTGATATTCTTTCTTTATGGTCTGATGTCTTTAGTCGTGTTCAAGATCATCAAATAAATCCAACAGAAGATCTGTCTTCTAAAATAAGGTTAGCCTACTTCTTCGAGAGTGCTGTTTTAGTGGTGTCTTCCGGTCTGTTGTTAGCATGTTTTTTACCACCTTTTCCACTGCCTGGAACTATACATTGGATGGTCTACTCCTAGGTATTAACTTTGACTTATTTGAAGTGAGTTCAGTTAAGGAGTTTGGAAAATAGCCAAACTGATATGGATTGATACACAAATGTGCCAGAAGATAGTCGAACCATAAAATTAGATTCAAGTATAGGGTTTAGTGATAATGTAGTTAACTAACATTTATCGATCAGCAAAATATGATATTATAAGTGATAAACAAACTACACTACATCACTCTAACAACAATCAACCATCAGCTCCTTTCTTGTATATTAGTTTTTTAAGTAGATTCTAAAATCTGTCATAAGAAATCTTCCATTGATTGTACATTTCTTTATCTAAGAGCTTTGCTGTTGCACTATAATAACTAATGATTACTGATATTTAAACATTGCATTTAGATCATATAAACACCTTACAATCCACATTCAGTTTTTCATCTTTGACTGATCATTATATACTTTAAGGATAATCCATGCCTTGACGTTATGTATACATGTATACAATCATGTGTCTGTAGAACTATTCTAAGAATCTTCTAAGAATAGACGTATACTTTATGTCAACATACACGTGGAACTAGAAACTTCCTGGCTCCAGTCATTATGTTTACATACCATTTTAAATTGAATATTAGTTGTCATATTAAGGTTTGCTCGTGTTCCTCTTTTTAGAGTGTGGTCTGCTGCAGTTGACGCGTTAGTTGCATTTATAAAATGTTTTGTTTCTCAAGATGCCGTGAACAAGGGAATATTGCTCCAACCAGTGCTGTTATACCTGAATCGGTATGATTAGAATTATTCATCATGATTTTTTTTTTTTTTTTTTCTTTTTTTTTCAAATCAAAATGTATTCTAATATGTAATTCTCCAAACACAATATATGATGATAAACAGAGCATTATCCTATATTCCCTCCTTATCAACCAAGGCGAATGATGTGAAGCCTTCTATCGACATATTCATCAGCAGAACACTAATCGCCTATCAGTCCATTTATGATCCAAGGGCATTTAAGAGTGACCACCCTCAAATTATTCAAATATGCACAAGTCCCTTTAGGTAAAAGCAGTTTAATTTTAATACACAATTTTAAAATATATATATTTTTTTATGTAATGTCATATTTATGAAATACATGTCTTTGGTGATTTTGGACTTGAAAATAGAGAAGCATCAAAGTATGAAGAAAGTTCCTACTTGAGGATACTTCTGGACAGCAGGGATGCATGCCTAGGTCCCTGGATTCCAGGAAGGTATTTTACTTCCTTCAATCTTATACTATCACTATATATACACTACATGTATTTTTTTTGTTTGTATATTTAGTTACTGTATATTTGATTCCCACATGATTCTGCTACTCATGTGCAAACTCTTATCTTTGAATTTATTTCAATGTTGTTCATTCTTGTTGGCACATAGAGACTGGTTTGAAGATGAACTACGGGCATTTCAAGGTGGAAAAGATGGTGTTTTGCCTTGCGTATGGGAAAATGAGCTCCCCAGTTTTCCTCAGGTAGAATGAGTTATTCTCTGAAGTAAATAAATTTTCTGATTTAATTGGAAAAGGTTACATATGATTTGAATCTTGTTTCATTGGCTGGCCAAACCATTGATGTACAATGCACTTCTAGATTCTCCAAAATACACGTGTATAGTGTCCACCTGACACACTCGTTGATCTAACTGTTATTGTTTTAGTTTGTTATCTGATATAGCTTCTTGGGTAACTGTAATGGTCTTCAAGTTGTCTGTTTTGGCTTTACTCTTAGATTAGTAAACGTGTCCTTTAGTAAAGTACTTATATTTGCTACATTTATTGGTTGAATATGCAGCCAGAGACCACTAGCAAGATGCTGGTGAACCAAATGCTCCTTTGCTTTGGGGTCATGTTTGCTACTCAGGTAGTGCTTTATTTGGGGAATTCATCTCTCTCTTTTTTTTTTTTTGAACTGGTTGTCAATGATTCTTAGATTGTAGTTTTATCTTACTCTGCATGTTATCTCAGGATAGTAGTGAGATATTATCACTTCTTGGCATACTGGAACAGTGTCTAAAAACTGGAAAGAAACATGCTTTACATTCAATCAGTGTCACAAACGTATGCGTGGGATTGCTTTCTGGATTGAAGGTGCTAATACTCTTTTTGGTTCACAAACATACATACAATACGGAAGCAGTATAAACAGTTCTAACATGGGTTCATTGCTTCATAAATTTTTAGGCCATGCTTACATTACGATCCCAACCACTAGAAACGGAGATTTTAAATGGTGTTCAGGGGATCTTTCAGGTTCTTTATTGTTAACTTTTACATTTTGCTTTCTTATCTCATGATTATCCAGAAGCTTATGAGATAATCTTTTAATTGGTTAAATTTGACTTGTATCGTTGACAGAGTATTCTAGCTGAGGGTGGCATCTGTGAATCACAACGCAGAGCATCATCCGAAGGTCTTGGGTTACTAGCTCGCCTTGGAAACGACATTTTTACTGCCAGATTGGTAGATTTTTAAAGCATACAGTTATTGTTATTTTTATTTTTTTTGTAGCATGTCCTATATTCTAATTGTTTTTTTTGTTTGTTTTGACCAGACTAGATCACTACTTAATGATATAAATGGGGTTACAGATCCCAACTATGCTGGATCAATTGCTCTTGCCCTTGGTTGCATTCACCGCAGGTATGCTACTCTTTTGGAAAAGCATTTGCATAATCTTTATCTTCTGCCCCTAGTTACTACTCCTTTCCTTTTTCTCTTATTTAGTTCTTAGAGAACTTGTATTACATATTTTATGAGACCCTTGTCATTATCAAAAACATAATAATCTATGTATTATTTTTGTAAGAATTCATCATTGTCATGTTGTCTGCAGCGCAGGAGGAATGGCGTTATCAAGTTTAGTACCATCAACTGTGAACTCCATCTCATCACTAGCTAAGAGTTCAAAAGCTAGCTTGCAAGCGTGGGCTTTGCATGGGCTTCTTTTAACTATAGAAGCTGCTGGCTTGTCCTATGTATCACAAGTTCAGGTATTTTCTTTTTGTGCTTTTGCATTTTCCCTCCTCTCTAGTGTCAGACATAAATTAGAGGTGTAAAAATTTAGTTATGAGATTTTCTCCTATTCGGGTTATTCGGGAAGGGGAGTAGTATTTTCTACTCTAATGTACACGTCCTATCTAGAACAGCCTGTGATCATTTCTAAACCCTTCCCTTCCCTCGGTTTTTGCAGTTCGGGGAGTACTTGGGAAGTACTTGGTCAAACTCGGTCAAAGTTGATCAAAACTCGGGATTACTTGGTAAATTGATCAAAACTCGAGGAATGCTCGAAATATAGTCAATATTGGTCAAAAGTCGATCATAATTGTTCAAAGACAAACTTAGTCAACATCCTAGTACTTCCCAAGTTGCCGAGTATTCTCTAAAAAGTCCCTACCTAGTACTCCCCGAGTCGCGATTTTTGCAACCTTGTTTGCAAGGATCTCAGGGCCGCTGGGCTATCTTGTGATGGTTAAAAAAGAGAGTATAAACTTTCTAGAAAAAAATGATCTCTTTGTTATTATTCAGTAGTGGTTATTGTTTGTTTTAATTACTTGCAGGCAACACTTGGCCTTGCTATGGATATCCTTTTGTCAGAGGAGAATGGATGGGTCGTACTTCAACAAGGAGTTGGACGTCTCATAAATGCGATAGTTGCTGTTCTTGGTCCCGAACTTCACCCTGGAAGTATATTCTTTTCTCGTTGTAAGGTATGTTTTTCAGAGCCTTATCATCTCTCTTTTAATTACAATCATCTCGAATGTGGCATTTCTCTATTATACGTGAATAGTACAGCTCAAGAATAATGTTCTTTGTTGTACAGTCTGTAATTGCAGAGATAAGCTCACAGCAAGAAACAGCAACACTTCTCGAGTAAGCAACATTGCTATTCATATACTGTCAGTTTCTTAAGAATGATTATAGTTTCTAAGCATGTTATTAAGGTATTCTTTTTCGAAATTTTAGGAGTGTTCGCTTTACGCAACAACTTGTGCTCTTTGCTCCCCAAGCAGTGACAGTTCATTCTCATGTGAAAGTTCTCCTATTAACTCTTTCATCGAGACAGGTATTTGTGTTGGGGTCGTCTCGACTTTCAAAGTTCTTCCACTATACATTTGTGGGTCCTGAAAAAGTTTCTTCTTTTTGACAGCCAACTTTGAGACATCTTGCTGTGTCCACTCTAAGGCATCTCATTGAAAAGGATCCGGTACATAATACTTTCATACTTCTGAGACATCTTGCTTTCAATCTTATTGTTCATGTCTTTGTTCAGTTGTAACTTTTAGATTAGTTATTATTGACATAAACACCGTTATCATGGTATTGTAACTAAAATACAAATACGTATCTTACTAGCTGGTATAATGGGGAATGAAAGATTTTCATAAAAAAAATCGATGTGATCTCTTCTTGATTTTAAGTGGTGTTCCATTACCAGTGTAATATTGAGAGTGTGACAGATTCGATAGTAAACTCACGTGTTATTCAATAAGAGGTTAACACCTCTATTTATAAACTGGATACATGACTAGCAAATTAGGAAACAATTAATTAGAAAGAAATCAAATAAACTGGGAAACTAATATACTAGGAAACAGAATAAGGTTAAGACTAATATTGATCCTAATTTTAACAGTGAGCATGCAAACTCATGTTTGGGACCTCCTAATAAGGATCTGTTTGGAATTGTTAATTTGTTCTTTTCTGATTATTTCTATTTACTGTTGTACTTTGCAGGATTCCATTATCAATGAGCAAATAGAAGAAAACTTTTTCCGCATGCTAGATGAGGAAACCGATACTGAGTATGTATCCTCTCATTCCAATAAAATCTTTAAGGTCATCAGGAAGTTGTATGGAAATTTGGATTTATTAAGATATAAGGTTTGAACTTCCAGTTAATATGAAGATTGTTAGATATAACTTCAATTCGAAACAACTTGATCAATGGGACATGAATGGCATTCATATCTACATCTACCTTGAGTCCCTGACGATCACTCTGATATGGTCGGTGACCTATCCAGATTTGATCTAACCTTTTTTTTCTTGTCTTTATATTCCTCGGAGCTAGTGAATTAGCAAAAAAAAAAAAAAAAATTAAAAAAAAAAATAATAATAATAATAATCTACAAGATGATAGCTTATAAGGGAAAAGAGCATCTTTTACTAGTTTTAATTGCAAGAACGTAGTTTATATTACTCTATTGCTTATATTTGATATAGCGCTGTTTAAACCTAATAGCAAGAATAATATTTTTATTGGTTTCTGCCTTTGTTTCTGTTTCAACTTCTAAGTATCTGATAATAGGTAACAGTAACACTTATATAGCCAATAGTAACTAAATCTTAGATTGACTGTATTGGCATTACTTCCATATTGTAAATTATGTTCTATAATGTTTTTGTAAAATTAGTCTGCAGCATAATAAATATAAACAAGGTATTATTCCAATCTTATTTTTTGTGACTAACATTAAAATATATTCTTGTTTCCACAGGATTGGGAATTTGGTTAAATCCACAATTATGCGTCTGCTTTATGCATCATGCCCGTCATTTCCATCTAGGTGGCTATCGATATGCCGTAACCTGGTATACACTTGCTCCTCCTTCATACTTGGGTTTTCGATTTTGAACATCGTACAAGATTTTTGTTTTGTTCTAAAAAAATCAAATCGAATGCCATCAAAACACTACGTCTATTTAAAGTAATAGCACAAATGTTAATCGTATTTTGTATATAAGACTTATATGTCGGATTGTGTGATAATCATTTTTTAACAAAGTACCAAACGAAGGATATATTTTTCATCATTTTCATTATACATTTATGTTTTCTTATATAATTTGTCTAATCATAACAGCCACAATGAGGCTTAGTATAAAATGCTTCTTTCAGATATATATCTTATCTTATTTATTTCTTTGGTTTTAAATCATTGTGTATTTTATTCACCAAGGTTCTTGCTACATCAAGTGGAAATACCATAATCAACAAAGAATCGGAAGATGAACCTGTCAGTGGCCCTGATCAGGACACATCTTTTGGAGAAGAT
The DNA here is from genome assembly GCF_046630445.1 of Rutidosis leptorrhynchoides. Classification (NCBI taxonomy): domain Eukaryota; kingdom Viridiplantae; phylum Streptophyta; class Magnoliopsida; order Asterales; family Asteraceae; genus Rutidosis; species Rutidosis leptorrhynchoides. Next base: position 154,240,479 of record NC_092341.1, on the reverse strand, counting down.
GACGAAAACATGGTTTCTAACTCTAGTGGATCACCTCCTATTAACTTTGCCACTAACAAGCACCTCAGATATCGAACTAGAGTATTTGCTGCAGAGTATGTGTCTAATTAATAACTATAAATCATATTTCTAATCAATATCTAGTTCTCTGCTGGTCATTTTTCAATTTAGGATTGGTTTAAACCTCGTATATTAATTAATGGAATCAGGTGCTTGAGTCATTTACCAGATGCTGTTGGAAAGAATTCTGCTCATTTTGATCTATCATTGGCAAGAAGCCAACCAGCCCATGAGCTGGTATCTGGTGACTGGTTAGTCATCCAGGTTCAAGAGCTTATATCTCTTGCTTACCAGGTGAATAATAATATATAATATATCTAATTGTGATATCATGTTGATATTGCATTGAACCTATTAGTAATGTTATTCATATTATATGTAGATAAGCACTATTCAATTTGAGAACATGCGTCCAGTTGGTGTGGGACTTCTAAGTACTATTCTGGACAAGGTACACATCTGTGATCTAGAGAGTTTTATGTTGATCACTCACTAATGTTTTACTGAGCTTTTACCACTTTTAGAATATTCATGTGAAGAATATTTTGGCGTTAAAAGTTCTGTTTTATATGACTTGCAGTTTGGCAAGATACCAGACCCTGAGCTTCCTGGACATCTTTTATTAGAACAAAACCAAGTATGGAGATGACTATGATAAAAAATTCTATATTTAGAAATTATATTTTTTTCTGAATGTTATTTACATAAATCCTGACATCTTATAATTGTTCAGGCCCAGTTTGTTTCTGCTCTTCGTACTGCATTGGATACATCAGCTGGACCTATTCTTTTGGAAGCAGGTCTACTGCTGGCTTCTAAGGTTCAATACACAAACTTTCTACATTTCTACTATTTTTTTTTTCTTCGAGAGGGTGAAATGATAGATTAATTTGCAGATATTGACAAGTGGTATGATCAGCAGTGATCAAGTGGCAGTTAAACGAATATTCGCGTTGATATCGCAACCCCTTGAGGACTTTAAAGATCTTTATTATCCATCATTTGCTGAATGGGTTTCATGTAAGGTATAAACCTCTTCTTCCACTTATAATTATCTCTAAGAAAAAGCTTTGTTCTAAACTATAATATATCTATTCTCTCTGCTTTTATCTAGATCAAGATAAGGCTTTTAACTGCCCATGCGTCTCTCAAATGTTACACATATGCATTCCTAAGGAGAAAACAGAGCATCCCAGATGAGTATTTAGGTCTATTACCGTTATTCTCCAAAAATTCAATTACATTGGGAACGTATTGGCTTTCACTGCTGAAAGATTACAGTTATGTATGCTTACGAACACGTCCCCATATACATGTAAGCCATACCAGTTTATGACTTATTGTATTTTGAGTCAGCAGTGCACATAAAGTTTCAATGCGTATGACAATTTTTTCTTTCTCCAGTGGAAACCATTTCTTGATGGAATTCAGTCATCTCTGGTTGCCAAAAAGTTGAAACAATGTTTAGAAGAATCCTGGCCGTTCATCTTGCAAGCAGTTTCCCTTGATGCAGTTCCAGTGGATGGTAATGCAAGTGAATCTTCTAGAACATCAGCAGAAAATACATCCAAAAGCCCGTTTTTCTCTGGCTACAATATGGTGGAGCTTAAACAGCAAGATTTTCAGTTTCTATGGAGCTTTTCTTTACTTGTTCTCTTCCAAGGACAACATGCTACTCCTGATGACATCATCATCCCGTTGAATAACATAAAATCCAACTTTGGCAGTGAGTCACCAGTTGCCGACAAACATTCTCTAGCTATGAAGTTTTATGATTTCATTTTACCAGTTTTCGGGTTTCTTTCTTCTGAAAAGTTCTTTCGGATTGGATTTCTTTCTATTGATCTATGTAGAGAGCTGCTGCAGGTGACTTATCCATCATTTTGGTGTTCTTTTAACATTGATGTTTATGTTTATGTTTATGTCCATTGAACATTCTTCGTGATTTTTTTATCCAATGCCAATTTCCACAACCATTCTATACATTCTTGATCAAGGTTAAACTTTGTTGATGTAGGTTTTTTCATACTATATATTCATGGAGGATATATTGGATAGTCATGCAATTTCAGTTCTATCACAGGTAAATATCAGCAAAAGCCCCCGTCTCCAGTACTTGAATAAGATAATATTTATTTATTAGTATTGCTGTAGATACAATATGATATAACTGCTTAGGTGGGTTGGCTGAAAGGTCAAAGACAAGTATATGTTTTGGTACTGATAAATACTAAAAAACGGTTACGTTGGGTTGACCCAAAACACTCTTTATCTTTGATATATTTGGTTGTTTATGTGTCGTTTGCTTGTGAGTTCTTTGTTATTATTTCAACAACAATGTAATCTTGTAAATGATATAGTTTCATAGGTTTTATGCAATAAAATACACCTTGGGCGAAAATGAACTCATTTGAATGTATTTTTCCCTTAGAAAGATTATGACCGTTTTGGATTAAATTGTCAGATCCACATGATGAAGCTAAAGGTACTTGCTTTAGATTCCTGTCTTTACCCTTTGTTCGCAAAGATATCTGTCGAAATCATTGTCCCATACATATTTATCTATCTTTATCGTTTTCACGTTTAGTTGTTTAGCTTTCTTTTCTTTTTTTTTTTTTTTTCTTTTTTTTTTTTTTTTCTTTTTTTTTTTACTACAAATGAGATTACCTTGAATTTGTAGATTTTTTAATTCTGTTACATCTTTAATAGTTTGTATACTTGCACATGAGTAAAAGTTTCTCACATGTGCTTTTATTCAGATTTTTCAGAACTGCCCTGGAGATTTCTTTGAAGCTGAAGATTTTGCGTATCAGGCTGTTGAACTTTGCTTGTCCTTCATTTTCAAGTTTCTACAAAGGTACTTAAAACATTTATTAGTTCATGTAGTTATTTACAGGAATACTTGTATGATTGTTTTGCTTAAAACATTTATTAGTTCATGTAGTTATTTACAGGAATACTTGTATGATTGTTTTGCTTTGTGCCAGTGCCAATGTATCACCGTTGAGTCACTCAAACTGGGAGGATAAAATATCTCTCTCTCTTACATCAGCAACAAATCTTTTCATGCGTCTAAGACCCAAGGTTATTCACTTTATATATTGTAGATTTTATATAGAACCTTTTTCTCATATAGTTTTCCTTATTGTGCTGCATAATTAATCATTCTGTTATTTATTATCTTTATTCTGTTTGAAGTGTACTAATATCATTTTCTATGCAGAAGCAACTACAATTAGCATTGGCATTTCTCATTATTGGATATAAGTGCATTGGACAAGCCTCAAATGACACATGCTTGTTGAAACCTTTTGATTATGTTCAATCTTTGGTTGTCATGCTGAAACGGCATGTTGATGGTGAGTCTTACTATTTGTTTCTTATACATAAAATTTTAAGTTTTTTTCAGAAAATCTATCTCTGTATTTGAATGACAAATGGTTGTTTTCTGACAGAAAAATCTACACTGGATGATGATAGTCTTTGTTATTTAAGAACTGTAACCCGGGCTTGTTTGAACATGAATGTTAATCTAACCAATGACTGTATCAAGAGTATCCATCTACTGGAAGATAAGATGACAGGATCGTCTAAATTGCCACAAAAGAAGCTTGCGTTCTCTCTTGTGCAAATTGTTACATGTGCTAAATTAGCTTATGAAATCGATCTTATTAGTAATAATCAAGAGAGTAAACCTATATTTTATAGCATCCTACGTCAATGCACCCGTTCTTTCCATGAGGTTCTTAATGATCAATACATACAGGTCAGAATAGACAACACCTGTAATCAGTCGTTATAATATCAATGACAACCATAGATAATAAATCCTACGTCTTTTCCCTACATGCAGATCCAGGCTGTCACCCTGCAAACGCTAATTGGTGTAGTACGAGACTCTAATTCTGATACCAACACTTTCTTAACATTCTTTATTGGGGAACTTCTTAATGATGTGTTCGGGGTTATCAAGACATCGTTGAAGGTATCAAATTGGTTAATTAACTTCCCCCCACATTTTAGTTTTTTTTACAGTTCATTCATTCTAATGAACACAACGTTGTTATTTTATGACAGAAACCCCTTAATAGGGAAGCAATAACAGTTATCGGAGATTGTTTGAAACTGTTGATGCTTTTGCATACATCTTCTAAAGATGTAGAATCTCAGAGAAGTTTAATGAGTTTGCTTCTTGAAGCAATTGTCATGGTTTTGCTGGCTTCAGAAAATGATTTATCTCAGGTAACAGGTCTAGCTAAAAGTTTTGTCCTGCTTTCATTTATATTGTCAGGTGGCAATTTCAACCCGTGTACTTGGAAATGGGTTTATTTGGGTCGTTTGGGTTGCACTTATTAGCCGAGCAGAGGTCGTCCAGCAGCCCGTGTGTAGCTTTTAATGCATGAATAGTCTCAACACCAGGAATTAATGAGAATAATTATTGTAATAGTATATTTTAATAATAAAATTGACACACTAGTTATTTATGATGTTTATTAAGAACTGACACGAGAGGGTTTTCTGGGTCATCGGTTAACCTGGACTGACTGCTACTTAAAAATGGGTGCTTTTACGGTTACTCAACCCGCCCAAGTTGTCACCTCTCTTTTTGCATCATTTCACCAAATATCAATGTGTTTTTAATGATAGGAGGTCAAAGAACTAAGAGCTGCATCTATGAGGCTTGTTTCTCAGCTTGCTCAGAGTCAAGCTTCTGCAGTCTACTTCAAGGATGCGTTACTATCAATGCCTGTTTCTCGAAGGCAGAAACTTCAGGTAAAATTTTTGAATCCCAAATACTTGACACAAAAATTGTTATAAACAGTAAAAGGGTAAATGTAGGTTGTTATTTTTAAATTTATCCCAAATACTTAAACATAAAAATTGAAGTATCCTGACAACCATATTTTCTACATTCAGGATATAATCCGTGCATCTGTAACGCAAGACCAGATTTCGACCCCAACTAAATCCTCGATATCACCTTTAGTGATCAAGATGCCATCACAAATAGAAGAATCCAAACATCAAATATTGCCTCCATCAGCCGCCACAAATGTCAACGTGGAGGAAGAGGAAGAAGAAGAAGAAGAGGAAGATGACTGGGACACTTTCCAATCTATTCCTGCCGCGACAAACGAACGTAAATCTACCGAAGGTGTCGGTTCAGGTGACAAAAGCTCAAGCAGCACGACAAGCACTAGCTCGAGTGAAGATGAAGATGAAGGGGAAGAGAATACCATGTTCACTGAAGTTGCCCAACTTCAAAATCTCCAAGAACGTGACTCTCAATCTAATGTCGATCAGTATGAAGATGAGGAGGATGATGAAGATGAAACGGATGATGAAGATGAAGATGAGGATGAGGATGATGATTATGAATATGATCTTTCTCGAGAACCAGAGAGTAATGAAAATCGTGATGATAAATCAGGTGGTGAAAATGAGGAGGAGACGGATGGAGATATATTAAGTCATATAGATAAAGTGCTGCTCGATATGGTCGAGGAAAGCTCCAAATCCTCGTCCAGCTCTGAATCCGATAATGAAGAAAAAGAATCAACTCATAGTAACATTGCATTGGATAAAGATGAAAGTGAGCAAAACGAGAAGTTATCATCATCTCAATCTGGGAATGAAGAAAAAGATGAACATGAACAAGATGACGACATTCTTGGTCAACAATCTGAAGAGAAAGGGTCAACTCTTATTGATGAACATGAACAAGAGGACTTGTCTGATCAACAGACTGTTTCTGATACTGTGAATGAAGAAAGAGGCTCAACCAATAGTAATGAGTTAGAGAAAGATGAACGGGACCCACCTGAGGATGACTTATCGGCTCAACACTTGACTTCTCAATCTGACAATGTTGAAGTGGAGAACGATGAACGTGAACAAGATGATAACTTGTCTGCTCAAATCTCTAATTCTCCTCAGAATGACGAGAAAGATGAACATGAAAAATTCGAAAACTTATCTAGGAATGAAGTAGACGAGTCAGCTCATAGTAATGCTGTATCAGAAAAGGACGAACATGAACAAGATAATGACGTTTCTGCCCCTCATTCTACATATCTAACTACTCCATCAGATGACGATCAACGTGAAAAAGACGAAGAGTTTTCTACTTTTCAATCCGGGAATGAAGAAAAAGGGTCAACTTTTGCATCAGATAAGGATGCACTTCAACAAGACGACTCTGTTTCTCAACCTAGGAATGAAGAAACAAGCTCAATTCATATTAATACTGCAACGGAAAAAGATGAACATGAACAAGTTGAGGACGTATCTGACTCGACAACGCCTATAGTTGGCTAAACATTCATTGATGATGTAAAATCTCAAATAGTACCTACTCCCACACTCGGATGCATTCATAGGCGTATTTTTTTAATAATAGAGGTTTGAAGTTAGCTTTTTGTGTGGATTTTGATTATCTGATCTTTATATCTTCGACCAACAATCTTAATTTGCAGCCTTTCGGTTTCCTTACTTTTTGTGATCTAGTTTTGGGATTGTGGCCATTATCATTTTGGAATACTTCTGGTTATACTAAATGACTTGTTTTGGTGATATATGTAAACAAAACCTCACGATGATATTTATAACATATTTAACTTTTATTATCAAAATCATATATTGCTCCAGATGTTACACTACCTCAATATAAAACAATTCAGGGATTTGCCAACCGCTGAAGTTTGGCATAAGTGGCATGGGGTGGGATAAGGGTACTGCCAATCTTGGTTTGATTCTCCTTCCAAGTAGTGAGTTTTCAACATTTGATGGTACTGTCAACACTAATGCGCTTTGGGAAGGTCTCTAGGGTGTTTCCCAACCTTTGATGGTACTGTCAACATCGTCGTGAATTACGTTTAACTATCAAAGATCTAATGCAGTGTTGACGACTTCTGTCCGGTAAAAATTTTTAAGCAAAAAGGTCATGTGAAAGACCTTTGCTAGCACAAAATTCTTGAAGTGTAGAATTTTTGAATTCCGTACTATGATCACTTCTAAGTTGCTTCACCGGCTGTCAATTCAGTAGTTCCATTCTTTTGACAATATTAATAATTTCATCAACAACTTCACTCTTTTGCTTCAAGAAAAATACTCAAGTATAACATTGACAAGTGTGAATCTCTTCCCACTACAGCTGACAATGTTGCAGGACCAAAAAGATTCATGTGGAGCAAGTGAAATGGTTGCTCGTCAAATGAGATCTTTTTGGACTTGAAAGATATTCGGTTATGCTTTCCTTTTTCTCAACCAGGACATAGTATGTCCTTCACATAAGACATTGTGGGTAACCCTGACACGAAACATCTACTTGAGAGTTTATGAATATCTTTGAAGTTTAGATGTGAGAGTCTCTTGTGCCATAACAACTTAGGGTTGTCTGCAGACAATGAGTAGAAACAAGTATCAGTTTTTGTGACAGCTTTATTCATGTCAATTTGATACATGTTCTCAAAATATTTTGCAGTCTGCAATGGTTTCCATGTCCTTTCAAAAATATTATCAATTTTCCTTCTAAATTGGACATTCTTTTTTTTTTTTTTTTTTTTTTTTTTTTTTTTTTTTGTCATTTGGCTTATGTTGATTAGATTGTGTTTAAGTCTAACGATATTTGCCACTTGCCACATTTGTGAAAGTGACATTCCCATTAGTTAAAGTGCCAAAACTCTTGATGTAACCTCTTAAATTATCTCTATAAGTAACAGCTAGACCATCCTTCTCTTGATAGTCCATCAGTAGGGACTTACATCCGGTCATAGTCTCGAACAACCACTATCGAGATACCATATTTGTTTTGAATGCCTTGGACAACAATAAGTGATTAATTTATTTTTGAGAACTCATCCAGTCATCTTAGATGACTTTATCTTCCTTTCTGCTGGTTTTAAGGACCATCAGATTGAGTCACAGGTATAGGAACAAGCAGACTATCAGTGTATTCTTTTACATAGGAATGTGCCTTATGATGTTTGTTACCATAAATATAGCACCGTAGCCTTTCCTGTGGTTGTTTGTGCTGGTTGGAAGTGACGGGTTAAAAATCTGATTCTGTTGCTGGTTGTTTGTAACAACTGGTAGTAGCTTGTCTAGCTTTTCATCTAGTATCTGAGCCATGGATGACTCAGTAGCAGACTCCTTACCCTTGGTATTCTTTAGACTTTTGCTTTTATGAGCTTCCTTGTGTTTACACACAACACTGTAATTGGTTGATGATTACTTCTAAGCTGATACACCACAACACTGTAATTGGTTGATGATTACTTCTAAGCTGATACACCAGCTGTCAATTCAGTAGTGCCATTCTTTTTACAATATTAATAATTTTATCAACAACTTCACTCTTTTGCTTTAAGAAAAATACCCAAGTATTCTTAGAGTACTTATCAACATTGACAAGTGTGAATCTCTTCCCACAACAGCTGACAATGTTGCAGGATCAAAAAGATCCATTTGGGGCAAGTGAAATGGTTGCTCAACAAATGAGATCTTCTTGGACTTGAAAGATGTTCGGTTATGCTTTCCATTTTCTCAAACAGGACATAATATGTCCTTCACATAAGACATTGTGGGTAACCTTGACACGAAACATCTACTTGAGAGTTTATGAATATCTTTGAAGTTTAGATGTGAGAGTCTCTTGTGCCATAACAACTTATGGTTGTGTGCAGACAACGAGTATAAACAAGTATCAGTTGTTGTGACAGCTTTATTTATGTCATTTTGATACATGTTTTCAAAATATTTTGCAGTCAACAATGGTTTCCATGTCCTTTCAAAAATATTACCAAATTTCCTTCTAAATTGGACATTCTTTCTTTTGTTTGTCAGTTGGCTTATGTTGATTAGATTGTGTTTAAGCCTAACGATATTTGCCACATTTGTGAAAGTGACATTCCCATTAGTTGAAGTGCCAAAACCCTTGGTGTAATCTCTTAAATTATCTCTATAAGTAACAACTGGACCATCCTTCTCTTGATAGTCCATCAGTAGGGACTTACATCCGGCCATAGTCTCTGTAACAACCCTGCTTTTTCCGTTACTTTCGTTAACTTTCTGTTAGTTTATTTAACGGCGATTATTTGACTTTTATGTGTTTATGTGTAATAAATGCGTACTTGACCTTTGGAGGGTTATAATAATTAATATGGGTTGATACTAATTCAAATAAATATTTCGGATAATGAAATACGATTAAAACGATACGATTTTGATAACTGCTTTTTGAGCAACGAAACGCTCGGGTTTATTTTAATAATTAATTTATTAATTATTAACTTTTCAAAAATAATTAATTTATTGGGTTTTTAATAAATTAACTTTTGGTTGAGTTTAACGATCGGTTTAGCGTTCCGGGCCTTCGGTACGACTAAACGACACTTAAAACGGACCACGATTACACGGAATTGCAAAACGAGAGCCCAGAACCACCCCCCCCCCCCCACACACACACACACACACACACACTTGGGCCATTCGGCCGAACCCCCTGTAGTGACCCGAACTTTTCCGAACCTTTCTATGATTATATGTTTAATGAAAACTATATTTACATGATTAAATGTTTCCAACATGTTAAGCAATCAAACTTGTTAAGACTTGGTTAATTGAAACGGAAATTTTGTAAACGTCTGATTACCCAGTTTGACCAATGATTCACGAACGCTATAAGTTGTATATGACATGATGATACATAAATGAATAAATATATATGTTTAACATGATATAATGATCATCAAGTATCTCATTAAAAATAGTAACAATAAGTTATATACTTAAAAAGGAGACTATTGACGTATGAAACTCGAAACGATACATATAACGATTATCGTTATAACCACGTCTTACTAAATATATATGAAGCATACTAATACATTGTTATATTATATATAACATGATAATATGATAATTAAATATATCATTAAGTGTATTAACAATGAACTACATAAGTAAAAACAAGACTACTAACTTAAGGATTTCGAAACGAGACATATATGTAACGATTATCGTTGTAACGACATTTAAATGTATATATCATATTAAGATATATTAACATATCATAATATCATGATAATATAATAATTTAAAATCTCATTTGATATTATAAACTTTGGGTTAACAACATTTAACAAGATCGTTAACCTAAAGGTCTCAAAACAACACTTACATGTAACGACTAACGATGACTTAATGACTCAGTTAAAATGTATATACATGTAGTGTTTTAATATGTATTCATACACTTTTGAAAGACTTCAAGACACTTATCAAAATACTTATACTTAACAAAAATTCTTACAATTACATCCTCGTTCAGTTTCATCAACAATTCTACTCGTATGCACCCGTATTCGTACTCGTACAATACACAGCTTTTAGATGTATGTACTATTGATATATACACTCCAATGATCAGCTCTTAGCAGCCCATGTGAGTCACCTAACACATGTGGGAACCATCATTTGGCAACTAACATGAAATATCTCATAAAATTACAAAAATATGAGTAATCATTCATGACTTATTTACATGAAAACAAAATTACATATCCTTTATATCTAATCCATACACCAACGACCAAAAACACCTACAAACACTTTCATTCTTCAATTTTCTTCATCTAATTGATCTCTCTCAAGTTCTAACTTCAAGTTCTAAGTGTTCTTCATAAATTCTACAAGTTCTAGTTACATAAAATCAAGAATACTTTTAAGTTTGCTAGCTCACTTTCAATCTTGTAAGGTGATCATCCAACCTCAAGAAATCTTTGTTTCTTACAGTAGGTTATCATTCTAATACAAGGTAATAATCATATTCAAACTTTGGTTCAATTTCTATAACTATAACAATCTTATTTCAAGTGATGATCTTACTTGAACTTGTTTTCGTGTCATGATTCTGCTTCAAGAACTTCGAGCCATCCAAGGATCCGTTGAAGCTATATCCATTTTTCTCTTTTCCAGTAGGTTTATCCAAGGAACTTAAGGTAGTAATGATGTTCATAACATCATTCGATTCATACATAAAAAGCTATCATATTCGAAGTGGTAAACTAGTAATCACTAGAACATAGTTTAGTTAATTCTAAACTTGTTCGCAAATAAAGTTAATCCTTCTAACTACAATTTTAAAATAAACTATACACATGATCTATATCTATATGATATGCTAACTTAATGATTTAAAACCCGAAAACACGATAAACACCGTAAAACCGGATTTACGCCGTCGTAGTTACAACCGGGGGCTGTTTTGGTTTGGATAATTAAAAACTATGAAAAACTTTGATTTAAAAGCTATACTTCTGGGAAAATGATTTTTCTTATGAACATGAAACCATATCCAAAAATCATGGTTAAACTCAAAGTGAAAGTATGTTTTTCAAAACAGTCATCAAGATGTCGTTCTTTCGACGGCTTTCAAAAACGACTTGTAACTTGTATTTCCGACTATAAACCTATATCTTTTCTGTTTAGTTTCATAAATTCAAGTTCAATACGAAACCGTGGCCGCTTAAATCACTCAAAACGGATTAGAAATGAAGAAATGGCGAGCAAAACAAAATTGGTAAAAACTACTCATTTTAGCTACGTGAAAATTGGTAACAAATCTATTCCAACCTTAACTTAATCAACTTGTATTGTATATTATGTAATCTTGAGATACCATAGATACGTATACAATGTTTCAACCTATCATGTCGACACATCTATATATATTTCGGAACAACCATAGACACTCTATATGTGAATGTTGGAGTTAGCTATACAGGGTTGAGGTTGATTCCAAAATATATATAGTTTGAGTTGTGATCAATACTGAGATATGTATACACTGGGTCGTGGATTGATTCAAGATAATATATATCGATTTATTTCTATACATCTAACTGTGGACAACTAGTTGTAGGTTACTAACGAGGACAGCTGACTTAATAAACTTAAAACATCAAAATGTATTAAAAGTGTTGTAAATATATTTTGAACATACTTTGATATATATGTACATATTTGTTATAGGCTCGTGAATCGACCAGTGGCTAAGTCTTACTTCCCGACGAAGTAAAAAATCTGTGAAAGTGAGTTATAGTCCCACTTTTAAAATCTAATATTTTTGGGATGAGAATACATGCAGGTTTTATAAATAATTTACAAAATAGACACAAGTACGTGAAACTACATTTTATGGTTGAATTATCGAAATCGAATATGCCCCTTTTTATTAAGTCTGGTAATCTAAGAATTAGGGAACAGACACCCTAATTGACGCGAATCCTAAAGATAGATCTATTGGGCCTAACAAACCCCATCCAAAGTACTGGATGCTTTAGGACTTCAAAATTTATATCATATCCGAAGGGTGTCCCGGAATGATGGGGATATTCTTAAATATGCATCTTGTTAATGTCGGTTACCAGGTGTTCACCATATGAATGATTTTTATCTCTATGTATGGGATGTGTATTGAAATATGAAATCTTGTGGTCTATTATTATGATTTGATAATATATAGGTTAAACCTATAACTCACCAACATTTTTTGTTGACGTCTTAAACATGTTTATTCTCAGGTGATTATTAAGAGCTTCCGCTGTCGCATACTTAAATAAGGACGAGATTTGGAGTCCATGCTTGTATGATATTGTGTAAAAACTGCATTCAAGAAACTTATTTCGTTGTAACATATTTGTATTGTAAACCATTATGTAATGGTCGCGTGTAAACATGATATTTTAGATTATCATTATTTGATAATCTACGTAAAGCTTTTTAAACCTTTATTGATAAAATAAAGGTTATGGTTTGTTTTAAAATGAATGCAGTCTTTGAAAAACGTCTCATATAGAGGTCAAAACCTCGCAATGAAATCAATTAATATGGAACGTTTTTAATCAATAAGAACGGGACATTTCAGTTGGTATCCGAGCGTTGGTCTTAGAGAACCAGAAATTTGTATTAGTGTGTCTTATCGAGTTTGTTAGGATGCATTAGTGAGTCTGGACTTCGACCGTGTTTACTTGAAAAATGATTGCTTAACAAATTTTGTTGGAAACTATATATTTTTAACATGTGAATATTATGTGATATATTAATCTCTTAACGTGTTTGATATTATGTGATAGATGTCTACCTCTAGAACAAGTCCCATTGACTCACCTAATAATAATGAAGAGTCAAATGTAAATTGGAATGATTCGTGGACTGATTCACAAGTTCCCGAAGAGGAACCGGAAGAAGAGTCGGAACCGGAAGAAGAAATAGAACCAGTGGGGGAAATAATAAAACGGTTAAGTAGAAGAAAATCCTCAACCAACCGACCAAAGTTAATTATGGTCAATGGTGTTTCCGCCAAGGAAGCAAAGTATTGGGAGGATTACCAATTCTTCGATGAATCGGATCCCGACAAGGATTCCGATGATGTTATAGAAATTACCCCAACACAATTTAATAAGGCAAAAGAGAACAATAAGAGAAAGGGTATAAAAATAGAGAAATTTGTTTCCAAACTCGATGAACTTTATATGTATCGTCAACACCCGTATTTCTTAAGTTGTGACAATAACCCGGGAACCTCTAAACCACCAGGTTTTTCTAAACCAATGTGGAAAACGACGGCTCATATTAGGGGAACATCATTTATCCCTAGAAACTTGGCAAAACGAACCAAAACTGAAGAAGAAGAAACGAGCGAGTCGGAATAAGATAGTTGTATAAGTGTGGTGTAATATATGTAATATAGTGTGCTTATGCTTTATGATATATGTAAAAATTGCTTGTATTAATAAGTAATTTTTTTTTATGAATCTAACTCTTGTCTATTTTACAGTATAAAAACACAAAATGGATAGACAACCCAATATTTTAAGAGACCTACCCGGAGACATGATTGATGAAATCTTATCTAGAGTCGGTCAGAATTCTTCGGCACAACTATTTAAGGCGAGATCAGTTTGTAAGACATTCGAAGAACGTTCAAAGAATGCCTTGGTTTATAAAAGGCTTTCGTTCGAAAGATGGGGGATATCACATTGGGAAATCCATAAGTTACGATGTGTTTACTTTGACGCATATATTGCGGGGAACCCAAATGCTATTTTACGCAACGGGTTAAGAAATTATTTTGACTCAATATATCCGAATATAGGACTTCGTGATTTAGAAAAAGCGGCTAACATGCAACATAAAGAAGCATGTTATGCTTACGGGTTAGTAATGTCCGCTTCTCACCAAAGTGAGAACAAGAACATCGGGCTACAACTATTAAACAAAACGTTCCCACAAGTGACGGAGTCGGTAATTGGGGTAAGAAATGAGGTTTTTAGATTGTTACAGGACTATTGGACATTACGTAACCCTCGTCCCTTTGACGACGTTACAACACGCTGTCTTATCAACGGCCATAACGGTTATGTTCCACAAGACCAAGGATGGGAAGTAGTCCTAGTAAAACCAGAATGCATGACTTGTTTCTGGACGTATAAATTACGTGTCTTTATTGCCTTTGCTGAACGACTTGTGTACTAGCTAGAATTATCTTCACAACCATCTTGTATCAAATTTAATGTGTGCTATATTTCATGCTATATGTAAAATAAGCGGTATTGTAAGTTTGTAAAATATTGTGTAAAAGTTTGAACGCGAAATATTATTATAATCAGTTTTTCATATAGAATTGTAGTAGTTGAATTGTATATTAGCTACTAAGTATGAACTTAACGGGTAGGTACTACCCGAATTTAAACTTATAAAACGCTAATATGAAGAAAAAGCTTTTATAAATGAGTTCATGTTATGCTACGAGATACTATTGACTACTCTTAATATTCTGTATGATTAACTTGTTTCATTTGACTATTTTGAAGGAAATGGCACCAACTACTCGACACACATTGAATATGAGCGAAGAGGAACTTCGTGCCTTTCTTGCTTCAAACATAGCCGCAGTACAGGCAGCGCTACATACCAACAATAACCTTGGATCTAGCAGTATAGGAAATCGTGTAGGATGCACCTACAAAAAATTCACTGCCTGCAAACCTTTGGAATTTGATGGAACCGAAGGACCGATCGGATTGAAACGGTGGACCGAGAAGGTCGAATCGGTGTTTGCCATAAGTAAGTGTACTGAAGAGGACAAAGTGAAGTACGCTACGCATACCTTCACAGGTACTGCGTTAACATGGTGGAATACCTATCTAGAGCAAGTGGGACAAGATGATGCTTACGCACTACCATGGTCAGCATTCAAGCACTTGATAAACGAGAAGTACCGTCCCAGAACCGAGGTCAATAAGCTCAAGACAGAACTTAGAGGGTTACGAACCCAAGGATTTGATATTACCACGTATGAAAGACGATTCACAGAATTGTGCCTATTGTGTCCGGGAGCGTTCGAAGATGAGGAAGAGAAGATTGACGTGTTTGTGAAAGGATTACCGGAAAGAATCCAAGAAGATATAAGTTCACACGAGTACGCCTCCATACAACAGGCATGTAGAATGGCTCACAAACTAGTGAACCAGATTGAGGAAAGAATTAAAGAACGGGCGGCTGAAGAGGCCAATGTGAAGCAAGTTAAAAGAAAGTGGGAGGAAAACGGTGATAAGAATCACCAATACAACAACAGCAGCAATTACAACAATAATCGCAACAACTATCCCAACAATCGCAACATCAATCGCAACTACAACAAACGGCCCAACAACAACAACAACAACAACAACAGCAACTACAACAATCATCCCAACAACAATAACAATCGAAACAACAACAATAATCAGAAGCAGCTATGCCAAAGGTGTGAAAAGTATCACTCGGGGTTCTGCACCAAATTTTGCAACAAGTGTAAAAGAAATGGTGATAATGCTAAAAACGAACATATATTTCATAGCATTATTCCTCAAGAAAGACAAGCTTTTAGTTGCAATTGTTCTATTTACAAGTGATATTCGTTTAAATAATAAAAGGTGAAGACAAAAGACAGATTCGACGAATTGAAGACGCAAACGATCAAAAAGCTCAAAAGTACAAAAGACAATCAAAGAGGTTCCAATTATTGATAAGAAACGTCTCGAAATTACAAGAGTACAAGATTCAAAACGCAAAGTACAAGATATTAAATTGTACGCAAGGACGTTCGAAAATCCGGAACCGGGACCAGAGTCAACTCTCAACGCTCGACGCAACGGACTAAAAATTACAAGTTAACTATGTATATAAATATAATATAATATAATTAATTATATTAATTATATATATATATATATTATATTTATAAAATAAATCGTCGGCAAACAAAGAGCCAAATGTGGGTGAGCTGTAAAAACAAACTCCGCGACTCGTGGAGTTTGAAGAGGGAATGGGCCGCGAGTCGCGGAGCCCCAAAAACTGAAACCCCCTATAAAAGCAAACGAATTCTGATCGCAAAAACATATAATATATATCCATCCATCTATCTAAACGTATATATTTATATTTATATTTTAATTTTAATTTTAATTTTAATTTTAATTTTAATCCTAATAATAAGGGTATGTTAGCGAATGTTGTAAGGGTATAAGTCGAAATTCTGTCCGTGTAACGCTACGCTATTTTTAATCATTGTAAGTTATGTTCAACCTTTTTACATTAATGTCTCGTAGCTAAGTTATTATTATGCTTATTTAAATCCGAAGTAATCATGATGTTGGGCTAATTACTAAAATTGGGTAATTGGGCTTTGTACCATAATTGGGGTTTGGATAAAAGAACGACACTTGTGGAAATTAGACTATGGGTTATTAATGGGTTTTATATTAACTAAACAATACCTTGTTAATTTAATATACAAACTTATAATTCGACGTATTTATATATAACCACATACGCTTGACTGGGTACGGTGGGCGGGATATCTATAAATACCAATAATTATTCATTATACCGGATTCGGAACTGGATTAATAGTTAATAGACTTGTTGAAACAGGGGTGAATTACATTCAAGGGTAATTGGTGTAATTGTTAACAAAGTAGTAAAACCTTGGTTTACACGCAGTCGATAACCTGGTGTATTCATTAAACAAAGTATTAAAACCTTGTTACAATTCGAATCCCCAATTAGTTGGAATATTTGACTTCGGGAATAAGAATAATTTGACGAAGGCTTTCGCTCTTTATATTTATGACTGATGGACTATTATGAACAAATCCGTATGGACATATTAAATAATCCAGGACAAAGGACAATTAACCATGGGCATAAAACTAAAATCAACACGTCAAACATCATGATTACGGAAGTTTAAATAAGCATAATTCTTTTATTTCATATTTAATTTCCTTTATTTTATATTTAATTGCACTTCTAATTATCGCATTTTTATTGTTATTGTATTTAATTGCACTTTTAATTATCGTACTTTTTAATTATCGCAAGTTTATTTTATCACACTTTTATTATTCGCAATTTCATTATCGTTATTTACTTTACGCTTTAAATTAAGTCTTGTATTTATTTATTATTTTACATTTGGTTTTAACTGCGACTAAAGTTTTAAAATCGACAAACCGGTCATTAAACGGTAAAAACCCCCCTTTATAACAATAATATTACTTATATATATATTTGTATTTTTATAAAAGTAAACTAATATAGCGTTAAGCTTTGTTTAAAGATTTTCCCTGTGGAACGAACCGGACTTACTAAAGACTACACTACTGTACGATTAGGTACACTGCCTATAAGTGTTGTAGCAAGGTTTAAGTATATCTATTCTCTAAATAAATAAATATCTTGTGTAAAATTGTATCGTATTTAATAGTATTTCCTTGTAAAATTTAATAGTATTTTATACCACTCTGCTCAAACATCAATTATTTTTGGCGCCGCTGCCGGGGAACAATCTAGCTTAAAAGCCGGAAGCGCAACGCTAATTAAAAAAAAAAAGATTTTTAGTTTACTTTTATTAAAATTCGTTTTTATAAAAATACGTTTTGAATATTCGAAAATATAAAAAGAAAAACAAAAATATAAGTATTTTTAAGATTTTGTTAAATATTTAAGTTTTATAAAGTTTCTTTATTTTTATATAAGTTTTATTTAAGTATTTTGTTTTTATTTAAAACATAAAAAAAAAACCGAAAAAAATATATATATAAATCTAGTTTTAAGATTTTTATTTATAAAATTATAAAGTAGTTCTATTTTTATTCTAGTTTTTAAAATATAAGTTTTTATTATATAAATATTTTAGATTTTAAAACAGAAAATATAAAATAGAAAATATAAAATAAAAAAATAAAAAAGAAAAACGCGTCGAATTTCAAAACTGTACCTGAGTTGAATTTTGAAACCCCGCGACTCACGGAGTTTGAAGCATCGAATACCGCGACTCGCGGAGCAGACCTGACACGGGTACACAGGAACCCTAATTCGCATTAATTACGGGTTTTATTAATTTTAATTAATTTTAAACCCTAATTAGTTTATTTATATTATATTGTTTAGTTTAGTTTTTATTTATTTGTTTTATTTAGTTAAATTAGTTTAAATAAAATATAAAATTAATAGTTTTAATAAATAAATAATATAAAAATAATATTTTTATAAAAATTTGTAACTTTTTACAACTTTTTGTATATTTTTATATTTTGTCCCTTTTTAATTGTTTTAGCGTAATATTTGTATTTTTCGCTCATATTTAGTTTTAAACTTAGTTTTTGCCATAGTTATTTTTATTTCTAGATTTTTAGGCTTTGCCGTAAAATCACTTAAGTGCTTTTTCTTTAGACTAAGATTTAGGTACTTTAGAATTTTGCGACGCCTTTTTAAGTTTTAGTTTCTTTTTAAGTTATTTCCATTTGGGATTTAGTTTTTCCTGTAAGCTTTAATATTTTTTAGACGACTTTTACCTATGTATCAATTATCATTCCAATTAGTAATCTCAATTTGCGATTATAATTTTAAGTTAGTTGTAGTAATAAGGTTAGGTTAGTCGAGTGTTTTTAAGTGTTATAAGTTTCTTTTATTTTTCCGTCACCTTTTATTTTTCAAACCATTTTTCTTTTTCGACCTTTTTCGACGAACTCTTTTTCTTTCTTATTTCTCGCTATTCTAGTTTTAGGACATAGATTTTTTTTCTACTTCTTATCTAAATTTCTTAAAATTATGAAAATTTATTTTAAGTAGTTAAATTGATAGACATCAAAATTTTCTGGTTCGTAGTAATAGTTGGATTTGTACGTGGACCGGGTTATTGGAGCCAAACTGAAATGTCCCGTTCTTATTGATTAAAAACGTTCCATATTAATTGATTTCGTTGCGAGGTTTTGACCTCTATATGAGACGTTTTTCAAAGACTGCATTCATTTTTAAAACAAACCATAACCTTTATTTCATAGATAAAGGTTTTAAAAAGCTTTACGTAGATTATCAAATAATGATAATCTAAAATATCCTGTTTACACACGACCATTACATAATGGTTTACAATACAAATATGTTACAACAAAATAAGTTTCTTGAATGCAGTTTTTACACAATATCATACAAGCATGGACTCCAAATCTTGTCCTTATTTAAGTATGCGACAGCGGAAGCTCTTAATAATCACCTGAGAATAAACATGCTTAAAACGTCAACAAAAATGTTGGTGAGTTATAGGTTTAACCTATATATATCAAATCATAATAATAGACCACAAGATTTCATATTTCAATACACATCCCATACATAGAGATAAAAATCATTCATATGGTGAACACCTAGTAACCGGCATTAACAAGATGCATATATAAGAATATCCCCATCATTCCGGGACACCCTTCGGATATGATATAAATTTCGAAGTACTAAAGCATCCGGTACTTTGGATGGGGTTTGTTAGGCCCAATAGATCTATCTTTAGGATTCGCGTCAATTAGGGTGTCTGTTCCCTAATTCTTAGATTACCAGACTTAATAAAAAGGGGCATATTCGATTTCGATAATTCAACCATAGAATGTAGTTTCACGTACTTGTGTCTATTTTGTAAATCATTTATAAAATCTGCATGTATTCTCATCCCAAAAATATTAGATTTTAAAAGTGGGACTATAACTCACTTTCACAGATTTTTACTTCGTCGGGAAGTAAGACTTGGCCACTGGTTGATTCACGAACCTATAACAATATATACATATATATCAAAGTATGTTCAAAATATATTTACAACACTTTTAATATATTTTGATGTTTTAAGTTTATTAAGTCAGCTGTCCTCGTTAGTAACCTACAACTAGTTGTCCACAGTTAGATGTACAAAAATAAATCGATAAATATTATCTTGAATCAATCCACGACCCAGTGTATACGTATCTCAGTATTGATCACAACTCAAACTATATATATTTTGGAATCAACCTCAACCCTGTATAGCTAACTCCAACATTCACATATAGAGTGTCTATGGTTGTTCCGAAATATATATAGATGTGTCGACATGATAGGTCGAAACATTGTATACGTGTCTATGGTATCTCAAGATTACATAATATACAATACAAGTTGATTAAGTTATGGTTGGAATAGATTTGTTATCAATTTTCACGTAGCTAAAATGAGAAAAATTATCCAATCTTGTTTTACCCATAACTTCTTCATTTTAAATCCGTTTTGAGTGAATCAAATTGCTATGGTGTCATATTGAACTCTATTTTATGAATCTAAACAGAAAAAGTATAGGTTTATAGTCGGAAAAATAAGTTACAAGTCGTTTTTGTAAAGGTAGTCATTTCAGTCGAAAGAACGACGTCTAGATGACTATTTTAGAAAACATACTTCCACTTTGAGTTTAACCATAATTTTTGGATATAGTTTCATGTTCATAATAAAAATCATTTTCTTAGAATAACAACTTTTAAATCAAAGTTTATCATAGTTTTTAATTAACTAACCCAAAACAGCCCGCGGTGTTACTACGACGGCGTAAATCCGGTTTTACGGTATTTTTCGTGTTTCCAGGTTTTAAATCATTAAGTTAGAATATCATATAGATATAGAACATGTGTTTATTTGATTTTAAAAGTCAAGTTAGAAGGATTAACTTTTGTTTGCGAACAAGTTTAGAATTAACTAAACTATGTTCTAGTGATTACAAGTTTAAACCTTCGAATAAGATAGCTTTATATGTATGAATCGAATGATGTTATGAACATCATTACTACCTTAAGTTCCTTGGATAAACCTACTGGAAAAGAGAAAAATGGATCTAGCTTCAATGGATCCTTGGATGGCTCGAAGTTCTTGAAGCAAAATCATGACACGAAAACAAGTTCAAGTAAGATCATCACTTGAAATAAGATTGTTATAGTTATAGAAATTGAACCAAAGTTTGAATATGATTATTACCTTGTATTAGAATGATAACCTACTGTAAGAAACAAAGATTTCTTGAGGTTGGATGATCACCTTACAAGATTGGAAGTGAGCTAGCAAACTTGAAAGTATTCTTGATTTTATGTAACTAGAACTTGTAGAATATATGAAGAACACTTAGAACTTGAAGATAGAACTTGAGAGAGATCAATTAGATGAAGAAAATTGAAGAATGCAAGTGTTTGTAGGTGTTTTTGGTCGTTGGTGTATGGATTAGATATAAAGGATATGTAATTTTGTTTTCATGTAAATAAGTCATGAATGATTACTCATATTTTTGTAATTTTATGAGATATTTCATGCTAGTTGCCAAATGATGGTTCCCACATGTGTTAGGTGACTCACATGGGCTGCTAAGAGCTGATCATTGGAGTGTATATACCAATAGTACATACATCTAAAAGCTGTGTATTGTACGAGTACGAATACGGGTGCATACGAGTAGAATTGTTGATGAAACTGAACGAGGATGTAATTGTAAGCATTTTTGTTAAGTAGAAGTATTTTGATAAGTGTATTGAAGTCTTTCAAAAGTGTATAAATACATATTAAAACACTACATGTATATACATTTTAACTGAGTCGTTAAGTCATCGTTAGTCGTTACATGTAAGTGTTGTTTTGAAACCTTTAGGTTAACGATCTTGTTAAATGTTGTTAACCCAATGTTTATAATATCAAATGAGATTTTAAATTATTATATTATCATGATATTATAATGTATCAATATCTCTTAATATGATATATATACATTAAATGTCTTTACAACGATAATCGTTACATATATGTCTCGTTTAAAAATCATTAAGTTAGTAGTCTTGTTTTTACATATGTAGTTCATTGTTAATATACTTAATGATATGTTTACTTATCATAGTATCATGTTAATTATATATATATCCATATATATGTCATCATATAGTTTTTACAAGTTTTAACGTTCGTGAATCACCGGTCAACTTGGGTGGTCAATTGTCTATATGAAACCTGTTTCAATTAATCAAGTCTTAACAAGTTTGATTGCTTAACATGTTGGAAACATTTAATCATGTAAATATCAATCTCAATTGATATATATAAACATGGAAAGGTTCGGGTCACTACAGTACCTACCCGTTAAATAAATTTCGTCCCGAAATTTTAAGCTGTTGAAGGTGTTTACGAATCTTCTGGAAATAGATGCGGGTATTTCTTATTCATCTGATCTTCACGCTCCCAGGTGAACTCGGGTCCTCTACGAGCATTCCATCGAACCTTAACAATTGGTATCTTGTTTTGCTTAAGTCTTTTAACCTCACGATCCATTATTTCGACGGGTTCTTCGATGAATTGAAGTTTTTCATTGATTTGGATTTCATCTAATGGAATAGTGACATCTTCTTTAGCAAAACATTTCTTCAAATTCGAGACGTGGAAAGTGTTATGTACAGCCGCGAGTTGTTGAGGTAACTCAAGTCGGTAAGCTACTGGTCCGACACGATCAATAATCTTGAATGGTCCAATATACCTTGGATTTAATTTCCCTCGTTTACCAAATCGAACAACGCCTTTCCAAGGTGCAACTTTAAGCATGACCATCTCTCCAATTTCAAATTCTATATCTTTTCTTTTAATGTCAGCGTAGCTCTTTTGTCGACTTTGGGCGGTTTTCAACCGTTGTTGAATTTGGATGATCTTCTCGGTAGTTTCTTGTATAATCTCCGGACCCGTAATCTGTCTATCCCCCACTTCACTCCAACAAATCGGAGACCTGCACTTTCTACCATAAAGTGCTTCAAACGGCGCCATCTCAATGCTTGAATGGTAGCTGTTGTTGTAGGAAAATTCTGCTAATGGTAGATGTCGATCCCAACTGTTTCCGAAATCAATAACACATGCTCGTAGCATGTCTTCAAGCGTTTGTATCGTCCTTTCGCTCTGCCCATCAGTTTGTGGATGATAGGCAGTACTCATGTCTAGACGAGTTCCTAATGCTTGCTGTAATGTCTGCCAGAATCTTGAAATAAATCTGCCATCCCTATCAGAGATAATAGAGATTGGTATTCCATGTCTGGAGACAACTTCCTTCAAATACAGTCGTGCTAACTTCTCCATCTTGTCATCTTCTCTTATTGGCAGGAAGTGTGCTGATTTGGTGAGACGATCAACTATTACCCAAATAGTATCAAAACCACTTGCAGTCCTTGGCAATTTAGTGATGAAATCCATGGTAATGTTTTCCCATTTCCATTCCGGGATTTTGGGTTGTTGAAGTAGACCTGATGGTTTCTGATGCTCAGCTTTGACCTTAGAACACGTCAAACATTCTCCTACGTATTTAGCAACATCGGCTTTCATACCCGGCCACCAAAAATGTTTCTTGAGATCCTTGTACATCTTCCCCGTTCCAGGATGTATTGAGTATCTGGTTTTATGAGCTTCTCTAAGTACCATTTCTCTCATATCTCCAAATTTTGGTACCCAAATCCTTTCAGCCCTATACCGGGTTCCATCTTCCTGAATATTAAGATGCTTCTCCGATCCTTTGGGTATTTCATCCTTTAAATTTCCCTCTTTTAAAACTCCTTGTTGTGCCTCCTTTATTTGAGTAGTAAGGTTATTATGAATCATTATATTCATAGATTTTACTCGAATGGGTTCTCTGTCCTTCCTGCTCAAGGCATCGGCTACCACATTTGCCTTCCCCGGGTGGTAACGAATCTCAAAGTCGTAATCATTCAACAATTCAATCCACCTACGCTGCCTCATATTCAGTTGTTTCTGATTAAATATGTGTTGAAAACTTTTGTGGTCAGTATATATAATACTTTTGACCCCATATAAGTAGTGCCTCCAAGTCTTTAATGCAAAAACAACCGCGCCTAATTCCAAATCATGCGTCGTATAATTCTGTTCGTGAATCTTCAATTGTCTAGACGCATAAGCAATCACCTTCGTTCGTTGCATTAATACACAACCGAGACCTTGCTTTGATGCGTCACAATAAATCACAAATCATCATTCCCTTCAGGCAATGACAATATAGGTGCCGTAGTTAGCTTTTTCTTCAATAACTGAAACGCTTTCTCTTGTTCATCATTCCATTCAAATTTCTTCCCTTTATGCGTTAATGCAGTCAAGGGTTTTGCTATTCTGGAAAAGTCTTGGATGAACCTTCTGTAGTAACCAGCTAGTCCTAAAAACTGGCGTATGTGTTTCGGAGTTTTTGGGGTTTCCCACTTTTCAACAGTTTCTATCTTTGCCGGATCCACCTTAATACCTTCTTTGTTCACTATGTGACCGAGGAATTGAACTTCTTCCAACCAAAATGCACACTTTGAAAACTTAGCGTACAATTCTTCCTTCCTCAATACTTCTAACACCTTTATCAAATGTTCACCGTGTTCTTAGTCATTCTTTGAGTAAATAAGTATGTCATCAATGAAAACAATGACAAACTTGTCAAGGTATGGTCCACACACTCGGTTCATAAGGTCCATGAACATAGCTGGTGCATTAGTTAAACCAAATGGCATGACCATAAACTCGTAATGACCGTAACGTGTTCTGAAAGCAGTCTTTGGAATATCATCTTCTTTCACCCGCATTTGATGATACCCGGAACGTAAGTCAATCTTTGAATAAACAGACGAGCCTTGTAGTTGATCAAATAAGTCGTCGATTCTCGGTAGTGGGTAGCGGTTCTTGATGGTAAGTTTGTTCAACTCTCGGTAGTCGATACACAACCTGAATGTACCATCTTTCTTCTTGACAAACAAAACAGGAGCTCCCCACGGTGATGTGCTTGGTCGAATGAAACCACGCTCTAAAAGTTCTTGTAATTGGCTTTGCAGTTCTTTCATCTCGCTGGGTGCGAGTCTGTAAGGAGCACGAGCTATTGGTGCAGCTCCTGGTACAAGATCTATTTGAAATTCAACGGATCGATGTGGGGGTAATCCCGGTAATTCTTTCGGAAATACATCGGGAAATTCTTTTGCAATGGGAACATCATTGATGCTCTTTTCTTCAGTTTGTACTTTCTCGACATGTGCTAGAACAGCATAGCAACCTTTTCTTATTAGTTTTTGTGCCTTCAAATTACTAATAAGATGTAGCTTCGTGTTGCCCTTTTCTCCGTACACCATTAAGGGTTTTCCTTTTTCTCGTATAATGCGAATTGCATTTTTGTAACAAACGATCTCTGCTTTCACTTCTTTCAACCAGTCCATACCGATTATCACATCAAAACTCCCTAACTCTACTGGTATCAAATCAATCTTAAATGTTTCGCTAACCAGTTTAATTTCTCGATTCCGACATATATTATCTGCTGAAATTAATTTACCATTTGCTAATTCGAGTAAAAATTTACTATCCAAAGGCGTCAATGGACAACTTAATTTAGCACAAAAATCTCTACTCATATAGCTTCTATCAGCACCCGAATCAAATAAAACGTAAGCAGATTTATTATCAATAAGAAACGTACCCGTAACAAGCTCCGGGTCTTCTTGTGCCTCTGCCGCATTAATATTGAAAACTCTTCCGCGACCTTGTCCATTCGTGTTCTCCTGGTTCGGGCAATTTCTAATAATGTGGCCCAGTTTTCCACATTTATAACAAACTACATTGGCATAACTTGCTCCGACACTACTTGCTCCGCCATTACTCGTTCCGACACCATTTGTTCCTTTCGTTCTATTAACCCCTGGTCCGTAGACCTCACACTTCGCCGCGCTATGACCATTTCTTTTACACTTGTTGCAAAATTTGGTGCAGAACCCCGAGTGATACTTTTCATACCTTTGGCATAGCTGCTTCTGATTGTTGTTGTTATTGCAGTTATTATTGTTGTTGGGATGATTGTTGTAGTTGCTGTTGTTGTTGTTGTGGTTGTTGTTGGGCCGTTTGTTGTAGTTGCGATTGATGTTGCGATTGTTGGGATAATTGTTGCGATTATTGTTGTAATTGCTGTTGTTGTTGTATTGGTGATTCTTATCACCGTTTTCCTCCCACTTTCTTTTGACTTGCTTCACATTGGCCTCTTCAGCAGTCTGTTCTTTAATTCTTTCTTCAATCTGGTTCACTAGTTTGTGAGCCATTCTACATGCCTGTTGTATGGAGGCGGGCTCGTGTGAACTTATATCTTCTTGGATTCTTTCCGGTAATCCTTTCACAAACGCGTCGATCTTCTCTTCCTCATCTTCGAATGCTCCCGGACATAATAGGCACAATTCTGTGAATCGTCTTTCGTATGTGGTAATATCAAATCCTTGGGTTCATGACCCTCTAAGTTCTGTCTTGAGCTTATTGACCTCGGTTCTGGGACGGTACTTCTCGTTCATCAAGTGCTTGAATGCTGACCACGGTAGTGCGTACGCATCGTCTTGTCCCACTTGCTCTAGATAGGTATTCCACCATGTTAACGCAGAACCTGTGAAGGTATGCGTAGCGTACTTCACTTTGTCCTCTTCAGTACACTTACTTATGGCAAACACCGATTCGACCTTCTCGGTCTACCGTTTCAATCCGATCGGTCCTTCGGTTCCATCAAATTCCAAAGGTTTGCAGGCAGTAAATTCTTTGTAGGTGCATCCTACACGATTTCCTGTACTGCTAGATCCAAGGTTATTGTTGGTATGTAGCGCAGCCTGTACTGCGGCTATGTTTGAAGCTAGAAAAGTACGGAATTCCTCTTCATTCATATTCACGGTGTGTCGAGTAGTCGGTGCCATTTCCTTCAAAATAGTCAAATGGAACAAGTTAATCATACAGAATATTAAGAGTAGTTAATAGTATTTAGTAGCATAATATGAACTCATTTATAAAAGCTTTTTCTTCATATTAGCGTTTTATAAGTTTAAATTCGGGTAGTACCTACCCGTTAAGTTCATACTTAGTAGCTAATATACAATTCAACTACTACAATTCTATATGAAAAACTGATTATAATAATATTTCGCGTTCAAACTTTTACACAATATTTTACAAACTTAAAATACCGCTTATTTTACATATAGCATGAAATATAGCACACAATAAATTTGATACAAGATGGTTGTGAAGATAATTCTAGCTAGTACACAAGTCGTTCAGCAAAGGCAATAAAGACACGTAATTCATACGTCCAGAAACAAGTCATGTATTCTGGTTTTACTAGGATTACTTCCCATCCTTGGTCTTGTGGAACATAACCGTTATGGCCGTTGATAAGACAGCGTGTTGTAACGTCGTCAAAGGGACGAGGGTTACGTAATGACCAACAGTCTCGTAATAACCTAAAAACCTCATTTCTTACCCCAATTACCCACTCCGTCACTTGTGGGAACGTTTTGTTTAATAGTTGTAGCCCGATGTTCTTGTTCTCACTTTGGTGAGAAGCGAACATTACTAACCCGTAAGCATAACATGCTTCTTTATGTTGCATGTTAGCCGCTTTTTCTAAATCACGAAGTCCTATATTCGGATATACTGAGTCAAAATAATTTCTTAACCCGTTGCGTAAAATAGCATTTGGGTTCCCCGCAATATATGCGTCAAAGTAAACACATCGTAACTTATGGATTTCCCAATGTGATATCCCCCATCTTCCGAACGAAAGCCTTTTATAAACCAAGGCATTCTTGGAACGTTCTTCGAATGTCTTACAAACTGATCTCGCCTTAAATAGTTGTGCCGAGGAATTCTGACCGACTCTAGACAAGATTTCATCAATCATGTCTCCGGGTAGGTCTCTTAAAATATTGGGTTGTCTATCCATTTTGTGTTTTTATACTGTAAAATAGACAAGAGTTAGATTCATAAAAAAAAATACTTATTAATACAAGCAATTTTTACATATATCATAAAGCATAAGCACACTATATTACATATATTACACCACACGAATATAACTATCTTATTCCGACTCGCTCGTTTCTTCTTGTTCGGTTTTGGTTCGTTTTGCCAAGTTTCTAGGGATATATGATGTTCCCCTAATACGAGCCGTCGTTATCCACATTGGTTTAGAAAAACCTGGTGGTTTAGAGGTTCCCGGGTCATTGTTACAACTTAAGGACTTTGGGGGTTGACGATACATATAAAGTTCATCGGGGTTGGAATTAGATTTCTCTATTTTTATGCCCTTTCCCTTATTATTTTCTTTTGCCTTTTTAAATTCAGTTGGAGTAATTTCTATAACATCATCGGAATTCTCGTCGAAATCCGATTCATCGGAGAATTGGTAATCCTCCCAATATTTTGCTTCCTTGGCGGAAACACCATTGACCATAATTAACCTTGGTCGGTTGGTTGAGGATTTTCTTTTACTTAACCGTTTTATTATTTCCCCCACCGGTTCTATTTCCTCCTCCGGTTCCTCCTCTTCCGGTTCTGATTCTTCTTCCGGTTCCTCTTCGGGAACTTGTGAATCAGTCCAATATATATTTGAATCTTCGTTATTATTAGGTGAGTCAATGGGATTTGTGCTAGAGGTAGACATCTATCACACAATATCAAACATGTTAAGAGATTAATATATCACATAATATATACATGTTAATAATATATAGTTTCCAACAAAAATGTTAGGCAATCATTTTTAAAGAAGACACGGTCGAAGTCCAGACTCATTAATGCATCCTAACATACTCGATAAGACACACTAATGCAAATTTTCTGGTTCTCTAAGACCAACGCTCGGATACCAACTGAAATGTCCCGTTCTTATTGATTAAAAACGTTCCATATTAATTGATTTCGTTGCGAGGTTTTGACCTCTATATGAGACGTTTTTCAAAGACTGCATTCATTTTTAAAACAAACCATAACCTTTATTTCATAGATAAAGGTTTTAAAAAGCTTTACGTAGATTATCAAATAATGATAATCTAAAATATCCTGTTTACACACGACCATTACATAATGGTTTACAATACAAATATGTTACAACAAAATAAGTTTCTTGAATGCAGTTTTTACACAATATCATACAAGCATGGACTCCAAATCTTGTCCTTATTTAAGTATGCGACAGCGGAAGCTCTTAATAATCACCTGAGAATAAACATGCTTAAAACGTCAACAAAAATGTTGGTGAGTTATAGGTTTAACCTATATATATCAAATCATAATAATAGACCACAAGATTTCATATTTCAATACACATCCCATACATAGAGATAAAAATCATTCATATGGTGAACACCTGGTAACCGACATTAACAAGATGCATATATAAGAATATCCCCATCATTCCGGGACACCCTTCGGATATGATATAAATTTCGAAGTACTAAAGCATCCGGTACTTTGGATGGGGTTTGTTAGGCCCAATAGATCTATCTTTAGGATTCGCGTCAATTAGGGTGTCTGTTCCCTAATTCTTAGATTACCAGACTTAATAAAAAGGGGCATATTCGATTTCGATAATTCAACCATAGAATGTAGTTTCACGTACTTGTGTCTATTTTGTAAATCATTTATAAAATCTGCATGTATTCTCATCCCAAAAATATTAGATTTTAAAAGTGGGACTATAACTCACTTTCACAGATTTTTACTTCGTCGGGAAGTAAGACTTGGCCACTGGTTGATTCACGAACCTATAACAATATATACATATATATATCAAAGTATGTTCAAAATATATTTACAACACTTTTAATATATTTTGATGTTTTAAGTTTATTAAGTCAGCTGTCCTCGTTAGTAACCTACAACTAGTTGTCCACAGTTAGATGTACAAAAATAAATCGATAAATATTATCTTGAATCAATCCACGACCCAGTGTATACGTATCTCAGTATTGATCACAACTCAAACTATATATATTTTGGAATCAATCTCAACCCTGTATAGCTAACTCCAACATTCACATATAGAGTGTCTATGGTTGTTCCGAAATATATATAGATGTGTCGACATGATAGGTCGAAACATTGTATACGTGTCTATGGTATCTCAAGATTACATAATATACAATACAAGTTGATTAAGTTATGGTTGGAATAGATTTGTTACCAATTTTCACGTAGCTAAAATGAGAAAAATTATCCAATCTTGTTTTACCCATAACTTCTTCATTTTAAATCCGTTTTGAGTGAATCAAATTGCTATGGTTTCATATTGAACTCTATTTTATGAATCTAAACAGAAAAAGTATAGGTTTATAGTCGGAAAAATAAGTTACAAGTCATTTTTGTAAAGGTAGTCATTTCAGTCGAAAGAACGACGTCTAGATGACCATTTTAGAAAACATACTTCCACTTTGAGTTTAACCATAATTTTTGGATATAGTTTCATGTTCATAATAAAAATCATTTTCTCAGAATAACAACTTTTAAATCAAAGTTTATCATAGTTTTTAATTAACTAACCCAAAACAGCCCGCGGTGTTACTACGACGGCGTAAATCCGGTTTTACGGTATTTTTCGTGTTTCCAGGTTTTAAATCATTAAGTTAGAATATCATATAGATATAGAACATGTGTTTAGTTGATTTTAAAAGTCAAGTTAGAAGGATTAACTTTTGTTTGCGAACAAGTTTAGAATTAACTAAACTATGTTCTAGTGATTACAAGTTTAAACCTTCGAATAAGATAGCTTTATATGTATGAATCGAATGATGTTATGAACATCATTACTACCTTAAGTTCCTTGGATAAACCTACTGGAAAAGAGAAAAATGGATCTAGCTTCAATGGATCCTTGGATGGCTCGAAGTTCTTGAAGCAAAATCATGACACGAAAACAAGTTCAAGTAAGATCATCACTTGAAATAAGATTGTTATAGTTATAGAAATTGAACCAAAGTTTGAATATGATTATTACCTTGTATTAAAATGATAACCTACTGTAAGAAACAAAGATTTCTTGAGGTTGGATGATCACCTTACAAGATTGGAAGTGAGCTAGCAAACTTGAAAGTATTCTTGATTTTATGTAACTAGAACTTGTAGAATATATGAAGAACACTTAGAACTTGAAGATAGAACTTGAGAGAGATCAATTAGATAAAGAAAATTGAAGAATGCAAGTGTTTGTAGGTGTTTTTGGTCGTTGGTGTATGGATTAGATATAAAGGATATGTAATTTTGTTTTCATGTAAATAAGTCATGAATGATTACTCATATTTTTGTAATTTTATGAGATATTTCATGCTAGTTGCCAAATGATGGTTCCCACATGTGTTAGGTGACTCACATGGGCTACTAAGAGCTGATCATTGAAGTGTATATACCAATAGTACATACATCTAAAAGCCGTGTATTGTACGAGTACGAATACGGGTGCATACGAGTAGAATTGTTGATGAAACTGAACGAGGATGTAATTGTAAGCATTTTTGTTAAGTAGAAGTATTTTGATAAGTGTATTGAAGTCTTTCAAAAGTGTATAAATGCATATTAAAACACTACATGTATATACATTTTAACTGAGTCGTTAAGTCATCGTTAGTCGTTACATGTAAGTGTTGTTTTGAAACCTTTAGGTTAACGATCTTGTTAAATGTTGTTAACCCAATGTTTATAATATCAAATGAGATTTTAAATTATTATATTATCATGATATTATCATGTATGAATATCTCTTAATATGATATATATACATTAAATGTCTTTACAACGATAATCGTTACATATATGTCTCGTTTAAAAATCATTAAGTTAGTAGTCTTGTTTTTACATATGTAGTTCATTGTTAATATACTTAATGATATGTTTACTTATCATAGTATCATGTTAATTATATATATATCCATATATATGTCATTATATAGTTTTTACAAGTTTTAACGTTCGTGAATCACCGGTCAACTTGGGTGGTCAATTGTCTATATGAAACCTGTTTCAATTAATCAAGTCTTAACAAGTTTGATTGCTTAACATGTTGGAAACATTTAATCATGTAAATATCAATCTCAATTGATATATATAAACATGGAAAAGTTCGGGTCACTACACAAACAGTCCTCAATTATATTGAGACCAAACGAATCCTGCCCCTCTGCTGCATCTTTTGGCTATTCGAAACGTGGGCAAAATTAGAAAAGTCTATTGATTGGATAACTTATTATAATTTTTCTTTCCTTTTAAAAACTAATAGGATATTCAGTGAATGCACTGAGCAAGACGTTCACCACCTTTTGTGCGTTCACCACCTGTAACTAGATCAAGACATTTAGCAAATATTACTGCCGTTGATTTTTCTTTAGAATCGTCATCCAGTCGACCAAGTACTCCAGTTCAAATTTCCGATAATCCTTTTTTTGAACCCGACCTCACAATTGAGAATCCGGAGAATATTCAGGGACGATTCATAGATCCTGAACCATTAAATTTTCCTCCGGAACCACCAATCATTCAAACAGAGATTGTTGAGGAACGAACCATTAAATCAGAATCCTCTAGTGATTCCGATTCAACAAATTCAATTATGGAGAATCTGGAACCTTTAAGTATGGAAGACCGAATGAGAGCTAAACGCACTGGCCAAGGTCACGCAATTACTCATCCAGACATTAATGCGCCAGATTATGAAATCAAAGGACAAATTCTACACATGGTGACTAATCAATGCCAATTTAGTGGTGCGCTGAAGGAAGATCCAAATGAACATCTTCGTACCTTTAATAGGATCTGCACACTATTTAAAATCCGAGAAGTGGAGGATGAACAGATATATCTCATGTTATTTCCCTGGACTTTAAAAGGAGAAGCCAAAGATTGGTTGGAATCGTTACCTGAAGGGGCGATTGATACATGGGACGTTTTAGTTGAAAAATTTCTTAAACAATTCTTTCCTGCATCTAAAGCCGTAAGACTTCAAGCAGAAATTGTTACGTTTACACAGAAGCCAAATGAAACTCTATATGAGGCGTGGACTAGATTTGGAAAGTTTTTAAGAGGATGTCCGCAACATGGTTTAGATACCTGTCAAATAGTACAAATATTCTACCAAGGATGCGACATCACTACAAGGAAAGACATAGATATAGCAGCTGGTGGTTCTATTATGAAGAAAACCGAAACTGATGCTTACAAAATTATTGATAACACTGCTTCCCACTCACATGAGTGGCACCAAGAAAAAGATATCGTTAGATCATCTAAAGCAGCTAGAGCCGATTCTAGCCATGACTTAGATTCCATTTCCGCAAAGATAGATGCTGTTGAGAGACGAATGGAAAAGATGACTAAAGATATTCACTCAATACGAATTAGTTGTGAGCAGTGTGGAGGACCACATTTGACAAAAGATTGTCTCAGTATTGAATTAACAATGGAACAAAGAGAGAATATTTCATACATAAACCAAAGGCCTGGAAATAATTATCAGAATAATTATCAACCGCCAAGACCGATTTACAATCAAAACCAGAATTATAACCGAAATATTTCATACAACAACCAACAAGGTCCTAGCAATCAACAATTATCCAATAATACTTACAACCAGCAAAGACCTAATTTTCAAAACAAACCACCACAACAAACCGATGATAAAAAGCCGAATTTAGAAGATATGATGACGAAGCTAGTTGAAACTCAAACGCAGTTTTTCACATCTCAGAAACAAACTAATGAACAAAATGCTCAAGCATTTAGAAATCAACAAGCTTCTATTCAAAATCTGGAACAAGAAGTAAGTAACCTAGCAAGGTTAATAGGTGAAAGAAAACCGGGAAGTCTACCTAGTGATACAAATGCTAACCCCCGGAATGAAACAGCTAAAGCCATTACCACAAGAAGTGGTACAACACTTAAACCACCTGAAATACCTGTAACTTCTGATGAAGCTATTCCTACTCCACAAGAACCACAACCTGATCAAGATAAGGAAAAAGAACCGGTAGTTGAAAAGGTTAATGAAGATAACACAGTTAAGGCTAAACCTTATGTTAAACCATACCAACCACCACTTCCTTACCCGAGTAAAATGAAGAAAGAGAAACTTGAAGCCGAGCAATCTAAATTCTTGGATATGTTTAAACAGATAAATGTAAATCTTCCATTCATTGATGTGATTTCAGGAATGCCTAGATATGCTAAAATAGAAAGAAAATGGAAGAACTCTCGGCTGTTACCATGAATGCTAATTGTTCAGCAGTGCTGTTGAATAAGATACCAGAAAAACTATCTGATCCAGGAAGTTTCACAATTCCATGTTTTCTGGGTAGTCTTAGTTCAATAGAAGCATTGGCAGACTTAGGTGCTAGTATAAATCTAATGCCATATTCACTATACGCTAAACTAGACCTTGGAGAATTGAAACCAACCAGAATAAGCATACAACTAGCCGATAGATCAATAAAATATCCTAGAGGGATAATGGAGAACATGCTAGTTAAAGTTGGTACTTTAGTATTTCCAGTAGATTTTGTTGTTCTGGACATGGAAGAAGATTCTCAAGTTCCACTCATATTAGGAAGACCATTCTTAAACACGACTAAAGCAATGATAGACGTGTTCGGTAAGAAATTGACCCTAAGTATAGAGGATGAGAGTGTTACCTTTTCAGTTGATAGAGCAATGCAACAACCACAATCTGCAGATGATACATGTTATTATATTCAAACTATAGATGCACATGCAGAATTATTAGAAGAATTTCCAGAATTACAAGGAACAGGAGAATGTTCTTTAGGAGAAGGAACAGAACAAATTGATGAAGCTGAAATGTTAGCTACACTTATAGCTAATGGATATGAACCAACAACAGAAGAAATCCAAATGCTAAAAGAAGAAGACAGATATCGATATAAATCATCGATAGAAGAACCTCCGAAATTAGAATTAAAGCCACTTCCAAACCATTTGGAATACGCTTATTTACATGGTGAATCTGAATTACCTGTAATAATATCGTCTTCTCTTACTGAAAATGAGAAATCATAACTCATTTCTGTGTTGAAAGCTCATAAACCAGCCATTGCATGGAAGATTCATGATATTAAAGGAATAAGTCCTTCGTATTGCACACATAAAATCCTTATGGAAGAAGGTCATAAAACGTATGTGCAATGCCAACGAAGACTAAATTCTAATATGCAAGATGTAGTTAAAAAAGAAATTATTAAACTGCTAGACGCAGGTCTAATTTATCCAATTTCTGATAGTCCATGGGTAAGCCCAGTTCAATGCGTGCCTAAGAAGGGTGGCATGACTGTCATTACAAATGAGAAAAATGAGCTTATTCCTACTAGGACTGTAACAGGATGGCGTGTGTGTATTGATTATAGAAAATTAAATGACGCCACCAGAAAAGATCACTTTTCCTTACCTTTCATTGATCAAATGTTGGAAAGATTAGCCGGAAATAGTTACTATTGTTTTCTAGATGGATTTTCCGGATATTTTCAAATTCCAATAGCACCCGAAGATCAAGAGATAACCACATTCACGTGCCCTTATGGTACTTTTGCTTACAAACGCATGCCATTTGGACTTTGCAACGCCCCTGCAACCTCTCAAAGGTGTATGATGGCGATTTTTCATGACATGATAGAAGAATGCATGGAAGTTTTCATGGATGACTTTTCAGTCTTCGGTGATACATTTGAAACATGTCTAGTTAATCTGGAATGAATGCTTATTAGATGCGAATAATCAAATCTAGTACTTAATTGGGAGAAATGCCATTTCATGGTTAAAGAGGGCATCGTTCTTGGACATAAAATTTTAAAAGAAAGAATTGAAGTGGATAGAGCTAAAGTAGATGTAATTGCTAAACTTCCACATCCCACCAATGTTAGAGGAGTTAGGAGTTTTCTAGGGCATGCCGATTTTTACCGACGTTTCATAAAAGATTTTTCTAAAATTGCCACTCCTATGAATAAACTCCTAGAAAAGAATGCTCCATTCATCTTTTCAGATGAGTGTATCAAATCTTTTAATATTCTTAAAGAGAAACTAACTAATGCACCGATCATGATAACACCAAATTGGAATCTACCATTTGAACTAATGTGCGATGCAAGTGATTTTGCAATGGGAGCCGTTTTAGGACAAAGGATTGAAAAACGATTTCAACCTATATATTATGCTAGTAAGACGTTACAAGGAGCACAAATGAACTATACAACTACTGAAAAAGAACTCTTTGCTATTGTCTTTGCTTTTGACAAATTTCGATCATATCTCGTTCTAGCAAAAACGGTGGTTTATACCGACCATTCTGCTCTTAGATACCTATTTTCGAAACAAGATGCTAAACCAAGATTAATCCGTTGGATCTTACTCTTACAAGAGTTTGATATTGAAATCCGAGATAAAAGAGGAGCAGAAAATCTCGCCGCTGATCATCTTTCTCGTCTTGAAAATCCCGAATTAGAAGTTCTAAATGAATCGGCCATACAAGACAACTTTCCTGATGAATATCTATTGAAGATAGATTATAAAGAAATTCCATGGTTTGCAGACTATGCAAACTACTTAGTTTGTGGATTCCTTGAAAAAGGATTATCGTACCAAAGACGAAAGAAATTCTTCAGTGATATAAAACACTATTTTTGGGAAGATCCACATCTGTTTAAAAGTTGTTCCGATGGAATAATACGCCGATGTGTATTTGGAGATGAAGCTAGTAAAATTTTAAACCATTGTCACACAGGACCAACAGGAGGGCATTATGGGCCTCAACTAACAGCAAGAAAAGTTTATGATGCTGGATTCTATTGGCCTACAATTTACAAAGACGCACACCTTCTTTGCAAATCCTGTGATGCTTGTCAAAGGGCCGGAAAAATAAGTCAACGTGATGAAATGCCACAAAATGTCATCCAAGTATGTGAAGTATTTGACATTTGGGGTATTGACTTTATGGGTTCATTTCCAAAATCTCATAATAATCTATATATACTCGTAGCCATTGATTATGTATCTAAATGGGCGGAAGCACAAGCTCTCCCAACTAACGATGCACAAGTTGTAGTCAACTTTTTAAAACGTCTTTTTGCAAGGTTTGGAACACCGAAAGCTTTAATAAGTGATCGGGGTACTCATTTCTGTAATAATCAACTTGAGAAAGTTCTTAAAAGATATGGAGTAACTCATAAAATCTCCACCGCATAT
Source organism: Rutidosis leptorrhynchoides (assembly GCF_046630445.1). Classification (NCBI taxonomy): domain Eukaryota; kingdom Viridiplantae; phylum Streptophyta; class Magnoliopsida; order Asterales; family Asteraceae; genus Rutidosis; species Rutidosis leptorrhynchoides. Next base: position 154,202,979 of record NC_092341.1, on the reverse strand, counting down.
CATCCACAAACAAGTGGACAAGTTGAAAATACCAACCGAGCTTTAAAACGTATTCTAGAGAAAACCGTAGGATCAAATCCGAAGGAATGGTCCATTAAATTGGAGGATGCACTCTGGGCTTTTAGAACAGCCTACAAAACTCCAATTGGAACCACACCTTTTAGACTTGTTTATGGAAAAGCATATCATCTTCCAGTGGAAATTGAACACAAAGCATTTTGGGCTTTGAAGACATGTAATCTTGATATACATGAAGCTGGACGTCTACGATTAAGTCAACTAAACGAATTAGAAGAATTAAGACATGAAGCATACGAAAATTCGTTAATCTATAAAGAAAGAACGAAGAAATGGCATGATAAAAGAATCAGAAGTTCAAAAGAATTTAAAGAAGGAGACAGAGTTCTTCTTTTCAATTCACGATTCAAGCTATTTCCTGGAAAATTGAAATCAAGATGGTCTGGACCATTCATAGTCAAAAGAGTTTTCCCATACGGAACGATAGAATTAATAAATTTTTTTTTTTTTGAAAAGCAAGAAATTATCATTATCATTACTATAAAAGTGGATTACAAAGGACCTATATAAACTAAACATCGAGAGTTTCGGTAATCTATACTAATGGAACAATGGGAATTATGACGAGCTAAAAAGATACAAATTACGAGTGTATGAGCGGCTATTGGACTTGTAATCAAGCAGGGGGGGAGAAGGAGCTAACAGTGATGAATTCGACAACAAAGTTGGACCCAACCATCCCATTTAATCAAGCCACACATAAACCAATAATTTGACCTTTTGGATGATACTCTGATGTACGTTCGGAAACTCATCCAACTCCAACCCGTTGTGGTGGAGAAGAGACATAAAACGAGGGATTAATTAGCCATTGATGCCATTCCATTGATTTCTTTTTTGCCCGTTTTGAGATCCAGCTAAAGGATAGTGTTTGAATTTCGGAAATGATGGTTGCGGGGACCCATTCCTTCTTTGAGAAGACCATTAAATTCCGGTATTTCCAAATTAGGTAGCAAGTGGTCCATTTCGTGGCTTGCCAAATGTAGTTGCCGATAACATTACTTGTGAAGGATTGGTTATTAATAATTGCATCATCTAAAGACATGTTCGAAATAGGCAGTTGGTTCCACCAGTTTAGTACGTATGTCCAAATGAGGGTAGATTTGGTGCAATGGACTAGGATGTGTTCGGTGGTCTCGATTTGGTTGTTACATAGTGGGCAAAGTAAGGTGTCAAGGTCAATTCCGCGATTATCGAGTTCGGCTCTAACCGGAATCCTATTTTGCATGGAACGCCAAATAAAAATGCCTACTTTTTGGGGGATGAGTTTGTTCCGTGGTAAAGATAAGGTGGATGCATTCTGACCGTATTTTAAGTTGTTGATTATTTTCGTGAGTGAATAAGTTGTGAAAGTCCCGGAGGTATCTAAAGTCCATTTCCAGGAGTCGGGTTTGTCGGATAATGAGACGGTTGTGACTAAGTTGTTGAGTTCCATAAGTTCGTTGGAGGTTCGGCCAGTAGGTGTTCGTGACCAACACCAATTACCTTGATTAAAAGTGTTGTTAGATACAATTCTGTCCGCGACCGTTGAGTTTTTGTTTGTTTCTAGCATGTAGAGTCTTCGGAATTGGGAGCTAAAACGTTCGGATCCGCACCAAGTATCATTCCAAAATTGGATGCTTTCACCGTTGCCAATGTTTTTAGCGAAAGAAGTGGAGAATCCAGATCCTAGATTATCCGCAATCTTACCGGCTTTGATGATCTCTTTCCAAATGGTACGTCCTGAAACATTAAAACAAGAAACATTAGTGTTTAACCCTCCCCCCGCCCCGTAGATGCTTGAGATAATTTTGACCCATAAAGCATTTTTTTCGTTTAAAAACCGCCACCACCATTTACAAAGTAGTGAGATATTTTTGCTAAAGAGGGAAGCAACGTTTAAGCCTCCTTTGTCGTGTGGAAGTAGAATTTGATCCCATTTAATCCAATTAATTTTATTATCAGATTCAGACCCACCCCAGAAAAATTTACGTCTTTTGCTTTCGAGTGTCGTAATGATGGTATTCGGGGCGTGAAAAAGGGAGAAGTAGTATAGTGGGATACTACTGAGGATGGATTTGATTAAGGTCAAGCGACCACCAAATGAGATGGTTTTTGCTTTCCAATCAGAGAGCCTCTTGTCAAATTTTTCGACAATAGGCTTCCAAGATGAGACGTTGGATGTGGGAACTCCGATGGGGAGTCCGAGGTATATGAAGGGGGATGTGCCGGCCGAACAATTTATATAATTGGCCATTTGAACTGTTTCGGTTTTTGGGACGCCTATCCCGTATAGATTACTTTTTTTGAAATTAACTTTTAATCCTGAGATTTTTTCGAAACATTTGAGAAGTTTGGAGATATGTTTTGCGTTTCTTTTGTTCCATTCACCGAAGAAGATAGTGTCGTCGGCGTATTGTAAGTGGGTTACACATACGTTGTCACGACCAACCTTAAGTCCATGAAGGTGTCCATTGGAAAGTGCCCTTTTGGTCAAGATATTAAGACCTTCGGCAACTATGATGAAGAGGAATGGGGAGATGGGGTCTCCCTGTCTAATCCCACGTTCCGGGGTGAACTCTTGAGTGGGGGAGCCGTTGATGAGGATTGATATCGAGGATGATGTGAGACAAGCACGTATAAAACTGATCCATTTAGGCCCAAATCCCATACAGTGCATAGTGTTGAATAGGAATTCCCATTCGATACAGTCGAATGCTTTTTCGAAATCGACTTTGAAGACGAGTCCTTTTTGTTTTTTGCGTTTTAGCTCATCTATGATTTCGTTTGCAATTAATACACTGTCAAGTATATTTCTACCTTTTAGGAATGCCGTTTGTTCGTTACCTACTACCTTGTGGATTACCTTAGATAGTCTGTTTGATAATATTTTAGTTAGGATTTTGTAGTAACTTCCGATGAGGCATATGGGACGGTATTCGTTAAAACCTATTGGGTTGGGTTTTTTAGGAATGAGCGTGAAGAATGAGGCGTTACAACCTTTGGAGATTTCGGAAGTGGTCCAAAACCAATTTAGGGCATTGGTGAGGTCGTTTTTGATTAGGACCCAATGTTTTTTGAAGAATTTCATATTAAAACCATCGGGGCCTGGGGCTTTGGAGGATTCACATTCCATGAGTGCGTCCCAAATTTCTTTTTCGTTAAATTGAGATTCAAGAAGAATGTTGTCGGATTGTGAAATATAATCGAGGTGCGGGGCGTTGTCGAAAGAACAGTGATTGTTAATTTTCTTGGATTTAAATATGGAATTAAAATATGTGAAAGCTTCTTGTTTTATTGTGTTCGGGTCTTCAGACCATACTCCATTTTTTGAGACTCCGCGGATATTATTTTTGTTGGCTCTACGTTTGATGTAGTTATGGAAATATTTAGAGTTTTCGTCGCCTTCGAGGGCCCATTTAATACGTGATTTTTGTTTTAGCATTTTTGTTTTTATCTTTTCTTTTTCATTGTGTAACATTTTTTCTTCAAACCAATTATTTTTTTCAATATCGGTTAATGTGCGGGATTCGGCTGTTTCTTCCCATTTACTTGCAGCCCTTAGGTGGTTAGCGATTTGGGTGTCGATGTTATCAAGTTGGGAGCTATGTCTTTTTAATTCCATTTTAACGTTTTTTAATTTGTTACGGAAGATACAATCGGGACGATTACCATTAACCGGGGTTAGCCATGTAGTTTTAATTATGTTATCAGCATCTTTTAATTCAAGCCATGTGTTGAAGACTCGAATGGGTTTGGGTCCAAAATCGATGAATGAATTTTTTAGTATTATAGGACAGTGGTCGGATAGTTCACGGTCGAGTGCTTTAGAAGTTATGTTGGGCCAGATTTTTAGGATTCCACTTGTGACCAAAAAACGATCAAGTTTGCTAAATTGCATTCTTTTTTCACAAATTCGTGTGTATTTTTTGCCACCTAAAGGGATGTCGATTAGACCGGTGTTATTAATGAAGTAATTGAAATTATCTGCCCAAACTTGATTGAATTCACAATTCATTCTTTCATTTTTATTTCTAACTTCATTAAAGTCACCGAAAATAATGAATGGAATGTCAAGTGAATTAGTGAGAGAAGATAATTCATTCCACATTCTTAACTTTTTTGGATTGGAGTGTGGACCGTAAACATTGATGATAGCGATTTCCGTGTCATATCCCGCCCATGTGCCTTTTATTGCTAAAAAGAATTCGCCTTCGATGGCTATGTCAAAATTGAACGAATTAGTGTCCCAAATAATCATGATACCACCCGACGCTCCTAATGAGTCTTTTTGAACGAATTTAAAATCGGAATTTCCCCAAAACGAATCGATTATGTTATCTTGCGTTTGACCAACTTTTGTTTCTTGAAGTCCTAGGATAGTAGGTTTTTCTTTATTACAGATACGTTTTAGCCATTCTATTTTACTTTCTTGTCCAATACCACGAACGTTTAATGAGATTGTACACATTTGAGGGTTATTAATGAACGAAAGATTTGGACGAGGGGTTAGTTTTTGTTCCACCGAATGCCAATGGTTTGGCCGAAATCATTTGTTCCAAGGCTACTTTCTAAGGTTGTGTCAGGATTTTTCTTGTTACTTTTTAAGGAATCGGATGTTTTCTTTGATTTGTTAAGAACGGAGGTTGAGGGTGGTTTGCCTCTTTTTGATAGTTGAGATAATCGAATCTTTTGACCGCTTCGGGCTATTTGTTTAAGTTGGGGGAATTTTAATTTGGAACCTTTGTGTGTATCATTTTTATTATTAGTGGTGTTATCAATGGGTTGATTTGAAGAGTTGGGTTCGGCTAGTGTGCTTGGGGTATCATCGTTTGGGGGCTCATTGGTTTTAGACTTTTCATTTTGTTTATTGGACCCGTTTTGTGACATGGGTTCGTTTTGAGTCATGGTTTCAATGGTTTCACTCTGATTAATGGGCTTCGATTGGTTGTGGGGTACGATGGCTTCGGTATTAAAGGTTCTACTCGGGGTGTCTAGAATGGGCTCGGTACCTATGATGGGCTCATGATGTATGTTGGGCTCATTATCAATGGGATCAGTGGGGGAATTGGGTTTGGGTGCAGAACTGTTAATGGACTGCTTGTCAATAGCTACCGAGAGGTATGATAAAATAGAAGCCTGAACATAGGATTTCGAGTGATCTTTTTCGTTACCAGTTTTAATTTTTTGAGAATCATTTGCGTTATTATTTGACTTAACGTTGGATGAATCAGCACCACTAATGTTAGTTTTATAACTTTTAGTTTCAACACGTTTAGTAGGCCGAGGCGTTGATTTTGTGTTTGGGTAATTGTTTTCTGAGTTTTGGTCAGAATTGTTGGCCGGTGCATATGTGTTATGCTCGGAGTTAACGACTGGGGTGCGGAACGGGTCCGGTTTGGGTCCAAAATTTTCGATGGATTGGTCATCGTTAAGCTGGGATTCTTCGTCAAAGAAAGTTAACTCCGAATCAGATCCTTCATCCCACTCTGAGTCAATTTCGTCATTTAGATTAAACAGGGTCACATTATCACATTCAATAATAGACACAATAAAATCATTCGAATCGTGTGAGATGCGAACCTGTTCGTGTATAGGCGTGGAGGATTTGGTGATGATAAGAGCGGTGCCGTAGGTGAGGTCTTGGTTTTCTTTCTCGTCGATTGAGCAATTGTAAAGTTCAATAACCTCCCCCCAATTTGTTGCAATAACACGAAAAGTTTTGTCAAACCAACCGGTTACTGGAACTCCGGTGATGTTGATACAAGCAACTCGATCAGACGATTTGTACTCCACTGGATCCCACGGAGTAATTGCTTCTAACCAATTCCATAACGGGTGTTTCTCGTCATATAACATCTCCAAAGCAGCTAATTTGTCTTCGTAAATTAACATGATGTCAAGACCGCCGAGATATTTAATGGAGAAACCGTTTATGTTTTCGTCACGGCAGATTTCACAGAAATACTCAAGATACTCGATATTTTTAACTTTACCGATGACCGCGTGCCCTAAAATGTCGATGTGACTTTCAGCCGGCTGAAAAGTGATTACAGGTAAGTTCTGCCTGCTGGAGCTTTTGTTGCTTATCACATCGGAAAAACGTCGTTCGTCAATTAGTTTACTGTTGATAGGATGTGATTGATAGACTTTGGGCTTTGAGATATTGTTAGCAGGAGTGGTACTGGTTTCAACTCGATCCCACGCCTTATATACTTTCAGAAGAAGATCACCCGCAACAATAAGGCTGAGACGCTTGGCCATGGTTTCTTTCTGATATTCAGGCACATTGTGAAATCTTGCAAATCCAAACCGCTTGCCATTTTTTAGGGTTTTGTTTGGGATGTACACTTCTTTAATATCACCATATTCTTTGAATAAACCCCAGAAATCCACCGATCCCCAATCATCGGGGAAATTATAGAACATGTAGGAGGTAAGACGGTCAACTGATTGTTCGGATTGTGAGGTTGTAGAGTTGCCGTGTTGTTTGATTAAGCCTTTATAGTGTTCTTTATTCTTGAATTGCTCGTAAATGAAGTTTGAAGTCGGGTGTAGATAGGATGTACCGTTGTTAGATTTCCGATTTGGAGTAAGGTTAGGGTTTGTGCTGTTCAGAATTGTAGGTTGTGGAGGATTGTTGTTGGTGTTTTTCTTGTTTTTATTAACCTCGACCCAAATCCCTTCGTTGATTGGCTGGTATTTGATGTGATTGGTGTTTTCCGGCGGAAGTGGTTGTCGACGATGGATAGGTGGTGGTCGGAGGTTGAGAGGGGGTGGTCCAGGGGTAAAGGGGGAAGTAGGTATAGAATACATATTAAATCTAAGTGAGACGGTAGTAAAATAGAAAGAAAACGGTGATCGGATTTGAGATAGGTGACGGAAATTATGCCGGTAACGTGCAAGAGGAGAGAGAAAGTATCACACCGGAAATTATGTCCATAATTCAATGAGCTATTTTTAGAATTAATAAATTTAAATGGGATTGAATTTAAAGTTAATGGTCACAGAGTTAAACATTACATACATGGTCCGATGGAAGTTGACAATGAAGTTAATCATAATTTCACCACCCAAGAAAACCTTCAAAATGAAAACATAAATATGTTATCAACAACATATGAAAAATCAAAATTGGAATATAGGGAGGATTCAAATTTGAGTGATGAAGAAGAATTCCTATACAAACCTCCCATTCCAAGAAACGAAGAAAAATGTGAACAAGAAATTCAAATAGAAATGAAAGAACCAAGGAAAGAACACCCGAAAAAGGTTTACAAACCAACTCGACTTACTAAAGCAGGAGACCCGGGTGAATTTATCATTTCTTGCTTACTTAATGATGGTGCTGTATATAATGGACTCGCAGATTTAGGAGCAAGTGCAAATATTATGCCTCTTTCCTTATACAAAAGATTAGGCATGGGTAAATTAAAACCAACCAAAATAGGTGTTCAATCATTTGACCAAACCATTAAACACCCGGTTAGAATAGCAAATAATTTACTTGTTAACGTGGGAAGTTTGACCTTTGTTGCAAACTTCATAGTGATTAATATGGAGGAAAACCTTGATATTCCTCTAATTCTAGGTCGCCCATTTTTAGCAACCACCGAGGCATTCATTGATGTAAGAGAAGGTAGAATGACACTTAGGGATGGTGATACATCGATCACCTTTGTGAACCGAATGTTTAGATCTCCACAAACCAAAACTGTTAGACCAATAAAAATGCATAAGTGTGGGGAAGATGAAGAAACACTTAATGATGATCCAATCACAAAGAATGCCGTTGATGATACGAAATTAGATGAACCCATTTTTAACAGATCAACGAAGAAACTTTATAAACGGATTCACGATGCTAAGATTAAAGGAAATTTTAAGTTATATAACCGATTAATATCCAATTTATCGTCAAAAGAAAAGGCAATGTTAGTTGAATTTGTGAAAGTTACGGAGGAAATCAACAAATGGATTGAAGTAAAAGTCAAAGATATACAAGTTGTTGAAGATTCAATTGAAAATAAGGTTAATCACAATTTCAACTAAATATAGGGGGTTTATGTATTTCTGTTAGAGTTAGATTGTCTGTTTTTGTGTAGTTCTCAAAAATGGAACCCGAATGGTCTTTCCCTAGCAGACCCTAAAGAACTAGTCTTCTCCCCCCATTCTGAATTTTTATTTTTTTTAGGTTTTTACAAAATGAAGACTGCCTGTGAACTAAACCATGGTCTAATGCTACACGCTTTGATCACTAAACGTAATAATGACACACTTCTGAGTGAAATAGTATCAGTAATCAGAGAAAGATTGGACGGAGTTAGAAAAGAATCCAGATGCGAAGATAATAAGTTACAGTTTGGTAAAGGAAAATCAAAATCCGCAGCGAAAAGAAGAGCACGACACCTAGAAATATGTCACAAATGCGGAAAATGGTCACATGGAGGTAAATGTTCAAATAATCAAACCTATTCAAATACCGAATTTGTTACTTTATGCAGAGACGGACCGTTCATATGTTTAGAAGAAAAAACACTGAATGCTTGAGGTTACGCCTATGTAGCCATGGAAAACCAATTAAACCGACTATCTTATGAATGGGATAGATCATATAACTAAGAATACTATCTCACAGGTAAGTCTGTACAGTTTTTTTTATTTTTTTTATTTTTATTTTTAACCTTTTGATAATAAACGCTAATTTGTTCGCTATAAAGTATTGAATTGGTATTGAATAAAATTAGGTTTGGCGACCGAAATTATTGATATCATTCAAAAAATTTATTACATCACTGCGAAATTTAACGTTTATTCTTAAGGTATAAATATCTTTAATCAATCAACCCAAAATATTTCAAAAATTCGTCATGAGTTAAATTAGGTCTTGGAACCGAAATTACTTTACCGAAAAGAGGGGCGCATATTTTTGATAATATTTGATTGATTAAAGTGGGATAAAAAGCCAAAAAGATTTTTAATTTTATTTTTACCATGTTTTTAAAATTAATATATAAATCTTAAATTAATATTGTAAACTTTGTAAAATCAATATATTTAAAATTGTAAATATTTGAAAAATTAATGTAAGTTTGATGTGAATTTATAATATGAATTTTTAAATTAAGTTTGGTGTGAATTTTTAATATTAATTTTGAATTTTATATTTAAATTGTGTGAATTTAAAAACAAAAATTTACTTTATCTCATTAAGTTAAAAATATGATTTTTAAAATTCGTCGTAAGTTGAAAACTAGGTCTTTGAACCGAAATTGCTTTACCCAAGGGAGGGACGAGAACTTTTATTATCATTATTTTTAATCTTATTGAATTAAAGTATGCCAAAAACATTAAAAAACCCCAAAAATCTTAGCTTTTAAAACAATCGCTACAAAAAGACAAATTTTAAAATTTTGTCAAAGGACGGACTAGGACATCGATCCGAAACGACCTCGTCCTAAATAACAAGGGAAACAAAATTTTAAAATTAATTACTTAATTGTTTTAATTAGTATAAGATATATTTAAAAAAAAAAATACAAACTCCGTGACTCGCAGAGTTTGAAAGGGAAAAACACCGCGACTCGCGGAGTTCCAAAAATACAGAAAAAAATAAAAGGGCCAGAACAGATCAGTCAACACTACCACCCACAAATTCTGCGAAAATTAACCCGAAAAAACCCAAAAAAAACCTCCCAAAATCACAATTTTTAACCGTTAATCATCAAATCTTTTACTAAAATCATGTTAAGAAGGATGCTATCAAGGAATTACTCAAGAAAAACGGTAAATTTCTACACCTAAACACCATTTAATCCGAAAATTAGTGTTCTTGAGCAATTTTATACCCAATTCGATTTTGATGCTTTTTAGTGTAATTATGCTTCAATTGTTTATGTATTATGCTTGTAAAACCTAGATTGATGCTATTTAACATGATTAGAAGCCTTAAACTTCAAATTTTGAGTAATCTAGGGTTTGTGTTCTTGAGCAAATTTGGGGCTTTTTGATATAAACAGGTTATGGCCAATTTTTGTCATGAATTGTTGCTAAGTTAAGTAGTGTAACATGTTTAGGTAGTTAAATGATCCAAACTTTGAGCCTAAACATGATTTTGAGAATTAAAGTAGACTTTTTCAAGTCTAAAAATTCATGAACTTGATTTTTGAGAGATAATGCCATTTGAAACTTGTTTAATTGCTAGTGATGATTATTTTGACATGTTATTTGCGTTGAATGCTTATGAACTTGGCGAACATTTTCGTATATGCTTATTTGAAAAAGTGTAGATTTGATGAAAATATGAAAATGAGCTTAAGTTTGATATAAATTGATCATGTCATTGTAATTATTTTGATTGATGATTTTGCTGACACTAATGCATATTTGGATGCACAAAAATTGTGTTTGATGTGTTTTGCAGACTGAAAGGGGTGAATCTTCATCCCAAGCTCGCAATGCTCCTGCTGAGAATGCGGAACAACAGGAGGTGAATAACTACTATAAACAAGATATACCTCATCTAGTCATGATATTTTCTGATATGCACTTGGAAGATTTGCACCCGAACCTGAGATTTAACAGACTTTGGATAGATTATCCAAAATACCAAAGGGGTTTGCATACTCTTCATTCTAAAGTTGTTGAGGTACCTAGGGTCATAGAATGGGGACCATTAGAAGCTGTAGAATTGGCCGGGCCAATTAGGGAATTACTTGCACAGAGGTATGGTAATTCTACTTTTAACGACTGGGTACGTTTATTCACCATGCGTAGACCTGTATATAAAGTATGGTGTGAGGAATTGTTGTGTAGTATAGAATTGAATGATCGGGTAGCTAGTTTAACCGATCGATCTTTTATTAGATTTTTGTTAGGAGGTTCGATGCGCCACATGTCTTTACTAGACATGGCTCAGGCTTTACATATATATACGCCTGAGGAGTTAGCATCTGCCAATTGTAGAGGGTTGATACTAAATGGTAGAAAGATAGATGAAAATTTTGATAGAGCCATCACCGATTCAAAGGGGGAAATTACTCTTATTTGGATATAGATAGAGCTGAATTAAGAGTAATTCATAGGTTTTTAGCTAATTCGATTACACAAAGAGGTAAGAACAAGGAAAAGGTAAATGAACAGGATTTGTTTTACCATATGTGTATTCGAGACCCACAAAGCGCTGTAAGTATACCTTATTGTGTGGGTTATTATTTATCAGCTATGGTTAGGGGGAAGAGACCGCATAGCATATATTGGTATATTTATTACTTTGATTGCTGAATATCTCGGTGTGGATATAAGTCAGGGGGGATTATTAGTCGAAGAACCAGAACCCCGCGATACAATAGGTTTAAATGTATACCATGGTGCGAAAGTTTTGAAGAGGCGAAATAACGCCGCAGTACAATACCATGGTAGACATCCACAGGTTGAGAGAAACCAACAGCAAGGTAATGTAGGAGGGGGAAATGAAATGCAAGAAATGCAAAGGTTTATAGCTTCACAGGAGTACAAAAATGCTAGACATAGAGCATTTGAAGATTGGCAAGTTCATCAAAACCAAATCATAGCTTATTGCCAACATATAGGTAGAAACTATATTCCTACTACAAAGCCCATATTCCCTCCCTGGTCTATAGAGATTCAACCACCGTATCCTACGTATAACCCAGCCGAAGCATTTTATAGCACCTATGGCTATGCATGGAACCCCTACTGGTATCAGTATCATCCCTAGTCTACTTAGTTTTATTTATTTTGTAATTTGTAATGTTGATACGTTTAATACTTATGTTAATATTGTAATAGTTTTTATAATTTTCTAACTTTTATTCTTAAATTTTAATAATTTTTGAATGTGGGGTAATATACCAAACTTCAAAAATATGTATATATGTATGCAGTTTATCTTATGTACACAACATGGTAAAACAACGCATTTTCAAAGACTGGCATTAAGTTCAGCAAAAGCAACTAATTTTGACGACAAGATGCAAAATATATGTGAAATAACAACAAGACAGAATGAACAAATGATGTGCACCATTTATCATTCAGCAAACAAACACAAATATGTTTGGAAACTTTGGTAAAATTTAATCATTTTCACACAAATCACCCTCAATAATTTAAATTGTTACTGATTTCTTGCAAATGAGGGCATTGCAAGATCTTAAGTGTGGGAAGGGGTTAAATTCTTTCGGATTTTAAAATTTTTACTTTATACACTTGGTTACCATTAGAAATACTAGTAAAGTAGTAGTTGTATTAGAATCTAGTGCTCTCTGATAATAAAGAACAGCCCTAGTCTTATATACTGACTACCCAATTCTAGTAAAATATTTTAAAATTTTCAACTAAATGAACTCAAAATCATGTTTATACATATTTATGAACGATAAAACTAGGTTTTAACACCGAAATTATTGTTACCTCGAAAAGGACATAAATTGAGAAACAAACTAAAATGTTAAAATTCATTTAAAATAGAATAGAGGACAATAAAAAGGAAAATAAAAGCCAAGTGTGAGAAAATTCTCCAAGTTATTCAAAACATATGTCACATATTTTTGTACAAATAACTGAAAATACTTTTGCTTTGGACTAAACTAAACTGTTTTACCCGATGAAAGAAAAGAAAAGATGGATCTACACGATGAATCAATTCCATCATTAAAAGGAAGTAAAGTCTTTCGAAAAAGAAACGCGCTTCTTGATTTAGGTCATGAAGTTGTCGTCCAGACCAGCTGTAGGTTGACGAAAAATCTAGAAAAGTCATCACTAAAATCAGCAGGAAATCCACGGACCTCAGCATTAAACAAGGTCGCCAAGTGGTCAGATTTATCCTAACCATGAGAAGGATTTATCTCGTACAATGGGGGGCACCGTGCAAATTAGCTGGATAAGACTAATGAATCAGATCCCCAGAAAGGATAATCTCCTTAAAAATTAAAAATCAGCTTTTAAGCCTGATATTACTCAATCCTAGAGATTGACCTTAAAGATTGAGAATTCAAACTCATGGAATTCAATGATATCTAAACTCGAGCTTGAACGAGAAAATATTTTGATAAAATTACAAACCGATTTGTTTTCTAAAAACCCATTTTCAATGCGTTCATTACAATTGAACGTAAAATCCTAGGAATTCACCTGGAATTCATTAGGTCACCTGAACCAAATCGGGTGTCAACCGTAAGAACGGTGCTTGCATAGTGGTCAAAGACAGGACCTTGTGCCAAACCTACAAATTATAAGGGTGAGCTTTACTATTGCTCCTACCAAGGATAGTAATTGCATCTGACACGTTATAGACCATAATTAAAAGCATGTCAGGGGACATTGCCTTAACAGTTGCTTGTTCAACGCTTTCCTTTACAACCGGACGGTAGTTTACCGAAAGGTAATATACGGGACAAGTAAACTGGACGTGTTGCTTTCCAAATACAAGGATAGCAAGTGGGTGACACAAAACCGCAAGTTTTGAGCTAAAATTTTCAAATCTGAAACCCACCAAACCCACAAAAATAATTTGCAAACATCGGTGAAGGGTTATTCCGGAAAACTTATCTAGGGTAAAAGCTAGATTTAATTTTCAAAAGATCAAATGTTTTCATAAAGATCCAATTTCCTTAATGGATCTAAATTTTTATAGTCATGTGGGACTGTAAACCATATCGTTACTACCATTGTTTATACCGCCGTATAGAAATCACTGATGTACAAAGTGTGAAGAATAAAGAAGTGATTCTAGCATTTCAAGACGATATTGCTTGAGGACAAGCAACGCTCAAGTGTGGGAATATTTGATAATGCTAAAAATGAACATATATTTCATAGCATTATTCCTCAAGAAAGACAAGCTTTTAGTTGCAATTGTTCTATTTACAAGTGATATTCGTTTAAATAATAAAAGGTGAAGACAAAAGACAGATTCGACGAATTGAAGACGCAAACGATCAAAAAGCTCAAAAGTACAAAAGACAATCAAAGAGGTTCCAATTATTGATAAGAAACGTCTCGAAATTACAAGAGTACAAGATTCAAAACACAAAGTACAAGATATTAAATTGTACGTAAGGACGTTCGAAAATCCGGAACCGGGACCAGAGTCAACTCTCAACGCTCGACGCAACGGACTAAAAATTACAAGTTAACTATGTATATAAATATAATATAATATATAATTAATTATATTAATTATATATATATATTATATTTATAAAATAAATCGTCGGCAAACAAAGAGCCAAATGTGGGTGAGCTGTAAAAACAAACTCCGCGACTCGCGGAGTTTGAAGAGGGAATGGGCCGCGAGTCGCGGAGCCCCAAAAACTGAAACTCCCTATAAAAGCAAACGAATTCTGATTTCAAAAACATATAATATATATCCATCCATCTATCTAAACGTATATATTTATATTTATATTTTAATTTTAATTTTAATTTTAATTTTAATCCTAATAATAAGGGTATGTTAGCGAATGTTGTAAGGGTATAAGTCGAAATTCTGTCCGTGTAACGCTACGCTATTTTTAATCATTGTAAGTTATGTTCAACCTTTTTACATTAATGTCTCGTAGCTAAGTTATTATTATGCTTATTTAAATCCGAAGTAATCATGATGTTGGGCTAATTACTAAAATTGGGTAATTATGCTTTGTACCATAATTGGGGTTTGGATAAAAGAACGACACTTGTAGAAATTAGACTATGGGTTATTAATGGGTTTTATATTAACTAAACAATACCTTGTTAATTTAATATACAAACTTATAATTCGACGTATTTATATATAACCACATACGCTTGACTGGGTACGGTGGGCGGGATATCTATAAATACCAATAATTATTCATTTTACCAGATACGGAACTGGATTAATAGTTAATAGACTTGTTGAAACAGGGGTGAATTACATTCAAGGGTAATTGGTGTAATTGTTAACAAAGTAGTAAAAACTTGGTTTACACGCAGTCGATAACCTGGTGTATTCATTAAACAAAGTATTAAAACCTTGTTACAATTCGAATCCCCAATTAGTTGGAATATTTGACTTCGGGAATAAGAATAATTTAACGAAGGCTTTTGCTCTTTATATTTATGACTGATGGACTATTATGGACAAATCCGTATGGACATATTAAATAATCCAAGATAAAGGACAATTAACCCATGGGCATAAAACTAAAATCAACACGTCAAACATCATGATTACGGAAGTTTAAATAAGCATAATTCTTTTATTTCATATTTAATTTCCTTTATTTTATATTTAATTGCACTTCTAATTATCGCATTTTTATTGTTATTGTATTTAATTGCACTTTTAATTATCGTACTTTTTAATTATCGCAAGTTTATTTTATCACACTTTTATTATTCGCAATTTCATTATCGTTATTTACTTTACTTTTTAAATTAAGTCTTGTATTTATTTATTATTTTACATTTGGTTTTAACTGTGACTAAAGTCTTAAAATTGACAAACCGGTCATTAAACGGTAAAAACTGAAATGTCCCGTTCTTATTGATTAAAAACGTTCCATATTAATTGATTTCGTTGCGAGGTTTTGACCTCTATATGTAACGTTTTTCAAAGACTGCATTCATTTTAAAACAAACCATAACCTTTATTTCATCAATAAAGGTTTAAAAAGCTTTACGTAGATTATCAAATAATGATAATCTAAAATATCCTGTTTACACACGACCATTACATAATGGTTTACAATACAAATATGTTACAACAAAATAAGTTTCTTGAATGCAGTTTTTACACAATATCATACAAGCATGGACTCCAAATCTCGTCCTTATTTAAGTATGCGACAGCGGAAGCTCTTAATAATCACCTGAGAATAAACATGCTTAAAACGTCAACAAAAATGTTGGTGAGTTATAGGTTTAACCTATATATATCAAATCATAATAATAGACCACAAGATTTCATATTTCAATACACATCCCATACATAGAGATAAAAATCATTCATATGGTGAACACCTGGTAACCGACATTCACAATATGCATATTAGAATATCCCCTATCATTCCGGGATCCTCCTTCGGACATGATATAAAATTTCGAAGTACTAAAGCATCCGGTACTTTGGATGGGGTTTGTTAGGCCCAATAGATCTATCTTTAGGATTCGCGTCAATTAGGGTGTCTGTTCCCTAATTCTTAGATTACCAGACTTAATAAAAAGGGGCATATTCGATTTCGATAATTCAACCATAGAATGTAGTTTCACGTACTTGTGTCTATTTTGTAAATCATTTATAAAACCTGCATGTATTCTCATCCCAAAAATATTAGATTTTAAAAGTGGGACTATAACTCACTTTTACAGATTTTTACTTCGTCGGGAAGTAAGACTTGGCCACTGGTTGATTCACGAACCTATAACAATATATACATATATATCAAAGTATGTTCAAAATATATTTACAACACTTTTAATATATTTTATTGTTTTAAGTTTATTAAGTCAGCTGTCCTCGTTAGTAACCTACAACTAGTTGTCCACAGTTAGATGTACAAAAAAAATCGATAAATATTATCATGAATCAATCCACGACCCAGTGTATACGTATCTCAGTATTGATTACAACTCAAACTATATATATTTTGGAATCAACCTCAACCCTGTATAGCTAACTCCAACATTCACATATAGAGTGTCTATGGTTGTTCCGAAATATATATAGATGTGTCGACATGATAGGTTAAAACATTGTATACGTGTCTATGGTATCTCAAGATTACATAATATACAATACAAGTTGATTAAGTTATGGTTGGAATAGATTTGTTACCAATTTTCACGTAGCTAAAATGAGAAAAATTATCCAATCTTGTTTTACCCATAACTTCTTCATTTTAAATCCGTTTTGAGTGAATCAAATTACTATGGTTTCATATTGAACTATATTTTTTGAATCTAAATATAAAAAGTATAGGTTTATAGTCAGAAAAATAAGTTACAAGTCGTTTTTGTAAAGGTAGTCATTTTAGTCGAAAGAACGACGTCTAGATGACCATTTTAGAAAACATACTTCCACTTTGAGTTTAACCATAATTTTTGGATATAGTTTCATGTTCATAATAAAAATCATTTTCTCAGAATAACAACTTTTAAATCAAAGTTTATCATAGTTTTTAATTAACTAACCCAAAACAGCCCGCGGTGTTACTACGACGGCGTAAATCCGGTTTTACGGTGTTTTTCGTGTTTCCAGGTTTTAAATCATTAAGTTAGCATATCATATAGATATAGAACATGTATTTAGTTGATTTTAAAAGTCAAGTTAGAAGGATTAACTTTTGTTTGCGAACAAGTTTAGAATTAACTAAACTATGTTCTAGTGATTACAAGTTTAAACCTTCGAATAAGATAGCTTTATATGTATGAATCGAATGATGTTATGAACATCATTACTACCTTAAGTTCCTTGGATAAACCTACTGGAAAATAGAAAAATGGATCTAGCTTCAACGGATCCTTGGATGGCTCGAAGTTCTTGAAGCAGAATCATGACACGAAAACAAGTTCAAGTAAGATCATCACTTGAAATAAGATTGTTATAGTTATAGAAATTGAACCAAAGTTTGAATATGATTATTACCTTGTATTAGAATGATAACCTACTGTAAGAAACAAAGATTTCTTGAGGTTGGAGGATCACCTTACAAGATTGGAAGTGAGCTAGCAAACTTGAAAGTATTCTTGATTTTATGTAACTAGAACTTGTAGAATATATGAAGAACACTTAGAACTTGAAGATAGAACTTGAGAGAGATCAATTAGATGAAGAAAATTGAAGAATGAAAGTGTTTGTAGGTGTTTTTGGTCGTTGGTGTATGGATTAGATATAAAGGATATGTAATTTTGTTTTCATGTAAATAAGTCATGAATGATTACTCATATTTTTGTAATTTTATGAGATATTTCATGCTAGTTGCCAAATGATGGTTCCCACATGTGTTAGGTGACTCACATGGGCTACTAAGAGCTGATAATTGGAGTGTATATACCAATAGTACATACATCTAAAAGCTGTGTATTGTACGAGTACGAATACGGGTGCATACGAGTAGAATTGTTGATGAAACTGAACGAGGATGTAATTGTAAGAATTTTTGTTAAGTAGAAGTATTTTGATAAGTGTATTGAAGTCTTTCAAAAGTGTATAAATACATATTAAAACACTACATGTATATACATTTTAACTGAGTCGTTAAGTCATCGTTAGTCGTTACATGTAAGTGTTGTTTGAAACCTTTAGGTTAACGATCTTGTTAAATGTTGTTAACCCAATGTTTATAATATCAAATGAGATTTTAAATTATTATATTATCATGATATTATCATGTATGAATATCTCTTAATATGATATATATACATTAAATGTCTTTACAACGATAATCGTTACATATATGTCTCGTTTAAAAATCATTAAGTTAGTAGTCTTGTTTTTACATATGTAGTTTA
Organism: Rutidosis leptorrhynchoides; assembly: GCF_046630445.1. Taxonomy (NCBI): domain Eukaryota; kingdom Viridiplantae; phylum Streptophyta; class Magnoliopsida; order Asterales; family Asteraceae; genus Rutidosis; species Rutidosis leptorrhynchoides. The sequence continues at coordinate 154,184,424 of NC_092341.1, read as the reverse complement.
TTGTTAATATACTTAATGATATGTTTACTTATCATAGTATCATGTTAACTATATATATATCCATATATATGTCATCCTATAGTTTTTACAAGTTTTAACGTTCGTGAATCACAGGTCAACTTGGGTGGTCAATTGTCTATATGAAACATATTTCAATTAATCAAGTCTTAACAAGTTTGATTGCTTAACATGTTGGAAACATTTAATCATGTAAATATCAATCTCAATTAATATATATAAACATGGAAAAGTTCGGGTCACTACAGTACCTACCCGTTAAATAAATTTCGTCCCGAAATTTTAAGCTGTTGAAGGTGTTGACGAATCTTCTGGAAATAGATGCGGGTATTTCTTCTTCATCTGATCTTCATGCTCCTATGTGAACTCGGGTCTTCTACGAGAATTCCATCGAACCTTAACAATTGGTATCTTGTTTTGCTTAAGTCTTTTAACCTCACGATCCATTATTTCGACGGGTTCTTCGATGAATTGAAGTTTTTCGTTGATTTGGATTTCATATAACGGAATAGTGAGATCTTCTTTAGCAAAAAATTTCTTCAAATTCGAGATGTGGAAAGTGTTATGTACAGCCGCGAGTTGTTGAGGTAACTCAAGTCGGTAAGCTACTGGTCCGACACGATCAATAATCTTGAATGGTCCAATATTCCTTGGATTTAATTTCCCTCGTTTACCAAATCGAACAACGCCTTTCCAAGGTGCAACTTTAAGCATGACCATCTCTCCAATTTCAAATTCTATATCTTTTCTTTTAATGTCAGCGTAGCTCTTTTGTCGACTTTGTGCGGTTTTCAACCGTTGTTGAATTTGGATGATCTTCTCCGTAGTTTCTTGTATAATCTCCGGACCCGTAATCTGTCTATCCCCCACTTCACTCCAACAAATCGGAGACCTGCACTTTCTACCATAAAGTGCTTCAAACGGCGCCATCTCAATGCTTGAATGGTAGCTGTTGTTGTAGGAAAATTCTGCTAACGGTAGATGTCGATCCCAACTGTTTCCGAAATCAATAACACATGCTCGTAGCATGTCTTCAAGCGTTTGTATCGTCCTTTCACTCTGCCCATCAGTTTGTGGATGATAGGCAGTACTCATGTCTAGACGAGTTCCTAATGCTTGCTGTAATGTCTGCCAGAATCTTGAAATAAATCTGCCATCCCTATCAGAGATAATAGAGATTGGTATTCCATGTCTGGAGATGACTTCCTTCAAATACAGTCGTGCTAACTTCTCCATCTTGTCATCTTCTCTTATTGGCAGGAAGTGTGCTGATTTGGTGAGACGATCAACTATTACCCAAATAGTATCAAAACCACTTGCAGTCCTTGGCAATTTAGTGATGAAATCCATGGTAATGTTTTCCCATTTTCATTCCAGGATTTCGGGTTGTTGAAGTAGACCTGATGGTTTCTGATGCTCAGCTTTGACCTTAGAACACGTCAAACATTCTCCTACGTATTTAGCAACATCAGCTTTCATACTCGGCCACCAAAAATGTTTCTTGAGATCCTTGTACATCTTCCCCGTTCCAGGATGTATTGAGTATCTGGTTTTATGAGCTTCTCTAAGTACCATTTCTCTCATATCTCCAAATTTTGGTACTCAAATCCTTTCAGCCCTATACCGGGTTCCGTCTTCCCGAATATTAAGATGCTTCTCCGATCCTTTGGGTATTTCATCCTTTAAATTTCCCTCTTTTAAAACTCCTTGTTGCGCCTCTTTTATTTGAGTAGTAAGGTTATTATGAATCATTATATTCATAGATTTTACTCGAATGGGTTCTCTGTCCTTCCTGCTCAAGGCATCGGCTACCACATTTGCCTTCCCCGGGTGGTAACGAATCTCAAAGTCGTAATCATTCAACAATTCAATCCACCTACGCTGCCTCATATTCAGTTGTTTCTGATTAAATATGTGTTGAAGACTTTTGTGGTCGGTATATATAATACTTTTGACCCCATATAAGTAGTGCCTCCAAGTCTTTAATGCAAAAACAACCGCGTCTAATTCCAAATCATGCGTCGTATAATTTTGTTCATGAATCTTCAATTGTCTAGACGCATAAGCAATCACCTTCGTTCGTTGCATTAATACACAACCGAGACCTTGCTTTGATGCGTCACAATAAATCACAAAATCATCATTCCCTTCAGGCAATGACAATATAGGTGTGTCGTAGTTAGCTTTTTCTTCAATAACTGAAACGCTTTCTCTTGTTCATCATTCCATTCAAATTTCTTCCCTTTATGCGTTAATGCAGTCAAGGGTTTTGTTATTCTGGAAAAGTCTTGGATGAACCTTCTGTAGTAACCAGCTAGTCCTAAAAATTGGCGTATGCGTTTCGGAGTTTTCGGGATTTCCCACTTTTCAACAGTTTCTATCTTTGCCGGATCCACCTTAATACCTTCTTTGTTCACTATGTGACCGAGGAATTGAACTTCTTCCAACCAAAATGCACACTTTGAAAACTTAGCGTACAATTCTTCCTTCCTCAATACTTCTAACACCTTTCTCAAATGTTCACCGTGTTCTTGGTCATTCTTTGAGTAAATAAGTATGTCATCAATGAAAACAATGACAAACTTGTCAAGGTATGGTCCACACACTCGGTTCATAAGGTCCATGAACACAGCTGGTGCATTAGTTAAACCAAACGGCATGACCATAAACTCGTAATGACCGTAATGTGTTCTGAAAGCAGTCTTTGGAATATCATCTTCTTTCACCCGCATTTGATGATACCCGGAACGTAAGTCAATCTTTGAATAAACAGACGAGCCTTGTAGTTGATCAAATAAGTCGTCGATTCTCGGTAGTGGGTAGCGGTTCTTGATGGTAAGTTTGTTCAACTCTCGGTAGTCGATACACAACCTGAATGTACCATCTTTCTTCTTGACAAACAAAACAGGAGCTCCCCACGGTGATGTGCTTGGTCGAATGAAACCACGCTCTAAAAGTTCTTGTAATTGGCTTTGCAGTTCTTTCATCTCGCTGGGTGCGAGTCTGTAAGGAGCACGAGCTATTGGTGCAGCTCCTGGTACAATATCTATTTGAAATTCAACGGATCGATGTGGGGGTAATCCCGGTAATTCTTTCGGAAATACATCGGGAAATTCTATTGCGACGGGAACATCATTGATGCTCTTTTCTTCAGTTTGTACTTTCTCGACGTGTGCTAGAACAGCATAGGAACCTTTTCTTATTAGTTTTTGTGCCTTCAAATTACTAATAAGATGTAGCTTCGTGTTGCCCATTTCTCCGTACACCATTAAGGGTTTTCCTTTTTCTCGTATAATGCGAATTGCATTTTTGTAACAAACGATCTCTGCTTTCACTTCTTTCAACCAGTCCATACCGATTATCACATCAAAACTCCCTAACTCTACTGGTATCAAATCAATCTTAAATGTTTCGCTAACCAGTTTAATTTCTCGATTCCGACATATATTATCTGCTGAAATTAATTTACCATTTGCTAATTCGAGTAAAAATTTACTATCCAAAGGCGTCAATGGATAACTTAATTTAGCACAAAAATCTCTACTCATATAGCTTCTATCCGCACCCGAATCAAATAAAACGTAAGCAGATTTATTGTCAATAAGAAACGTACCCGTAACAAGCTCCGGGTCTTCCTGTGCCTCTGCCGCATTAATATTGAAAACTCTTCCGCGGCCTTGTCCATTCGTGTTCTCCTGGTTCGGGCAATTTCTAATAATGTGGCCCGGTTTTCCACATTTATAACAAACTACATTGGCATAACTTGCTCCGACACTACTTGCTCCGCCATTACTCGTTCCGACACCATTTGTTCCTTTCGTTCTATTAACCCCTGGTCCGTAGACCTCACACTTCGCCGCGCTATGACCATTTCTTTTACACTTGTTGCAAAATTTAGTGCAGAACCCCGAGTGATTCTTTTCACACCTTTGGCATAGCTGCTTCTGATTGTTGTTGTTGTTGCGGTTATTATTGTTGTTGGGATGATTGTTGTAGTTGCTGTTGCTGTTGTTGTTGTTGTTGTTGGGCCGTTTGTTGTAGTTGCGATTGATGTTGCGATTGTTGGGATAATTGTTGAGATTATTGTTGTAATTGCTGTTGTTGTTGTATTGGTGATTCTTATCACTGTTTTCCTCCCACTTTCTTTTGACTTGCTTCACATTGGCCTCTTCAGCAGTCTGTTCTTTAATTCTTTCTTCAATCTGGTTCACGAGTTTGTGAGCCATTCTACATGCCTGTTGTATAGAGGCGGGCTCGTGTGAACTTATATCTTCTTGGATTCTTTCCGGTAATCCTTTCACAAACGCGTCGATCTTATCTTCCTCATCTTTGAATGCTCCCGGACACAATAGGCACAATTCTGTGAATCGTCTTTCGTACGTGGTAATATCAAATCCTTGGGTTCGTAACCCTCTAAGTTCTGTCTTGAGCTTATTGACCTCGGTTCTGGGACGGTACTTCTCGTTCATCAAGTTCTTGAATGCTGACCACGGTAGTGCGTACGCATCGTCTTGTCCCACTTGCTCTAGATAGGTATTCCACCATGTTAACGCAGAACCTGTGAAGGTATGCATAGCGTACTTCACTTTATCCTCTTCAGTACACTTACTTATGGCAAACACCGATTCGACCTTCTCGGTCCACCGTTTCAATCCGATCGGTCCTTCGGTTCCATCAAATTCCAAAGGTTTGCAGGTAGTGAATTCTTTGTAGGTGCATCCTACACGATTTCCTGTACTGCTAGATCCAAGGTTATTGTTGGTATGTAGCGCAGCCTGTACTGCGGCTATGTTTGAAGCTAGAAAAGTACGGAATTCCTCTTCATTCATATTCACGGTGTGTTGAGTAGTCGGTGCCATTTCCTTCAAAATAGTCAAATGGAACAAGTTAATCATACAGAATATTAAGAGTAGTTAATAGTATTTCGTAGCATAATATGAACTCATTTATAAAAGCTTTTTCTTCATATTAGCATTTTATAAGTTTAAATTCGGGTAGTACCTACCCGTTAAGTTCATACTTAGTAGCTAATATGCAATTCAACTACTACAATTCTATATGAAAAACTGATTATAATAATATTTCGCGTTCAAACTTTTACACAATATTTTACAAACTTACAATACCGCTTATTTTACATATAGCATGAAATATAGCACACAATAAATTTGATACAAGATGGTTGTGAAGATAATTCTAGCTAGTACACAAGTCGTTCAGCAAAGGCAATAAAGACACGTAATTCATACGTCCAGAAACAAGTCATGCATTCTGGTTTTACTAGGATTACTTCCCATCCTTGGTCTTGTGGAACATAACCGTTATGGCCGTTGATAAGACAGCGTGTTGTAACGTCGTCAAAGGGACGAGGGTTACGTAATGTCCAACAGTCCCGTAACAATCTAAAAACCTCATTTCTTACCCCAATTACCGACTCCGTCACTTGTGGAAACGTTTTGTTTAATAGTTGTAGCCCGATGTTCTTGTTCTCACTTTGGTGAGAAGCGAACATTACTAATCCGTAAGCATAACATGCTTCTTTATGTTGCATGTTAGCCGCTTTTTCTAAATCACGAAGTCCAATATTCAGATATATTGAGTCAAAATAATTTCTTAACCCATTGCGTAAAATAGCATTTGGGTTCCCCGCAATATATGCGTCAAAGTAAACACATCGTAACTTATGGATTTCCCAATGTGATATCCCCCATCTTTCGAACGAAAGCCTTTTATAAACCAAGGCATTCTTGGAACGTTCTTCGAATGTCTTACAAACTGATCTCGCCTTAAATAGTTGTGCCGAAGAATTCTGACTGACTCTAGACAAGATTTCATCAATCATGTCTCCGGGTAGGTCTCTTAAAATATTGGGTTGTCTATCCATTTTGTGTTTTTATACTGTAAAATAGACAAGAGTTAGATTAATAAAAAAAATACTTATTAATACAAACAATTTTTACATATATCATAAAGCATAAGCACACTATATTACATATATTACACCACACGAATACAACTATCTTATTCCGACTCGCTTGTTTCTTCTTCTTCGGTTTTGGTTCGTTTTGCCAAGTTTTTAGGGATATATGATGTTCCCCTAATACGAGCCGTCGTTTTCCACATTGGTTTAGAAAAACCTGGTGGTTTAGAGGTTCCCGGGTCATTGTTACAACTTAAGGACTTCGGGGGTTGACGATACATATAAAGTTCATCGGGGTTGGAATTAGATTTCTCTATTTTTATGCCCTTTCCCTTATTATTTTCTTTTGCCTTTTTAAATTCAGTTGGGGTAATTTCTATAACATCATCGGAATTCTCGTCGGAATCCGATTCATCGGAGAATTGGTAATCCTCCCAATATTTTGCTTCCTTGGCGGAAACACCATTGACCATAATTAACCTTGGTCGGTTGGTTGAGGATTTTCTTTTACTTAACCGTTTTATTATTTCCCCCCCGGTTCCGATTCTTCATCCGGTTCCGATTCTTCTTCCGGTTCTGACTCTTCTTCCGGTTCCGACTCTTCTTCCGATTCCTCTTCGGGAACTTGTGAATCAGTCCACGAATCATTCCAATTTACATTTGACTCTTCATTATATTTAGGTGAGTCAATGGGACCTGTTCTAGAGGTAGACATCTATCACATAATATCAAACGCGTTAAGAGATTAATATATCACATAATATTCACATGTTAAAAATATATAGTTTCCAACAAAATTTGTTAAGCAATCATTTTTCAAGTAAACACGGTCGAAGTCCAGACTCACTAATGCATCCTAACAAACTCGATAAGACACACTAATGCAAAATTCTGGTTCTCTAAGACCAACGCTCGGATACCAACTGAAATGTCCCGTTCTTATTGATTAAAAACGTTCCATATTAATTGATTTCGTTGCGAGGTTTTGACCTCTATATGAGACGTTTTTCAAAGACTTCATTCATTTTAAAACAAACCATAACCTTTATTTCATCAATAAAGGTTTAAAAAGCTTTACGTAGATTATCAAATAATGATAATCTAAAATATCCTGTTTACACACGACCATTACATAATGGTTTACAATACAAATATGTTACAACAAAATAAGTTTCTTGAATGCAGTTTTTACACAATATCATACAAGCATGGACTCCAAATCTTGTCCTTATTTAAGTATGCGACAGCGGAAGCTTTTAATAATCACCTGAGAATAAACATGCTTAAAACGTCAACAAAAATGTTGGTGAGTTATAGGTTTAACCTATATATATCAAATCATAATATTAGACCACAAGATTTCATATTTCAATACACATCCCATACATAGAGATAAAAATCATTCATATGGTGAACACCTGGTAACCGACATTCACAATATGCATATTAGAATATCCCCTATCATTCCGGGATCCTCCTTCGGACATGATATAAAATTTTGAAGTACTAAAGCATCCGGTACTTTGGATGGGGTTTGTTAGGCCCAATAGATCTATCTTTAGGATTCGCGTCAATTAGGGTGTCTGTTCCCTAATTCTTAGATTACCAGACTTAATAAAAAGGGGCATATTCGATTTCAATAATTCAACCATAGAATGTAGTTTCACGTACTTGTGTCTATTTTGTAAATCATTTATAAAACCTGCATGTATTCTCATCCCAAAAATATTAGATTTTAAAAGTGGGACTATAACTCACTTTTACAGATTTTTACTTCTTCGGGAAGTAAGACTTGGACACTGGTTGATTCACGAACCTATAACAATATATACATATATATCAAAGTATGTTCAAAATATATTTACAACACTTTTAATATATTTTATTGGTTTAAGTTTATTAAGTCAGCTGTCCTCGTTAGTAACCTACAACTAGTTGTCCACAGTTAGATGTACAAAAATAAATCGATAAATATTATCTTGAATCAATCCATGACCCAGTGTATACGTATCTCAGTATTGATCACAACTCAAACTATATATATTTTGGAATCAACCTCAACCCTGTATAGCTAACTCCAACATTCACATATAGAGTGTCTATGGTTGTTCCGAAATATATATAGATGTGTCGACATGATAGGTCAAAACATTGTATACGTGTCTATGGCATCTCAAGATTACATAATATACAATATAAGTTGATTAAGTTATGGTTGGAATAGATTTGTTACCAATTTTCACGTAGCTAAAATGAGAAAAATTATCCAATCTTGTTTTACCCATAACTTCTTCATTTTAAATCCGTTTTGAGTGAATCAAATTACTATGGTTTCATATTGAACTCTATTTTATGAATCTAAACAGAAAAAGTATAGGTTTATAGTCAGAAAAATAAGTTACAAGTCATTTTTGTAAAGGTAGTCATTTCAGTCGAAAGAACGACGTCTAAATGACCATTTTAGAAAACATACTTCCACTTTGAGTTTAACCATAATTTTTAGATATAGTTTCATGTTCATAATAAAAATCATTTTATCAGAATAACAACTTTTAAATCAAAGTTTATCATAGTTTTTAATTAACTAACCCAAAACAGCCCGCGGTGTTACTACGACGGCGTAAATTCGGTTTTACGGTATTTTTCGTGTTTCCAGGTTTTAAATCATTAAGTTAGCATATCATATAGATATAGAACATGTGTTTAGTTGATTTTAAAAGTCAAGTTAGAAGGATTAACTTTTGTTTGCGAACAAGTTTAGAATTAACTAAACTATGTTATAGTGATTACAAGTTTAAACCTTCGAATAAGATAGCTTTATATGTATGAATTGAATGATGTTATGAACATCATTACTACCTTAAGTTCCTTGGATAAACCTACTGGAAAAGAGAAAAATGGATCTAGCTTCAACGGATCCTTGGATGGCTCGAAGTTCTTGAAGCAGAATCATGACACGAAAACAAGTTCAAGTAAGATCATCACTTGAAATAAGATTGTTATAGTTATAGAAATTGAACCAAAGTTTGAATATGATTATTACCTTGTATTAGAATGATAACCTACTGTAAGAAACAAAGATTTCTTGAGGTTGGAGGATCACCTTACAAGATTGGAAGTGAGCTAGCAAACTTGAAAGTATTCTTGATTTTATGTAACTAGAACTTGTAGAATATATGAAGAACACTTAGAACTTGAAGATAGAAATTGAGAGAGATCAATTAGATGAAGAAAATTGAAGAATGAAAGTGTTTGTAGGTGTTTTTGGTCGTTGGTGTATGGATTAGATATAAAGGATAGGTAATTTTGTTTTCATGTAAATAAGTCATGAATGATTACTCATATTTTTGTAATTTTATGAGATATTTCATGCTAGTTGCCAAATGATAGTTCCTACATGTGTTAGGTGACTCACATGGGCTGTTAAGAGCTGATCATTGGAGTGTATATATGTAAGACCCAAATATTTATTGTACATAATGTATTTATGGTGTACGATGCGTGTATGAAGTGTACGAGACATGTACGTGTTGCTTGCTCGAACGTCGAAGAAAACTGGACGTTGTTTGGAGTCACAAGGTGTGTACGTACATTTTCGACCCCAAATAAAGTTTGTGTTGATATTTCAAAGCCTTACCATTGGAAAGAAAATCTTATTACGTTTCCAACGATATTTGATTCATCGAAAACGGAGTTACGGTCAAAAAGTTATGGCCAAAACAAGTTTGCTGAAGTTCAGATGAAACAGGAAAATGCCGCGGCGCGACCAGAAGGGCCACGTAGCGACAAATGCCTATTTTGAGGGTCAGAAAGCTTTAAAAAAGTGATCTAAAACCACCCTTTGGGCCACGACGCGACAAACCTGCTCCGCGGCGCCACAATAAGCACGTTCTGGTACTTTTCAGCCTTTTAATGAGTTAAATGAGGGGCAAAGTTGGTATTTCACATATGGACGGGTCTTTGGCCATAAAACTGATCCCAATCTTATCTAAACCTCATTTCCTTCTCATTTCTTCCCTCCCACTCACACCCCAAACCCTAGAGAGAGAGTAAAGGGTTTAGAGAGAGAAAGCTCGAATCGGGGATGAAGAAGAGTGATTCGGGTCGGGTCTCAAGAGTTAAAGTTGTTCTCCTCGTTCACGGCTACGTTGTGATAGTGATGGTAAGTTCTAACTCCGAAATTCATCTTTATGATTTGGTATTCAAGTTAGGGTTTTTAGCTTTTTAGTTGTAAAACTCATTTAGATGATGAAGTGGGTTTATGAAAACTAGTTATTTTTAATACATGGCGGGTTTTGGGTTGATTGACGTTTTGACCATGATTAGGCTTTGGTTTTGGGTGTAATCACTTAGTTTAGTGATTTTGGAAGCGTTGGAACCCTTTTGGGTGTATTCGAGTTGACTAATTTTGAAATGGGTCAAAATTAGGGTTTATGTGTCAAAGTGGGTTTCGAGTGATGAAATTATGAGTTTGGGTCTTGCGTATGTTGGTTAAACGTTAGAACATCCGTGTTGACTCGGTTTTTGGGTGTAAACCCTAATTTAGGTCAAAACGGGTCAAATGGGCATTTCGGGACAAGTAAGCTCGATTCGTTGTCAAATTAAGTTTTAAATCAAGTTTTGGAAAATCAAGTAGGTAAATACTTGATTTAAGTGTTAGTGGTTGTCTTGAAAATATAATCACTAGTCGTTAGTGATTTTGGGGCGTTTTATGACTTTGGTCAAAATGAGCAATTTGAATTGGGTCAAAATTGAGGATGACACTAATTTGGATTAATTGGATGTTAAACACTTTTGTTGAGTGTTAAATGATGCTTTTCATGTAATTACTCGCGAGAAGTGATTTTAGGTTAAAATTTGGTGTTTTAGCAATAAAGTCAAACTTGGTCAACCATGGAATGGGTTTTGTGTAAAATACGAGCTAGTATGCGTTTAAAGGTTAAAGTTGACATAATTGGGTATTTCGAGAATGCGGGAACTAGTCTCGCTAGTTTTGGACCTTCGGGTAGCGTTAAAAGTGCAAAAGGGTATATTTTGCACTTGTTGTTCATTTGGGCGGGTCGAGAGTCCAAATGGGGTTGTATGTTGATTATGTGTATACCTATATGCGTATTATAGGTAAAATCTTGCTCGGTTGCGTGTGGTGAAGATTTCGTGCATGGTTTGTAATGCTCGAGTTCACGAGGTGAGTGGAATAATTATATGCGTAGGTATATAATATATTTATTTGTGGTAGCGTGAGATGTGAAGTGTCGAGGTGTTAAGACACCACGTTTCACGTGACGAGTGAAGCATCGAGGTGTTAAGATGCCACTCGAGGTGAAGCATCGAGGTGTTAAGATGCCACCTAGGAGTGAAGTGTCGAGGTGTTAAGACGCCACTCCATGTTAACGGGTGAAATGTCGAGGTGTTAAGACGCCACCCGAGGGTGAAGTATCGAGGTGTTAAGATGCCACCCGGGGGTTAGTGATACGAGGTGCTAAGTACACTAATGGTTGTTATGAACACCAATGGGAAATTCGAGTACCATCCCTTGTACGATTGGTTAACCATGGTTATTGTGTTGTAGTGTTGCATACTATATTGTTCGTGTTATATATATGCTATTGTTGTGCTAGCTTGTGGTATTGGAGGTTTATAGCTTTGTATTGTGATGATAAGCTATTTGTGTTGCTAGCATGTATGCGGTATGTGAGTAAGTGTTTGCAAGTAGGTATATTATATATGTATGTGTATAATTATTGCATTCACTAAGCTTTATGCTTACCCCTCTCGTTGTTTACCTTTTTACAGGTATTGTGATTATGAAGCTAGCTAGTTGTAGACTAGATGCTTAGGAGCGCTTGGGCTCGACGGGGTAGCTTTTGGATATTTGGACGCGGATGGGGGATTTGGTAGTCCCCGAGATTATGCTCTTGGTATTGGGTTGGGTTATTGAGTCTTAACCCGTATTTCTTGTGATCGGGTCATTATTACAAAATGATTTTGTAAAGTGTAATTTGTGTGCCAAGGGTCATGATAGATTGTTAAACGTATCGTTATGATGTTATGTTTCGATTAAAACAGAGTTGAAAATGTATTATATTAATGGGACCTAACTAATAAAAAAAAAATGTACTCCGTTTTTGGTTAAACGGATTTGGGTTGTTACAAGTGGTATCAGAGCATAGTCTAAGGGAATTAGGTGACCTTGGAATAGGTGCCTAGTCTTAGACTTATTGACAGTGGTGCGTTATTTGCGAGACTTGTAGGAGTACGGGTCGGATTGAGATTTGTTAGTGCCTTAGAGTAGGTGACTAACTAGGACTAGTGCTTGTCCAATGTGGGATTATGTGGGGCCCTATTTCATGTGTAAATTAGTGCCTTAGATCGCTAGTGCCTAATGTAAGTAGGCAAACTTGGACGTTGTTTTAGTGATAGTCACCTAGGTTGTAGGTTGACTTGTTGTTGTGGTATACTTGTGTACGTTTATTATTATTGTATATTGGTGTATTAATACAGGTATCTTTTGGTGCGGTGTCCTAGGGACGAATCTATTGGAGAGATTCGCATGTTTGGCTGTTTGAGTGATCAAGTTCACGGTAAGGACTTAGGTCATTCGGGTACTAGGAGTTATCGCGTGTTATTTTATGTGAATGTTGCGTCAGTCCGGGAAAGTACCTTGCATGACCATGTGAAAATGGTAAGGTACGCATTTGTAATAGTGACCGATCACCATTATTACGAAAGTGTATTTTGACACCAAGCATGACATGACAAGTACCGAACGGAGGAAACGTGGCATGGTTAGGGTAGAACGGGACGTGTTAGGAATCTTTTATTGGTTCCTAGGATATAGTGGTCTCGAGTGATGTGCTTGTTGTCACGTCGAGTTCTTTACGAGTCGGGAAGTGTTACGCTGGATTCGGTTAGCTAAGGTGAGTGAGCAACTCACGAGTTTGGCGCGTGCTTAGTCACCCTAAGTAGTGGGTGTATTGTTGAGAATGTTATTGGTTTTAGTTACCTATCGTAACTAGGATGACCGATTTACGTGTGCGTGTGTGCGGCGAAGACTTGAATTCCGTAATGGAATGCAATAAGTCTAATGATTGTAGTTTTGAGTTACACTCGGTAGAGTGTGTGGTTAGAGAATCGTGTTGGGATTCTTGTTGTGAGTCGCCTTGGAATTGGCGAATCGTGGAGTCGTTGGGTCGTTAAACTCATGGGAGTGGGACCCGTATGATGGTGATTGCGTTAGTGCGTTATGGATTGTAGGGTAACATTCCTAACGGAATATCCCTTGTAGTAGTGGTGTTATCGAGATGTAGAAGGGTGTAAGACTTGGTGTTCCCGAGCATCTCTTTAGTGTTAGATGAAGGGTTTCGTGAGGCTATATCGTTTGGCCTTGTGGACTATTGCGGGTAGCGTGTGATCGCTAGGAATTTTCGATAAGACGATAAACCGTAAGGTTTGCCCGGTAGGTATGACTGCGGGTCATTATTATTGAGAGATGGGTGACATCGGGTGTATGGAACCTAAAGATCGGGTTTCTAAAATTCGGTTGATTGTGGTGGGAGTCTGCATGACACGGCGTCAGGTGCCTTCTTATACCTGCTAGTGTAATGTTCAACTCCGATGATGGTGTGATCACTTTGTGCTTAGGGTGCTTGTGAGATACCCTTTGGAAGCATCGAAGATTTTAAATAATGATCGACGGGTGATAGTAATTCGACGGTTGCAAAAGTCGAAGTTTAGGAGCATTGCAGTAAATACTTCTTATGAAGTGGTAGATGAGCAAATCTTGTTGCTCTTATGTGATGGACGAGTAAGGATGACCGGTGAGCCGGTGATGGGCTTAATGGTCGATTAGGTCGAAGGTTATGATGAAGCGTTGATATTGCAGTCGATGCAATTATTGTGTCGGATTAGTCACTCTTCCCCATGAGAGTGAGCAATTGTTGATAATGGTTCGTTGCGTAGAAGGTCGGGTGATCTCGACTGTGATGCACGACTGATTAAGCGGAGTGGCATATGCCTAGTCATAGAGGCGTGTGTGGGACTTTGGTGGAGTTCGCTTTGCGAACGATGAAGAGCTGTAAATTATGATTTGTGGTATGACGGTGCGATGTCGTCGCGTGTACGACGTCTCAAGTGATAGTACATGTCGGCTCTAAGAGCCTAAAGTGAATTTGCGGTGATTTGATGTTTATGACCAACGGTGAGAATGGTCAGGTATGACGTGAAATTACAATTCCGCGGGATGTTATCATCTTGGCGGTGAGAATGGAGAGATAAATCCTAAGTGGGGGAGTTTTTACTGCCGCCCGAGGAATATCCGGTGGTGTTAGATCAAGTGAAGCGTAAGTCTTCTTGTATAAGGTGGTCGTGCAGTACCAAGTGCGGTATGAGACCAAGTGTTAAGTTTGATATCACGGAAGTGAGAGAATGTAACTGTTATTGCAGGTGCTCTCGTGATATAAATTTGGGTTGGTGTGAAACTCGAATAGTACTGTCGAGTGAGTACGAGTTCGAGATGGTGGTGAATACTCTATTTTCCCTGTCGGGAAACGTGATCGTGAGGATTTTCGGTGGATTATTCCACTTTGTGGATGGTTATGAGGCAGGGAGTGCCAGTTCTCATTGTCTCACGTCGAGACACGCGGTTGTTGTTTATTTACGAGAGTGTGTTCCCTAGTGATGTGACCTGTTGGTTGTATCGAAATGTCGAAGCCATCCTCAATGGACGGTCAATGTAGGAGGATTCACCCGGCGTTGGTGAATATTTTGTGGGTCGTGTGGCGAATTGCGAATTGTTATGTTGATAATTCGCTATTGACAGGATTCTAGTACACAAATAGTTTCCATGCTAGTGATAGGAAGCCGTATTGTATGGATGTGTTGTTGGGTTTAGGGGAGAAACCCTGTGTCGAGTGTTGATGTTTTGTCTAACTTGTGGTGTATTATTGTCGTCCTGGATTAATTCAGAGACGGAAGGTCGTGTGCGGATCCATTCATGGGAAAGTTTGTATCCCTAGTGTGATTGGTTGGTGATACCGAAATTTCTTCGTTGAAGGAATGACCCGGTTGTGGAGACGAGGGGAGTTGGTTCTTGAATCGGAGAACATTCATGATTGAACGGTTGAGTGTAAATTTATGAACCGGTGAAG
This sequence comes from Rutidosis leptorrhynchoides, assembly GCF_046630445.1. Taxonomy (NCBI): domain Eukaryota; kingdom Viridiplantae; phylum Streptophyta; class Magnoliopsida; order Asterales; family Asteraceae; genus Rutidosis; species Rutidosis leptorrhynchoides. The sequence goes on along the minus strand of NC_092341.1, from coordinate 154,169,340 downwards.
CACGGAGTTTTAACGCGGCATGAATCCTTCTCGATTTGGATTAATGCAAGACTTGGGTCACAGCGTAGTGGACCTAGTAGATCGCGTTGGGTGATATAGTTAAGGATGTAGCTTGTTGCGAGTTATAGCCGAGAGAATTTGAAGGGATGTTAAGTGGTAAGTGTAATTCGTAAGGATTTACTTTTACTCGGTCTTCGTCGTTTTGGATGTTGACCTTATTGTAGGACATGGCTACTATTGGCATTGTACTTGTTAATGAAATGTCCCGTTCTTATTGATTAAAAACATTCCATATTAATTGATTTCGTTGCGAGGTTTTGACCTCTATATGAGACGTTTTTCAAAGACTGCATTCATTTTAAAACAAACCATAACCTTTATTTCATCAATAAAGGTTTAAAAGTTTTACGTAGATTATCAAATAATGATAATCTAAAATATCCTGTTTACACACGACCATTACATAATGGTTTACAATACAAATATGTCACAACAAAATAAGTTTCTTGAATGCAGTTTTTACACAATATCATACAAGCATGGACTCCAAATCTCGTCCTTATTTAAGTATGCGACAGCGGAAGCTCTTAATAATCACCTGAGAATAAACATGCTTTAAAACGTCAACAAAAATGTTGGTGAGTTATAGGTTTAACCTATATATATCAAATCATAATAATAGACCACAAGATTTCATATTTCAATACATATCCCATACATAGAGATAAAAATCATTCATATGGTGAACACCTGGTAACCGACATTAACAAGATGCATATATAAGAATATCCCCATCATTCCGGGACACCCTTCGGATATGATATAAATTTCGAAGTACTAAAGCATCCGGTACTTTGGATGGGGTTTGTTAAGCCCAATAGATCTATCTTTAGGATTCGCGTCAATTAGGGTGTCTGTTCCCTAATTCTTAGATTACCAGACTTAATAAAAAGGGGCATATTCGATTTCGATAATTCAACCATAGAATGTAGTTTCACGTACTTGTGTCTATTTTGTAAATCATTTATAAAACCTGCATGTATTCTCATCCCAAAAATATTAGATTTTAAAAGTGGGACTATAACTCACTTTCACAGATTTTTACTTCGTCGAGAAGTAAGACTTGGCCACTGTTGATTCACGAACCTATAACAATATATACATATATATTAAAGTATGTTCAAAATATATTTACAACACTTTTAATATATTTTGATGTTTTAAGTTTATTAAGTCAGCTGTCCTCGTTAGTAACCTACAACTAGTTGTCCACAGTTAGATGTACAGAAATAAATCAATAAATATTATCTTGAATCAATCCACGACCCAGTGTATACGTATCTCAGTATTGATCACAACTCAAACTATATATATTTTGGAATCAACCTCAACCCTGTATAGCTAACTCCAACATTCACATATAGAGTGTCTATGGTTGTTCCGAAATATATATAGATGTGTCGACATGATAGGTCGAAACATTGTATACGTGTCTATGGTATCTCAAGATTACATAATATACAATACAAGTTGATTAAGTTATGGTTGGAATAGATTTGTTACCAATTTTCACGTAGCTAAAATGAGAAAAATTATCCAATCTTGTTTTACCCATAACTTCTTCATTTTAAATCCGTTTTGAATGAATCAAATTGCTATGGTTTCATATTGAACTGTATTTTATGAATCTAAACAGAAAAAGTATAGGTTTATAGTCGGAAAAATAAGTTACAAGTCGTTTTTGTAAAGGTAGTCATTTCAGTCGAAAGAACGACGTCTAGATGACCATTTTAGAAAACATACTTCCACTTTGAGTTTAACCATAATTTTTGGATATAGTTTCATGTTCATAATAAAAATCATTTTCTCAGAATAACAACTTTTAAATCAAAGTTTATCATAGTTTTTAATTAACTAACCCAAAACAGCCCGCGGTGTTACTACGACGGCGTAAATCCGGTTTTACGGTGTTTTTCGTGTTTCCAGGTTTTAAATCATTAAGTTAGCATATCATATAGATATAGAACATGTGTTTAATTAATTTTAAAAGTCAAGTTAGAAGGATTAACTTTTGTTTGCGAACAAGTTTAGAATTAACTAAACTATGTTCTAGTGATTACGAGTTTAAACCTTCGAATAAGATAGTTTTATATATATGAATCGAATGATGTTATGAACATCATTACTACCTCAAGTTTAGTAGGTAAACCTACTGGAAGTGACAAGAAATGATCTAGCTTCAAAGGATCTTGGATGGCTTGAAAGTTCTTGAAGTAGGATCATGACACAAAAACAAGTTCAAGTAAGATTTTTGCTCGAATTAAGATAGTTTATAGTTATAGAAATTGAATCAAAGTTTGAATATGAATATTACCTTGAATAAGAAAGATAACCTACTGTATATAACAAAGGTTTCTTGATCTTAGATGATTACTTGGAATGGATTAGAAAGCTTGGAAGTAAATTAGTAAACTTGAAGGGATTTTTGAAGTATTCTTGAAGTGTTCTTCCTATGATGATTATAGCTTGATTCTTGAAGTGATTTTTGATGAAGATGATGATTAACTACTGGAAAAATACGTTCATAATAGTGTGGGTGTGTTGAGAGAGAATTAGAAAGAGATTTGGAAGTGAAATGGAGTGAATGATGAGTGTTAATTGGTGAGTGGTGAGTGGGGTTAAAAGGAGTTCTAGTTAGTTGACTAGCTCATGGTAGAAGTTAAAATTGATTAGTCATACATGACATAATCAAGAGTGGAATCCCATGCTAGTTCCTATTGGTATATACCCATAGTAAGTACGTTTTGAAGCTGTGTATAATACGGGTAAGAATACGACTAGAATTCTTGATGAAAGAAAAGAATGGGAAAGTAACTGTAACCATTTTTGTTAAGTTTGAGTGTTTTGATATATGTCTTGAAGTCTTCCAAAAGTATTTTAATACATCTAAATACACTACATGTATATACATTTTAACGGAGTCGTTAAGTCATCGTTAGTCGTTACATGTAAGTGTTGTTTTGAAACCTTTAAGTTAACGATCTCAATTAATGTTGTTAACCCATTGTTTATTATATCTAATGAGATGTTAAATTATTATATTATCATGATATTATGATATATTAATATATCTTAATATGATATATATACATTTAAATGTCGTTACAACGATAATCGTTACATATATGTCTCGTTTCGAAATCCTTAAGTTAGTAGTCTTGTTTATATGTATATAACTCATTGTTAATATACTTATGGAGATACTTACTTATCATAATCTCATGTTAACCATATGTATATCCATATATATATCGTCAAGTCGTTTTTACAAGTTTTAACGTTCGTGAATCGCCGGTCAACTTGGGTGGTCAATTGTCTATATGAAACATATTTCAATTAATCAAGTCTTAACAAGTTTGATTGCTTAACATGTTGGAAACATTTAATCATGTAAATATCAATCTCAATTAATATATATAAACATGGAAAAGTTCGGGTCACTACAGTACCTACCCGTTAAATAAATTTCGTCCCGAAATTTTAAGCTGTTGAAGGTGTTGACGAATCTTCTGGAAATAGATGCGGGTATTTCTTCTTCATCTGATCTTCACGCTCCCAGGTGAACTCGGGTCCTCTACGAGCATTCCATCGAACCTTAACAATTGGTATCTTGTTTTGCTTAAGTCTTTTAACCTCACGATCCATTATTTCGACGGGTTCTTCAATGAATTGGAGTTTTTCATTGATTTGGATTTCATCTAACGGAATAGTGAGCTCTTCTTTAGCAAAACATTTCTTCAAATTCGAGACGTGGAAAGTGTTATGTACAGCCGCGAGTTGTTGAGGTAACTCAAGTCGGTAAGCTACTGGTCCGACACGATCAATAATCTTGAATGGTCCAATATACCTTGGATTTAATTTCCCTCGTTTACCAAATCGAACAACGCCTTTCCAAGGTGCAACTTTAAGCATGACCATCTCTCCAATTTCAAATTCTATATCTTTTCTTTTAATGTCAGCGTAGCTCTTTTGTCGACTTTGGGCGGTTTTTAACCGTTGTTGAATTTGGATGATCTTCTCGGTAGTTTCTTGTATAATCTCCGGACCCGTAATCTGTCTATCCCCCACTTCACTCCAACAAATCGGAGACCTGCACTTTCTACCATAAAGTGCTTCAAACGGCGCCATCTCAATGCTTGAATGGTAGCTGTTGTTGTAGGAAAATTCTGCTAACGGTAGATGTCGATCCCAACTGTTTCCGAAATCAATAACACATGCTCGTAGCATGTCTTCAAGCGTTTGTATCGTCCTTTCGCTCTGCCCATCAGTTTGTGGATGATAGGCAGTACTCATGTCTAGACGAGTTCCTAATGCTTGCTGTAATGTCTGCCAGAATCTTGAAATAAATCTGCCATCCCTATCAGAGATAATAGAGATTGGTATTCCATGTCTGGAGATGACTTCCTTCAAATACAGTCGTGCTAACTTCTCCATCTTGTCATCTTCTCTTATTGGCAGAAAGTGTGCTGATTTGGTGAGACGATCAACTATTACCCAAATAGTATCAAAACCACTTGCAGTCCTTGGCAATTTAGTGATGAAATCCATGGTAATGTTTTCCCATTTCCATTCTGGGATTTCGGGTTGTTGAAGTAGACCTGATGGTTTCTGATGCTCAGCTTTGACCTTAGAACACGTCAAACATTCTCCTACATATTTAGCAACATCGGCTTTCATACCCGGCCACCAAAAATGTTTCTTGAGATCCTTGTACATCTTCCCCGTTCCAGGATGTATTGAGTATCTGGTTTTATGAGCTTCTCTAAGTACCATTTCTCTCATATCTCCAAATCTTGGTACCCAAATCCTTTCAGCCCTATACCGGGTTCCGTCTTCCCGAATATTAAGATGCTTCTCCGATCCTTTGGGTATTTCATCCTTTAAATTTCCTTCTTTTAAAACTCCTTGTTGCGCCTCCTTTATTTGAGTAGTAAGGTTATTATGAATCATTATATTCATAGATTTTACTCGAATGGGTTCTCTGTCCTTCCTGCTCAAGGCATCGGCTACCACATTTGCCTTTCCCGGGTGGTAACGAATCTCAAAGTCGTAATCATTCAATAATTCAATCCACCTACGCTGCCTCATATTCAGTTGTTTCTGATTAAATATGTGTTGAAGACTTTTGTGGTCGGTATATATAATACTTTTGACCCCATATAAGTAGTGCCTCCAAGTCTTTAATGCAAAAACAACCGCGCCTAATTCCAAATCATGCGTCGTATAATTTTGTTCGTGAATCTTCAATTGTCTAGACGCATAAGCAATCACCTTCGTTCGTTGCATTAATACACAACCGAGACCTTGCTTTGATGCGTCACAATAAATCACAAAATCATCATTCCCTTCAGGCAATGACAATATAGGTGCCGTAGTTAGCTTTTTCTTCAATAACTGAAACGCTTTCTCTTGTTCATCATTCCATTCAAATTTCTTCCCTTTATGCGTTAATGCAGTCAAGGGTTTTGCTATTCTGGAAAAGTCTTGGATGAACCTTCTGTAGTAACCAGCTAGTCCTAAAAACTGGCGTATGTGTTTCGGAGTTTTCGGGGTTTCCCACTTTTCAACAGTTTCTATCTTTGCCGGATCCACCTTAATACCTTCTTTGTTCACTATGTGACCGAGGAATTGAACTTCTTCCAACCAAAATGCACACTTTGAAAACTTAGCGTACAATTCTTCCTTCCTCAATACTTCTAACACCTTTCTCAAATGTTCACCGTGTTCTTGGTCATTCTTTGAGTAAATAAGTATGTCATCAATGAAAACAATGACAAACTTGTCAACGTATGGTCCACACACTCGGTTCATAAGGTCCATGAACACAGCTGGTGCATTAGTTAAACCAAACGGCATGACCATAAACTCGTAATGACCATAACGTGTTCTGAAAGCAGTCTTTGGAATATCATCTTCTTTCACCCGCATTTGATGATACCCGGAACGTAAGTCAATCTTTGAATAAATAGACGAGCCTTGTAGTTGATCAAATAAGTCGTCGATTCTCGGTAGTGGGTAGTGGTTCTTGATGGTAAGTTTGTTCAACTCTCGGTAGTCGATACACAACCTGAATGTACCATCTTTCTTCTTGACAAACAAAACAGGAGCTCCCCACGGTGATGTGCTTGGTCGAATGAAACCACGCTCTAAAAGTTCTTGTAATTGGCTTTGCAGTTCTTTCATCTCGCTGGGTGCGAGTCTGTAAGGAGCACGAGCTATTGGTGCAGCTCCTGGTACAAGATCTATTTGAAATTCAACGGATCGCTGTGGGGGTAATCCCGGTAATTCTTTCGGAAATACATCGGGAAATTCTTTTGCAATGGGAACATCATTGATGCTCTTTTCTTCAGTTTGTACTTTCTCGACGTGTGCTAGAACAGCATAGCAACCTTTTCTTATTAGTTTTTGTGCCTTCAAATTACTAATAAGATGTAGCTTCGTGTTGCCCTTTTCTCCGTACACCATTAAGGGTTTTCCTTTTTCTCGTATAATGCGAATTGCATTTTTGTAACAAACGATCTCTGCTTTCACTTCTTTCAACCAGTCCATACCGATTATCACATCAAAACTCCCTAACTCTACTGGTATCAAATCAATCTTAAATGTTTCGCTAACCAGTTTAATTTCTCGATTCCGACATATATTATCTGCTGAAATTAATTTACCATTTGCTAATTCGAGTAAAAATTTACTATCCAAAGGCGTCAATGGACAACTTAATTTAGCACAAAAATCTCTACTCATATAGCTTCTATCCGCACCCGAATCAAATAAAACGTAAGCAGATTTATTGTCAATAAGAAACGTACCCGTAACAAGCTCCGGGTCTTCCTGTGCCTCTGCTGCATTAATATTGAAAACTCTTCCGCGGCCTTGTCCATTCGTGTTCTCCTGGTTCGGGCAATTTCTAATAATGTGGCCCGGTTTTCCACATTTATAACAAACTACATTGGCATAACTTGCTCCGACACTACTTGCTCCGCCATTACTTGTTCCGACACCATTTGTTCCTTTCGTTCTGTTAACCCCTGGTCCGTAGACATCACACTTCGCCGCGCTATGACCATTTCTTTTACACTTGTTGCAAAATTTGGTGCAGAACCCCGAGTGATACTTTTCACACCTTTGGCATAGCTGCTTCTGATTGTTGTTGTTGTTGCGGTTATTATTGTTGTTAAGATGATTGTTGTGGTTGCTGTTGTTGTTGTTGTTGTTGTTGTTGGGCCGTTTGTTGTAGTTGCGATTGATGTTGCGATTGTTAGGATAGTTGTTGCGATTATTGTTATAATTGCTGTTGTTATTGTATTGGTGATTCTTATCACCGTTTTCCTCCCACTTTCTTTTGACTTGCTTCACATTGGCCTCTTCAACAGTCTGTTCTTTAATTCTTTCTTCAATCTGGTTCACTAGTTTGTGAGCCATTCTACATGCCTGTTGTATGGAGGCTGGCTCGTGTGAACTTATATCTTCTTGGATTCTTTCTGGTAATCCTTTCACAAACGCGTCGATCTTCTCTTCCTCATCTTCGAATGCTCCCGGACACAATAGGCACAATTCTGTGAATCGTCTTTCATACGTGGTAATATCAAATCCTTGGGTTCGTAACCCTCTAAGTTCTGTCTTGAGCTTATTGACCTCGGTTCTGGGACGGTACTTCTCGTTCATCAAGTGCTTGAATGCTGACCACGGTAGTGCGTACGCATCATCTTGTCCCACTTGCTCTAGATAGGTATTCCACCATGTTAACGCAGAACCTGTAAAGGTATGCGTAGCGTACTTCACTTTGTCCTCTTCAGTACACTTACTTATGGCAAACACCGATTCGACCTTCTCGGTCCACCGTTTCAATCCGATCGGTCCTTCGGTTCCATCAAATTCCAAAGGTTTGCAGGCAGTGAATTCTTTGTAGGTGCATCCTACACGATTTCCTGTACTGCCAGATCCAAGGTTATTGTTGGTATATAGCGCAGCCTGTACTGCGGCTATGTTTGAAGCTAGAAAAGTACGAAATTCCTCTTCATTCATATTCACGGTGTGTCGAGTAGTCGGTGCCATTTCCTTCAAAATAGTTAAATGGAACAAGTTAATCATACAGAATATTAAGAGTAGTTAATAGTATTTCGTAGCATAATATGAACTCATTTATAAAAGCTTTTTCTTCATATTAGCGTTTTATAAGTTTAAATTCGGGTAGTACCTACCCGTTAAGTTCATACTTAGTAGCTAATATACAATTCAACTACTACAATTCTATATGAAAAACTGATTATAATAATATTTCGCGTTCAAACTTTTACACAATATTTTACAAACTTACAATACCGCTTATTTTACATATAGCATGAAATATAGCACACAATAAATTTGATACAAGATGGTTGTGAAGATAATTCTAGCTAGTACACAAGTCGTTCAGCAAAGGCAATAAAGACACGTAATTCATACGTCCAGAAACAAGTCATGCATTCTGGTTTTACTAGGATTACTTCCCATCCTTGGTCTTGTGGAACATAACCGTTATGGCCGTTGATAAGACAGCGTGTTGTAACGTCGTCAAAGGGACGAGGGTTACGTAATGACCAACAGTCTCGTAATAACCTAAAAACCTCATTTCTTACCCCAATTACCGACTCCGTCACTTGAGGGAACGTTTTGTTTAATAGTTGTAGCCCGATGTTCTTGTTCTCACTTTGGTGAGAAGCGAACATTACTAACCCGTAAGCATAACATGCTTCTTTATGTTGCATGTTAGCCGCTTTTTCTAAATCACGAAGTCCTATATTTGGATATACTGAGTCAAAATAATTTCTTAACCCGTTGCGTAAAATAGCATTTGGGTTCCCCGCAATATATGCGTCAAAGTAAACACATCGTAACTTATGGATTTCCCAATGTGATATCCCCCATCTTCCGAACGAAAGCCTTTTATAAACCAAATCATTCTTGGAACGTTCTTCGAATGTCTTACAAACTGATCTCGCCTTAAATAGTTGTGCCGAGGAATTCTGACCGACTCTAGACAAGATTTCATCAATCATGTCTCCGGGTAGGTCTCTTAAAATATTGGGTTGTCTATCCATTTTGTGTTTTGATACTGTAAAATAGACAAGAGTTAGATTCATAAAAAAAATACTTATTAATACAAGCAATTTTTACATATATCATAAAGCATAAGCACACTATATTACATATATTACACCACACGAATACAACTATCTTATTCCGACTCGCTTGTTTCTTCTTCTTTGGTTTTGGTTCGTTTTCCCAAGTTTCTAGGGATATATGATGTTCCCCTAATACGAGCCGTTATTTTCCACATTGGTTTAGAAAAACCTGGTGGTTTAGAGGTTCCCGGGTCATTGTTACAACTTAAGGACTTCGGGGGTTGACGATACATATAAAGTTCATCGGGGTTGGAATTAGATTTCTCTATTTTTATGCCATTTCCCTTATTATTTTCTTTTGCCTTTTTAAATTCAGTTGGGGTAATTTCTATAACATCATCGGAATTCTCGTCGGAATCCGATTCATCAGAGAATTGGTAGTCCTCCCAATATTTTGCTTCCTTAGCGGAAACACCATTGACCATAATTAACCTTGGTCGGTTGGTTGAGGATTTTCTTTTACTTAACCGTTTTATTATTTCCCCCACCGGTTCTATTTCTTCATCCGGTTCCGATTCTTCTTCCGGTTCCGATTCTTCTTCTGGTTCCGACTCTTCTTCCGGTTCCTCTTCGGGAACTTGTGAATCAGTCCATGAATCATTCCAATTTACATTTGACTCTTCATTATTATTAGGTGAGTCAATGGGACTTGTTCTAGAGGTAGACATCTATCACATAATATCAAACGCGTTAAGAGATTAATATATCACATAATATTCACATGTTAAAAATATATAGTTTTCAACAAAATTTGTTAAGCAATCATTTTTCAAGTAAACACGGTCGAAGTCCAGACTCACTAATGCATCCTAACAAACTCGATAAGACACACTAATGCAAAATTCTGGTTCTCTAAGACCAACGCTCTGATACCAACTGAAATGTCCCGTTCTTATTGATTAAAAACATTCCATATTAATTGATTTCGTTGCGAGGTTTTGACCTCTATATGAGACGTTTTTCAAAGACTGCATTCATTTTAAAACAAACCATAACCTTTATTTCATCAATAAAGGTTTAAAAGTTTTACGTAGATTATCAAATAATGATAATCTAAAATATCCTGTTTACACACGACCATTACATAATGGTTTACAATACAAATATGTCACAACAAAATAAGTTTCTTGAATGCAGTTTTTACACAATATCATACAAGCATGGACTCCAAATCTCGTCCTTATTTAAGTATGCGACAGCGGAAGCTCTTAATAATCACCTGAGAATAAACATGCTTTAAAACGTCAACAAAAATGTTGGTGAGTTATAGGTTTAACCTATATATATCAAATCATAATAATAGACCACAAGATTTCATATTTCAATACATATCCCATACATAGAGATAAAAATCATTCATATGGTGAACACCTGGTAACCGACATTAACAAGATGCATATATAAGAATATCCCCATCATTCCGGGACACCCTTCGGATATGATATAAATTTCGAAGTACTAAAGCATCCGGTACTTTGGATGGGGTTTGTTAAGCCCAATAGATCTATCTTTAGGATTCGCGTCAATTAGGGTGTCTGTTCCCTAATTCTTAGATTACCAGACTTAATAAAAAGGGGCATATTCGATTTCGATAATTCAACCATAGAATGTAGTTTCACGTACTTGTGTCTATTTTGTAAATCATTTATAAAACCTGCATGTATTCTCATCCCAAAAATATTAGATTTTAAAAGTGGGACTATAACTCACTTTCACAGATTTTTACTTCGTCGAGAAGTAAGACTTGGCCACTGTTGATTCACGAACCTATAACAATATATACATATATATTAAAGTATGTTCAAAATATATTTACAACACTTTTAATATATTTTGATGTTTTAAGTTTATTAAGTCAGCTGTCCTCGTTAGTAACCTACAACTAGTTGTCCACAGTTAGATGTACAGAAATAAATCAATAAATATTATCTTGAATCAATCCACGACCCAGTGTATACGTATCTCAGTATTGATCACAACTCAAACTATATATATTTTGGAATCAACCTCAACCCTGTATAGCTAACTCCAACATTCACATATAGAGTGTCTATGGTTGTTCCGAAATATATATAGATGTGTCGACATGATAGGTCGAAACATTGTATACGTGTCTATGGTATCTCAAGATTACATAATATACAATACAAGTTGATTAAGTTATGGTTGGAATAGATTTGTTACCAATTTTCACGTAGCTAAAATGAGAAAAATTATCCAATCTTGTTTTACCCATAACTTCTTCATTTTAAATCCGTTTTGAATGAATCAAATTGCTATGGTTTCATATTGAACTGTATTTTATGAATCTAAACAGAAAAAGTATAGGTTTATAGTCGGAAAAATAAGTTACAAGTCGTTTTTGTAAAGGTAGTCATTTCAGTCGAAAGAACGACGTCTAGATGACCATTTTAGAAAACATACTTCCACTTTGAGTTTAACCATAATTTTTGGATATAGTTTCATGTTCATAATAAAAATCATTTTCTCAGAATAACAACTTTTAAATCAAAGTTTATCATAGTTTTTAATTAACTAACCCAAAACAGCCCGCGGTGTTACTACGACGGCGTAAATCCGGTTTTACGGTGTTTTTCGTGTTTCCAGGTTTTAAATCATTAAGTTAGCATATCATATAGATATAGAACATGTGTTTAATTAATTTTAAAAGTCAAGTTAGAAGGATTAACTTTTGTTTGCGAACAAGTTTAGAATTAACTAAACTATGTTCTAGTGATTACGAGTTTAAACCTTCGAATAAGATAGTTTTATATATATGAATCGAATGATGTTATGAACATCATTACTACCTCAAGTTTAGTAGGTAAACCTACTGGAAGTGACAAGAAATGATCTAGCTTCAAAGGATCTTGGATGGCTTGAAAGTTCTTGAAGTAGGATCATGACACAAAAACAAGTTCAAGTAAGATTTTTGCTCGAATTAAGATAGTTTATAGTTATAGAAATTGAATCAAAGTTTGAATATGAATATTACCTTGAATAAGAAAGATAACCTACTGTATATAACAAAGGTTTCTTGATCTTAGATGATTACTTGGAATGGATTAGAAAGCTTGGAAGTAAATTAGTAAACTTGAAGGGATTTTTGAAGTATTCTTGAAGTGTTCTTCCTATGATGATTATAGCTTGATTCTTGAAGTGATTTTTGATGAAGATGATGATTAACTACTGGAAAAATACGTTCATAATAGTGTGGGTGTGTTGAGAGAGAATTAGAAAGAGATTTGGAAGTGAAATGGAGTGAATGATGAGTGTTAATTGGTGAGTGGTGAGTGGGGTTAAAAGGAGTTCTAGTTAGTTGACTAGCTCATGGTAGAAGTTAAAATTGATTAGTCATACATGACATAATCAAGAGTGGAATCCCATGCTAGTTCCTATTGGTATATACCCATAGTAAGTACGTTTTGAAGCTGTGTATAATACGGGTAAGAATACGACTAGAATTCTTGATGAAAGAAAAGAATGGGAAAGTAACTGTAACCATTTTTGTTAAGTTTGAGTGTTTTGATGTATGTCTTGAAGTCTTCCAAAAGTATTTTAATACATCTAAATACACTACATGTATATACATTTTAACGGAGTCGTTAAGTCATCGTTAGTCGTTACATGTAAGTGTTGTTTTGAAACCTTTAAGTTAACGATCTCAATTAATGTTGTTAACCCATTGTTTATTATATCTAATGAGATGTTAAATTATTATATTATCATGATATTATGATATATTAATATATCTTAATATGATATATATACATTTAAATGTCGTTACAACGATAATCGTTACATATATGTCTCGTTTCGAAATCCTTAAGTTAGTAGTCTTGTTTATATGTATATAACTCATTGTTAATATACTTATGGAGATACTTACTTATCATAATCTCATGTTAACCATATGTATATCCATATATATATCGTCAAGTCGTTTTTACAAGTTTTAACGTTCGTGAATCGCCGGTCAACTTGGGTGGTCAATTGTCTATATGAAACATATTTCAATTAATCAAGTCTTAACAAGTTTGATTGCTTAACATGTTGGAAACATTTAATCATGTAAATATCAATCTCAATTAATATATATAAACATGGAAAAGTTCGGGTCACTACAGTTAAGGGTATACCAAAGGGGTGATATCTCGGTACGAGATTGGTTGAGTTCTTCCCGATGTGAGGGATTGAGCAAGTTTCTAGTGCTCGGATTCGTGGATTTGGTAAATCGCGGATGGAGATTAAGTTGAAAGGGGGTGATTCATCGGAAGGGTCGCTTAAGTGCGGTGTAAGATCTCCGTGTTGCGGGAAATTTCGTAGACTTCGAGTTCGAAAATACGTCGAAGGACCATAGGATGTAGGTCCGGATGGGTTAAGTGACGAAGATCACGAGGACGTGATCGAGTTTAAGTGGGGGAGAGTTGTAAGACCCAAATATTTATTGTACATAATGTATTTATGGTGTACGATGCGTGTATGAAGTGTACGAGACATGTACGTGTTGCTTGCTCGAACGTCAAAGAAAACTGGACGTTGTTTGGAGTCACAAGGTGTGTATGTACCTTTTCGACCCCAAATAAAGTTTGTGTTGATATTTCAAAGCCTTACCATTGGAAAGAAAATCTTATTACATTTCCAACGATATTTGATTCATCGAAAACGGAGTTACGGTCAAAAAGTTATGGCCAAAACAAGTTTGCTGAAGTTCAGATGAAACAGGCAAATGCCGCGGCGCGACCAGTAGGGCCACGGAGCGACAAATGCCTATTTTGAGGGTCAGAAAGCTTTAAAAAAGTGATCTAAAACCACCCTTTGGGCCACGGCGCGACAAACCTGCTCCGCGGCGAGACAATAGGCACGTTCTGGTACTTTTCAGCCTTTTAATGAGTTAAATGAGGGGCAAAGTTGGTATTTCACATATGGACGGGTCTTTGGCCATAAAACTGATCCCAATCTTATCTAAACCTCATTTCCTTCTCATTTCTTCCCTCCCACTCACACCCCAAACCCTAGAGAGAGAGTAAAGGGTTTAGAGAGAGAAAGCTCGAATCGGGGATGAAGAAGAGTGATTCGGGTCGGGTCTCAAGAGTTAAAGTTGTTCTCCTCGTTCACGGCTACGTTGTGATAGTGATGGTAAGTTCTAACTCCGAAATTCATCTTTATGATTTGGTATTCAAGTTAGGGTTTTTAGCTTTTTAGTTGTAAAACTCATTTAGATGATGAAGTGAGTTTATGAAAACTAGTTATTTTTAATACATGGCGGGTTTTGGGTTGATTGACGTTTTGACCATAATTAGGCTTTGGTTTTGGGTGTAATCACTTAGTTTAGTGATTTTGGAAGCGTTGGAACCCTTTTGGGTGTATTCGAGTTGACTAATTTTGAAATGGGTCAAAATTAGGGTTTATGTGTCAAAGTGGGTTTCGAGTGATGAAATTATGAGTTTGGGTCTTGCGTATGTTGGTTAAACGTTAGAACATCCGTGTTGACTCGGTTTTTGGGTGTAAACCCTAATTTAGGTCAAAACGGGTCAAATGGGCATTTCGGGACAAGTAAGCTCGATTCGTTGTCAAATTAAGTTTTAAATCAAGTTTTGGTAAATCAAGTAGGTAAATACTTGATTTAAGTGTTAGTGGTTGTCTTGAAAATATAATCACTAGTCGTTAGTGATTTTGGGGCGTTTTATGACTTTGGTCAAAATGAGCAATTTGAATTGGGTCAAAATTGAGGATGACACTAATTTGGATTAACTGGATGTTAAACACTTTTGTTGAGTGTTAAATGATGCTTTTCATGTAATTACTCGCGAGAAGTGATTTTAGGTTAAAATTTGGTGTTTTAGCAATAAAGTCAAACTTGGTCAACCATGGAATGGGTTTTGTGTAAAATACGAGCTAGTATGCGTTTAAAGGTTAAAGTTGACATAATTGGGTATTTCGAGAATGCGGGAACTAGTCTCGCTAGTTTTGGACCTTCGGGTAGCGTTAAAAGTGCAAAAGGGTATATTTTGCACTTGTTGTTCATTTGGGCGGGTCGAGAGTCCAAATGGGGTTGTATGTTGATTATGTGTATACCTATATGCGTATTATAGGTAAAATCTTGCTCGGTTGCGTGTGGTGAAGATTTCGTGCATGGTTTGTAATGCTCGAGTTCACGAGGTGAGTGGAATAATTATATGCGTAGGTATATAATATATTTATTTGTGGTAGCGTGAGATGTGAAGTGTCGAGGTGTTAAGACACCACGTTTCACGTGACGAGTGAAGCATCGAGGTGTTAAGATGCCACTCGAGGTGAAGCATCGAGGTGTTAAGATGCCACCTAGGAGTGAAGTGTCGAGGTGTTAAGACGCCACTCCATGTTAACGGGTGAAGTGTCGAGGTGTTAAGACGCCACCCGAGGGTGAAGTATCGAGGTGTTAAGATGCCACCCGGGGGTTAGTGATACGAGGTGCTAAGTACACTAATGGTTGTTATGAACACCAATGGGAAATTCGAGTACCATCCCTTGTACGATTGGTTAACCATGGTTATTGTGTTGTAGTGTTGCATACTATATTGTTCGTGTTATATATATGCTATTGTTGTGCTAGCTTGTGGTATTGGAGGTTTATAGCTTTGTATTGTGATGATAAGCTATTTGTGTTGCTAGCATGTATGCGGTATGTGAGTAAGTGTTTGCAAGTAGGTATATTATATATGTATGTGTATAATTATTGCATTCACTAAGCTTTATGCTTACCCCTCTCGTTGTTTACCTTTTTACAGGTATTGTGATTATGAAGCTAGCTAGTTGTAGACTAGATGCTTAGGAGCGCTTGGGCTCGACGGGGTAGCTTTTGGATATTTGGACGCGGATGGGGGATTTGATAGTCCCCGAGATTATGCTCTTGGTATTGGGTTGGGTTATTGAGTCTTAATCCGTATTTCTTGTGATCGGGTCATTATTACAAAATGATTTTGTAAAGTGCAATTTGTGTGCCAAGGGTCATGATAGATTGTTAAACGTATCGTTATGATGTTATGTTTCGATTAAAACAGAGTTGAAAATGTATTATATTAATGGGACCTAACTAATAAAAAAAAAATGTACTCCATTTTTGGTTAAACGGATTTGGGTTGTTACAATATACCAATAGTACATACATCTAAAAGCTGTGTATTGTACGAGTACGAATACGGGTGCATACGAGTAGAATTGTTGATGAAACTGAACGAGGATGTAATTGTAAGCATTTTTATTAAGTAGAAGTATTTTGATAAGTGTATTGAAGTCTTTCAAAAGTGTATAAATACATATTAAAACACTACATGTATATACATTTTAACTGAGTCGTTAAGTCATCGTTAGTTGTTACATGTAAGTGTTATTTTGAAACCTTTAGGTTAACGATCTTGTTAAATGTTGTTAACCCAATGTTTATAATATCAAATGAGATTTTAAATTATTAAATTATCATGATATTATCATGTATGAATATCTCTTAATATGATATATATACATTAAATGTCTTTACAACGATAATCGTTACATATATGTCTCGTTTAAAAATCATTAAGTTAGTAGTCTTATTTTTACATATGTAGTTTATTGTTAATATACTTAATGATATGTTTACTTATCATAGTATCATGTTAACTATATATATATCCATATATATGTCATCATATAGTTTTTACAAGTTTTAACGTTCGTGAATCACCGGTCAACTTGGGTGGTCAATTGTCTATATGAAACATATTTCAATTAATCAAGTCTTAACAAGTTTGATTACTTAACATGTTGAAAACATTTAATCATGTAAATATCAATCTCAATTAATATATATAAACATGGAAAAGTTCGGGTCACTACAAAAACCCCCCTTTATAACAATAATATTACTTATATATATATTTGTATTTTTATAAAAGTAAACTAATATAGCGTTAAGCTTTGTTTAAAGATTTTCCCTGTGGAACGAACCGGACTTACTAAAAACTACACTACTGTACGATTAGGTACACTGCCTATAAGTGTTGTAGCAAGGTTTAAGTATATCCATTCTCTAAATAAATAAATATCTTGTGTAAAATTGTATCGTATTTAATAGTATTTCCTTGTAAAATTTAATAGTATTTTATACCACTCTGCTCAAACATCAAATGGTCACAGCGCGACGAAGTGTGAGGTCTACGGACCAGGGGTTAACAGAACAAAAGGAACAAATGGTGTCGGAATGAGTAATGGTGGAGCAAGTAGTGTCGGAGCAAGTTATGCCAATGTAGTTTTTTATAAATGTGGAAAACCGGGCCACATTATTAGAAATTGCCCGAACCAGGAGAACACGAATGGACAAGGCCGCGGAAGAGTTTTCAATATTAATGCGGCAGAGGCACAGGAAGACCCGGAGCTTATTACGGGTACGTTTCTTATTGACAATAAATCTGCTTACATTTTATTTGATTCGGGTGCGGATAGAAGCTATATGAGTAGAGATTCTTGTGCTAAATTAAGTTGTCCATTGACGCCGTTGGATAGTAAATTTTTACTCGAATTAGCAAACGGTAAATTAATTTCAGCAGATTATATATGCCGGAATCGAGAAATTAAACTGGGTAGCGAAATATTTAAGATTGATTTGATACCAGTAGAGTTAGGGAGTTTTGAAGTAATAGTTGGCATGGACTGGCTGAAGAAGGTGAAAGCAGAGATCGTATGCTATAAAAATGCAATTCGCATTGTACGAGAAGAAGGAGAACCCTTAATGGTGTACGGAGAAAAGGGCAACACGAAGCTACATCTTATTAGTAATTTGAAGGCACAAAAACTAATAAGAAAAGGTTGCTATGCTGTTCTAGCACATGTCGAGAAAGTACAAACTGAAGAAAAGAGCATCAATGATGTTTTTGTCGCAAAAGAATTTCCCGATGTATTTCTGAAAGAATTACCGGGACTACCTCCACATCGATATGTTGAATTTCAAATAGATCTTGTACCAGGAGCTGCACCAATAGCTCGTGCTCCTTACAGACTCGCACCCAGCGAGATGAAAGAACTGCAAAGCCAACTGCAAGAACTATTAGAATGTGGTTTCATTCGACCAAGCACATCTCCATGGGGAGCTCCTGTTTTGTTTGTCAAGAAGAAAGATGGTACATTTAGGTTGTGTATTGACTACAGAGACTTGAACAAACTTACCATCAAAAACCGTTATCCACTGCCGAGAATTGACGACTTATTTGATCAACTACAAGGCTCGTCGGTTTATTCGAAGATCGATTTACGTTCTGGATATCATCAAATGCGAGTAAAGGAGGATGATATTCCAAAAACTGCTTTTAGGACGCGTTATGGTCATTACGAGTTTATGGTTATGCCGTTTGGATTGACTAACGCACCAGCTGTGTTCATGGACCTTATGAACCGAGTGTGTGGGCTATATCTTGACAAGTTTGTCATTGTTTTCATCGATGACATACTTATTTACTCAAAGAATGATTAAGAGCACGAAGAACATTTGAGAAAAGTGCTAGAAGTATTGAGGAAAGAAAAATTGTACGCTAAGTTTTCAAAGCGTGCATTTTGGTTAGAAGAAGTTCAATTCCTCGGTCACATAGTGAACAAAGAAGGTATCCAGGTGGACCTGGCAAAGATCGAAATCGTTGAAAAGTGAGAAACCCCAAAAACTCTGAAGCATATACGTCAATTTTTAGGATTGGCTGGTTACTACAGAAGATTCATACAAGATTTCTCCGAAATAGCAAAACCCTTGACTGCATTAACGCATAAAGGGAAGAAATTTGAATGGAAGGATGAACAAGAGAAGGCTTTTCAGTTATTGAAGAAAAAGCTAACTACGGCACCTATATTGTCATTACCTGAAGGGAATGATGATTTTGTGATATATTGTGATGCCTCAAAGCAAGGTCTCGGTTGTGTATTAATGCAACGAACGAAGGTAATTGCTTATGCGTCTACACAATTGAAGATTCACGAGCAAAATTATACGACGCATGATTTAGAATTAGGCGCGGTTGTTTTTGCATTAAAGACTTGGAGGCACTACTTATATGGGGTCAATAGTATTATATATACCGACCACAAAAGTCTTCAACACATATTTAATCAGAAACAACTGAACATGAGGCAGCGTAGGTGGATTGAATTGTTGAATGATTACGACTTTGAGATTCGTTACCACCCGGAGAAGTCAAATGTGGTAGCCGACGCCTTGAGTAGAAAGGACAGAGAACCCATTCGAGTAAAATCTATGAATATAATGATTCACAATAACCTTACTACTCAAATAAAGGAGGCGCAACAAGGAGTTTTAAAAGAGGGAAATTTAAAGAATGAAATACCCAAAGGATCGGAGAAGCATCTTAATATTCGGGAAGATGGAACCCGGTATAGGGCTGAAAGGATTTGGGTACCAAAATTTGGAGATATGAGAGAAATGGTACTTAGAGAAGCTCATAAAACCAGATACTCAATACATCCTGGAACGGGGAAGATGTACAAGGATCTCAAGAAACATTTTTGGTGGCCAGGTATGAAAGCCGATGTTGCTAAATACGTAGGGGAATGTTTGACGTGTTCTAAGGTCAAAGCGGAGCATCAGAAACCATCAGGTCTACTTCAACAACCCGAAATCCCGGAATGGAAATGGGAAAACATTACCATGGATTTCATCACTAAATTGCCAAGGACTGCAAGTGGTTTTGATACTATTTGGGTAATAGTTGATCGTCTCACCAAATCAGCACACTTCCTGCCAATAAGAGAAGATGACAAGATGGAGAAGTTAGCACGACTGTATTTGAAGGAAGTCGTCTCCAGACATGGAATACCAATCTCTATTATCTCTGATAGGGATGGCAGATTTATTTCAAGATTCTGGCAGACATTACAGCAAGCATTAGGAATTCGTCTAGACATGAGCACTGCCTATCATCCACAAACTGATGGGCAGAGTGAAAGGATGATACAAATGCTTGAAGACATGCTACGAGCATGTGTTATTGATTTCGGAAACAGTTGGGATCGACATCTACCGTTAGCAGAATTTTCCTACAACAATAGCTACCATTCAAGCATTGAGATGGCTCCGTTTGAAGCACTTTATGGTAGAAAGTGCAGGTCTCCGATTTGTTGGAGTGAAGTGAGGGATAGACAGATTACGGGTCTGGAGATAATACAAGAAACTACTGAGAAGATCATCCAAATTCAACAACGGTTGAAAACCGCCCAAAGTCGACAAAAGAGCTACGCCGATATTAAAAGAAAAGATATAGAATTTGAAATTGGAGAGATGGTCATGCTTAAGGTTGCACCTTGGAAAGGTGTTGTTCGATTTGGTAAACGAGGGAAATTAAATCCAAGGTATATTGGACCATTCAAGATTATTGATCGTGTCGGACCAGTAGCTTACCGACTTGAGTTACCTCAACAACTCGCGGCTGTACATAACACTTTCCACGTCTCGAATTTGAAGAAATGTTTAAGATCTCACTATTCTGTTGGACGAAATCCAAATCAATGAAAAACTTCAATTCATTGAAGAACCCGTTGAAATAATGGATCGTGAGGTTAAGAGACTTAAACAAAAAAAGATACCGATTGTTAAGGTTCGATGGAATGCTCGTAGAGGACCCGAGTTCACCTGGGAATGAGAAGATCAGATGAAGAAGAAGTACCCGCACTTATTTCCAGAAGATGAGCCAACACCTCCAATCGCTTAAAATTTCGGGACGAAATTTATTTAACGGTTAGGTACTGTAGTGACCCGAACTTTTCCGAACCTTTCTATGATTATATGTTTAATGAAAACTATATTTACATGATTAAATGTTTCCAACATGTTAAGCAATCAAACTTGTTAAGACTTGGTTAATTGAAACGGAAATTTTGTAAACGTCTGATTACCCAGTTTGATCAATGATTCACGAACGCTATAAGTTGTATATGACATGATGATACATAAATGAATAAATATATATGTTTAACATGATATAATGATCATCAAGTATCTCATTAAAAATAGTAACAATAAGTTATATACTTAAAAAGGAGACTATTGACGTATGAAACTCGAAACGATACATATAACGATTATCGTTATAACCACGTCTTACTAAATATATATGAAGCATATTAATACATTGTTATATTATATATAACATGATAATATGATAATTAAATATATCATTAAGTGTATTAACAATGAACTACATAAGTAAAAACAAGACTACTAACTTAAGGATTTCGAAACGAGACATATATGTAACGATTATCGTTGTAACAACATTTAAATGTATATATCATATTAAGATATATTAATATATAATAATATCATGATAATATAATAATTTAAAATCTCATTTGATATTATAAACTTTGGGTTAACAACATTTAACAAGATCGTTAACCTAAAGGTCTCAAAACAACACTTACATGTAACGACTGACGATGACTTAACGACTCAGTTAAAATGTATATACATGTAGTGTTTTAATATGTATTCATACACTTTTGAAAGACTTCAAGACACTTATCAAAATACTTCTACTTAACAAAAATGCTTACAATTACTCGTATGCACCCGTATTCGTACTCGTACAATACACAGCTTTTAGATGTATGTACTATTGGTATATACACTCCAATGATCAGCTCTTAGCAGCCCATGTGAGTCACCTAACACATGTGGGAACCATCATTTGGCAACTAGCATGAAATATCTCATAATTGATCTCTCTCAAGTTCTAACTTCAAGTTCTAAGTGTTCTTCATAAATTCTACAAGTTCTAGTTACATAAAATCAAGAATACTTTCAAGTTTGCTAGCTCACTTCCAATCTTGTAAGTTGATCATCCAACCTCAAAAAATCTTTGTTTCTTACAGTAGGTTATCATTCTAATATAAGGTAATAATCATATTCAAACTTTGGTTCAATTTCTATAACTATAACAATCTTATTTCAAGTGATGATCTTACTTGAACTTGTTTTCGTGTCATGATTCTTCTTCAAGAACTTCGAGCCATCCAAGGATCCGTTGAAGCTAGATCCATTTTTCTCTTTTCCAGTAGATTTATCCAAGGAACTTAAGGTAGTAATGATGTTCATAACATCATTCGATTCATACATAAAAAGCTATCATATTCGAAGTGGTAAACTAGTAATCACTAGAACATAGTTTAGTTAATTCTAAACTTGTTCGCAAATAAAGTTAATCCTTCTAACTAAACTTTTAAAATCAACTATACACATGATATATATCTATATGATATGCTAACTTAATGATTTAAAACCCGAAAACACGATAAACACCATAAAACTAGATTTACGCCGTCGTAGTTACAACCGGGGGCTGTTTTGGTTTGGATAATTAAAAACTATGAAAAACTTTGATTTAAAAGTTATACTTCTGGGAAAATGATTTTTCTTATGAACATGAAACCATATCCAAAAATCATGGTTAAACTCAAAGTGAAATTATGTTTTTCAAAACAGTCATCAAGATGTCGTTCTTTCGACGGAAATGACTACCTCTTTCAAAAATGACTTGTACCTTGTATTTCTGAATATAAACCTATATCTTTTCTGTTTAGTTTCATAAATTCAAGTTCAATACGAAACCGTGGCCGCTTAAATCACTCAAAACGGATTAGAAACGAAGAAATGGCGAGCAAAACAAAATTGGTAAAAACTACTCATTTTAGCTACGTGAAAATTGGTAACAAATCTATTCCAACCTTAACTTAATTAACTTGTATTGTATATTATGTAATCTTGAGATACCATAGACATGTATACAATGTTTTGACCTATCATGTCGACACATCTATATATATTTTGGAACAACCATAGACACTCTATATGTGAATGTTGGAGTTAGCTATACAGGGTTGAGGTTGATTCCAAAATATATATAGTTTGAGTTGTGATCAATACTGAGATATGTATACACTGGGTCGTGGATTGATTCAAGATAATATATATCGATTTATTTCTATACATCTAACTGTGGACAACTAGTTGTAGGTTACTAACGAGGACAGCTGACTTAATAAACTTAAAACATCAAAATGTATTAAAAGTGTTGTAAATATATTTTGAACATACTTTGATATATATGTACATATTTGTTATAGGTTCGTGAATCGATCAGTGGCCAAGTCTTACTTCCCGACGAAGTAAAAAATCTGTGAAAGTGAGTTATAGTCCCACTTTTAAAATCTAATATTTTTGGGATGAGAATACATGCAGGTTTTATAAATGATTTACAAAATAGACACAAGTACGTGAAACTACATTTTATGGTTGAATTATCGAAATCGAATATGCCCCTTTTTATTAAGTCTGGTAATCTAAGAATTAGGGAACAGACACCCTAATTGACGCGAATCCTAAAGATAGATCTATTGGGCCTAACAAACCCCATCCAAAGTACCGGATGCTTTAGTACTTCAAAATTTAGATCATATCCGAAGGGTGTCCCGGAATGATGGGGATATTCTTAAATATGCATCTTGTTAATGTCGGTTACCAGGTGTTCACCATATGAATGATTTTTATCTCTATGTACGGGATGTGTATTGAAATATGAAATCTTGTGGTCTATTATTATGATTTGATAATATATAGGTTAAACCTATAACTCACTAACATTTTTTGTTGACATTTTAAACATGTTTATTCTCAGGTGATTATTAAGAGCTTCCGCTGTCGCATACTTAAATAAGGACGAGATTTGGAGTCCATGCTTGTATGATATTGTGTAAAAACTGCATTCAAGTAACTTATTTCGTTGTAACATATTTTTATTGTAAACCATTATGTAATGGTCGTGTGTAAACAGGATATTTTAGATTATCATTATTTGACAATCTACGTAAAGCTTTTTAAACCTTTATTGATGAAATAAACGTTATGGTTTGTTTTAAAATGAATGCAGTCTTTGAAAAACGTCTCATATAGAGGTCAAAACCTCGCAACGAAATCAATTAATATGGAACGTTTTTAATCAATAAGAACGGGACATTTCATCCCCTCCCCTTATTTTTCTATTTTGGGATTATTTGCACTAGTGTGGCGTTTAAGGTTAGGCCCTAACTAATAATAATTAACAAGCAACTAATATGTGACAACCCGAGAATTTTCGACTAAATTTAAACTTAATCTTTATATGATTTCGACACGATAAGCAAAGTCTGTTAATCTGAGTCTCAAAATTTTTAAATTGTTTCATATATTCAATTGACCTTCGACTGTTCTCGACGATTCACGAACAACTAATTGTAAAGAGATACATGTATATTTAAATATATATATATATATATATATATATATATATATATATATATATATATATATATATATATATATATATATATATATATATATATATATATGTAATAATTTGAAATATTAATTGAAATAATATATGAGTAAATTGTTGGAAATAAATATGTAAAATAAGATGCGATATAATGAAAACTATTATTTCAAATGTATATATATATATATATATATATATATATATATATATATATATATATATATATATATATATATATATATATGTATATAAATATGTATATAAATAGTACTGGTAAATATATAAAATAATATTAAATCTATTTGTTTAAAAATACATAATATATATTTATGTGATAAAACTTGTTATTTAAAACTGATTATATTTAGAGGGAGAGTAAATGGAAAATGAATGATTTCGAGCTTAATTAGTAAACGTCAGTAACAATCGGTTGACATTTCGTTAGTTTTAATATAGATATATTACATGTTCATGAAGGACTAAAATAAAAGTTGAACTGTAAATCGATTACGAAGATGCTAAATTTGTTAAAAATATTTTTACCTTATTAAGTTTAAATATTAGTACTCCGTACATATAAATGGGAACAGAAAATAAATAATTATCGAACCTTTTTGATCAGGTTTCAAACAGTTAATGAGTGAAATAATTAATTATACTTAATTTAAAAATTTGGGATTTTTAGGAACATTTTTCTATTTTACTGTTTAGCAATAGACACAAAATAATATCCGCTTTAGACTGTCGGCAGTCTAATAGTTATACATGCACGTGAAGATTAGAATTATGATTGGAATACTGTGCATCTAATTATTTAGTCAATATCTCTATTACATATGTATACACTTGTATATCATATAAAAAAAAAGGAGAGACACACCATCTTAAACCTCTCCATCAACTCTCTTCTTTAACCACTCAGCTTTCACTACCGTGACAACATAATCGCCATCATCTTCATCAAACTCCATCTCCACCATAATCCCCACCACCACATCGACATATATCACCACCAATCACCATCCATAAATACAACCTTGAGCTAGTTTCTATTTCCATCATGAATGAGCATCCGCCACCTTCTACCACCACCTGCCGCCTCCACACGACACGGGAGAACCACCATCAAAATCTTCCTCTATCTTCTCTCTCTTACCTCCATCTTTCTTGTTGTTATTCTTCGTGAAACTATCAAGCAAGAACACCAAGAAACTTTTATATATATATTTTTTTTCTTTTCTTTTTCATCACCATCGACCACCTTCCCAAGGTTACCCAAACCACCACCCATCGAAACCCAATACTATTGCAACCTTCAAACCACCGCTACAGTATTTTTCTTTCTGTTTTGACCCGTTTCAAAACCCACGCAACTCTTATAAACTACTACTACACGATCTCATCAGTTTCTGTGATATACGGTAACGAATGAGGATGAAAAGATGTTGATGATTTGTAATCATGATGAAGATACTGTTACGATGATTCCTTGATGATGACAATGACGAGTTGAAGAAGAAGATGATGAAACCTGTAAATGAAGGGGACGTACAGTGACTACTGTAGTGACCCGAACTTTTCCATGTTTATATATATTAATTGAGATTGATATTTACATGATTAAATGTTTCCAACATGTTAAGCAATCAAACTTGTTAAGACTTGATTAATTGAAATATGTTTCATATAGACAATTGACCACCCAAGTTGACCGGTGATTCACGAACGTTAAAACTTGTAAAAACTATATGATGACATATATATGGATATATATATATATAGTTAACATGATACTATGATAAGTAAACATATCATTAAGTATATTAACAATGAACTACATATGTAAACACAAGACTACTAACTTAATGATTTTTTTAAACGAGACATATATGTAACGATTATCGTTGTAAAGACATTTAATGTATATATATCATATTAAGAGATATTCATACATGATAATATCATGATAATATAATAATTTAAAATCTCATTTGATATTATAAACATTGGGTTAACAACATTTAACAAGATCGTTAACCTAAAGGTTTCAAAACAACACTTACATGTAACGACTAACGATGACTTAACGACTCAGTTAAAATGTATATACATGTAGTGTTTTAATATGTATTTATACACTTTTGAAAGACTTCAATACACTTATCAAAATACTTCTACTTAACAAAAATTCTTACAATTACATCCTCGTTCAGTTTCATCAACAATTCTACTCGTATGCACCCGTATTCGTACTCGTACAATACACAACTTTTAGATGTATGTACTATTGGTATATACATTCCAATGATCAGCTCTTAGCAGCCCATGTGAGTCGCCTAACATGTCATAACCCGTCCTTAACCATAAGAACGAGTTAGATAACGTATGATTTCATTGCGAGGTATTGACCTCTATATGCGACATTTTTAAAAGAACAACTGCATTTATTTTACATTACAAACCATAACTCTTATGTTAATACAAGCTTTAGACAATATAAAGATGATTATCGTTTAGCGATAATCTTAGACTTACAAACTTTACATGTGATGATAACAATACGATTTCTAGCATATTTTACATTACAATTCCTCGGATATGCAGTTTTATTTTTGACACAAATATGCATACTCAAGATCTTGCTTAAATTCAACATGTTGCAGCGGAAGCTTTTAGTTATCACCTGAGAATAAACATGCTTAAAACGTCAACATAAAGTTGGTGAGATATAGGTTTAATGCCGGCAGCAATATATATATATATATAGACCACAAGATTTCATATATAAACATTTTAATAAAAATATTCTAAGTGGTTGAGCACTTGGTAACCATACTTAACATTTAATCACGTCGCATATTCCCTTTATTATGAAATCTTACTACACCGTACCAAGTATAGTCACGAAACGAAGTACTGTGCAACCGTTGAATACTGGTCGTCCAGTCCGGTTGGGGTTGTCAGGCCCGATAGATCTATCAACAGGATTCACGTTTACAATACCGCTGTAAATAGTAGTTACCAAGCTACAGGGAAGTATGCCAGTGGTACAAGTCAACGTAGAATATATTTTTCAGTTACTTGTGTCCATATCGTAAAACATAAAATACATGTATTCTCATCCCGAAATGTTTAGAGTTTAAAAGTGGGACTATATACTCACTTTTGCCTTGAAGATATATATATTTTGACTTGGTCTCCGGTTGATATCACGAACCTATCCATATATAATATATCAATATATTTTCCTTTTAAACAATCGTCACGTATATATATACTTATAATACTTTTAATGTCTTCTTAGTCCGTAGTTAGCAATTCAATTTTAATGGTTCATATTTAGGTGTTAATAAATAATAAACCCCCATCGAAATAAATAAAACCCCCATCGTAATCGTATTGGTCGGGATTAATCTTGACCCACGGTACCGGTGTTGTCAAATGACGTGTTGCGTACATAAAGTACCGGTGTTGTCAAATGACGTGTTGCGTACAATCATGGGATCTTATGATTAATCTTCTCGTATTGTTTACGGGTGGTCCTGAAATATATAAAATTAAATTATGAGTACATATATATAAAATATCATGTTATTTTAGAAAGATGTGATTCATTTAATTTTTCTCCAATTATTTTCGTGGCTAAACTAGTTTTGGATATCCGATCTTGTTTTGGTCATAGTTTCTTCGTTACAACTCCGTTTTCGTTGGTTCAACTTGCCACTTCCTTGGATCGAGTCCCTCTTTAAGACTATGAACTGTAAATAAATTAGTTTGTATTCGAAATCACAGGTCATAGGTCAAACTTTAGTGAAACTTATGAAGTTAATCATTTTCCATCATGTAAACAACCTTAAATGATTATTTTTCTAAAAATACTTATACTTTGAGTTAAATCATGAAATTTTTATGTGTTATCATATTCATAGTAAAAATCATTTTTCCAGAAAATAAACCTCCAATTAAAAGTTTAAGATGGTTTTTAATTATCCAACCCAAAACAGCCCCCGGTTGCACTCCGACGTCGTAAAAACAGTTTTTAAGATGTTCTTTGAAAAACTAAGTTATACCTTGTTAAATTAGCATATATTTAAGTTATATTACAGGTCTTGAAGTATTTTAAAAGTTAAGTTAGAAGGATCTATTTTGTTTGCAAACAAGTTTGAAAACATTCAAACTATGTTCTTGTTGTTAAAATTTTATACCACAAAATAAGATAGCTATATATATATGAATCAAATAAGGTTATGAACAAAGTTACTACCTCAAGTTACTTGGACAAGATTGCTGTAAAAGAGGAGTAAGAACCTAGAACCAAAAGGGTGATGGAATTGGATGAAAGATTGGAAGTAAACTTGTGTTCTTGGAAGGATTCTTGAAGTGTTTTTGTAAGAGTTTTCTTATGGTGATTAAGTGATGTTTTTATGGCTAGATCTTCATGGATATTAGCTGAATGGTTATGGAGGTTAAGGCTCTTAAAAGTGTGTGTGTTTTAGCTAAGAAAATGGAAGAGAAAATGAATCAAAATGGAGATCCTCCCATGTCTTTAAAAAACGTGATCCATGGGGTACAAGGACAAGATTTTAGTTTGTAATTTTATGTATTTAGTCAACAAACTTCCAAATACCAATTACCTTATACATAAGGCATTGAACAAGGGCTGGTTGGTGGTGATTTGATGTGTATATACCAATAGTAAATACGTATAGAAGCTAGGTATGATACTAGTACATGTACTCTAGATATACGTATAGAAATTTTGTGAAAAATGGAATGAGAATTCAAATATAGCTATCTTTTGTGAATACACTTATATTGTTTTATGTATTTAAGTCCTTAAAAAGTGATTAAATACATTACTTATAAGATATATGTATAAACATTATAGGTCATAAGTATTTATGTCAAATAACGTTACGTATGGTTATCGTTTTGAAAACTTAAGTTAGTAGTTTCAAAATATACTTGTAACTTATTGTTATTAATACAAAATGAGGTATTAAAACATTCTTAGATCATGTTAAATATGTATATATACATATATATACACAAACGTATAATTATCATATGTTATATAGTTCGTGATATCATCGGTCAAACTAGACGGTCAAACGTTGTGTAAAACTCTTTTCGAAGGCATAAGTCTCAACAATTTGGATTGCTTATCATGTTGGTAAGGTTTAATTTATGTAAATATTAATCTTATAAGTATAGAACGATCGAAAAAGTGCGGGTCATTACAGTACCTACCCGTTAAATAAATTTCGTCCCGAAATTTTAAGATTGTACCTATTTTGCGTCATCGAGAAACAAGTGTGGATACTTTTGTTTCATCTGATCCTCCCGTTCCCAAGTAAACTCGGGACCTCTTTGAGCATTCCAATGTACCTTAACGATCGGTATGTTGCTCTGCTTGAGCTGTTTAACTTCACGGTCCATGATTTCGATTGGTTCTTCGATGAATTGTAGTTTTTCGTCGACATGGATTTCTTCAAGAGGAATGGTGAGGTCTTCCTTTGCAAGACACTTCTTAAGGTTCGAGACGTGAAAGGTATTATGTACTCCGGCGAGTTGTTGCGGTAACTCGAGTCGATAAGCTACCGGTCCAATGCGTTCGATAATCTTGAACGGGCCTACATACCTTGGGTTTAGTTTACCCCTTTTTCCAAAACGTATTACACCTTTCCATGGTGACACCTTTAACATAACCATGTCACCGATTTGAAACTCTAATGGTTTCCTTCGAACATCGGCGTAGCTCTTTTGGCGACTACGTGCTGTTTTCAATCTCTCCTTGATTTGTACTATCTTCTCAGTCGTTTCGTGTATGATCTCGGGACCAGTTAATTGTCGATCTCCTACTTCATTCTAAAAAATAGGAGATCTACACTTCCTTCCATACAGTGCTTCGAATGGTGCAGCTTTAATGCTCGCATGATAACTATTATTATACGAGAATTCTGCTAACGGTAAATACTTATCCCATCCGTTTCCAAAATCGATCACACATGCCCTGAGCATGTCTTCAAGAGTCTGAATTGTTCTTTCACTATGCATGTCAGTTTGCGGATGATATGCGGTACTCATATCCAAACGAGTTCCTAGTGCCTCCTGTAGTGATTGCCAGAACTTTGAGGTAAATCTACTATCACGATCGGATATAATGGAAATAGGTATTCCATGCCTTGAAACAATTTCCTTTATATATAATTGTAATAATTTCTCCATTCTATCCTTTTCCTTTATAGGCAAGAAATGTGCAGATTTGGTAAGACGATCAACAATCACCCAAATGGTGTCGTATCCCCAGGCAGTCTTTGGTAACTTCGTGATGAAATCCATGGTAATACCATCCCATTTCCATTCTGGGATTTCTGGTTGTTGAAGTAACCCTGACGGCTTCTGGTGTTCTGCTTTGACCTTGGAACAAGTTAAGCACTCCCCAACATATGTTGCAACGTCTATCTTTAAATTAGGCCACCAATAATGTGTCTTAAGATCTTGGTACATCTTTCCAACTCCAGGATGTATCGAGTATCTTGTCTTATGTGCCTCATTCAATATCAACTTCCTTAATCCACCCAACTTCGGTACCCAAATACGGTTTGCAAAATATCGAATTCCGTCTTCCCGTATAACGAGTTGCTTCTCATGCTTCTTCATTATTTCATTTCTTATGTTTTCTTTAGTAAGTGCTTCTCCTTGAACTTCTTTGATTAGATTCATGCGAATTTTTATGTTCATTGCTCGTACTCGAATTGGTTCCCGTTCCTTTCTGCTTAGTGCGTCAGCCACCACATTCGCTTTCCCTGGATGATAACGAATTTCACAATCATAGTCGTTTATTAACTCGACCCACCTACGTTGCCTCATGTTCAGCTGTTTCTGATCAAAAATATGTTGAAGACTTTTATGATCAGTAAACACAGTGCATTTAACCCCATACAAGTAGTGTCTCCATATCTTTAATGCAAACACGACTGCTCCCAGTTCTAGATCATGCGTCGTATAATTCCGCTCGTGAATCTTCAATTGTCGGGATGCGTATGCAATAACTTTCTTCCGTTGCATAAGAACGCAACCAAAACCTTGTCGCGAAGCGTCACAATATATTTCAAAATCATCGTTCCCTTCTGGTAACGATAAAATGGGCGCCGTAGTTAACTTCTTCTTTAGTAATTGAAATGCACTCTCCTGCTCAGAGGTCCATTCATATTTCTTCCCTTTTTGCGTTAACGCTGTCAACGGCTTAGCTATTCGGGAAAAATCTTGAATAAACCTTCTATAATAACCGGCTAAA
Organism: Rutidosis leptorrhynchoides; assembly: GCF_046630445.1. Classification (NCBI taxonomy): domain Eukaryota; kingdom Viridiplantae; phylum Streptophyta; class Magnoliopsida; order Asterales; family Asteraceae; genus Rutidosis; species Rutidosis leptorrhynchoides. The sequence goes on along the minus strand of NC_092341.1, from coordinate 154,137,490 downwards.
CCCAAAAATTGGCGTATCTGCGTTGGTGTCTTAGGAGTCTCCCATTTTTCAATGGCTTCAATTTTTGCTGGATCAACCTGAATTCCTTTGCTACTAACAACGTGGCCAAGAAATTGCACTTCTTTTAACCAGAAAGCACACTTAGAAAATTTAGCGTATAGCTGTTCTTTTCTCAACAACTCTAATATCAACCTTAAATGCTGTTCATGCTCTTGCTCACTCTTGGAATAGATAAGAATATCATCAATGAAAACGATAACAAACTTATCTAAATACGGACTACAAACTCGATTCATGAGGTCCATGAATACAGCTGGCGCATTCGTCAATCCAAACGGCATGACCAAAAATTCGGAATGACCATAACGTGTCCGAAAAGCAGTTTTCGGAATGTCCTCTTCTTTGACACGTAGTTGATGATAGCCCGATCTTAGGTCGATTTTCGAATAAACACATGATCCTTGTAATTGATCAAATAAGTCATCAATTCTCGGTAGTGGATACCGTTTCTTGATAGTTAACTTATTTAATTCACGATAATCTAGACACATCCTAAAAGATCCATCTTTCTTCTTAACAAACAAAATTGGAGCTCTCCACGGTGAAGTGCTTGGTCGTATGAATCCACGGTCCAGTAATTCTTTTAACTGACTTTGAAGTTCTTTTAACTCGGACGGTGCAAGTCTATATGGAGCACGAGCCACTGGTGCAGCTCCTGGTACTAAATCTATTTGAAATTCTACAGATCTAAATGGAGGTAATCCCGGCAACTCTTCCGGAAAAACTTCAGGAAAATCTCTTGCCACAGGCACGTCGTTGATGCACTTCTCTTTTTCTTTCTTTTCGACTTTATTAACATGTGCTAGAATAACATAACATCCCTTTTCTAAACACTTCTTGGCTTTCAAACAGCTAATGAGTTTTAGCTTTGAGTTACCCTTCTCTCCATAAATCATCACCGGCATTTTATCCTTACAAGGAATGCGAATTGCCTTCTTGGCACACACAACTTCAGCTCCTACTTTGGACATCTAGTCCATGCCGATTATTACATCAAAACTTCCTAATTCTACGGGTATTAAGTCAATTTTAAATGTTTCTCCGGCTAAATTTATTTTACAATCACGGCAAATTTTATCGGCTTTAATTAGTTTACCATTAGCTAACTCAATCATGTACTTAGCATCTAGAGGTAATGATGAACAATTCAATTTAGCGTAAAAGCCTCTACTCACGTAACTTCTATCGGCACCAGTATCAAATATAATAGATGCGGATAAGTTATTAATGGTAAACGTACCCGTAACAAGCTCCGGGTCTTCACACGCCTCTCTAGCATTAATAATAAATGCTCTCCCACGTGCAGGTCCGATATTCTTCTCTGGATTCGGGCACTGGCTCTTATAGTGACCTTGTTTTCCACACCCAAAACAAGTAACGGTAGCCAAAGCAGTTCTATTTGCATTGGTGGCAGGAGTCTTGGTACCATTTGTATTTGTAACGAGAGGCCTACAATCTTCAGCAAGATGACCCTTTCGATTACATTTGTTGCATACCACATTACAGTAACCAAAGTGATGTTTGTGGCATCGGTTGCATAAAGGATTTTGTCCTTTGTAACCAAAGCTTGAACCACTACCCGCACCTTGCGTGGTTTCTTGTTTCTTAAAAGATTGTTGTTGGTTACCTCGACCATAATTTCCATTCCACTTTCTTTTGTTACCTGATTCCTTCATATCAGTATTGGATACTTTCTTATCCATGATGACCTGATCCATTAGCTCGTTTGCCATGGTTATAGCTTCATGAATTGTCTTAGGTTTCGATGCTGTAACATTTGCCTTGACCTTTTTGGGCAAACCATCTTTGTACATTTCAATCTTCCGTTCTTCGGTTGGAACCAATTCAGGACATAGCAAAACTAATTCCATGAATCGCTGATTGTAGTTGGTGATTTCAGTACCAACAACCTTCAGGCTTCGTAATTCATCTTCCAACTTCCTAACCTCGTTCCTTGGACAATACTCGTTGATTAACATTATTTTGAATTCTTCCCATGGAGTATCATAAGCTACATCTCCTCCTACAGCCTTCACATAATTTTTCCACCATGTGAGTGCACTATCTTGTAAAGTGCACGATGCATACTTGGTCATGTCCTTTTCAACAAAACCACTGATTTTAAACACAGTCTCCATCTTTTCTATCCACCGGGTTAAACCGATCGGTCCTTCCGTTCCACTGAATGATGAGGGCTTGCAAGCTTGAAAAGTCTTGTAGGTACATCCTACACGAGGATTTGGGTTAACTGCAGCAGCTCTTGCAGCTTCGACCCATAACATTCTGTCGTTCACTCGCTGGTTGATGAATTCCTCGACTTCTTGTTCCGTCATTCGATTCAATCGCGCCATTTCCTAATGAAAGAAAATAATTATTCACATGGAATATTATAGATGTAGTGTGTATTTATAGTACATTATAGCTTGTTAACAATATGAACCAGGTATTATTATAAAAGCCTTTTTTTCTTATTAGCATTTTATAATTATATCTAGGGTAGTACCTACCAGTTAATGTTCATACTTAATAGCTTAGTACAGAACCAATTACTACAATCTAAATAATACTTAACCATGGAAAATTATTGCATTTCATACTTCACTATTTTACATATGCTTATCTTACATCGAACATTAAGCAAACCACACTGATAATATTATACAAAACATTATATGATCCCATGGTTTAATACGGCAGCGCATCGTTTGGTCTATTTTCTAGGACGTTTAGGTTCAAGGAATGGCCTAACGCTTATCCTAGCTGTCTGCCTATATTTTGGCGGTGGGGCTGAAGAACTGGATGCCGGGATAGCACTAATAGGAATAGCGGGAATAGGGGTGGTAGTGTCTAGTGGAGTTGGTGTCACATCATCCTCACTAAACTCGGGATTTGAATTTTCTAATTCATTAGCCTTTCGTTTCTTTCCTTGTTCAAACTTGTCTTTCGTAATTTCCTGTATTTCTTCCTCGGGTTCACTTTCCTCCTCGGGTTCACTTTCCGGGTTCTTTATAGTTGGTTCATCCGGAATTTGTGAGTCTTTCCCAAAGATATTATTTTCGTCATCGGATAGGTTAATGACTGAAACACCATCTGAAGATTCTGATTCGGAGTCGCTGAATGTGATAATAAGTTTTGAGCCCGACATCTATCACACAACAACTAACCCATTAGTACTACATAATATTTACATATAAATTTTAACCAACAATGATAAGCAATGGTTTTTAAAAATCAGACCCGGTCAAAGTCCAGACTTACTAATGTATCCTAACGACTTCTCGGTTAGACACACTAATGCAAACCTGGTTCGCTAAGACCACCGCTCTGATACCACATGTCATAACCCGTCCTTAACCATAAGAACGAGTTAGATAACGTATGATTTCATTGCGAGGTATTGACCTCTATATGCGACATTTTTAAAAGAACAACTGCATTTATTTTACATTACAAACCATAACTCTTATGTTAATACAAGCTTTAGACAATATAAAGATGATTATCGTTTAGCGATAATCTTAGACTTACAAACTTTACATGTGATGATAACAATACGATTTCTAGCATATTTTACATTACAATTCCTCGGATATGCAGTTTTATTTTTGACACAAATATGCATACTCAAGATCTTGCTTAAATTCAACATGTTGCAGCGGAAGCTTTTAGTTATCACCTGAGAATAAACATGCTTAAAACGTCAACATAAAGTTGGTGAGATATAGGTTTAATGCCGGCACCAATATATATATATATAGACCACAAGATTTTATATATAAACATTTTAATAAAAATATTCTAAGTGGTTGAGCACTTGGTAACTATACTTAACATTTAATCACGTCGCATATTCCCTTTATTATGAAATCCTACTACACCGTACCAAGTATAGTCACGAAACGAAGTACTGTGCAACCGTTGAATACTGGTCGTCCAGTCCGGTTGGGGTTGTCAGGCCCGATAGATCTATCAACAGGATTCGCGTTTACAATACCGCTGTAAATAGTAGTTACCAAGCTACAGGGAAGTATGCCAGTGGTACAACTCAACGTAGAATATATTTTTCAGTTACTTGTGTCCATATCGCAAAACATAAAATACATGTATTCTCATCCCGAAATATTTAGAGTTTAAAAGTGGGACTATATACTCACTTTTGCCTTGAAGATATATATATTTTGACTTGGTCTCCGGTTGATATCACGAACCTATCCATATATAATATATCAATATATTTTCCTTTTAAACAATCGTCACGTATATATATACTTATAATACTTTTAATGTCTTCTTAGTCCGTAGTTAGCAATTCAATTTTAATGGTTCATATTTAGGTGTTAATAAATAATAAACCCCCATCGAAATAAATAAAACCCCCATCGTAATCGTATTGGTCGGGATTAATCTTGACCCACGGTACCGGTGTTGTCAAATGACGTGTTGCGTACATAAAGTACCGGTGTTGTCAAATGACGTGTTGCGTACAATCATGGGATCTTATGACTAATCTTCTCGTATTGTTTACGGGTGGTCCTGAAATATATAAAATTAAATTATGAGTACATATATATAAAATATCATGTTATTTTAGAAAGATGTGATTCATTTAATTTTTCTCCAATTATTTTCGTGGCTAAACTAGTTTTGGATATCCGATCTTGTTTTGGTCATAGTTTCTTCGTTACAACTCCGTTTTCGTTGGTTCAACTTGCCACTTCCTTGGATCGAGTCCCTCTTTAAGATTATGAACTGTAAATACCTTAGTTTGTATTCGAAATCACAGGTCATAGGTTAAACTTTAGTGAAACTTATGAAGTTAATCATTTTCCATCATGTAAACAACCTTAAATGATTATTTTTCTAAAAATACTTATACTCTGAGTTAAATCATGAAATTTTTATGTGTTATCATATTCATAGTAAAAATCATTTTTCCAGAAAATAAACCTCCAATTCAAAGTTTAAGAAGGTTTTTAATTATCCAACCCAAAACAGCCCCCGGTTGCACTCCGACGTCGTAAAAATAGTTTTTAAGATGTTCTTTGAAAAACCAAGTTATACCTTGTTAAATTAGCATATATTTAAGTTATATTACAGGTCTTGAAGTATTTTAAAAGTTAAGTTAGAAGGATCTATTTAGTTTGCAAACAAGTTTGAAAACATTCAAACTATGTTCTTGTTGTTAAAATTTTATACCACAAAATAAGATAGCTATATATATATGAATCAAATAAGGTTATGAACAAAGTTACTACCTCAAGTTACTTGGACAAGATTGCTGTAAAAGAGGAGTAAGAACCTAGAACCAAAAGGGTGATGGAATTGGATGAAAGATTGGAAGTAAACTTGTGTTCTTGGAAGGATTCTTGAAGTGTTTTTGTAAGAGTTTTCTTATGGTGATTAAGTGATGTTTTTATGGCTAGATCTTCATGGATATTAGCTGAATGGTTATGGAGGTTAAGGCTCTTAAAAGTGTGTGTGTTTTAGCTAAGAAAATGGAAGAGAAAATGAATCAAAATGGAGATCCTCCCATGTCTTTAAAAAACGTGATCCATGGGGTACAAGGACAAGATTTTAGTTTGTAATTTTATGTATTTAGTCAACAAACTTCCAAATACCAATTACCTTATACATAAGGCATTGAACAAGGGCTGGTTGGTGGTGATTTGATGTGTATATACCAATAGTAAATACGTATAGAAGCTAGGTATGATACGAGTACATGTACTCTAGATATACGTATAGAAATTTTGTGAAAAATGGAATGAGAATTCAAATATAGCTATCTTTTGTGAATACACTTATATTGTTTTATGTATTTAAGTCCTTAAAAAGTGATTAAATACATTACTTATACGATATATGTATAAACATTATAGGTCATAAGTATTTATGTCAAATAACGTTACGTATGGTTATCGTTTTGAAAACTTAAGTTAGTAGTTTCAAAATATACTTGTAACTTATTGTTATTAATACAAAATGAGGTATTAAAACATTCTTAGATCATGTTAAATATGTATATATACATATATATACACAAACGTATAATTATCATATGTTATATAGTTCGTGATATCATCGGTCAAACTAGACGGTCAAACGTTGTGTAAAACTCTTTTCGAAGGCATAAGTCTCAACAATTTGGATTGCTTATCATGTTGGTAAGGTTTAATTTATGTAAATATTAATCTTATAAGTATAGAACGATCGAAAAAGTGCGGGTCATTACATAACACATGTGGGAACTATCATTTGGCAACTAGCATGAAATATCTCATAAAATTACAAAAATATGAGTAATCATTCATGACTTATTTACATGAAAACAAAATTACATATCCTTTATATCTAATCCATACACCAACGACCAAAAACACCTACAAACACTTTCATTCTTCAATTTTCTTCATCTAATTGATCTCTCTCAAGTTCTATCTTCAAGTTCTAAGTGTTCTTCATATATTCTACAAGTTCTAGTTACATAAAATCAAGAATACTTTCAAGTTTGCTAGCTCACTTCCAATCTTGTAAGGTGATCCTCCAACCTTAAGAAATCTTTGTTTCTTACAGTAGGTTATCATTCTAATACAAGGTAATAATCATATTCAAACTTTGGTTCAATTTCTATAACTATAACAATCTTATTTCAAGTGATGATCTTACTTGAACTTGTTTTCGTGTCATGATTCTGCTTCAAGAACTTCGAGCCATCCAAGGATCCGTTGAAGCTAGATCCATTTTTCTCTTTTCCAGTAGGTTCATCCAAGGAACTTAAGGTAGTAATGATGTTCATAACATCATTCGATTCATACATATAAAGCTATCTTATTCGAAGGTTTAAACTTGTAATCACTAGAACATAGTTTAGTTAATTCTAAACTTGTTCGCAAACAAAAGTTAATCCTTCTAACTTGACTTTTAAAATCAACTAAACACATGTTCTATATCTATATGATATGCTAACTTAATGATTTAAAACCTGGAAACACGAAAAACACTGTAAAACCGGATTTACGCCGTCGTAGTAACACCGCGGGCTGTTTTGGGTTAGTTAATTAAAAACTATGATAAACTTTGATTTAAAAGTTGTAATTATGAGAAAATGATTTTTATTATGAACATGAAACTATATCCAAAAATTATGGTTAAACTCAAAGTGGAAATATGTTTTCTAAAATGGTCATCTAGACGTCGTTCTTTCGACTGAAATGACTACCTTTACAAAAACGACTTGTAACTTATTTTTCCGACTATAAACCTATACTTTTTCTGTTTAGATTCATAAAATAGAGTTCAATATGAAATCATAGCAATTTGATTCACTCAAAACGGATTCAAAATGAAGAAGTTATGGGTAAAACAAGATTGGATAATTTTTCTCATTTTAGCTACGTAAAAATTGGTAACAAATCTATTCCAACCATAACTTAATCAACTTTTATTGTATATTATGTAATCTTGAGATACCATAGACACGTATACAATGTTTCGACCTATCATGTCGACACATCTATATATATTTCGGAACAACCATAGACACTCTATATGTGAATGTTGGAGTTAGCTATACAGGGTTGAGGTTGATTCCAAAATATATATAGTTTGAGTTGTGATCAATAATGAGATACGTATACACTGGGTCGTGGATTGATTCAAGATAATATTTATCGATTTATTTCTGTACATCTAACTGTGGACAACTAGTTGTAGGTTACTAACGAGGACAACTGACTTAATAAACTTAAAACATCAAAATATATTAAAAGTGTTGTAAATATATTTTGAACATACTTTGATATATATGTATATATTGTTATAGGTTCGTGAATCAACCAGTGGCCAAGTCTTACTTCCCGACGAAGTAAAAATCTGTGAAAGTGAGTTATAGTCCCACTTTTAAAATCTAATATTTTTGGGATGAGAATACATGCAGGTTTTATAAATGATTTACAAAATAGACACAAGTACGTGAAACTACATTCTATGGTTGAATTATCGAAATCGAATATGCCCCTTTTTATTAAGTCTGGTAATCTAAGAATTAGGGAACAGACACCCTAATTGACGCGAATCCTAAAGATAGATCTATTGGGCCTAACAAACCCCATCCAAAGTACCGGATGCTTTAGTACTTCGAAATTTATATCATATCCGAAGGGTGTCCCGGAATGATGGGGATATTCTTATATATGCATCTTGTTAATGTCGGTTACCAGGTGTTCACCATATGAATGATTTTTATCTATATGTATGGGATGTGTATTGAAATATGAAATCTTGTGGTCTATTATTATGATTTGATATATGTAGGTTAAACCTATAACTCACCAACATTTTTGTTGACGTTTTAAGCATGTTTATTCTCAGGTGATTATTAAGAGCTTCCGCTATCGCATACTTAAATAAGGACGAGATTTGGAGTCCATGCTTGTATGATATTGTGTAAAAACTGCATTCAAGAAACTTATTTTGTTGTAACATATTTGTATTGTAAACCATTATGTAATGGTCGTGTGTAAACAGGATATTTTAGATTATCATTATTTGATAATCTACGTAAAGCTTTTTAAAACCTTTATCTATGAAATAAAGGTTATGGTTTGTTTTAAAAATGAATGCAGTCTTTGAAAAACGTCTCATATAGAGGTCAAAACCTCGCAACGAAATCAATTAATATGGAACGTTTTTAATCAATAAGAACGTTACATTTTAGTTGGTATCAGAGCGTTGGTCTTAGAGAACCAGAATTTTGCATTAGTGTGTCTTATCGAGTTTGTTAGGATGCATTAGCGAGTCTGGACTTTGACCGTGTTTACTTGAAAAATGATTGCTTAACAAATTTTGTTGGAAACTATATATTTTTAACATGTGAATATTATGTGATATATTAATCTCTTAACGCGTTTGATATTATATGATAGATGTCTACCTCTAGAACAAGTCCCATTGACTCACCTAATAATAATGAAGAGTCAAATCTAAATTGGAATGATTCGTGGACTGATTCACAAGTTCCCGAAGAGGAACCGGAAGAAGAGTCGGAACCGGAAGAAGAATCGGAACCGGAAGAAGAATCGGAACCGGATGAAGAAATAGAACCGGTGGGGGAAATAATAAAACGGTTAAGTAAAAGAAAATCCTCAACCAACCGACCAAGGTTAATTATGGTCAATGGTGTTTCCGCCAAGGAAGCAAAATATTGGGAGGATTACCAATTCTCCGATGAATCGGATTCCGACGAGAATTCCGATGATGTTATAGAAATTACCCCAACTGAATTTAAAAAGGCAAAAGAAAATAATAAGGGAAAGGGCATAAAAATAGAGAAATCTAATTCCAACCCCGATGAACTTTATATGTATCGTCAACCCCCGAAGTCCTTAAGTTGTAACAATGACCCGGGAACCTCTAAACCACCAGGTTTTTCTAAACCAATGTGGAAAACGACGGCTCGTATTAGGGGTACATCATATATCCCTAGAAACTTGGCAAAACGAACCAAAACCAAAGAAGAAGAAACAAGCGAGTCGGAATAAGATAGTTGTATTCGTGTGGTGTAATATATGTAATATAGTGTGCTTATGCTTTATGATATATGTAAAAATTGCTTGTATTAATAAGTATTTTTTTTATGAATCTAACTCTTGTCTATTTTACAGTATAAAAACACAAAATGGATAGACAACCCAATATTTTAAGAGACCTACCCGGAGACATGATTGATGAAATCTTGTCTAGAGTCGGTCAGAATTCTTCGGCACAACTATTTAAGGCGAGATCAGTTTGTAAGACATTCGAAGAACGTTCCAAGAATGCCTTGGTTTATAAAAGGCTTTCTTTCGAAAGATGGGGGATATCACATTGGGAAATCCATAAGTTACGATGTGTTTACTTTGACGCATATATTGCGGGGAACCCAAATGCTATTTTACGCAATGGGTTAAGAAATTATTTTGAGTCAATATATCCGAATATTGGACTTCATGATTTAGAAAAAGCGGCTAACATGCAACATAAAGAAGCATGTTATGCTTACGGATTAGTAATGTTCGCTTCTCACCAAAGTGAGAACAAGAACATCGGGCTACAACTATTAAACAAAATGTTTCCACAAGTGACGGAGTCGGTAATTGGGGTAAGAAATGAGGTTTTTAGATTGTTACGGGACTATTGGACATTACGTAACCCTCGTCCCTTTGACGACGTTACAACACGCTGTCTTATCAACGGCCATAACGGTTATGTTCCACAAGACCAAGGATGGGAAGTAATCCTAGTAAAACCAGAATGCATGACTTGTTTCTGGACGTATGAATTACGTGTCTTTATTGCCTTTGCTGAACGACTTGTGTACTAGCTAGAATTATCTTCACAACCATCTTGTATCAAATTTATTGTGTGCTATATTTCATGCTATATGTAAAATAAGCGGTATTGTAAGTTTGTAAAATATTGTGTAAAATTTTGAACGTGAAATATTATTATAATTAGTTTTTCATATAGAATTGTAGTAGTTGAATTGTATATTAGCTACTAAGTATGAACTTAACGGGTAGGTACTACCCGAATTTAAACTTATAAAACGCTAATATGAAGAAAAAGCTTTTAAAAATGAGTTCATATTATGCTACGAAATACTATTAACTACTCTTAATATTCTGTATGATTAACTTGTTCCATTTGACTATTTTCAAGGAAATGGCACCGACTACTCGACACACCGTGAATATGAATGAAGAGGAATTCCGTACTTTTCTAGCTTCAAACATAGCCGCAGTACAGGCTGCGCTACATACCAACAATAACCTTGGATCTAGCAGTACAGGAAATCGTGTAGGATGCACCTACAAAGAATTCACTGCCTGCAAACCTTTGGAATTTGATGGAACCGAAGGACCGATCGGATTGAAACGGTGGACCGAGAAGGTCGAATCGGTGTTTGCCATAAGTAAGTGTACTGAAGAGGACAAAGTGAAGTACGCTACGCATACCTTCACAGGTTCTGCGTTAACATGGTGGAATACCTATCTAGAGCAAGTGGGACAAGACGATGCGTACGCACTACCGTGATCAGCATTCAAGCACTTGATGAACGAGAAGTACCGTCCCAGAACCGAGGTCAATAAGCTCAAGACAGAACTTAGAGGGTTACGAACCCAAGGATTTGATATTACCAAGTACGAAAGAAGATTCACAGAATTGTGCCTATTGTGTCCGGGAGCATTCGAAGATGAGGAAGAGAAGATCGACGCGTTTGTGAAAGGATTACCGGAAAGAATCCAAGAAGATATAAGTTCACGCGAGCCCGCCTCCATACAACAGGCATGTAGAATGGCTCACAAACTAGTGAACCAGATTGAAGAAAGAATTAAAGAACAGACTGCTGAAGAGGCCAATGTGAAGCAAGTCAAAAGAAAGTGGGAGGAAAACGGTGATAAGAATCACCAATACAACAACAACAGCAATTACAACAATAATCGCAACAATTATCCCAACAAGCGCAACATCAATCGCAACTACAACAAAAGGCCCAACAACAACAACAACAACAACAACAACAGCAACTACAACAATCATTCCAACAACAATAATAACCGCAACAACAACAACAATCAGAAGCAGCTATGCCAAAGGTGTGAAAAGTATCACTCGGGATTCTGCACCAAATTTTGCAACAAGTGTAAAAGAAATGGTCATAGCGCGGCGAAGTGTGAGGTCTACGGACCAGGGGTTAATAGAACGAAAGGAACAAATGGTGTCGGAACGAGTAATGGCGGAGCAAGTTGTGTCGGAGCAAGTTATGCCAATGTAGTTTGTTATAAATGTGGAAAACCGGGCCACATTATTAGAAATTGCCCGAACCAGGAGAACACGAATGGACAAGGCCGCGGAAGAGTTTTCAATATTAATGCGGCAGAGGCACAGGAAGACCCGGAGCTTGTTACGGGTACGTTTCTTATTAACAATAAATCTGCTTACGTTTTATTTGATTCGGGTGCGGATAGAAGCTATATGAGTAGAGATTTTTGTGCGAAATTAAGTTGTCCATTGACCCCTTTGGATAGTAAATTTTTACTCGAATTAGCAAATGGTAAATTAATTTCAGCAGATAATATATGTCGGAATCGAGAAATTAAACTGGTTAGCGAAACATTTAAGATTGATTTGATACCAGTAGAGTTAGGGAGTTTTGATGTGATAATCGGTATGGACTGGTTGAAAGAAGTGAAAGCAGAGATCATTTGTTACAAAAATGCAATTCGCATTATACGAGAAAAAGGAAAACCCTTAATGGTGTACGGAGAAAAGGGCAACACGAAGCTACATCTTATTAGTAATTTGAAGGCACAAAAACTAATAAGAAAAGGTTGCTATGCTGTTCTAGCACACGTCGAGAAAGTACAAACTGAAGAAAAGAGCATCAATGATGTTCCCATTGCAAAAGAATTTCCCGATGTATTTCCGAAAGAATTACCGGGATTACCCCCACATCGATCTGTTGAATTTCAAATAGATCTTGTACCAGGAGCTGCACCAATAGCTCGTGCTCCTTACAGACTCGCACCCAGTGAGATGAAAGAACTGCAAAGCTAATTACAAGAACTTTTAGAGCGTGGTTTCATTCGACCAAGCACATCACCGTGGGGAGCTCCTGTTTTGTTTGTCAAGAAGAAAGATGGTACATTCAGGTTGTGTATCGACTACCGAGAGTTGAACAAACTTACCATCAAGAACTGCTACACACTACTGAGAATCGACGACTTATTTGATCAACTACAAGGCTCGTCTGTTTATTCAAAGATTGACTTACGTTCCGGGTATCATCAAATGCGGGTGAAAGAAGATGATATTCCAAAGACTGCTTTCAGAACACGTTACGGTCATTACGAGTTTATGGTCATGCCGTTTGGTTTAACTAATGCACCAGCTGTGTTCATGGACCTTATGAACCGAGTGTGTGGACCATACCTTGACAAGTTTGTCATTGTTTTCATTGATGACATACTTATTTACTCAAAGAATGACCAAGAACACGGTGAACATTTGAGAAAGGTGTTAGAAGTATCGAGGAAGGAAGAATTGTACGCTAAGTTTTCAAAGTGTGCATTTTGGTTGGAAGAAGTTCAATTCCTCGGTCACATAGTGAACAAAGAAGGTATTAAGGTGGATCCGGCAAAGATAGAAACTGTTGAAAAGTGGGAAACCCCGAAAACTCTGAAACACATACGCTAGTTTTTAGGACTAGCTGGTTACTACAGAAGGTTCATCCAAGACTTTTCCAGAATAGCAAAAACCTTGACTGCATTAACGCATAAAGGGAAGAATTATGAACAAGAGAAAGCGTTTCAGTTATTAAAGAAAAAACTGACTACGGCACCTATATTGTCATTGCCTGAAGGGAATGATGATTTTGTGATTTATTGTGGCGCATCAAAGCAAGGTCTCGGTTGTGTATTAATGCAACGAACGAAGGTGATTGCTTATGCGTCTAGACAATTGAAGATTCACGAACAAAATTATACGACACATGATTTGGAATTAGGTGCGGTTGTTTTTGCATTAAAGACTTGGAGGCACTACTTATATGGGGTCAAAAGTATTATATATACCGACCACAAAAGTCTTCAACACATATTTAATCAGAAACAACTGAATATGAGGCAGCGTAGGTGGATTGAATTATTGAATGATTACGACTTTGAGATTCGTTACCACCCGGGGAAGGCAAATGTGGTAGCCGATGCCTTGAGCAGGAAGGACAGAGAACCCATTCGAGTAAAATCTATGAATATAATGATTCATAATAACCTTACTACTCAAATAAAGGAGGCACAACAAGGAGTTTTAAAAAAGGGAAATTTAAAGGATGAAATACCCAAAGGATCGGAGAAGCATCTTAATATTCAGGAAGACGGAACCCGGTATAGGGCTGAAAGGATTTGGGTACCAAAATTTGGAGATATGAGAGAAATGGTACTTAGAGAAGCTCATAAAACCAGATACTCAATACATCCTGGAACGGGGAAGATGTACAAGGATCTCAAGAAACATTTTTGGTGGCCGGGTATGAAAGCCGATGTTGCTAAATACGTAGGAGAATGTTTGACGTGTTCTAAGGTCAAAGCTGAGCATCAGAAACCATCAGGTCTACTTCAACAACCCGAAATCCCGGAATGGAAATGGGAAAACATTACCATGGATTTCATCACTAAATTGCCAAGGACTGCAAGTGGTTTTGATACTATTTAGGTAATAGTTGATCGTCTCACCAAATCAGCACACTTCCTGCCAATAAGAGAAGATGACAAGATGGAGAAGTTAGCACCACTGTATTTGAAGGAAGTCGTCTCCAGACATGGAATACCAATCTCTATTATCTCTGATAGGGATGGCAGATTTATTTCAAGATTCTGGCAGACATTACAGCAAGCATTAGGAACTCGTCTAGACATGAGTATTGCCTATCATCCACAAACTGATGGGCAGAGTGAAAGGACGATACAAACGCTTGAAGACATGCTACGAGCATGTGTTATTGATTTCGGAAACAGTTGGGATCGACATCTACCGTTAGCAGAATTTTTCTACAACAACAGCTACCATTCAAGCATTGAGATGGCGCCGTTTGAAGCACTTTATGGTAGAAAGTGCAGGTCTTCGATTTGTTGGAGTGAAGTGGGGGATAGACAGATTACGGGTCTGGAGATTATACAAGAAACTACCGAGAAGATCATCCAAATTCAACAACGGTTGAAAACCGCCCAAAGTCGACAAAAGAGCTACGCTGACATTAAAAGAAAAGATATAGAATTTGAAATTGGAGAGATGGTCATGCTTAAAGTTGCACCTTGGAAAGGCGTTGTTCGATTTGGTAAACGAGGGAAATTAAATCCAAGGTATATTGGACTATTCAAGATTATTGATCGTGTCGGACCAGTAGCTTACCGACTAGAGTTACCTCAACAACTCGCGGCTGTACATAACACTTTCCACGTCTCGAATTTGAAGAAATGTTTTGCTAAAGAAGATCTCACTATTCCGTTAGATGAAATCCAAATCAACGAAAAACTTCAATTCATCGAAGAACCCGTCGAAATAATGGATCGTGAGGTTAAAAGACTTAAGAAAAACAAGATACCAATTGTAAAGGTTCAATGGAATGCTCGTAGAGGACTCGAGTTCACCTGGGAGCATGAAGATCAGATGAAGAAGAAATACCCGCATCTATTTCCAGAAGATTCGTCAACACCTTCAACAGCTTAAAATTTCGGGACGAAATTTATTTAACGGGTAGGTACTGTAGTGACCCGAACTTTCCCATGTTTATATATATTAATTGAGATTGATATTTACATGATTAAATGTTTCCAACATGTTAAGCAATCAAACTTGTTAATACTTGATAAATTGAAATATGTTTCATATAGACAATTGACCACCCAAGTTGACCGGTGATTCACGAACGTTAAAACTTGTAAAAACTATATGATGACATATATATGGATATATATATAGTTAACATGATACTATGATAAGTAAACATATCATTAAGTATATTAACAATGAACTACATATGTAAACACAAGACTACTAACTTAATGATTTTTTAAACGAGACATATATGTAACGATTATCGTTGTAAAGACATTTAATGTATATATATCATATTAAGAGATATTCATACATGATAATATCATGATAATATAATAATTTAAAATCTCATTTGATATTATAAACTTTGGGTTAACAACATTTAACAAGATCGTTAACCTAAAGGTTTCAAAACAACACTTACATGTAACGACTAACGATGACTTAACGACTCAGTTAAAATGTTTATACATGTAGTGTTTTAATATGTATTTATACACTTTTTAAAGACTTCAATACACTTATCAAAATACTTCTACTTAACAAAAATGCTTACAATTACATCCTCGTTCAGTTTCATCAACAATTCTACTCGTATGCACCCGTATTCGTACTCTTACAATACACAGCTTTTAGATGTATGTACTATTGGTATATACACTTCAATGATCAGCTCTTAGTAGACCATGTGAGTCACCTAACACATGTGGGAACCATCATTTGGCAACTAGCATGAAATATCTCATAAAATTACAAAAATATGAGTAATCATTCATGACTTATTTACATGAAAACAAAATTACATATCCTTTACATCTAATCCATACACCAACGACCAAAAACACCTACAAACACTTTCATTCTTCAATTTTCTTCATCTAATTGATCTCTCTCAAGTTCTATCTTCAAGTTCTAAGTGTTCTTCATATATTCTTCAAGTTCTAGTTACATAAAATCAAGAATACTTTCAAATTTGCTAGCTCACTTCCAATCTTGTAAGGTGATCATCCAACTTCAAGAAATCTTTGTTTCTTACAGTAGGTTATCATTCTAATACAAGGTAATAATCATATTCAAACTTTGGTTCAATTTCTATAACTATAACAATCTTATTTCAAGTGATGATCTTACTTGAACTTGTTTTCGTGTCATGATTCTGCTTCAAGAACTTCGAGCCATCCAAGGATCCGTTGAAGCTAGATCCATTTTTCTCTTTTCCAGTTGGTTCATCCAAGGAACTTAAGGTAGTAATGATGTTCATAACATCATTCGATTCATACATATAAAGCTATCTTATTCGAAGGTTTAAACTTGTAATCACTAGAACATAGTTTAGTTAATTCTAAACTTGTTCGCAAATAAAAGTTAATCCTTCTAACTTGACTTTTAAAATCAAGTAAACACATGTTCTATATCTATATGATATGCTAACTTAATGATTTAAAACCTGGAAACACGAAAAACACTGTAAAACCGGATTTACGCCGTCGTAGTAACACCGCGGGCTGTTTTGGGTTAGTTAATTAAAAACTATGATAAACTTTGATTTAAAAGTTGTTATTATGAGAAAATGATTTTTATTATGAACATGAAACTATATCCAAAAATTATGGTTAAACTCAAAGTGGAAGTATGTTTTCTAAAATGGTCATCTAGACGTCGTTCTTTCGACTGAAATGACTACCTTTACAAAAACGACTTGTAACTTATTTTTCTGACTATAAACCTATACTTTTTATGTTTATATTCATAAAATAGAGTTCAATATGAAATCATAGAAATTTGATTCACTCAAAACGGATTCAAAATGAAGAAGTTATGGGTAAAACAAGATTGGATAGTTTTTCTCATTTTAGCTACGTGAAAATTGGTAACAAATCTATTCCAACCATAACTTAATCAACTTGTATTGTATATTATGTAATCTTGAGATACCATAGACACGTATACAATGTTTCGACCTATCATGTCGACACATCTATATATATTTTGGAACAACCATAGACACTCTATATGTGAATGTTGGAGTTAGCTATACAGGGTTGAGGTTGATTCCAAAATATATATAGTTTAAGTTGTGATCAATACTGAGATACGTATTCACTGGGTCGTGGATTGATTCAAGATAATATTTATCGATTTATTTCTGTTCATCTAACTGTGGACAACTAGTTATAGGTTACTAACGAGGACAGCTGACTTAATAAACTTAAAACATCAAAATATATTAAAAGTGTTGTAAATATATTTTGAACATACTTTGATATATATGTATATATTGTTATAGGTTCGTGAATCAACCAGTGGCCAAGTCTTACTTCCCGACGAAGTAAAAATCTGTGAAAGTGAGTTATAGTCCCACTTTTAAAATCTAATATTTTTGGGATGAGAATACATGCAGGTTTTATAAATGATTTACAAAATAGACACAAGTACGTGAAACTACATTCTATGGTTGAATTATCGAAATCGAATATGCCCCTTTTTATTAAGTCTGGTAATCTAAGAATTAGGGAACAGACACCCTAATTGATGCGAATCCTAAAGATAGATCTATTGGGCTTAACAAACCCCATCCAAAGTACCGGATGCTTTAGTACTTCGAAATTTATATCATATCCGAAGGGTGTCCCGGAATGATGGGCTTATTCTTATATATGCATCTTGTTAATGTCGGTTACCAGGTGTTCACCATATGAATGATTTTTATCTCTATGTATGGGATGTGTATTGAAATATGAAATCTTGTGGTCTATTATTATGATTTGATATATATAGGTTAAACCTATAACTCACCAACATTTTTGTTGACGTTTTAAGCATGTTTATTCTCAGGTGATTATTAAGAGCTTCCGCTGTCGCATACTTAAATAAGGACGAGATTTGGAGTCCATGCTTGTATGATATTGTGTAAAAACTGCATTCAAGAAACTTATTTTATTGTAACATATTTGTATTGTAAACCATTATGTAATGGTCGTGTGTAAACAGGATATTTTAGATTATCATTATTTGATAATCTACGTAAAGCTTTTTAAAACCTTTATCTATGAAATAAAGGTTATGGTTTGTTTTAAAAATGAATGCAGTCTTTGAAAAACGTCTCATATAAAGGTCAAAACCTCGCAACGAAATCAATTAATATGGAACGTTTTTAATCAATAAGAACGGGACATTTCAACTACCGTATGTAAATGATGATGTTTGATGACGATGAGTTCAATGATATAAAGATAATGGATAGGATACATGATGGTGGTTGTAAAAGTTAGGATGAAGATGCGTATGATTATCATGATGATGAGGAGGTGATTATGAAATGATCGGGATAAAGATGATAATATGAATACCGAATGATAATTGGTGAGGATTATGTTATGATGATGATGTAAAGCAAATCGATGATGATCATGGAGAGATATATGGTGAAACCAGGAAACCTCGTTTGTGTTCCTGTTACCGTAATATTTTTTTTTTACAATTCTTTTTGTGAAACCAGGAAGCCTCGTGGACAACTAGATTGGGTTTTATGATGGGCCGTTTATGAGTTAATGGGATTTGTTTAGATGGGCTGCGCCCCAATATGCAAGCAGGCTACTAGTAATCTTGTTAAATAGAAACGAACTAGGATTAAATCAGAAAAGTAGACTTGGACGGTTGGTTAGGAGTGTTGTTTGCTAAGTGAGAGGTCACGGGTTCGAGCCCGGGCTCTAGCAATTCTTTTTCTAAAAAAGCTCATTTTGAAAGGTAGTCTTATTATTGTTATTGTTATTATTAATATTATTATTGTTATTATTATTATCATTATCATTATTATTATTATTATTATTATTATTATTATTATTATTATTATTATTATTATTATTATTTTTATTATTATTATTATTATTATTATTATTATTATTATTATTATTATTATTATTATTATTATTATTATTATTATTATTACTATTATTATTATTATTATTATTATTATTATTATTATTATTATTATTATTATTAGTAGTAGTAGTAGGTATTAAGTATTATTATCAAAACTATTATTTTCATTATCAGTATTATTAAACTTATCATTTTGATTAAAAACTATCATTTATATTAAAAGTATCATTTTTACTAATATTATTATCATTATTAGAAAAATTATCAATTTATCAAAATTATTATTATTACTATCATTATTATTATTTTCACATTATTATTATTATTTTTATATTATCAATATTATTATCATAATAACTATTATTATCATAATAACTATTATTATTATTATTGAAAAATAAAACAACTTTTATTTATTATTATTATCAATATTATTTTATCAAATAACTATTAGTTATATGAAACTATATTTACTACACATATCATAACTATATTAATACTTTTATAATAAATATTAATAAATAAGGTTATTAATGAAAAATCTAATTAAAACAACAATTAAATCTCTAATAACATATAAATTTGTTCAATTTTCATTTTATGTGTTAATATATATATAAATGATATAGGTTCGTGAATCCAAGGTCAACCCTGCATTTCTGTCGTATGAATATTTTTACTACAAAATATTGGATAGTGAGTTCATTTGCTCCCTTTTACTCTTTACATTTTTGGGACTGAGAATACATGCGCTGCTTTTACAACTGCTTTATTAAATGCTTTTGAAATACATTTTGAACTGCGAATACATGAAATGCTTTTATAAATGTTTGACGAGATAGACACAAGCAAAACATTCCTCGAATGAATTATGTGGACATGATAATTGCCACCATTGAATTATGTGGACGTGATGTTGGAGTCGATCATCACAATGGAACCAGATGTTGGTGACTTCGTCCAGATGGATTTAATAGAAACCCTTCTCTATATTTTTTTAGTCGACTTTTTGTTCCCTCCTCCCCTCTCTGCTGCCGTCGACTACCACACACATACACACACTCAAAAATTAAATTTTGATCAAACCTCAAGAACAAATGTTGCAATTCTCGATCTCCTCTATGCGTTGGTATAATTCTTTTCTTGATATAAGGTATATTCACATGAACCCTAATCTTAAAAATATGATTTTTAATAAAGTTTCATAGTTATGTTGTCAATTGCTCAAGTCTATACGCGTACGTGTTAATTGTTATCGTTATATTGATTGTTTGATGCGTTAGGGTTTAAAAATGAATTTATTTATGCATGATCAGAAAAATTAAGTTTTTCAAATATTAATTATTATGTTATATTCAGATTCCTTGCGAAAAACTATTGAGTTTAGGCTTTGGATTCGCTTGATTTCGTATCCGGATGATCAAGTTATGCTTAATTGAAATTAACGTTATGTTTTCGTGATTGATCAGAAATCTGGATTTTATAGACCACGAATTGGCATGTGAGACTTATACCACTGGAAAGATAATTTAAAAACACTCAATTTAGACTAGGATATCATATCGTTTGCTTATGTATAAACCGATATATGCTTGAATTAGTGTAAAAATAGTTTTATACAGCACTTGCATGAAAATAACCTTGTATGATAAAATTTGTTAACTTCTGTGATTAAAGCTTTGCATATTTGAAATTTACACAAAAATTACTTCACCTATCATGTAGATATCATAGGCTAATTGTATCTAGATCTTCGGATAATCGCGTGCGAATGTGACTAACTAATCTAGAATCGAATCTGTAAATTGCTCTCTGTTTTATACTCTGTGGATTGTGTTTATTGAATGAGCATGTAAGCTTTTGGAATATGAATTTTAACATGATATTTGACTTATTGTTTGTTTATGTCAATCTCTGAAACCTTATGCATTGGGCACAATAGAGCCGTACTTTATGTGGATTCTGATTTGAGCTGAAAAACTGAATATCCAATTTGCATGAATAAACTGTACAAATTGGCTAAAAAAAATTTGCTAGATTTTTGATATGTGTAACTTTGACTTGTCCTTGAACTATGGCCACTGGTATTGTATCAATTTCATGTCCCTAACTCCGGTTATAGCCAAAACGAAATCAGTGCGCGGTCAGAAACTGACTGGGCAAACCCCAAATGTACCCCTTCTGATTCCCGACTTTTAATTATTGTATGAGTCCCTGGCCTGAATTTTTGGAATCTATTTTAATTATATTTATGATCTAGAGTTTTCCATATTTACGTGAATTTTGTACTATGAGATATTGTGCTAAGTATGCTACGTGTTCATGAACTTTGTGCACAACGATAAACGAAAATTGTGAAAATGATCATTCATGACCTAAAACGTATTGTTTGACTTAGATTTGACATGTTGAACAACATTTGACATGAACCTACCGATTTTGACTTTAGTTGACCACATTGACCAAGTTTGACTTTCGGTTTGACTTCGGTTGACTTTGTTTGACTTGCATGAATTACTTGACTATATGTTGACTTTTACTTTAAAACGCGTCGAGTCGAGCAATAAGATAACTTATACTATGAAACCTCCCTTATTTAAGATACATATATTGACCAACCTAAATACGTATACTTAGGTTGCATTATTCAGCAGCAAACCGTACAAGTTTTTGTCTGTCATCCAAGCTTATTCAAAGGTGAATCTATAGTCCCACTTTTTACATGTTTTCAGGGATGAGAATACATGCTATTATACTTACTTTATCAATTGATTTTGTATTGACACTAGTACTATATATGCGTACTGAGTTTGTTCACAAAGCCTCTAGCTTGAATACTTTTAATACCATCGGTATAAGCACAATTTAGATGGACGGATCCGTTAGGTTGACTGAAAGTGTAGTGACCCGAACTTTTCCATGTTTATATATATTAATTGAGATTGATATTTACATGATTAAATGTTTCCAACATGTTAAGCAATCAAACTTGTTAAGACTTGATTAATTGAAATGTGTTTCATATAGACAATTGACCACCCAAGTTGACCGGTGATTCACGAACGTTAAAACTTGTAAAAACTATACGATGACATATATATGGTTATATATATAGTTAACATGTTTTTATTATAAGTATGTATCTCATTAGGTATTTTAACAATGAGTTGTATACATAAAAATGAGACTATTAATTTAAGAAACTCGAAAACGATATATATAACGATTATCGTTATAACAACGTCTTACTAGGTACATATGAATCATATTAAGATATTGATACACTTGGTTAATTATGTTAAATGATAAGTAAATATATTAGTAAGTGTATTAACAATGAAATACATATGTAAAAATAAGACTACTAACTTAATGATTTCGAAACGAGATATATATGTAACGATTATCGTTGTAACGACATTTAACTGTATATACATCATACTGAGATATATTATATATCATAATATCATGATAATATAACAATTTAACATCTCATTTGTTATAATAAACAATGGGTTAACAACATTCAACAAGATCATTAACCTAAAGGTTTCAAAACAACATTTACATGTAACGACTAACGATGACTTAACGACTCAGTTAAAATGTATATACATGTAGTGTTTTAATATGTATTCATACACTTTTGAAAGACTTCAAGACACTTATCAAAATACTTCTACTTAACAAAAATGCTTACAATTACATCCTCGTTCAGTTTCATCAACAATTCTACTCGTATGCACCCGTATTCGTACTCGTACAATACACAGCTTTTAGATGTATGTACTATTGGTATATACACTCCAATGATCAGCTCTTAGCAGCCCATGTGAGTCACCTAACACATGTGGGAACCATCATTTGGCAACTAGCATGAAATATCTCATAAAATTACAAAAATATGAGTAATGATTCATGACTTATTTACATGAAAACAAAATTACATATCCTTTATATCTAATCCATACACCAACGACCAAAAACACCTACAAACACTTTCATTCTTCAATTTTCTTCATCTAATTGATCTCTCTCAAGTTCTATCTTCAAGTTCTAAGTGTTCTTCATAAATTCCAAAAGTTCTAGTTTCATAAAATCAAGAATACTTTCAAGTTTGCTAGCTCACTTCCAATTTGTAAGGTGATCATCCAACCTCAAGAAATCTTTGTTTCTTACAGTAGGTTATCATTCTAATATAAGGTAATAATCATATTCAAACTTTGGTTCAATTTCTATAACTATAACAATCTTATTTCAAGTGATGATCTTACTTGAACTTGTTTTTGTGTCATGATTCTGCTTCAAGAACTTCGAGCCATCTAAGGATCCGTTGAAGCTAGATCCATTTTTCTCTTTTCCAGTAGGTTTATCCAAGGAACTTAAGGTAGTAATGATGTTCATAACATCATTCGATTCATACATATAAAGCTATCTTATTCGAAGGTTTAAACTTGTAATCACTAGAACATAGTTTAGTTAATTCTAAACTTGTTCGCAAATAAAAGTTAATCCTTCTAACTTGACTTTTAAAATCAACTAAACACATGTTATATATCTATATGATATGCTAACTTAATGATTTAAAACCTGGAAACACGAAAAACACCGTAAAACCGGATTTACGCCGTCGTAGTAACACCGCGGGCTGTTTTGGGTTAGTTAATTAAAAACTATGATAAACTTTGATTTAAAAGTTGTTATTCTGAGAAAATGATTTTTATTATGAACATGAAACTATATCTAAAAATTATGGTTAAACTCAAAGTGGAAGTATGTTTTCTAAAATGGTCATCTAGACGTCGTTCTTTCGACTGAAATGACTACCTTTACAAAAACGACTTGTAACTTATTTTTCCGACTATAAACCTATACTTTTTCTGTTTAGATTCATAAAATAGAGTTCAATATGAAACCATAGCAATTTGATTCACTCAAAACGGATTTAAAATGAAGAAGTTATGGGTAAAACAAGATTGGATAATTTTTCTCATTTTAGCTACGTGAAAATTGGTAACAAATCTATTCCAACCATAACTTAATCAACTTGTATTGTATATTATGTAATCTTGAGATACCATAGACACGTATACAATGTTTCGACCTATCATGTCGACACATCTATATATATTTCGGAACAACCATAGACACTCTATATGTGAATGTTGGAGTTAGCTATACAGGGTTGAGGTTGATTCCAAAATATATATATTTTGAGTTGTGATCAATACTGAGATACGTATACACTGGGTCGTGGATTGATTCAAGATAATATTTATCGATTTATTTCTGTACATCTAACTGTGGACAACTAGTTGTAGGTTACTAACGAGGACAGCTGACTTAATAAACTTAAAACATCAAAATATATTAAAGGTGTTGTAAATATATTTTGAACATACTTTGATATATATGTATATATTGTTATAGGTT
This sequence comes from Rutidosis leptorrhynchoides, assembly GCF_046630445.1. Lineage (NCBI taxonomy): Eukaryota > Viridiplantae > Streptophyta > Magnoliopsida > Asterales > Asteraceae > Rutidosis > Rutidosis leptorrhynchoides. The sequence continues at coordinate 154,112,740 of NC_092341.1, read as the reverse complement.
CGTGAATCAACCAGTGGCCAAGTCTTACTTCCCGACGAAGTAAAAATCTGTGAAAGTGAGTTATAGTCCCACTTTTAAAATCTAATATTTTTGGGATGAGAATACATGCAGGTTTTATAAATGATTTACAAAATAGACACAAGTACGTGAAACTACATTCTATGGTTGAATTATCGAAATCGAATATGCCCCTTTTTATTAAGTCTGGTAATCTAAGAATTAGGGAACAGACACCCTAATTGACGCGAATCCTAAAGATAGATCTATTGGGCCTAACAAACCCCATCCAAAGTACCGGATGCTTTAGTACTTCGAAATTTATATCATATCCGAAGGGTGTCCCGGAATGATGGGGATATTCTTATATATGCATCTTGTTATTGTCGGTTACCAGGTGTTCACCATATGAATGATTTTTATCTCTATGTATGGGATGTGTATTGAAATATGAAATCTTGTGGTCTATTATTATGATTTGATATATATAGGTTAAACCTATAACTCACCAACATTTTTGTTGACGTTTTAAGCATGTTTATTCTCAGGTGATTATTAAGAGCTTCCGTTGTCGCATACTTAAATAAGGACGAGATTTGGAGTCCATGCTTGTATGATATTGTGTAAAAACTGCATTCAAGAAACTTATTTTGTTGTAACATATTTGTATTGTAAACCATTATGTAATGGTCGTGTGTAAACAGGATATTTTAGATTATCATTATTTGATAATCTACGTAAAGCTTTTTAAACCTTTATTGATGAAATAAAGGTTATGGTTTGTTTTAAAATGAATGCAGTCTTTGAAAAACGTCTCATATAGAGGTCAAAACCTCGCAACGAAATCAATTAATATGGAACGTTTTTAATCAATAAGAACGGGACATTTCAGTTGGTATCCGAGCGTTGGTCTTAGAGAACCAGAAAATTTGCATTAGTGTGTCTTATCGAGTTTGTTAGGATGCATTAGTGAGTCTGGACTTCGACCGTGTTTTCTTTAAAAATGATTGCTTAACATTTTTGTTGGAAACTATATATTTTTAACATATGAATATTATGTGATATATTAATCTCTTAACGTGTTTGATATTATGTGATAGATGTCTACCTCTAGAACAAGTTCCATTGACTCACCTAATAATAATGAAGAGTCAAATGTAAATTGGAATGATTTTTGGACTGATTCACAAGTTCCCGAAGAAGAACAGGAAGAAGAGTCGGAACCGGAAGAAGAATCGGAACCGGAAGAAGAATCGGAACCGGATGAAGAAATAGAACCGGTGGGGGAAATAATAAAACGGTTAAGTAAAAGAAAATCCTCAACCAACCGACCAAAGTTAATTATGGTCAATGGTGTTTCCGCCAAGGAAGCAAAATATTGGGAGGATTACCAATTCTCCGATGAATCGGATTCCGACGAGAATTCCGATGATGTTATAGAAATTACCCCAACTGAATTTAAAAAGGCAAAAGAAAATAATAAGGGAAAGGGCATAAAAATAGAGAAATCTAATTCCAACCCCGATGAACTTTATATGTATCGTCAACCCCCGAAGTCCTTAAGTTGTAACAATGACCCGGGAACCTCTAAACCACCAGGTTTTTCTAAACCAATGTGGACAACGACGGCTCGTATTAGGGGAACATCATATATCCCTAGAAACTTGGCAAAACGAACCAAAACCGAAGAAGAAGAAATGAGCGAGTCGGAATAAGATAGTTGTATTCGTGTGGTGTAATATATGTAATATAGTGTTCTTATGCTTTATGATATATGTAAAAATTGCTTGTATTAATAAGTATTTTTTTTATGAATCTAACTCTTGTCTATTTTACAGTTTAAAAACACAAAATGGATAGACAACCCAATATTTTAAGAGACCTACCCGGAGACATGATTGATGAAATCTTGTCTAGAGTCGGCCAGAATTCTTCGGCACAACTATTTAAGGCGAGATCAGTTTGTAAGACATTCGAAGAACGTTCCAAGAATGTCTTGGTTTATAAGAGACTTTCGTTTGAAAGATGGGGGATATCACATTGGGAAACCCATAAGTTACGATGTGTTTACTTTGACGCATATATTGCGGGGAACCCAAATGCTATTTTACGCAACGGGTTAAGAAATTATTTTGACTCAATATATCATAATATTGGACTTCGTGATTTAGAAAAAGCGGCTAACATGCAACATAAAGAAGCATGTTATGCTTACGGATTAGTAATGTTCGCTTCTCACCAAAGTGAGAACAAGAACATTGGGCTACAACTATTAAACAAAACGTTTCCACAAGTGACGGAGTCGGTAATTGGGGTAAGAAATGAGGTTTTTAGATTATTACGGGACTGTTGGACATTACGTAACCCTCGTCCCTTTGATGACGTTACAACACGCTGTCTTATCAACGGCCATAACGGTTATGTTGCACAAGACCAAGGATGGGAAGTAGTCCTAGTAAAACCAGAATGCATGACTTGTTTCTGGACGTATGAATTACGTGTCTTTATTGCCTTTGCTGAACGACTTGTGTACTAGCTAGAATTGTCTTCACAACTATCTTGTATCAAAGTTATTGTGTGCTATATTTCATGCTTTATGTAAAATAAGCGGTATTGTAAGTTTGTAAAATATTGTATAAAAGTTTGAACGCGAAATATTATTATAATCAGTTTTTCATATAGAATTGTAGTAGTTGAATTGTATATTAGCTACTAAGTATGAACTTAACGGGTAGGTACTACCCGAATTTAAACTTATAAAACGCTAATATGAAGAAAAAGCTTTTATAAATGAGTTCATATTATGCTACGAAATACTATTAACTACTCTTAATATTCTGTATGATTAACTTGTTCCATTTAACTATTTTGAAGGAAATGGCACCGACTACTCGACACACCGTGAATATGAATGAAGAGGAATTCCGTACTTTTCTAGCTTCAAACATAGCCGCAGTACAGGCTGCGCTACATACCAACAATAACCTTGGATCTAGCAGTACAGGAAATCGTGTAGGATGCACCTACAAAGAATTCACTGCCTGCAAACCTTTGGAATTTGATGGAACCGAAGGACCGATCGGATTGAAACGGTGGACCGAGAAGGTCGAATCGGTGTTTGCCATAAGTAAGTGTACTGAAGAGGACAAAGTGAAGTACGCTACGCATACCTTCACAGGTTCTGCGTTAACATGGTGGAATACCTATCTAGAGCAAGTGGGACAAGACGATGCGTACGCACTACCGTGGTCAGCATTCAAGCACTTGATGAACGAGAAGTACCGTCCCAGAACCGAGGTCAATAAGCTCAAGACAGAACTTAGAGGGTTACGAACCCAAGGATTTGATATTACCACATACGAAAGACGATTCACAGAATTGTGCCTATTGTGTCCGGGAGCATTCGAAGATGAGGAAGAGAAGATCGACGCATTTGTGAAAGGATTACCGGAAAGAATCCAAGAAGATATAAGTTCACACGAGCCCGCCTCCATACAACAGGCATGTAGAATGGCTCACAAACTCGTGAACCAGATTGAAGAAAGAATTAAAGAACAGACTGCTGAAGAGGCCAATGTGAAGCAAGTCAAAAGAAAGTGGGAGGAAAACGGTGATAAGAATCACCAATACAACAACAACAGCAATTACAACAATAATCGCAACAATTATCCCAACAATCGCAACATCAATCGCAACTACAACAAACGGCCCAACAACAACAACAATAATAACAACAGCAACTACAACAATCATCCCAACAACAATAATAACCGCAACAACAACAACAATCAGAAGCAGCTATGCCAAAGGTGTGAAAAGAATCACTCGGGGTTCTGCACCAAATTTTGCAACAAGTGTAAAAGAAATGGTCATAGTGCGGGGAAGTGTGAGGTCTACGGACCAGGGGTTAATAGAACGAAAGGAACAAATGGTGTCGGAACGAGTAATGGCGGAGCAAGTAGTGTCGGAGCAAGTTATGCCAATGTAGTTTGTTATAAATGTGGAAAACCGGGCCACATTATTAGAAATTGCCCGAACCAGGAGAACACGAATGGACAAGGCCGTGGAAGAGTTTTCAATATTAATGCGGCAGAGGCACAGGAAGACCCGGAGCTTGTTATGGGTACGTTTCTTATTGACAATAAATCTGCTTACGTTTTATTTGATTCGGGTGCGGATAGAAGCTATATGAGTAGAGATTTTTGTGCTAAATTAAGTTGTCCATTGACGCCTTTGGATAGTAAATTTTTACTCGAATTAGCAAATGGTAAATTAATTTCAGCAGATAATATATGTCGGAATCGAGAAATTAAACTGGTTAGCGAAACATTTAAGATTGATTTGATACCAGTAGAGTTAGGGAGTTTTGATGTGATAATCGGTATGGACTGGTTGAAAGAAGTGAAAGCGGAGATCGTTTGTTACAAAAATGCAATTCGCATTATACGAGAAAAAGGAAAACCCTTAATGGTGTACGGAGAAAAGGGCAACACGAAGCTACATCTTATTAGTAATTTGAAGGCACAAAAACTAATAAGAAAAGGTTGCTATGCTGTTCTAGCACACGTCGAGAAAGTACAAACTGAAGAAAAGAGCATCAATGATGTTCCCATTGCAAAAGAATTTCCCGATGTATTTCCGAAAGAATTACCGGGATTACCCCCACATCGATCCGTTGAATTTCAAATAGATCTTGTACCAGGAGCTGCACCAATAGCTCGTGCTCCTTACAGACTCGCACCCAGCGAGATGAAAGAACTGCAAAGCCAATTACAAGAACTTTTAGAGCGTGGTTTCATTCGACCAAGCACATCACCGTGGGGAGCTCCTGTTTTGTTTGTCAAGAAGAAAGATGGTACATTCAGGTTGTGTATCGACTACCGAGAGTTGAACAAACTTACCATCAAGAACCGCTACCCACTACCGAGAATCGATGACTTATTTGATCAACTACAAGGCTCGTCTGTTTATTCAAAGATTGACTTACGTTCCGGGTATCATCAAATGCGGGTGAAAGAAGATGATATTCCAAAGACTGCTTTCAGAACACGTTACGGTCATTACGAGTTTATGGTCATGCCGTTTGGTTTAACTAATGCACCAGCTGTGTTCATGGACCTTATGAACCGAGTGTGTGGACCATACCTTGACAAGTTTGTCATTGTTTTCATTGATGACATACTTATTTACTCAAAGAATGACCAAGAACACGGTGAACATTTGAGAAAGGTGTTAGAAGTATTGAGGAAGGAAGAATTGTACGCTAAGTTTTCAAAGTGTGCATTTTGGTTGGAAGAAGTTCAATTCCTCGGTCACATAGTGAACAAAGAAGGTATTAAGGTGGATCCGGCAAAGATAGAAACTGTTGAAAAGTGGGAAACCCCGAAAACTCCGAAACACATACGCCAGTTTTTAGGACTAGCTGGTTACTACAGAAGGTTCATCCAAGACTTTTCCAGAATAGCAAAACCCTTGACTGCATTAACGCATAAAGGGAAGAAATTTGAATGGAAGGATGAACAAGAGAAAGCGTTTCAGTTATTGAAGAAAAAGCTAACTACGGCACCTATATTGTCATTGCCTGAAGGGAATGATGATTTTGTGATTTATTGTGACGCATCAAAGCAAGGTCTCGGTTGTGTATTGATGCAACGAACGAAGGTGATTGCTTATGCGTCTAGACAATTGAAAATTCACGAGCAAAATTATACGACGCATGATTTGGAATTAGGCGCGGTTGTTTTTGCATTAAAGACTTGGAGGCACTACTTATATGGGGTCAAAAGTATTATATATACCGACCACAAAAGCCTTCAACACATATTTAATCAGAAACAACTGAATATGAGGCAGCGTAGGTGGATTGAATTATTGAATGATTACGACTTTGAGATTCGTTACCACCCGGGGAAGGCAAATGTGGTAGCCGATGCCTTGAGCAGGAAGGACAGAGAACCCATTCGAGTAAAATCTATGAATATAATGATTCATAATAACCTTACTACTCAAATAAAGGAGGCGCAACAAAGAGTTTTAAAAGAGGGAAATTTAAAGGATGAAATACCCAAAGGATCGGAGAAGCATCTTAATATTCAGGAAGACGGAACCCGGTATAGGGCTGAAAGGATTTGGGTACCAAAATTTGGAGATATGAGAGAAATGGTACTTAGAGAAGCTCATAAAACCAGATACTCAATACATCCTGGAATGGGGAAGATGTACAAGGATCTCAAGAAACATTTTTGGTGGCCGGGTATGAAAGCCGATGTTGCTAAATACGTAGGAGAATGTTTGACGTGTTCTAAGGTCAAAGCTGAGCATCAGAAGCCATCAGGTCTACTTCAACAACCCGAAATCCCGGAATGGAAATGGGAAAACATTACCATGGATTTCATCACTAAATTGCCAAGGACTGCAAGTGGTTTTGATACTATTTGGGTAATAGTTGATCGTCTCACCAAATCAGCACACTTCCTGCCAATAAGAGAAGATGACAAGATGGAGAAGTTAGCACGACTGTATTTGAAGGAAGTCATATCCAGACATGGAATACCAATCTCTATTATCTCAGATAGGGATGGCAGATTTATTTCAAGATTCTGGCAGACATTACAGCAAGCATTAGGAACTCGTCTAGACATGAGTACTGCCTATCATCCACAAACTGATGGGCAGAGCGAAAGGACGATACAAACGCTTGAAGACATGCTACGAGCATGTGTTATTGATTTCGGAAACAGTTGGGATCGACATCTACCGTTAGCAGAATTTTCCTACAACAACAGCTACCATTCAAGCATTGAAATGGCGCCGTTTGAAGCACTTTATGGTAGAAAGTGCAGGTCTCCGATTTGTTGGAGTGAAGTGGGGGATAGACAGATTACGGGTCCGGAGATTATACAAGAAACTACCGAGAAGATCATCCAAATTCAACAACGGTTGAAAACCGCCCAAAGTCGACAAAAGAGCTACGCTGACATTAAAAGAAAAGATATAGAATTTGAAATTGGAGAGATGGTCATGCTTAAAGTTGCACCTTGGAAAGGCGTTGTTCGATTTGGTAAACGAGGGAAATTAAATCCAAGGTATATTGGACCATTCAAGATTATTGATCGTGTCGGACCAGTAGCTTACCGACTTGAGTTACCTCAACAACTCGCGGCTGTACATAACACTTTCCACGTCTCGAATTTGAAGAAATGTTTTGCTAAAGAAGATCTCACTATTCCGTTAGATGAAATCCAAATCAACGAAAAACTTCAATTCATCGAAGAACCCGTCGAAATAATGGATCGTGAGGTTAAAAGACTTAAGCAAAACAAGATACCAATTGTTAAGGTTCGATGGAATGCTCGTAGAGGACCCGAGTTCACCTGGGAGCGTGAAGATCAAATGAAGAAGAAATACCCGCATCTATTTCCAGAAGATTCGTCAACACCTTCAACAGCTTAAAATTTCGGGACGAAATTTATTTAACGGGTAGGTACTGTAGTGACCCGAACTTTTCCATGTTTATATATATTAATTGAGATTGATATTTACATGATTAAATGTTTCCAACATGTTAAGCAATCAAACTTGTTAAGACTTGATTAATTGAAATGTGTTTCATATAGACAATTGACCACCCAAGTTGACCGGTGATTCACGAACGTTAAAACTTGTAAAAACTATACGATGACATATATATGGTTATATATATAGTTAACATGTTTTTATTATAAGTATGTATCTCATTAGGTATTTTAACAATGAGTTGTATACATAAAAATGAGACTATTAATTTAAGAAACTCGAAAACGATATATATAACGATTATCGTTATAACAACGTCTTACTAGGTACATATGAATCATATTAAGATATTGATACACTTGGTTAATTATGTTAAATGATAAGTAAATATATTAGTAAGTGTATTAACAATGAAATACATATGTAAAAATAAGACTACTAACTTAATGATTTCGAAACGAGATATATATGTAACGATTATCGTTGTAACGACATTTAACTGTATATACATCATACTGAGATATATTATATATCATAATATCATGATAATATAACAATTTAACATCTCATTTGTTATAATAAACAATGGGTTAACAACATTCAACAAGATCATTAACCTAAAGGTTTCAAAACAACATTTACATGTAACGACTAACGATGACTTAACGACTCAGTTAAAATGTATATACATGTAGTGTTTTAATATGTATTCATACACTTTTGAAAGACTTCAAGACACTTATCAAAATACTTCTACTTAACAAAAATGCTTACAATTACATCCTCGTTCAGTTTCATCAACAATTCTACTCGTATGCACCCGTATTCGTACTCGTACAATACACAGCTTTTAGATGTATGTACTATTGGTATATACACTCCAATGATCAGCTCTTAGCAGCCCATGTGAGTCACCTAACACATGTGGGAACCATCATTTGGCAACTAGCATGAAATATCTCATAAAATTACAAAAATATGAGTAATGATTCATGACTTATTTACATGAAAACAAAATTACATATCCTTTATATCTAATCCATACACCAACGACCAAAAACACCTACAAACACTTTCATTCTTCAATTTTCTTCATCTAATTGATCTCTCTCAAGTTCTATCTTCAAGTTCTAAGTGTTCTTCATAAATTCCAAAAGTTCTAGTTTCATAAAATCAAGAATACTTTCAAGTTTGCTAGCTCACTTCCAATTTGTAAGGTGATCATCCAACCTCAAGAAATCTTTGTTTCTTACAGTAGGTTATCATTCTAATATAAGGTAATAATCATATTCAAACTTTGGTTCAATTTCTATAACTATAACAATCTTATTTCAAGTGATGATCTTACTTGAACTTGTTTTTGTGTCATGATTCTGCTTCAAGAACTTCGAGCCATCTAAGGATCCGTTGAAGCTAGATCCATTTTTCTCTTTTCCAGTAGGTTTATCCAAGGAACTTAAGGTAGTAATGATGTTCATAACATCATTCGATTCATACATATAAAGCTATCTTATTCGAAGGTTTAAACTTGTAATCACTAGAACATAGTTTAGTTAATTCTAAACTTGTTCGCAAATAAAAGTTAATCCTTCTAACTTGACTTTTAAAATCAACTAAACACATGTTATATATCTATATGATATGCTAACTTAATGATTTAAAACCTGGAAACACGAAAAACACCGTAAAACCGGATTTACGCCGTCGTAGTAACACCGCGGGCTGTTTTGGGTTAGTTAATTAAAAACTATGATAAACTTTGATTTAAAAGTTGTTATTCTGAGAAAATGATTTTTATTATGAACATGAAACTATATCTAAAAATTATGGTTAAACTCAAAGTGGAAGTATGTTTTCTAAAATGGTCATCTAGACGTCGTTCTTTCGACTGAAATGACTACCTTTACAAAAACGACTTGTAACTTATTTTTCCGACTATAAACCTATACTTTTTCTGTTTAGATTCATAAAATAGAGTTCAATATGAAACCATAGCAATTTGATTCACTCAAAACGGATTTAAAATGAAGAAGTTATGGGTAAAACAAGATTGGATAATTTTTCTCATTTTAGCTACGTGAAAATTGGTAACAAATCTATTCCAACCATAACTTAATCAACTTGTATTGTATATTATGTAATCTTGAGATACCATAGACACGTATACAATGTTTCGACCTATCATGTCGACACATCTATATATATTTCGGAACAACCATAGACACTCTATATGTGAATGTTGGAGTTAGCTATACAGGGTTGAGGTTGATTCCAAAATATATATATTTTGAGTTGTGATCAATACTGAGATACGTATACACTGGGTCGTGGATTGATTCAAGATAATATTTATCGATTTATTTCTGTACATCTAATTGTGGACAACTAGTTGTAGGTTACTAACGAGGACAGCTGACTTAATAAACTTAAAACATCAAAATATATTAAAGGTGTTGTAAATATATTTTGAACATACTTTGATATATATGTATATATTGTTATAGGTTCGTGAATCAACCAGTGGCCAAGTCTTACTTCCCGACGAAGTAAAAATCTGTGAAAGTGAGTTATAGTCCCACTTTTAAAATCTAATATTTTTGGGATGAGAATACATGCAGGTTTTATAAATGATTTACAAAATAGACACAAGTACGTGAAACTACATTCTATGGTTGAATTATCGAAATCGAATATGCCCCTTTTTATTAAGTCTGGTAATCTAAGAATTAGGGAACAGACACCCTAATTGACGCGAATCCTAAAGATAGATCTATTGGGCCTAACAAACCCCATCCAAAGTACCGGATGCTTTAGTACTTCGAAATTTATATCATATCCGAAGGGTGTCCCGGAATGATGGGGATATTCTTATATATGCATCTTGTTATTGTCGGTTACCAGGTGTTCACCATATGAATGATTTTTATCTCTATGTATGGGATGTGTATTGAAATATGAAATCTTGTGGTCTATTATTATGATTTGATATATATAGGTTAAACCTATAACTCACCAACATTTTTGTTGACGTTTTAAGCATGTTTATTCTCAGGTGATTATTAAGAGCTTCCGTTGTCGCATACTTAAATAAGGACGAGATTTGGAGTCCATGCTTGTATGATATTGTGTAAAAACTGCATTCAAGAAACTTATTTTGTTGTAACATATTTGTATTGTAAACCATTATGTAATGGTCGTGTGTAAACAGGATATTTTAGATTATCATTATTTGATAATCTACGTAAAGCTTTTTAAACCTTTATTGATGAAATAAAGGTTATGGTTTGTTTTAAAATGAATGCAGTCTTTGAAAAACGTCTCATATAGAGGTCAAAACCTCGCAACGAAATCAATTAATATGGAACGTTTTTAATCAATAAGAACGGGACATTTCAGAAAGGACCCGTCCTAATCCATCCACACGAAGTCCATACCGATTATAAATGAATCACAATAGTTGATTACATCGCGAGGTACTTGACCTCTATATGATACATTTTACAAATATTGCATTCGTTTTTGAAAAGACAATCTTTCATTACATTGAAAGTTGACAACATGCATACCATTTCGTAATATATCTTACTATAATTGACTTAATAATAATCTTGATGAACTCAACAACTCGAATGCAACGTCTTTTGAAATATGTCATGAATGACTCCAAATAATATCTTTAAGATGAGCAAATGCACAGCGGAAGATTTATTTCTTACCTGAGAATGAACATGCTTTAAAGTGTCAACCAAAAGGTTGGTGAGTTCATTAGTTTAACATAAATAATCATTTCCATCATTTTAATAGACCACAAGATTTCATATTTCCATTTCTCATAAACATACGTCCCTTGCATAGAGACAAAAATATCATTCATATGGATCGAACACCTGGTAACCGACATTCACAATATACATATAAGAATATCCCCAACATTCCGGGATCCTCCTTCGGACATGATATAAATTTCGAAGTACTAAAGCATCCGGTACTTTGGATGGGGCTTGTTGGGCCCGATAGATCTATCTTTAGAGTTCGAGTCAATTAGGGTGTCTGTTCCCTAATTCTTAGATTACCAGACTAAATAGGGGCATATTCGGTTTAATAATCCAACCATAGAATGTAGTTTCGATTACTTGTGTCTATTTCGTAAAACAGTTATAAAAGCAGCGCATGTATTCTCAGTCCCAAAAATATATATTGCGAAAGCATTTAAAAAAGGATTAATGAAACTCACAATACTGTATTTTGTAGTAAAAATACATATGACGACATTGAACATGTGTGCAGGGTTGGCCTCGGATTCACGAACCTATATCAGTTGCATATATATTAATACATATAATGGAAATCACATAATTTCATTTATTAATATATATTATTTGTATATTTATAGTTATATAGAACTTATACTGAAACTCATTTTAAAACATATACTTTATTTGTATATATTATATTTTAATTTGTATATTTATTTTGTATATATGTATTCATTTAGTTATGTTAATATATATATAGTATATATATATATATATATATATATATATATATATATATATATATATATATATATATATATATATATATATATATATATATATATATCTTAAAAATACTTAATTTATTATATATAGGTATTTATATACAAATTGTTAATCAAATGAATTTATACTTATATGTATATACTTATAAGTCTATTTTTATATAGCTAATAATATTTTATATAAATAAAAGTTGTATTTAGTTATATTGATAATAAGATTACTACTAATGATATTCATATTAATAATATTTTTGTTAATGATAATAATAATAATAGTACTAAAAATGGTGCTAATGCTAATATTAATGTTAATTATAGTGATTTGTATTATCTTCATACAACAATAATAATCGTAATCCTAATCATAATATTACTTATATCAATATCCATAATATCACTAATATTTCCTAATGACGTTACTTAAAAATGATAATAATATTAACCATGGTATTTATGTTATCATTATAATAACATAACAATAATTAATGATAATAATAATAATAGGTTGTCTTATTTTCTTAATAATGATAAAAGTTATATTCATAGTAATAATAACAATAATAACAATAATACTAGTAACATTAATAAAAATCACAATAATTAATAATAATAATAATAATAATAAATAAAATAAAATTTAAAATTGTATACCCTTTAAAAGTATTTTCCAAAAAAAGACTGCGCGAGACGAGACTCGAACCCGCAACCTCTTGAAACCCGTCACCAACACAAACCATCTGGGCTACCACATTTTTTCTAATTAATACCCAGATCAAATTTATTTAACACCTATGTCGTAAGCTGTCATCTCCTTCTCCCAAAACTAACACTGAATCGACCAATTTACACAATCGTTGCAAAGCTTTGAAATGGATTGATTTTAGGATTTAGTATTCAGTACCAAAATAATTATAAGTGAGTAATTTTATTAACATACAAAAAAAAATAAATAAAAAAACAACAGCTGTAGCTGTGTTCGTGGCTGCAAATAAAAAAAAATTTGATTTTGATTACGGGCATATTTTAGATAAAAGTTCCTAAATAACATAAGTTCTAAATCGTTGTTGGAAACAATTTTGATCATCAATTGAACCTATAACATCAAAACGATTTCAAATTTCTCTATGAACAAAATTGTTGACTTTTTCATTATGAACTTTGACTCTACAATTCGAATTCGTTTTAAAGAATTGGAAACTGAAATTTTGAAGATATTTTGAGTAAAAGATTCCTAACAAAGCTACGTTAATGGATTCTAACAATTATTTCGATTTCGAATTCTAATAGTAAGCGAGTTGGAACAGCGGTTTCGCTGAAAAGAAAAAAAAAGAAAGAAAGAAATAAATAAATAACATCTGTTTCTTTCCTCTCGATTAGTACAGCGAAGCAGTTTATAAATGTTAAAACTGTTAGTAATCGAATTATTGCTGCTACAATCATGATAGAATCTATTAGTGTTTTGTAGTGAGACTTTTGGGAAGACATAAATTCACGAGTAGGAATAAAGAAAGAAAAAAAACGAAAGGGAATCAGGTGAATGAGAAAAACAAAGAGATAGGGATAGCGAAAAATTCAGCCTTTATATATTTATATTTATTTATTTTAATAATTAAAATAATACTAATAAAAACATCTTAATAATATTATTCATAATTCTGTTATTAATTAATATCTTACTAACAATAAATCAGTTATTATATAAATAAGAATAATAATAATTATGTAACAAATCAATTGTATCAAATTTCATATCTATTTATTATATACAATAATATTGATGATACTGATGTTAATATAAATATTAATTTTTAACGAAAGTAATAATATTAACATAACAATTATGTTTTAACTTGTATTCATATAAATACATATTTTAAGTTTCTACCTAAGATTTATAAATTATTTATAATATATATTATTTACATTGTTCATATGTATAACTGTATATCGGAATTTTATATATATATATATATATATATATATATATATATATATATATATATATATATATATATATATATATATATATATATATATTCATATATTAACCTACCTATAAATTATTCGTTGTTAACTTCGTTAGGAAAATAAGACGAGTCTTTCTAAGTATAGTATTCGAAGTTCTTAAAATATATTTTAAAATACTATATATATATTTATTACTTAACAGGTTTTTATTATATAATTAAATAATATATATATATATATATATATTTATATTTTTAATTAAATAATTTAATATTTAATCTTATATATATATTTACAATTAATAATATTTCTCATTACATAGTATATTATTTTACATATTTAATTCTATTTGATTAAAGTATACTTTATTAATTCAAACTATTATATATACACTTTTATTTATATTTATATATAGTTACATATTTAATTATACACAATTATTCGTGAATCGTCGAGAAAAGTCAAAGGTCAAATGATTTCATGAAAACAGTTCAATAAAAAACTTTGAGACTCAACATTACAGACTTTGCTTATCGTGTCGGAAGTATATAAAAATTAAGTTTAAATTTGGTCGAAAATTCCCGGGTCATCACAGTACCTACCCGTTAAAGAAATTTTGTCCCGAAATTTGAGTGAGGTGGTCATGGCTAACAATAAGAATTTTTTCATGACCAATATGAGTTGATAATTAGAGGTTTATTATCATTGAATAATAATGATAAAATAATTCGATTATACTAAGAATACGAATGAAGCTATCACCAAAGAGTGAAATAGGAAAATAAAGATTCATTTTAACTTTTGACAGGGTCAGGGTTGAAAATAAGATGCGTCTTAACTTTTGATGTAGTCTGGTTTGAATTCCGAAATTCAAGGGATTCAAAAGAAAATCTTGTAAATCTATAAGATCTGATTCTTCGAGATTTAAGGAAATTAGGGCCTCTTTAATTAAATGCGATGATCTGTCCCGATTACTACGCCTGATGTTTCCATTATAAATTTACATTTTCCATTCTATTAGTTTTCACTACTTCTATACCTTCTCTCTCAGTTCATATATCAAAAGATTATAATAATGCTTAATCCGATTCTAATCCTTGTTCTCATGCTGACTATCGCAATGACCGTTCTTCTTTCCCAACTTCCACCTGAAGAATCTGTTTATTTCTATTATGCTCTAGGGATTATTGTATTCATAATCCTCCCGTGTATTTATATTGCTATACGCACTGATATCCACAGTTTGTAATTTCGGTGTTGTTGTTGGGATTTATATTTTCCCTTATATATCGGAGCTTCATGTTCTTGTTTTCTCTTCCCGACTTTAAATCAAGCGAATAATGGTCCAGAATTCGTAGGTATAGTGTTTCGAATGATTATAATGTTCTAAGCAGGAAGGAACGTGATAGCACGATTTGATTTTCAAATTTATCAACATCACGGAAGATAGAACCATCAAGAATACATTTTCTTGATTTGTTCAGGAGTTAAGTAGAATGAAAGAGTTATATAACATGGCACATGATGATGTTATGATCAGCGAATCATCACGTTAAAATAGAAGCTCAGCATGACTTACTGTAATATAATCACATTGATCAAGTGTCATTATATTATACTAACTCATGCATCAGCTCCCAACACTACTTCAATAACATTCATATTTTAAGCTCGAAAGTTTACAGAATATAGAAACTAACAGTTTCTATATGATGTAACACTGATAGCACGAAGAGATTAATGATTTCAGATAAGAATAGTTATGAAAATATCTTCAGAAATATGAAGGATATTTATAATGAAAGATACGATGATATCTTGGAATTTCTAATATCGATGGATGATGAAGAAGATTTATCCGTAAAGGTTTAGATTCGGAAGCAAGGTATTCGCTAAAGATTTCATCAGAAACAGAATCATTTGGATTCTTTGAAGTCAAACTCATTCTTTGCGATTTGTCCACGGCGTTCTTCATAGTTTCGCATAATCTGCTTTTCGGTACTAAATTTTCTATTGAATGTTTCCAATATAATGATACACAGGAAGCACGAAAAGGTATATAATTTTGGACGAGAATATTTATGAAAATATCCTCAGAAATATCGAAGATATTGATGATGATATTTTGGAATTTCTAAGTTCGATGGTTGATGGAGAAATATTTTTCGCAAGATTTTAACATGACTTCGGAGCAAGATATTCTCTAAAAATTTCAACGGATCTAGATTTATCTGGGTTCTATGAATTTAGGGTATGTTACTTGTATGTCTCCTTGGTTTCCTTTATGGTTAGCTCAATCCGCTTTCCAGTTCCAACTTTTCTGAGCTTTTCCAACATACTAATCTTTATCATCAAACTTTTCATGATTATGGTCGTTTACGGTTATCTACAGTTTCTGCTGCTTCATTCAGCTTTTTCAACATTCAGAGTATTAATTTGTGACTGAGTGCTTTTCAGAATTTCAGAATGAGAGATCATAATTCTAAGAGATAAATGTCATATATATAACTGTTGATGTAGATATGCTATGAGTTTTCAAAGTACTGATTGCTGATTCCCGGTAATTGTTATGGCAGTTCTCGTTATAAGATGCGGGTGAGTATATGATAGGGTTTCAATGAATAAATATAATGATTTATCAGAGAGATTTAAGCAAAAAAAGCAACGAGGTTGCTGGTACGTCTGCTGGTAATATGGTGGAATATAAAAGAATTCTCCGGTATCAAAAGGGTAATTGTATATATCAGGATTATAGTAAGGCTACTTCGAATGAAAAGTCGAAGTTGACTTGCTGGAGCTGTGACAAAATTGGCTACTTTAGAAAGGGATCGCAAAGTTAGTTTTGCTAATAAATGTCAAAGGATCTGACGCGGCTACGTGTTAAACTTTTACTCAGTTGCCGAGAGTTTCTCAGGTGCATAATTATATGTATAAATCTTTCCTTCCGTTAATGAAGTGCGGTTGATTCATCCTATCGATTGAGGTGTTTTCAAGAATCATGAAAGGTTTGAACGCATATTGTAATCGTCAAGATACAAATGAGGTTTAAGATAAAATCAAGTGGCAAACTTGAGGAATTGTTTAGTTTCATATATTATAGTCAATATTTTAATTCATTTTAATTGTCCAATGTTATTAGTCTACAGTCGATAGTCCACAGTTGGCAGTCCAATAATTCATTTTCATATATAATTTAATATATAATATTCAAATTAATTAATACGTATCGTGACCCGTGTACATGTCTCAGACTCGATCACAACTCAAAGTATATATATTATTATAGAATCAACCTTAACCCTGTATAGAGAACTCGATCATTACTGCATATAGAGTGTCTATGGTGATTCCAAATAATATATATAGATGTGTCGATATGATATGTCAAAACCTTGTATACGTGTCCCGATATTTAAAGTGCGTAAAATAAATAACAGAAATTAAATGACGATAAATTAAATGCGTAAAGTAAATAACAAAAAAAAATTAAATGACGATAAATTAAAATTACGAGAATGTAATTGCGAGAATGTAAATTGCGAGAATGTAAATTGCGATAAATAAAATGTAACCAGTTAGCTAGTAACAGTTAGCTGGAACAGTTAGCGTGGTTTCTTAACAAAATTCCATATTGTTAATTAGTCTATTTCTAATCAATTTTTATTGTGTCTATTATTTCTTCATTATGCCACTTGTTGAATTCTGGTAAGTAAAAATCCAAATATGAAATTTAATTTGAATGAAAATGGTTATTCTGTGGTGAACGGATTCGTATATCGATAGATGTAGGTAGGATGGTAATCGACCGTTGAATCAGATTCGAAGAATGTACAATGTAACTAATTAATGTGAAATCTTAAATATTTCTCGAGTATTACCTACCCGTTAAAATATTTTTACCATTAACAGTTTGTACGAAAGAATTTTTAATCACAATCCTTATGAAAATATATTTACATATATATTTTCTTCAGATGTAATTATGGATTTAATGAGTCAATGTGATATTAAACTCATCAGATTTACGATTGGAACTATGATACATAATCTCTAAAACATTAGAGTTTACATAATCGTCATGTCGAACGAAGATAAATGATGTAGAATAATTCGTGGAACGATAATTATACTCAAGGTACAGAATGAGATGTTGAGGCATGGATTGTTGAAACTTGGGTTGTTGGTGGTATTGGTGCCATTGGTGCTGAGACTGGTGATGTTACTGGTGTTGGTGATACTGTTAATGATTGCAAATTGTATATCGTGCTCTCTAAAGTTAATACTCGAGCTCAGCTCGGAGTTCTCTAACTTCTTCTACTAACCCTGGTTGTTTATCAATGTGAGGTAGAGGTCGGATATCTTCTCTAGTTCTATTAACGGTAGTTTCAAGACAAAAAATTCTTGCAAATAGGGTATAAACGGTATTGCGAACGGGTTCGCCGGTGAGCGGGTCAAGTACTCCAAGGTTAGGTGGTAGATTTGATTCATGATATGAAGTACCTTCTTCCTTTCTCCATAGGGTGAGTATGTCGCGAACCCACCCCCATTTTCTCCAGTAATCACGGTAGTTGATTGGTTGGTGTGCTCCTGTTACGCTGTCTTCAGAGTCAGAGGAACTTGGTCAATTCGTAGAGGCCATCTTACGCAATCTCAGGAAAGATTTTTGGTATGAAGAGTTTAGTGACAGCAATTGATAGTTAGATGGTATTCTCAATGCATAATTTGCATAGATATATATAGTACCAGGATCCCTTAAATTAAGGAGAAATTTGCGAGATACATCAGGCAAGGTCTACAGTAACAGATACACTAAGATATGAATTAGAGGATACGTTAAGATACGAATGTTGTCTACACACTATTCATGCAATCATTGCAGTAAGATGTGTCTAGACTAAGAATAATAAGCAGGTATGTTCCTAAGGATGATAAGAAGATGATTTTAGACACAAAATGATAAGCAAAACTTTTGATATGCAGACACGGTCGAAGTCCAGACTCAATAATGCATCCTAACGACTTATCAGTTAGACACACTAATGCAGACATGGTTCGCTAAGACCACCGCTCTGATACCAACTGAAAGGACCCGTCCTAATCCATCCGGACGAAGTCCATACCGATTATAAATGAATCACAACAGTTGATTACATCGCGAGGTACTTGACCTCTATATGATACATTTTACAAATATTGCATTCGTTTTTGAAAAGACAATCTTTCATTACATCGAAAGTTGACAACATGCATACCATTTCGTAATATATCTTACTATAATTGACTTAATAATAATCTTGATGAACTCAACAACTCGAATGCAACGTCTTTTGAAATATGTCATGAATGACTCCAAATAATATCTTTAAGATGAGCAAATGCACAGCGGAAGATTTCTTTCATACCTGAGAATGAACATGCTTTAAAGTGTCAACCAAAAGGTTGGTGAGTTCATTAGTTTAACATAAATAATCATTTCCATCATTTTAATAGACCACAAGATTTCATATTTCCATTTCTCATAAACATACGTCCCTTGCATAGAGACAAAAATATCATTCATATGGATCGAACACCTGGTAACCGACATTCACAATATACATATAAGAATATCCCCATCATTCCGGGATCCTCCTTCGGACATGATATAAATTTCGAAGTACTAAAGCATCCGGTACTTTGGATGGGGCTTGTTGGGCCCGATAGATCTATCTTTAGAGTTCGCGTCAATTAGGGTGTCTGTTCCCTAATTCTTAGATTACCAGACTAAATAAGGGCATATTCGGTTTAATAATCCAACCATAGAATGTAGTTTCGATTACTTGTGTCTATTTCGTAAAACAGTTATAAAAGCAGCGCATGTATTCTCAGTCCCAAAAATATATATTGCGAAAGCATTTAAAAAGGGATTAATGAAACTCACAATACTGTATTTTATAGTAAAAATACATATGACGACATTGAACAAGTGCAGGGTTGGCCTCGGATTCACGAACCTATATCAGTTGCATATATATTAATACATATAATGGAAATCACATAATTTCATTTATTAATATATATTATTTATATATTTATAGTTATATAGAACTTATACTGAAACTCATTTTAAAACATATACTTTATTTGTATATATTATATTTTAATTTGTATATTTATTTTGTATATATGTATTCATTTAGTTATGTTAATATATATATATATATATATATATATATATATATATATATATATATATATATATATATATATATATATATATATATATATATATGTATATATATATCATAAAAATACTTAATTTATTATATATAGGTATTTATATACAAATTGTTAATCAAATGAATTTATACTTATATGTATATACTTATAAGTATATTTTTATATAGCTAATAATATTTTATATAAATAAAAGTTATATTTACTTATATTGATAATAAGATTACTACTAATGATATTCATATTAATAATATTTTTGTTAATGATAATAATAATAATAATAGTACTAAAAATGGTGCTAATGCTAATATTAATGATAATTATAGTGATTTGTATTATCTTCATACAACAATAATAATCGTAATCCTAATCATAATATTACTTATATCAATATCCATAATATCACTAATATTGCCTAATGGCGTTACTTAAAAATGATAATAATATTAACCATGGTATTTATGTTATCATTATAATAACATAACAATAATTAATGATAATAATAATAATAGGTTGTCTTATTTTCTTAATAATGATAAAAGTTATATTCATAGTAATAATAACAATAATAACAATAATACTAGTAACATTAATAAAAATCACAATAATTATTAATAATAATAATAATAATAAATAAAATAAAATTTAAAATTGTATACCCTTTAAAAGTATTTTCCAAAAAAAGACTGCGCGAGACGAGACTCGAACCCGCAACCTCTTGAAACCCGTCACCAACACAAACCATCTGGGCTACCACGTTTTTTCTAATTAATACCCAGATCAAATTTATTTAACACCTATGTCGTAAGCTGTCATCTCCTTCTCCCAAAACTAACACTGAATCGACCAATTTACACAATCGTTGCAAAGCTTTGAAATGGATTGATTTTAGGATTTAGTATTCAGTACCAAAATAATTATAAGTGAGTAATTTTATTAACATACAAAAAAAATAAATAAAAAAACAACAGCTGTAGCTGTGTTCGTCGGCTGCAAATAAAAAAAAATTTGATTTTGATTACGGGCATGTTTTAGATAAAAGTTCCTAAATAACATAAGTTCTAAATCGTTGTTGGAAACAATTTTGATCATCAATTGAACCTATAACATCAAAACGATTTCAAATTTCTCTATGAACAAAATTGTTGACTTTTTCATTATGAACTTTGACTCTACAATTCGAATTCGTTTTAAAGAATTGGAAACTGAAATTTTGAAGATATTTTGAGTAAAAGATTCCTAACAAAGCTACGTTAATAGATTCTAACAATTATTTCGATTTTGAATTCTAATAGTAAGCGAGTTGGAACAGCTGTTTCGCTGAAAAGAAAAAAAAAAGAAAGAAAGAAATAAATAAATAACATCTGTTTCTTTCCTCTCGATTAGTACAGCGAAGCAGTTTATAAATGTTAAAACTGTTAGTAATCGAATTATTGCTGCTACAATCATGATAGAATCTATTAGTGTTTTGTAGTGAGACTTTTGGGAAGACATAAATTCACGAGTAGGAATAAAGAAAGAAAAAAAACGAAAGGGAATCAGTGAATGAGAAAAACAAAGAGATAGGGATAGCGAAAAATTCAGCCTTTATATATTTATATTTATTTATTTTAATAATTAAAATAATACTAATAAAAACATCTTAATAATATTATTCATAATTCTGTTATTAATAAATATCTTACTAACAATAAATCAGTTATTATATAAATAAGAATAATAATAATTATGTAACAAATCAATTGTATCAAATTTCATATCTATTTATTATATACAATAATATTGATGATACTGATGTTAATATAAATATTAATTTTTAACGAAAGTAATAATATTAACATAACAATTATGTTTTAACTTGTAATCATATAAATACATATTTTAAGTTTCTACCTAAGATTTATAAATTATTTATAATATATATTATTTACATTGTTCATATGTATAACTGTATATCGGAATTTATATATATATATATATATATATATATATATATATATATATATATATATATATATATATATATATATATATATATATATATATATATATATATATATATATATATATATTCATATATTAACCTACCTATAAATTATTCATTGTTAACTTCGTTAGGAAAATAAGACGAGTCTTTCTAAGTATAGTATTCGAAGTTCTTAAAATATATTTTAAAATACTATATATATATTTATTACTTAACAGGTTTTTATTATATAATTAAATAATATATATATATATATCTATTTATATTTTTAATTAAATAATTTAATATTTAATCTTATATATATTTACAATTAATAATATTTCTCATTACATAGTATATTATTTTACATATTTAATTCTATTTGATTAAAGTATACTTTATTAATTCAAACTATTATATATACACTTTTATTTATATTTATATATAGTTACATATTTAATTATACACAATTGTTTGTGAATCGTCGAGAAAAGTCAAAGGTCAAATGATTTCATGAAAATAGTTCAAAAAAAAACTTTGAGACTCAACATTACAGACTTTGCTTATCGTGTCGGAAGTATATAAAAATTAAGTTTAAATTTGGTCGGAAATTCCCGGGTCATCACATTGACAACCTCACCCGCTATAATAATTGTGGTACATTTATTTTGAACATTAGATACGCTCGAACAAGTGTAATGACCCACACTTTTTCGATCATTCTATACTTATAAGATTAATATTTACATAAATTAAACCTTACCAACATGACAAGCAATCCAAATTGTTGAGATTTATGTTTTTGAAAAGAGTTTTACACAACGTTTGACCGTCTAGTTTGACCGATGATATCACGAACTATATAATATATGATAATTATACGTTTGTGTATATATATGTATATATACATATTTAACATGATCTAAGAATGTTTTAATACCTCATTTTGTATTAATAACAATAAGTTACAAGTATATTTTGAAACTACTAACCTAAGTTTTCAAAACGATAACCATACGTAACGTTATTTGACATAAATACTTATGACCTATAATGTTTATACATATATCGTATAAGTAATGTATTTAATCACTTTTAAGGACTTAAATACATAAAACAATATAAGTATATTCACAAAAGATAGCTATATTTGAATTCTCATTCCATTTTTCACAAGATTTCTATACGTATATCTAGAGTACATGTACTCGTATCATACCTAACCTCTATACGTATTTACTATTGGTATATACACATCAAATCACCACCAACCAGCCCTTGTTCAATGCCTTATGTATAAGGTAACTACTTTTGTTATCTAGTATGACAATTTCACATGATTAAAAGATTTTTTCACAAAATTACAAACTTATACACCTTTTACACCACCATTTATACTCCATTCCATTCTCATTTTACTACACATTTCCTTTAACTAAAACACACACACTTTTAAGAGCCTTAACCTCCATAACCATTCAGCTAATATCCATGAAGATCTAGCCATAAAAACATCACTTAATCACCATAAGAAAACTCTTACAAAAACACTTCAAGAATCCTTCCAAGAACACAAGTTTACTTCCAATCTTTCATCCAATTCCATCACCCTTTTGGTTCTAGGTCTTTACTCCTCTTTTACAGCAATCTTGTCCAAGTAACTTGAGGTAGTAACTTTGTTCATAACCTTATTCGATTCATATATATATATAGCTATCTTATTATATGGTATAAAATTTTAACAACAAGAACATAGTTTGAATGTTTTCAAACTTGTTTGCAAACTAAATAGATCCTTCTAACTTAACTTTCAAAATACTTCAAGACCTGTAATATATCATAAATATATGCTAATTTAACAAGGTATAACTTGGTTTTTCAAAGAACATCTTAAAAACTGTTTTTACGACGTCGGAGTGCAACCGGGGGCTGTTTTGGGTTGGATAATTAAAAACCATCTTAAACTTTGAATTGGAGGTTTATTTTCTGGAAAAATGATTTTTACTATGAATATGATAACACATAAAAATTTCATTATTTAACTAAAAGTATAAGTATTTTTAGAAAAATAATCATTTAAGGTTGTTTACATGATGGAAAATGATTAACTTCATAAGTTTCACTAAAGTTTGACCTATGACCTGTGATTTCGAATACAAACTAAGGTATTTACAGTTCATAGTCTTAAAGAGGGACTCGATCCAAGGAAGTGGCAAGTTGAACCAACGAAAACGGAGTTGTAACGAAGAAACTACGACCAAAACAAAATCGGATATCCAAGACTAGTTTAGCTACGAAAATAATTGGAGAAAATTAAATAAATCACATCTTTTTAAAATAACATGATATTTTATATATATGTACTCATAATTTAATTTTATATGGTTCAGGATCACCCGTAAACAATACGAGAAGATTAATCATAAGATCCCATGATTGTACGCAACACGTCATTTGACAACACCGGTACTTTATGTACGCAACACGTCATTTGACAACACCGGTACCATGGGTCAAGATTAATCCCGACCAATACAAATACGATGGGGTTTTATTTATTTCGATGGGGGTTTTATTTATTAAACACCTAAATATGAACCATTAAAATTGAATTACTAACATCGGACTACTAACTACGGACTAAGAAATTATTAAAACTATTAAAAGTATAATAAGTATATATATGTGACGATTGTTTAAAATGGAAATATATTGATAAACTATATATGGATAGGTTCGTGATATCAACCGGAGACCAAGTCAAAATATATATATCTTCAAGGCAAAAGTGAGTATATAGTCCCACTTTTAAACTCTAAATATTTCGGGATGAGAATACATGTATTTTATGTTTTACGATATGGACACAAGTAACTGAAAAATATATTCTACGTTGAGTTGTACCACTGGCATACTTCCCTGTAGCTTGGTAACTATTATTTACAGCGGTATTGTAAACGCGAATCCTGTTGATAGATCTATCGGGCCTGACGACCCCAACCGGACTGGACGACCAGTATTCAACGGTTGCACAGTACTTCGTTTCGTGACTATACTTGGTACAGTGTAGTAAGATTTCATAATAAAGGGAATATGCGACGTGATTAAATGTTAAGTATGGTTACCAAGTGCTCAACCACTTAGAATACTTTTATTAAAATGTTTATATATGAAATCTTGTGGTCTATATATATATATATATTGCTACCGGCATTAAACCTATATCTCACCAACTTTATGTTGACGTTTTAAGCATGTTTATTCTCAGGTGATAACTAAAAGCTTCCGCTGCAACATGTTGAATTTAAGCAAGATCTTGAGTATGCATATTTGTGTCAAAAATAAAACTGCATATCCGAGGAATTGTAATGTAAAATATGCTAGAAATCGTATTGTTATCATCACATGTAAAGTTTGTAAGTCTAAGATTATCGCTAAACGATAATCATCTTTATATTGTCTAAAGCTTGTATTAAAATAAGAGTTATGGTTTGTAATGTAAAATAAATGCAGTTGTTCTTTTAAAAATGTCGCATATAGAGGTCAACACCTCGCAATGAAATCATACGTTATCTAACTCGTTCTTATGGTTAAGGACGGGTTATGACATGTGGTATCAGAGCGGTGGTCTTAGCGAACCAGGTTTGCATTAGTGTGTCTAACCGAGAAGTCGTTAGGATACATTAGTAAGTCTGGACTTTGACCGGGTCTGATTTTTAAAAACCATTGCTTATCATTGTTGGTTAAAATTTATATGTAAATATTATGTAGTACTAATGGGTTAGTTGTTGTGTGATAGATGTCGGGCTCAAAACTTATTATCACATTCAGCGACCCCGAATCAGAATCTTCAGATGGTGTTTCAGTCATTAACCTATCCGATGACGAAAATAATATCTTTGGGGAAGACTCACAAATTCCGGATGAACCAACTATAAAGAACCCGGAAAGTGAACCCGAGGAGGAAAGTGAACCCGAGGAAGAAATACAAGAAATTACGAAAGACAAGTTCGAACTAGGAAAGAAACGAAAGGCTAATGAATTAGAAAATTCAAATCCTGAGTTTAGTAAGGATGATGTGGCACCAACTCCACTAGACACTACCACCCCTATTCCCGCTATTCCTATTCGTTCTATCCCGGCATCTAGTTCTTCAGCCCCACAGCCAAAATATAGGCAGACAGCTAGGATAAGCGTTAGGCCATTCCTTGAACCTAAACGTCCTAGAAAATAGACCAAACGATGCGCTGCCGTATTAAACCATGGGATCATATAATGTTTTGTATAATATTATTAGTGTGGTTTGCTTAATGTTCGATGTAAGATAAGCATATGTAAAATAGTGAAGTATGAAATGCAATAATTTTCCATGGTTAAGTATTATTTAGATTGTAGTAATTGATTCTGTACTAAGCTATTAAGTATGGACATTAACGGGTAGGTACTACCCTAGATATAATTATAAAACGCTAATAAGAAGAAAAGGCTTTTATAATAATACCTGGTTCATATTATTAATAAGCTATAATGTACTGTAAATATACACTACATCTATAATATTCCATGTGAATAATTATTTTTTTTCATTCTTATAGAAGAATATGGCGCGATTGAACCGAATGACGGAACAAGAAATCCAGGAACTCATCAATCAGTGAGTGAACGACAGAATGTTATGGGTCGAGGCTGCAAGAGGTGCTGCAGTTAACCCAAATCCTCGTGTGGGGTGCACTTACAAAACTTTTCAAACTTGCAAGCCCTCATCATTCAGTGGAACAGAAGGACCGATCGGTTTAACCCGGTGGATAGAAAAGATGGAGACTGTGTTTAAAATCAGTGGTTGTGTTGAAAAGGACATGACCAAGTATGCATCGTGCACTTTACAAGATAGTGCACTCACGTGGTGGAAAAATTATGTGAAGGCTGTAGGAGGAGATGTAGCTTATGATACCCCATGGGAAGAATTCAAAATAATGTTAATCAACGAGTATTGTCCAAGGAACGAGGTTAGGAAGTTGGAAGATGAATTACGAAGCCTGAAGGTTGTTGGTACTGAAATCACCAACTACAATCAGCGATTCATGGAATTAGTTTTGCTATGTCCTGAATTGGTTCCAACCGAAGAACGGAAGATTGAAATGTACAAAGATGGTTTGCCCAAAAAGGTCAAGGCAAATGTTACAGCATCGAAACCTAAGACAATTCATGAAGCTATAACCATGGCAAACGAGCTAATGGATCAGGTCATCATGGATAAGAAAGTATCCAATACTGATGTGAAGGTATCAGGTAACAAAAGAAAGTGGAATGGAAATTATGATCGAGGTAACCAACAACAATCTTTTAAGAAACAAGAAATCACGCAAGGTGCGGGTAGTGGTTTAAGCTTTGGTTATAAAGGACAAAATCCTTTATGTAACCGATGCCACAAACATCACTCTGGCTACTGTAATGTGGTATGCAACAAATGTAATCGAAAGGGTCATCTTGCTGAAGATTGTAGGGCTCTCGTTACAAATACAAATGGTACCAAGACTCCTGCCACCAATGCAAATAGAACTGCTTTGGCTACCATTACTTGTTATGGGTGTGGAAAACAAGGTCACTATAAGATCCAGTGTCCGAATCCAGAGAAGAATAATGGATCTGCACGTGGAAGAGCATTTGTTATTAATGCTAGAGAGGCGTGTGAAGACCCGGAGCTTGTTACGGGTACGTTTACCATTAATGACTTATCCGCATCTATTATATTTGATACTGGTGCCGATAGAAGTTACGTGAGTAGAGGATTTTACGCTAAATTGAATTGTTCATCATTACCTCTAGATGCTAAGTACATGATTGAGTTAGCTAATGGTAAACTAATTAAAGCCGATAAAATTTGCCGTGATTGTAAAATAAATTTAGCCGGAGAAACGTTTAAAATTGACTTGATACCCATAGAATTAGGAAGTTTTGATGTAATAGTCGGCATGGACTGGATGTCCAAAATAGGAGCTGAAGTTGTGTGCGCCAAGAAGGCAATTCGCATTCCTCGTAAGAATAAAACGCCAGTAATGATTTATGGAGAGAAGGGTAACTCAAAGCTAAAACTCATTAGTTATTTGAAAGCTCAAAAGTGCTTGAAGAAAGGGTGCTATGCTATCTTAGCACATGTTAATAAAGTCGAAAAGAAAGAAAAAGAGAAGTGCATCAATGACGTGCCTGTGGCAAGAGATTTTCCTGAAGTATTTCCGGAAGAGTTGCCGGGATTACATCCATTTAGATCTGTAGAATTTCAAATAGATTTAGTACCAGGAGCTGCACCAGTTGCCCGTGCTCCATATAGACTTGCACCGTCCGAGTTAAAAGAACTTCAGAGTCAGTTAAAAGAATTACTGGATCGTGGATTCATACGACCAAGTACTTCACCGTGGGAAGCTCCGATTCTATTTGTTAAAAAGAAAGATGGATCTTTTAGGATGTGTATAGATTATCGTGAATTAAATAAGTTAACTATCAAGAATCGGTATCCACTACCGAGAATTGACGACTTATTTGATCAACTCCAAGGATCATGTGTGTACTCGAAAATTGACCTAAGATCGGGCTATCATCAATTACGTGTCAAAGAAGAAGATATACCGAAAACTGCTTTTCGGACACGTTATGGTCATTACGAATTTTTGGTCATGCCGTTTGGGTTGACAAATGCGCCAGCTGTATTCATGGACCTCATGAATCGAGTTTGTAGTCCGTATTTAGATAAGTTTGTTATCGTTTTCATTGATGATATTCTTATATATTCCAAGAGTGAGCAAGAGCATGAGCAGCATTTAAGGTTGATATTAGAGTTGTTGAGAAAAGAACAGCTATATGCTAAATTTTCTAAATGTGCTTTCTGGTTGAAAGAAGTGCAATTTCTTGGCCACGTTGTTAGTAGCAAAGGAATTCAGGTTGATCCAGCAAAAATTGAAGCCATTGAAAAATGGGAGACTCCTAAGACACCAATGCAGATACGCCAATTTTTGGGTTTAGCCGGTTATTATAGAAGGTTTATTCAAGATTTTTCCCGAATAGCTAAGCCGTTGACAGCGTTAACGCAAAAAGGGAAGAAATATGAATAGACTTCTGAGCAGGAGAGTGCATTTCAATTACTGAAAAAGAAGTTGACTACGGCACCTATTTTATCGTTACCAGAAGGGAATGATGATTTTGAAATATATTGTGACGCTTCGCGACAAGGTTTTGGTTGCGTTCTTATGCAACGGAAGAAAGTTATTGCATACGCATCCCGACAATTGAAGATTCATGAGCGGAATTATACGACGCATGATCTAGAATTGGGAGCAGTCGTGTTTGCATTGAAGATATGGAGACACTACTTGTATGGGGTTAAATGCACTGTGTTTACTGATCATAAAAGCCTTCAACATATTTTTGATCAGAAACAGCTGAACATGAGGCAACGTAGGTGGGTCGAGTTAATAAACGACTATGATTGTGAAATTCGTTATCATCCCGGGAAAGCGAATGTGGTGGCTGACGCACTAAGCAGAAAGGAACGAGAACCAATTCGAGTACGAGCGATGAACATAAAAATTCGCATGAATCTCAACTCACAAATCAAAGAAGTTCAACGAGAAGCACTTACTAAAGAAAATATAGGAAATGAAATAATGAAGAAGTATGAGAAGCAACTCGTTATGCGGGAAGATGGAATTCGATATTTTGCAAACCGTATTTGGGTACCAAAGTTGGGTGGATTAAGGAAGTTAATATTGAATGAGGCACATAAGACAAGATACTCGATACATCCTGGAGTTGGAAAGATGTATCAAGATCTTAAGACGCATTATTGGTGGCCTAATTTGAAGACAGACGTTGCAACATATGTTGGGGAATGTTTAACTTGTTCCAAAGTCAAAGTAGAACACCAGAAGCCGTCAGGATTACTTCAACAACCAGAAATCCCAGAATGAAAATGGGACGGTATTACCATGGATTTCATCACGAAGTTACCAAAGACTGCCTGGGGATACGACACTATTTGGGTAATTGTTGATCGTCTTACCAAATCTTCACATTTCTTGCCTATAAAGGAAACGGATAGAATGGAGAAATTATTACGATTATATATAAAGGAAATAGTTTCAAGGCATGGAATACCTATTTCCATTATATCTGATCGTGATAGTAGATTTACCTCAAAGTTCTGGCAATCACTACAGGAGGCACTAGGAACTCGTTTGGATATGAGTACCGCATATCATCCGCAAACTGACGGGCAGAGTGAAAGAACAATTCAGACTCTTGAAGACATGCTCAGGGCATGTGTGATCGATTTTGGAAACGGATGGGATAAGTATTTACCATTAGCAGAATTCTCGTATAATAATAGTTATCATGCGAGCATTAAAGCTGCGCCATTTGAAGCACTGTATGGAAGGAAGTGTAGATCTCCTATTTGTTGGAATGAAGTAGGAGATCGACAATTAACTGGTCCCGAGATCATACACGAAACGACTGAGAAGATAGTACAAATCAAGGAGAGATTGAAAACAGCCCGTAGTCGTCAAAAGAGCTACGCCGATGTCCGAAGGAAACCATTAGAGTTTCAGATCGGTGACATGGTTATGTTAAAGGTGTCACCATGGAAAGGTGTAATACGCTTCGGAAAAAGGGGTAAACTGAACCCAAGATATGTAGGCCCGTTCAAGATCATCGAACGCATTGGACCGGTAGCTTATCGACTCGAGTTACCGCAACAACTCGCCGGAGTACATAATACCTTTCACGTCTCAAACCTTAAGAAGTGTCTTGCAAAGGAAGACCTCACCATTCCTCTTGAAGAAATCCATGTCGACGAGAAACTACAATTCATCGAAGAACCAATCGAAATCATGGATCGTGAAGTTAAACGGCTCAAGCAGAGCAACATACCGATCGTTAAGGTTCGTTGGAATGCTCGAAGGGGTCCCGAGTTTACTTGGGAACGATAGGATCAAATGAAACAAAAGTATCCACACTTGTTTCCCGATGACGCAAAATAGGTACAATTTTAAAATTTCGGGACGAAATTTATTTAACGGGTAGGTACTGTAATGACCCGCACTTTTTCGATCATTCTATACTTATAAGATTAATATTTACATAAATTAAACCTTACCAACATGACAAGCAATCCAAATTGTTGAGATTTATGTTTTTGAAAAGAGTTTTACACAACGTTTGACAGTCTAGTTTGACCGATGATATCACGAACTATATAATATATGGTAATTATACGTTTGTGTATATATATGTATATATACATATTTAACATGATCTAAGAATGTTTTAATACCTCATTTTGTATTAATAACAATAAGTTACAAGTATATTTTGAAACTACTAACCTAAGTTTTCAAAACGATAAACATACGTAACGTTATTTGACATAAATACTTATGACCTATAATGTTTATACATATATCGTATAAGTAATGTATTTAATCACTTTTAAGGACTTAAATACATAAAACAATATAAGTATATTCACAAAAGATAGCTATATTTGAATTCTCATTCCATTTTTCACAAGATTTCTATACGTATATCTAGAGTACATGTACTCGTATCATACCTAACCTCTATACGTATTTACTATTGGTATATACACATCAAATCACCACCAATCAGCCCTTGTTCAATGCCTTATGTATAAGGTAACTACTTTTGTTATCTAGTATGACAATTTCACATGATTAAAAGATTTTTTCACAAAATTACAAACTTATACACCTTTTACACCACCATTTATACTCCATTCCATTCTCATTTTACTACACATTTCCTTTAACTAAAACACACACACTTTTAAGAGCCTTAACCTCCATAACCATTCAGCTAATATCCATGAAGATCTAGCCATAAAAACATCACTTAATCACCATAAGAAAACTCTTACAAAAACACTTCAAGAATCCTTCCAAGAACACAAGTTTACTTCCAATCTTTCATCCAATTCCATCACCCTTTTGGTTCTAGGTCTTTACTCCTCTTTTACAGCAATCTTGTCCAAGTAACTTGAGGTAGTAACTTTGTTCATAACCTTAGTCGATTCATATATATATAGCTATCTTATTATATGGTATAAAATTTTAACAACAAGAACATAGTTTGAATGTTTTCAAACTTGTTTGCAAACTAAATAGATCCTTCTAACTTAACTTTCAAAATACTTCAAGACCTGTAATATATCATAAATATATGCTAATTTAACAAGGTATAACTTGGTTTTTCAAAGAACATCTTAAAAACTGTTTTTACGACGTCGGAGTGCAACCGGGGGCTGTTTTGGGTTGGATAATTAAAAACCATCTTAAACTTTGAATTGGAGGTTTATTTTCTGGAAAAATGATTTTTACTATGAATATGATAACACATAAAAATTTCATGATTTAACTCAAAGTATAAGTATTTTTAGAAAAATAATCATTTAAGGTTGTTTACATGATGGAAAATGATTAACTTCATAAGTTTCACTAAAGTTTGACCTATGACCTGTGATTTCGAATGCAAACTAAGGTATTTACAGTTCATAGTCTTAAAGAGGGACTCGATCCAAGGAAGTGGCAAGTTGAACCAACGAAAACGGAGTTGTAACGAAGAAACTACGACCAAAACAAAATCGGATATCCAAGACTAGTTTAGCTACGAAAATAATTGGAGAAAATTAAATAAATCACATCTTTTTAAAATAACATGATATTTTATATATATGTACTCATAATTTAATTTTATATGGTTCAGGATCACCCGTAAACAATACAAGAAGATTAATCATAAGATCCCATGATTGTACGCAACACGTCATTTGACAACACCGGTACTTTATGTACGCAACACGTCATTTGACAACACCGGTACCATGGGTCAAGATTAATCCCGACCAATACAAATACGATGGGGTTTTATTTATTTCGATGGGGGTTTTATTTATTAAACACCTAAATATGAACCATTAAAATTGAATTACTAACATCGGACTGCTAACTACGGACTAAGAAATTATTAAAACTATTAAAAGTATAATAAGTATATATATGTGACGATTGTTTAAAATGGAAATATATTGATAAACTATATATGGATAGGTTCGTGATATCAACCGGAGACCAAGTCAAAATATATATATCTTCAAGGCAAAAGTGAGTATATAGTCCCACTTTTAAACTCTAAATATTTCGGGATGAGAATACATGTATTTTATGTTTTACGATATGGACACAAGTAACTGAAAAATATATTCTACGTTGAGTTGTACCACTGGCATACTTCCCTGTAGCTTGGTAACTATTATTTACAGCGGTATTGTAAACGCGAATCCTGTTGATAGATCTATCGGGCCTGACAACCCCAACCGGACTGGACGACCAGTATTCAACGGTTGCACAGTACTTCGTTTTGTGACTATACTTGGTACAGTGTAGTAAGATTTCATAATAAAGGGAATATGCGACGTGATTAAATGTTAAGTATGGTTACCAAGTGCTCAACCACTTAGAATACTTTTATTAAAATGTTTATATATGAAATCTTGTGGTCTATATATATATATATTGCTGCCGGCATTAAACCTATATCTCACCAACTTTATGTTGACGTTTTAAGCATGTTTATTCTCAGGTGATAACTAAAAGCTTCCGCTGCAACATGTTGAATTTAAGCAAGATCTTGAGTATGCATATTTGTGTCAAAAATAAAACTGCATATCCGAGGAATTGTAATGTAAAATATGCTAGAAATCGTATTGTTATCATCACATGTAAAGTTTGTAAGTCTAAGATTATCGCTAAACGATAATCATCTTTATATTGTCTAAAGCTTGTATTAAAATAAGAGTTATGGTTTGTAATGTAAAATAAATGCAGTTGTTCTTTTAAAAATGTCGCATATAGAGGTCAACACCTCGCAATGAAATCATACGTTATCTAACTCGTTCTTATGGTTAAGGACGGGTTATGACAACAAGTGTATAACATTTTGGGAGGTAAAGGCGGGTATAGTGGCTTCTATACTCGGGTCATTGCTAGTATTCAGGTGCTCAGATTATGCAAACATTAAAATCTCGTGGTCAAGAAAACTAAACTATTTTTCTGATAACTGTTTTTCAGATACTGCTACATTACTTTAAACATGTAGATTCACCAACATTATTGTTGACCTGTTTTTGCGTGTTTTTATTCTCAGGTCCTTAAGAGGTAGACTTCCGCTGTGTTTGCTGCATGTCTGGTCGTGGAGTCAGCATTTGATATAATGAACATTATTTACTTTCACATTTAAAACTTTTATAACTGTTTAAATACTGTTGGCTTGTGGTTACGATCACAATAGTGTTTCTATTTTAGTATTATTGACTTATGTTTTTGAAAGTCAACTTTTAATAAAATTAAATGCGATTGCTTTAAACGTCTCATATAGAGGGCGTAACTGTTAACTGTGGGACCTGGATTAACGCGCCGTCAGATAGAAATTTGGCGGGGTGTTATAGTCTCGAACAACCACTATCGATATACCAGATTTGTTTTGAATGCCTTGCACAATAATAAGTGATTAATTTATTTTTGAGAACTCATCCAGTCATCTTAGATGACTTGATTTTCCTTTCTGCTGGTTTTTAAGGACCAGAAGATTGAGTCATAGGTACAAGAACAGGCAGATAGACTGGACTATCAGTGTATTCTTTTACATAGGAATGTGCCTAATGATGTTTGTTACCATAAGTATAGCACCTTAGCCTTTCCTGTGGTTGCTTGTGCTAGTTAGAAGTAGACGGGTTGAAAATATGATCTGTTGCTGGTTGTTAGTAACAGCCGGTAGTATCTTGTCCAGCTTTTCAGTCAGTAGCAGACTCCTTACCCTTGGTATTCTTTAGAATCTTGCTTTTATGAGCTTCCTTGCGTTTACACACAACACTGTTATTCGTTGATGTCTTGCCTTTACCATTTGGTTTACCAGTATTCAAAATTTTTGTAGACCCAGCAGATAAAGGAATTTATGCTTGGTCTTGGATTACTAGAAGACCAGTGGAACTTTTAAAAGTAGACACAACAGATATAGCATAGCAGATATAGTAGACGCATCAGGAGAAGTATTTAGAGAAATTGAGGGATCAGTCAACTTCAATATAGAATTTCTCCTTTTGTTGAGTATATCCCTTTTGATCTCTAGTTATTTAGGAGACATGTATAGGTCATCTAAAGGATCAGTAACCTCATTAGTCGAGGTAAAGGAGCTAATGTGAAATGGCCCGTTCATATCGATTATAAACGTTACATAATAATTGATTTCATTGCGAGGTATTTAACCTCTATATGATACATTTTACAAAGATAATTGATATGATACATGATGGTGGTTGTAAAAGTTAGGATAAA
This sequence comes from Rutidosis leptorrhynchoides, assembly GCF_046630445.1. Taxonomy (NCBI): domain Eukaryota; kingdom Viridiplantae; phylum Streptophyta; class Magnoliopsida; order Asterales; family Asteraceae; genus Rutidosis; species Rutidosis leptorrhynchoides. The sequence continues at coordinate 154,077,138 of NC_092341.1, read as the reverse complement.
GATGCGTATAATTATCATGATGATGAGGAGGTGATTATGAAATGATCGGGATAAAGATGATAATATGAATACCGAATGATAATTGGTGAGGATTATGTTATGATGATGATGTAAAGCAAATCGATGATGATCATGGAGAGATATATGGTGTCACGACCCTACTTTTTTCGTTAACTTTTCCGTTAATTATTTAATGACCGTTAACTGTTATTTGTGTTACGTCATTTCATGACCTATATTATTATTTTAGTAATAATATATTAATTATTATGTGTTATGTGAATATATGTATTCATATTTTAAAATGTACGTTTATACGAATCGCGGATTTCTATCCGGCGAATCTTTTCGGTATTTAAACCAACGGTCGCGTTTTTGGGATATTTAAATCCTAAATATTTTAAATATGATATTTTAAGATCATATTATTATATAGTGTATTTATATTTATTTTTCGTCGCGCGTTTGTTATCTTTCCGAATTTTTAATCGCGTAAGTGCATTTTCGCGTTTCAGGACTCGTTCGGGCTTTCGGGCCATCAGGAAATAATCACTTAGCAACTTGGGCTAGTGGGGCCCACCCCACATACCCCATTCGGCCGACCAAGAGGGGGGATGGAGTATTACTTCCTTAAATTTTTTTATTTTGTTATAATTTTTTACTTCATCAAATCCCTTAAACCTAATTATTATTTTTGCTCTCCTTCTCCTTTTTCCCTTCCCCTAACCATCGCCATTCATCACCATACCATCATCATCATCAACCAAAATCAAGCTTGGATCAAGAGATCATCTACATAAACGCGTTCCTCGTTCCGTTCTCTACGCGATCATACTCATTGATTATTGATTAGGGTATAGACCCTAACCCTAGAACTTTCAATTTTTCATTTATTTTCTGTATTTTGATGATTATTTAGTAGTATGATGTTTGTGGATTATTGTAATGATGTTTGTATGCATAGAAATACTCATAATCACATGTTTTCGGTTTGATAAAATTGGGACAGCAGCTTTTTCGTGTGTTTCTGACTTTGTAACTGATGTTGATCATAAAATAAACTATATAAATGAGTTCCTCTCATCAAGACATTAATTTTAGACTCCGGATTCATGTCGTTTCGATTCCCGGAACCCTAATTATGATCAAAATGGTATTTTGTTAAGATTGAAATGTGATTTTGGTATGACCCAGGTTTGGTCCGACTTTGTGACCATATTTGGTGACTTTAGGGTGTGTTAGTGTGTTAGGACTGATGGTGGGGTGAACTTTCATGTCCGAGCCACGAATCACCCGTTACGTCTAAAACACGTTTTTGATTGAATTGAAGTTGTAAGTAGTGTAATGGCTGTACATCATGACTTGTGGACTGTTCTTGGGGTGTTCTTGAGTGTACCAAAGTGTCGGGTGATTTGTTTAGGCGGCGATATATGTAAGGCTCGCCGAAAATTGACACCCGGGGCTCAGGATACGACCCGATAAACTTTTGATTTAAAACTTGTGATTAATTATTAAACTTATGTTATAAATAATGAATTTCATTATCATTTAATTACTTATGATAAAAAGGTAATTATTATTATTTACAACTTATGATATATATATTTATTATATCATTTAATTAATAATTATGATTTAATTAACTTTTTAATTAAACATATGATTAATAATACTTCATTATTAATGGAAAATACTTATGATAAGTATTAAACTTATATTATGAGATTATTATAATAAGACTTATAATAAGGATTAAATAATTATTTAATTATTATAAGAATTAGTTATTATTTAATTATAATTTAATTATTAAATAATTATGATTTAATAATTATAATTAGAAACTTATGATATGATTAATAATTCATTATTAATTAATAATACTTATGATATGATTTAAAAATTATTATTAATTAATAATACTTACATTATGACTAATATTTAATTAATTAATTAAATACTTGTGTTATATTAATTATATCATTTAAAGTTATATTAACTTTAATAATTCATTTTAATTTAATTAAACTTATGTTATGACATAATTAGACATATTTAACTTTAATAAACGTTATAACTTATATTATTATTATAACTTACACTTTTAAAATTAACGTTGACCATGTTTGACCAAGGTTGACTTTTGAGTTGACTTTCGGTTGACTTTGACTTTCAGTTGACTTTTGTTGACTTTCTAATTAAGGAAACTTTCCTAACTTATAAACTTTCCTAAAATAGCAACTTTCTAAATTTGGAAACTTTCCAAAAATAGAAACTTTTCAAAAACAGAAACTTTCCAAAAATAGAAACTTTCCAAAAATGGAAACCTGCTAAAAATAGAAACTTTCTAAAAATAGAAAGTGTGTGTCCGTAAGCTGTTTCGATCAAACCGATGCATATTGAGTATTGTTCTATGACTACTTGCAACATGTACAATAGCTATCATACTAAGACTTGACCTAAGTTAGTTATTTATATCGACCTGCTTTATTTATAGGTCGGCGTTGTGATCATTCCTGATCACTGTACTACATTTGATGTTTGCTTAATTATGTTGGTTACTTCATTACTATTAAGGTGAGTTATAGTCCCGTTTTTACATACTTTTCAAAGTATATTTTTGGGATGTGATTACATGCATTTTATTTCACGTTTAGACACAAGTGACAATTAAATTTAAATTATTCATTGTGAGTTGGACAAAAATATTCCCAAGTCTGGTAACTGTAATCATTGGTTTTTACCGGTGAACGCGAATCCTACGGATAGATCTATCGAGTTTGACAACCCCATTTCGAGCTAGTCGCGCTAGCAATTTATAATCGGAATGTTTAGTACTTCGTATTTTGTTGTAGATACACTGTCCAGTTTATATTATTATTGTGTTTGGCAAGGGTAAATAAAGGGTTAAGTGGTTACCAGGTGGCTCATTGATAATGGAATAATGTTTAATGTTTTCTAACATTTTTAAATCTTGTGGTCAAAAGTTTATTTAATTATTTAAACCTATAGTTCACTCAACCTTTGTGTTGACAGTTTACTCGCATGTTTTCACAGGTACTTGAGTTTATGTGATGCTTCCGCTGTGTTTAGAAGAGTCTGCATGCATTTGGGCCGATTTTTATGAAACAATTTATGAAACTTTGGCTTGCATTCGGTTTTTGAATAATTAATACTTGTGGTTTGTTGACAATGTTTTTGTGTCAACTTTGGATTATTAATATGTTGAGTTACTTTTAAACTACATATTTTGGTATGCTTTCCTTTTTGGGAAACTTTTGATATAAAAGAATGCAATGTCATTTATTAAATTCATTTAAATTCGATCAAGCTGTGGGACCAAGTGACGGAGCCGTTAAGTGTTTTGACGGGGCCATCACAGTTGGTATCAGAGCTCTGGTTGTAGGGAACGAGGCGGTCTTAATGTGGTCAACCCGTGGTTCTTAGGGTGCATTAGAGTCTAGTCTACAGCCCGACCTTTTTGCTATAGCATTATTATGCATTTCATTTCGGATGTGTTATATCATTAGCATTTATATCTTTTGGTATGTGGTTTGCGGTTTTACTGTTTGCAGATGTCGACTTCGAGCGATAACTCAGTTGCTGCTCCTGCTCCCCAGGCTGCTGCCAGACGCCGTGCTGATCAACCAGAGATCGATGATCCTGTTCACTACTACTTTTCCACCCTTACCCATATGAAAAGGGCTTACAATGAAGTGACGTGTATTAATGCTCTTAGTGATTGTATGCGTACTTTGCCACATAACGAGATGATGGACCAGATTCGAGCTCGTATGGATTCGTTTGTTAGCTTCAAGAACAATGTTGGGGTCGAGAGTCGTAAGCGTAACCGTGAAGTTGACGCTTGGTTCGAGGCTCTGGAGAGCACAGTTCGTAGTTTGAAGGAAGAGTTGGAAGAAGTGAAAGGAAAGTTGCGAAAGTATGAGCCACCTGCTGAGACTCATGCTGGCCCAGCTTATCACACCCGCTCTAAGCAGATGTGATATGATGATTCATGATTTTTTTTTTTTTTTTTTTTTTTGAAAGGCAAGCCCCCCAAAGTGTAGCAAGTGAGGATTGAACTTGGGTCCCTTTGGAACTTTCCAAGCATCCTACCACCAAGCCAACCCCTTGGGGTTATGATTCATGATTGATTACTTATTTCATAAAACTTAATGTCCTTTCATACATACATTTTTGTGTTATGTACGGCGTTTTGCCGAGGATTTTATTAAGATTTTGTTATGGGATGTTTTCATTATGTATGGATGGTTATTTTTATGACATCTATTATCATTATCACATTTTATTTCTGATGTTGTGACTCTTGGCATGTTACATTATGCGTAATGTAGATCATGTATGTTAGGTGCTATGTATGTTGTATGATGTTATCATAAAATATGTATGCATATGGTGGTTATTTCTATAACAATCATAACTATCATGTTATTACTCATAGTGGTTACTGACTATTATTTTAATGGTTAATCTTTTCATGTTCGATCTATTCCTTTATAACACTGGTATTATTCTTAGTACTAACGATTGTGTTATTCTGTTTTGAAGATCATGCCTCCTAGAGAGTCCAACGAAGCCCGTATCCAACGTCTTGTTACCGAAGGGATAGCTGCTGCTATGGCAGCGAATGCTAATGCTAATGCGAACAACAATCAGGTGGGATGCTCCCACAAAACGTTTATGGTAAGTCGCCCACAGGAATTCAGTGGTACAGAAGGACCCATAGGACTTACCCGCTGGTTCGAGAAAATCGAGTCTATTTTCAGGGTTAGTCGAGTCAGAGAGGAGGACAAGGTTAGTTTTGCTAGCTGCACTTTGAAGGATAGTGCATTGACCTGGTGGAACAACTTGGTTAACAGTTTGGGAAATGATGTGGCTTATGGTTTAACTTGGAATAATTTTAAGGAAAGAATGATCACCCGCTACTGTCCTAGGGGTGAGCTTAAGAAGTTAGAGGTTGAACATAAAAACTTGAAAATGAAGGTCACCGAATTAGATGCCTACGAGCAGAGATTCTTTGAGTACTTTGTTGTGCCCTAATGTTTATGCCGATGAGAATCTTAAGATTGAAGCCTACATTGATGGGTTGTCCGAGAAAATTGAACATGGAGTTGAATCTAGTGAGCCCCATACTATTGAGGCCCGATGTCAATGGCTCATAAGTTGAATGATAAGATCTTGAGAAGAAGCAAGGCTGCTGTAACCGAACCCAGTGAAGTGGCTGTTAAGAAAGCTGATAATGGGAAGAGAAAGTGGGATAATAACCGCAATCAAAACCAGAATCAGCAGAAAAAGCAGGATACTTCTTGTTCAAATAACCGCAGTCAGCGTGTGTGTCCACGTTGTTACAAGGCTCATGATGGTTTCTGTACCGTGACTTGCAAGAGGTGTTCCAAACAGGGACACATTGCTAAGGATTGTACGGTGCTTCTACCGGGTTCTGCTACTCCTGCCGCAGGTGGTAATAATGCTGGTAATAGAGGTGGTAATGGTAATGGTAATTGAAAGTTTAATAATGGTGGTAATCTGAGGGTTTGTTACGAGTGTGGAAAGCCGGGGCATTTTCGTGATGGCTGTCCTAACAAGAAGACTGCAGAGACTGCGCGTGGTAGAGCGTTCAACATTAACGCCAGGGATGCTGTGGAAGATCCTAAACTTGTTACTGGTACGTTCTCGGTCAATGATTTATCAGTTTATGTACTATTTGATTCAGGGGCTGATTTGAGTTTTGTGTCGAGTAAATTAAGTCCAAAAATCAAAACACCGTTAACTCCTTTAGACAATACGTATGTTGTTGAAATAGTTAATGGTAAGGTACTCACTGCTAAGACTGTGCATCATAAGTGTAACATTAGTTTAGCTGGTAGAGATTTTGAGATAGATTTGGTACCGATTGAACTTGGTAGTTTTGATGTTGTCATTGGGATGGATTGGTTATCTGCGAATCGTACTAAGATTGTGTGTTATGATAAAGCTATTCGTATTACTAATGTGGTTGGAGAGTCGCTGATGGTTCTTGGAGATAAGAAATGCCGACAGTTAAATCTTATTAGCTGTTTGAAAGTTCTTAAACATCTTCGCAAAGGCTGTCATGCTATTCTAGCCCATGTTGTTGATTCTGAAAGAGAAACGAAGAGTGTTGGAGATGTTCATATTGTTAGAGATTTTCCCGAGGTATTTCCCGAAGATTTACCTGGCCTTCCACCGCAACGTGCGGTAGAATTTCAAATTGATCTTGTTCCCGGTGCTGCTCCCGTAGCACGTGCTCCTTATCGTCTTGCGCCTTCTGAACTTCAAGAATTGTCAAGTCAACTCCGTGAGTTGTTAGAAAAAGGTTTTATTCATCCTAGTTCGTCCCCTTGGGGAGCTCCTGTTCTGTTTGTTAAGAAGAAGGATGGTTCTTTTCGTTTGTGCATTGAATATCGTGAGTTGAACAAGCTTACTATTAAAAACCGTTATCCCCTTCCGAGAATTGATGATCTGTTCGATCAGCTTCAGGGTTCATCTGTTTATTCAAAAATTGATCTTCGTTCCGGCTATCATCAGTTGCGTGTTAAAGAATCTGATGTTTCAAAAACTGCTTTTCGCACCCGTTATGGTCACTTTGAATTTCTTGTTATGCCGTTTCTGATTGACGAATGCACCTGCTGTGTTCATGGACCTCATGAACCGTGTGTGTAGACCCTATCTGGACAAGTTCGTTATTGCATTTATCGACGACATCCTTATTTATTCGAAGAGTGATGAAGAGCACGAGGAACATTTGAAGTTAGTGCTTGATCTGTTGAGAAAAGAAGAGTTGTACGCTAAGTTCTCTAAGTGTGCATTCTGGTTACGAGAAGTTCAATTCCTTGGACACATTGTTAGTAAGCAAGGGATTCAAGTTGATCCTGCTAAGATTGAGGCGATTGAAAGGTGGGAAACTCCGAAAACTCCTACCCAGATTCGTCAGTTCCTAGGATTGGAAGGTTACTATCGAAGGTTCATTCAAGATTTCTCTCGTATCGCGAAACCTCTGACTGCTTTAACGCATAAAGGGAAGAAGTACGAGTGGAAGGATGAACAAGAGACTGCTTTTCAGATTTTAAAGAAGAAGTTGACTACCGCTCCGATATTGTCACTACCTGAGGGTAATGATGATTTTGTTGTTTATTGTGATGCTTCGCTTCAAGGCTTTGGTTGTGTTTTGATGCAACGAAAGAAAGTTATTGCGTACGCATCACGTCAGTTGAAGATTCACGAGCAGAACTATACAACTCATGATTTAGAGTTGGGGGCCATTGTTTTTGCACTTAAGATTTGGAGACATTATTTGTATGGGGTCAAGAGTACTGTGTACACAGATCACAAAAGTCTTCAACATATCCTCGATCAGAAACAGTTGAACATGAGACAACGAAGATGGATTGAGATGTTGAACGATTACGATTGTGAACTTTTGTATCATCCGGGTAAGGCCAATGTTGTGGCTGATGCGTTGAGTCGTAAAGAAAGGGCTGAACCTCACAGGTTTAGGGCCTTGAATATGACAATTAGAACAAACCTCGCAAGGCAGATTCTTGAGGCACAACCAGAAGTCTTAAAGAAAGAGAATTTTATGAAAGAGAACGTAAGAGGTATGGCTAAGAAATTTGAGATTCGAGCAGATGGTACTAGGTACTTTGCAGGACGTCTTTGGGTTCCGAAGTTTGGTGAACTGCGACAACTTGTTTTGGATGAGGCTCATAAGTCTAGGTACTCTATTCATCCTGGTTCAGGAAAGATGTATCATGATCTTAAGGAGCTGTATTGGTGGCCATATTTGAAAGGTGATGTGGCTACGTATGTGGCTAAGTATTTGACTGGTGCTAAGGTTAAAGATGAACATCAAAAACCATCTGGACTGTTGGTACAACCCGAGATTCCCGAGTGGAAGTGGGAAGGAATTACGATGGATTTTATTACTAAGTTACCGAGAGTTGCGGGTGGCTATGACACTATCTGGGTGATTATAGATCGACTCACTAAGTCGGCTCACTTTTTGCCGATTAGGGAAACAGATTCAATGGAGAAACTCACTCGTTTGTACTTGAAGGAGATTGTTTCTAGGCATGGTGTTCCTGTATCCATTATTTCGGACCGAGACAGTCGATTTGTATCGAGGTTTTGGCGATCTTTACAGGAAGCCTTGGGAACTAGATTAGATATGAGCACCGCTTATCATCCTCAAACGGATGGTCAGAGTGAAAGGACCATTCAGACGTTGGAAGATATGATGCGAGCGTGTGTTATTGATTTTGGTAATGGGTGGGATAAATATTTGCCGCTAGCTGAATTTTCTTATAACAACAGTTATCACGCAAGTATTCAAGCCGCACCATTTGAAGCTCTGTATGGTAGAAAGTGTAGGTCTCCTGTCTGTTGGAATGAGGTTGGGGATGCTCAACTCACAGGTCCAGAAATTATTCACGAGACTACCGAGAAGATTGTACAGATTAAGGAAAGGTTGAGAACCACTAGAAGTCGGCAAAAGAGTTATGCCGATAGGGGAAGGAAAGATGTGGAATTTCAAGTTGGTGATCGTGTTATGTTAAAGGTTTCACCTTGGAAGGGTGTGATCCGTTTTGGTAAAAGGGGAAAGCTAAGTCCTCGTTTTGTTAGACCGTTTGAGATTGTTGAGAGAGTTGGACCGACGACTTATCGTTTGAAGTTGCCACAAGAACTCAGTGCTGTTCACGATGTTTTTCATGTATCGAATCTGAAGAAGTGTTTGGCCGAGGCTGACAAAACTATTCCTTTGGAAGAACTTCATGTTGATAAGCAACTTCATTTTATCGAGGAACCCATCAAAATTATGGATCGAGAAGTTAAGACTCTTAAGCAGAGCCGAATTCCTATTGTCCGGGTTAGATGGAACGCCAGACGCGGTCCCGAGTTCACTTGGGAGCGTGAAGATCAGATGAAGCAGAAGTATCCGCATTTGTTCCCAGATGCTGAGTCAACCCCTGCACCAGCTTAAATTTCGGGACGAAATTTCCGTAACGGGAAGGTACTGTCACGACCCTACATTTTCCGTTGTCTTTTCCGTTAATTATTTAACGACCGTTAACTGTTATTTGTGTTACGTCATTTCATGACCTATATTATTATTTTAGTAATAATATATTAATTATTATGTGTTATGTGAATATATGTATTCATATTTTAAAACGTACGTTTATACGAATCGCGGATTTCTATCCGGCGAATCTTTTCGGTTTTTAAACCAACGGTCACGTTTTTGGGATATTTAAATCCTAAATATTTTAAATATGATATTTTAAGATCATATTATTATATAGTGTATTTATATTTATTTTTCGTCGCGCGTTTGTTATCTTTCCGAATTTTTAATCGCGTAAGTGCGTTTTCGCGTTTCGGGACTCGTTCGGGCTTATGGGCCATCAGGAAATAATCACTTAGCAACTTGGGCTAGTGGGGCCCACCCCACATACCCCATTTGGCCGACCAAGAGGGGGGGAGGGAGTATTACTCCCTTGAATTTTTTTATTTTGTTATAATTTTTCACTTCATCAAATCCCTTAAACCTAATTACTATTTTTGCTCTCCTTCTCCTTTTTCCCTTCCCCTAGCCGTCGCCATTAATCACCATACCATCATCATCATCAACCAAAATTAAGCTTGGATCAAGAGATTACCTACATAAACGCGTTCGTCGTTCCGTTCTCTACGCGATCATACTCATTGATTATTGATTAGGGTATAAACCCTAACCCTAGAACTTTCAATTTTTCATTTATTTTCTGTATTTTGATGATTATTTAGTAGTATGATGTTTGTGGATTATTGTAATGATGTTTGTATGCATAGAAATACTCATAATCACATGTTTTCGGTTTGATAAAATTGGGACAGCAGCTTGTTCATGTGTTTCTGACTTTGTAACTGATGTTGATCAAAAAATAAACTATATAAATGAGTTCCTCTCATTAAGACATTAATTTTAGACTCCGGATTCATGTCGTTTCGATTCCCGGAACCCTAATTATGATCAAAATGGTATTTTGTTAAGATTGAAATGTGATTTTGGTATGACCCAGGTTTGGTCCGACTTTGTGACCATATTTGGTGACTTTAGGGTGTGTTAGTGTGCTAGGACTGATGGTGGGGCAAACTTTCATGTTCGGGTCATCTCAATCCGAGCCACGAACACCCGTTACGTCTAAAACACGTTTTTGATTGAATTGAAGTTGCAAGTTGTGTAATGGCTGTACATCACCACTTGTGGACTGTTCTTGGGGTGTTCTTGAGTGTACCAAAGTGTCGGGTGATTTGTTTAGGCGGCGATATATGTAAGGCTCGCCGAAAACCGACACCCGGGGCTCAGGATACGACCCGATGAACTTTTGATTTAAAACTTGTGATTAATTATTAAACTTATGTTATAAATAATGAATTTCATTATCATTTAATTACTTATGATAAAAAGGTAATTATTATTATTTACAACTTATGATATATATATTTATTATATCATTTAATTAATAATTATGATTTAATTAACTTTTTAATTAAACATATGATTAATAATACTTCATTATTAATGGAAAATACTTATGATAAGTATTAAACTTATATTATGAGATTATTATAATAAGACTTATAATAAGGATTAAATAATTATTTAATTATTATAAGACTTAGTTATTATTTAATTATAATTTAATTATTAAATACTTATGATTTAATAATTATAATTAGAAACTTATGATATGATTAATAATTCATTATTAATTAATAATACTTATGATATGATTTAAAAATTATTATTAATTAATAATACTTACATTATGACTAATATTTAATTAATTAATTAATTAAATACTTATGTTATATTAATTATATCATTTAAACTTATATTAACTTTAATAATTCATTTTAATTTAATTAAACTTATGTTATGACATAATTAGACATATTTAACTTTAATAAACGTTATAACTTATATTATTATTATAACTTACACTTTTAAAATTAACGTTGACCATGTTTGACCAAGGTTGACTTTTGAGTTGACTTTCGGTTGACTTTGACTTTCAATTGACTTTTGTTGACTTTCTAATTAAGGAAACTTTCCTAACTTATAAACTTTCCTAAAATAGCAACTTTCTAAATTTGGAAACTTTCTAAAAATAGAAACTTTCCAAAAATAGAAACTTTCCAAAAATAGAAACTTTCCAAAAATAGAAACTTTCCAAAAATGGAAACCTGCTAAAAATAGAAACTTTCTAAAAATAGAAAGTGTGTGTCCGTAAGCTGTTCCGATCAAACCGATGCATATTGAGTATTGTTCTATGACTACTTGCAACATGTACAATAGCTATCATACTAAGACTTGACCTAAGTTAGTTATTTATATCGACCTGCTTTATTTATAGGTCGGCGTTGTGATCATTCCTGATCACTGTACTACGTTTGCTGTTCGCTTAATTGTGTTGGTTACTTCATTACTATTAAGGTGAGTTATAGTCCCATTTTTACATACTTTTCAAAGTATATTTTTGGGATGTGATTACATGCATTTTATTTCACGTTTAGACATAAGTGACAATTAAATTTAAATTATTCATTGTGAGTTGGACAAAAATATTCCCTAGTCTGTTAACTGTAATCATTGGTTTCTACCGGTGAACGTGAATCTTACGGATAGATCTATCGGGTTTGACAACCCCATTTCGAGCTAGTCGCGCTAGTAATTTATAATCGGAATGTTTAGTACTTCGTATTTTATTGTAGATACACTGTCCAGTGTATATTATTATTGTGTTTGGCAAGGGTAAATAAAGGGTTAAGTGGTTACCAGGTGGCTCATTGATAATGGAATAATTTTTAATGTTTTCTAACATTTTTAAATCTTGTGGTCTAAAGTTTATTCAATTATTTAAACCTATAGTTCACTAAACCTTTGTGTTGACAGTTTACTCGTATGTTTTCACAGGTACTTGAGTTTATGTGATGTTTCCGCTGTGTTTAGAAGAGTCTGCATGTATTTGGGCAGATTTTTATGAAAAAATTTATGAAACTTTGGCTTGCATTCGGTTTTTAAATAATTAATACTTGTGGGTTGTTGACAATGTTTTTGCGTCAACTTTGGATTATTAATATGTTGAGTTACTTTTAAACTACATATTTTGGAACGCTTTCCTTTTTGGGAAACTTTTGATATAAAAGAATGCAATGTCATTTATTAAATTCATTTAAGTTCGATCAAGCTGTGGGACCAAGTGACGGAGCCGTTAAGTGTTTTGACGGGGCCATCACATATGGTGAAACCAGGAAACCTCGTTTGTGTTCCTGTTACCGTAATATTTTTTTTTACAACTCTTTTTGTGAAACCAGAAAGCCTCGTGGACTACTAGATTGGGTTTTATGATGGGCCGTTTATGAGTTAATGGGATTTGTTTAGATGGGCTGCGGCCCAATATGCAAGCAGGCTACTAGTAATCGTGTTTAATAGCAATGAACTAGGATTAAATCAGAAAAGTAGACTTGGATGGTTGGTTAGGAATGTTGTTTGCTAAGTGAGAGGTGACGGGTTCGAGCCCGGGCTGTAGCAATTCTTTTTCTAAAAAAGCTCATTTTGAAAGGTAGTCTTATTATTGTTATTGTTATTATTAATATTATTATTGTTGTTATTATTATTATTATTATTATTATTATTATTATTATTGTTATTATTATTATTATTATTATTATTATTATTATTATTATTATTATTATTATTATTATTATTATTATTATTAGTAGGTATTAAGTATTATTATCAAAACTATTATTTTCATTATCAGTATTATTAAACTTATCATTTTGATTAAAAACCATCATTTATATTAAAAGTATCATTTTTACTATTATTATTATCATTATTAGAGAAATTATCATTTTATCAAAATTATTATTATTACTATCATTATTATTATTTTGACATTATTATTATTATTATTATATTATCAATATTATTATCATAATACCTATTATTATTATTAAAAAATAAAACAACTTTTATTTATTATTATTATCAATATTATTTTATCAAATAACTATTAGTTATATGAAACTATATTTACTACACATATCATAACTATATTAATACTTTTATAATAAATATTAATAAATAAGGTTATTAATGAAAAATCTAATTAAAACAACAATTAAATCTCTAATAACATATAAATTTTTTCAATTTTCATTTTATGTGTTAATATATATATAAATGATATAGGTTCGTGAATCCAAGGTCAACCCTGTATTTCCGTCGTATGAATATTTTTACTACAAAATATTGGATAGTGAGCTCATTTGATTCCCTTTTACTCTTTACATTTTTGGGACTGAGAATACATGCACTACTTTTACAACTTCTTTATTAAATACTTTTGAAATATATTTTGAACAGCGAATACATGAAATGCTTTTATAAATGTTTGACGAGATAGACATAAGCAAAACATTCCTCGAATGAATTATATGGACGTGATAATTGCCACCATTGAATTACGTGGACGTGATAATTGCCACAATTGATATGAATATTTTTCCCCTGATTATTATTGCTTGGTAACCTAAGAATTAGGGAACATCACTAATTTTGAGAATTAGTGCACGCCTAATTGACGCGAATCCTAAAGGTAGCTACCGGGTTTAACACCCCCACCCAGAATGTTCACTAGACGGAAGGGCTAGTGGGCGTGGTGTTTAGTACTTCGAAGTTTATATGATTATTATACAGACGAGATGTTCTGTTTTGGGGATATTATTATGTGCATTATATGTTAAGGTCGGTTACCAAGCCAAGCTATATGTATCGAGAGAATGATTTTATACACAAGTTATGTGTATGTTATTTTTGTGCACGAGAAATGTGTACTGTATTTAAAAGATATCGCATGTACATTACAGGTGGGTATAGGATTCGGGCCCATTTGTACCATGCAGCATTTAAATCTTGTGGTCTATCAAAATGATGAATTTTATTGTTTTATGATAAACTTATGAACTCACCAACCTTTTGGTTGACACTTGAAAGCATGTTTATTCTCAGGTATGAAAGAAACATTCCGCTGTGCATTTGCTCATTTTAAAGACATTATTTGGAGTCGATCATCGCAATAGAACCAGATGTTGGTGACTTCGTCCAGATGGATTAGGACGGGTCCTTTCAGTTGGTATCAGAGCGGTGGTCTTAGCGAACTAGGTCTTGCATTAGTGTGTCTAACTGATAGTTGTTTAGATGCATTAGTGGGTCTGGACTTCGACCGTATCTGCATGTCAAAAGTTTTGCTTATCATTTAGTGTCGAAAATTATTTGCTTATCATCCTTAAAGTCTAGACACGTCTTACTGAAATTCATATCTTAGCGTATCTGTTATTGTTACCTTTGCCTGACAGCTTCCGTAGATTCCTCCGTAACTTATGGGATTTTAGTATTATATATATGCATATGTAAATTATGTATTACAGGGTACTAATCTACATCCTATAATCTATTTCTTATCGAAAATCCTTCATCTGATCATACGAGATGAATCCCTCAACCAGTTCGAGTCCCTCAGATTTTGATAACTATTCCGATAGTTATTCCGACAACTATTCCGACATGGATATTCACCTAAGCTCCGAAAGCGGTATCACCAGAATGAATCAATCAATCAGCCATCCCCAATTCATCTAATGGGTTTGTTGTCGACTTAATCAATGGAGACGCGAAGAAGGTGATCCTTTCCACCAACCAAATTGCCCTCTTGGCGAAGATCCTGAAGCATTTACCAGCGAACCTATCCAAAATACCATTTTCAGCCTCATTTCCAGAGTATCTCGTCACAATTATATACTATCTCACATTTTAGACCTTATTCATCTGCTCGTTCTGACCGACAATCATCCTGGAGTAATAAGTCAACGAACTTCGCGCTCGAATAATCAATTTGGAGAATATGGTGCAAAATGTACCAGCTTCAGCAACATCACCGGCACCAAAAGTACCAACAGTAACAGCACCAGTACCATCAACAATCCATGCCTCAACATCTCATTTTGTACCTTGAGTATAATTATCGTTCTACGAATCGTTCTACATCATTTATCTTCGTTCGACATGGCGATTATGTAATCTCTAAGGTGTTAGAGATTATATATTCTTATTCTAACGGTAAATCAAATGAGTCTAATATCATATTAACTCATTAAATCCCTGACTACATCTGAAGAAAATATATATGTATATATGTTTTCATAAGGATTGTAATTAAAAATTCTTTTGTACAAACTGTTAATGGTGAAAATATTTTAACGGGTAGGTAATACCCTAGGAATATTTAGATTTCACATTAATAAGTTACACTGTACATTCTTCGAATCTGATTCAACAGTCATTTACTACCCTATTTACATCTACCGATATATGAATCCGTTCACCACAGAATAACCATTTTCCATTCAAATTTCATATTTGGATTTTGACCTATCAGAATCCAACAAGTGGCATAATGAAGAAAACATTTGACGGAATAAAATTTGTTAGAAACAAACAAATTAATTATGAGAAATTTTGTTAAGAATCCACGCTAACAAAATCCTAGCTAACTGTTCTTAGCTAACTGATTACATTTTATTTATCGCAATTTATTTATCGCAATTTATATTCTCGCAATTTTATTTATCGTCATTTAATTTCTGTTATTTATTTTGCGCACTTTAAATATCGGGACACGTATACAAGGTTTTGACATATCATATTGACGCATATATATATATTATTTGGAACAACCATAGGCACTCTATATGCAGTAATGTTAGGAGTTAGCTATATAAGGTTGAGGTTGATTCCAAAATATATATATACTTTGAGTTGTGATCTAGTCTGAGACATGTATACGGGTCATGATACGTATTAATTAATTCGAATATTATATATTAAATTATATATGAATTATTGAACTGTTAACTGTGGACTATCGACTGTGGACTAATGACATTGGACAATTAAAATGAATTAAAATATTGATTATAACATATGAAACTAAACATTTCTTCAAGTTTGCCACTTGATTTCATCTTAAACCTCATTTGTATCTAAATGATTACAATCTACGTTCAAACCTTTCGTGATTCTTGAAAACACCTCAATCGAGAGGATGAACCTGAAATGTCCCGTTCTTATTGATTAAAAACGTTCCATATTAATTGATTTCGTTGCGAGGTTTTGACCTCTATATGAGACGTTTTTCAAAGACTGCATTCATTTTAAAACAAACCATATCCTTTATTTCATCAATAAAGGTTTAAAAAGCTTTACGTAGATTATCAAATAATGATAATCTAAAATATCCTGTTTACACACGACCATTACTTAATGGTTTACAATACAAATATGTTACAACAAAATAAGTATCTTGAATGCAGTTTTTACACAATATCATACAAGCATGGACTCCAAATCTCGTCCTTATTTAAGTATGCGACAGTGGAAGCTCTTAATAATCACCTGAGAATAAACATGCTTAAAACGTCAACAAAAATGTTGGTGAGTTATAGGTTTAACCTATATATATCAAATCATAATAATAGACCACAAGATTTCATATTTCAATACACATCCCATACATAGAGAAAAAATCATTCATATGGTGAACACCTGGTAACCGACATTAACAATATGCATATATAAGAATATCCCCATCATTCCGGGACACCCTTCGGATATGATATAAATTTCGAAGTACTAAAGCATCCGGTACTTTGGATGGGGTTTGTTAGGCCCAATAGATCTATCTTTAGGATTCGTGTCAATTAGGGTGTCTGTTCCCTAATTCTTAGATTACCAGACTTAATAAAAAGGGGCATATTCGATTTCGATAATTCAACCATAGAATGTAGTTTCACGTACTTGTGTCTATTTTGTAAATCATTTATAAAACCTGCATCCCAAAAATATTAGATTTTAAAAGTATGCTATTACACACTTTCACAGATTTTTACTTCGTCGGGAAGTAGGGCTTGGCCACTGGTTGATTCACGAACCTATAACAATATATACATATATATCAAAGTATGTTTAAAATATATTTACAACACTTTTAATATATTTTGATGTTTTAAGTTTATTAAGTCAGCTGTCCTCGTTAGTAACCTACAACTAGTTGTCCACAGTTAGATGTACAGAAATAAATCGATAAATATTATCTTGAATCAATCCACGACCCAGTGTATACATATCTCAGTATTGATCACAACTCAAACTATATATATTTTGGAATCAACCTCAACCCTGTATAGCTAACTCCAACATTCACATATAGAGTGTCTATGGTTGTTCCGAAATATATATAGATGTGTCGACATGATAGGTCGAAACATTGTATACATGTATATGGTATCTCAAGATTACATAATATACAATACAAGTTGATTAAGTTATGGTTGGAATAGATTTGTTACCAATTTTCACGTAGCTAAAACGAGAAAAATTATCCAATCTTGTTTTACCCATAACTTCTTCATTTTAAATCCGTTTTGAGTGAATCAAATTGCTATGGTTTCATATTGAATTCTATTTTATGAATCTAAACAGAAAAAGTATAGGTTATAGTCGGAAAAATAAGTTACATGTCGTTTTTGTAAAGGTAGTCATTTCAGTCGAAAGAACGACGTCTAGATGACCATTTTAGAAAACATACTTCCACTTTGAGTTTAACCATAATTTTTGGATATAGTTTCATGTTCATAATAAAAATCATTTTCTCAGAATAACAACTTTTAAATCAAAGTTTATCATAGTTTTTAATTAACTAACCCAAAACAGCCCGCGGTGTTACTACGACGGCGTAAATCCGGTTTTACGGTGTTTTTCGAGTTTCCAGGTTTTATATAATTAAGTTAGCATATCATGTAGATATAGAACATGTGTTTAGTTGATTTTAAAAGTCAAGTTAGAAGGATTAACTTTTGTTTGTGAACAAGTTTAGAATTAACTAAACTATGTTCTAGTGATTACAAGTTTAAACCTTCGAATAAGATAGCTTTATATGTATGAATTGAATGATGTTATGAACATCATTACTACGTTAAGTTCCTTGGATAAACCTACTGGAAAAGAGAAAAATGGATCTAGCTTCAACGGATCCTTGGATGGCTCGAAGTTCTTGAAGCAGAATCATGACACGAAAACAAGTTCAAGTAAGATCATCACTTGAAATAAGATTGTTATAGTTATAGAAATTGAACCAAAGTTTGAATATGATTATTACCTTGTATTAGAATTATAACCTACTGTAAGAAACAAAGATTTCTTGAGGTTGGATGATCACCTTACAAGAATGGAAGTGAGCTAGCAAACTTGAAAGTATTCTTGATTTTATGTAACTAGAACTTGTAGAATTTATGAAGAACACTTAGAACTTGAAGATAGAACTTGAGAGAGATCAATTAGATGAAGAAAATTGAAGAATGAAAGTGTTTGTAGGTGTTTTTGGTCGTTGGTGTATGGATTAGATATAAAGGATATGCAATTTTGTTTTCATGTAAATAAGTCATGAATGATTACTCATATTTTTGTAATTTTATGAGATATTTCATGCTAGTTGCCAAATGATGGTTCCCACATGTGTTAGGTGACTCACATGGGCTGCTAAGAGCTGATCATTGGAGTATATATACCAATAGTACATACATCTAAAAGCTGTGTATTGTACGAGTACGAATACGGGTGCATAAGAGTAGAATTGTTGATGAAACTGAACGAGGATGTAATTGCAAGCATTTTTGTTAAGTAGAAGTATTTTGATAAGTGTATTGAAGTCTTTCAAAAGTGTATAAATACATATTAAAACACTACATGTATATACATTTTAACTGAGTCGTTAAGTCATCGTTAGTTGTTACATGTAAGTGTTGTTTTGAAACCTTTAGGTTAACGATCTTGTTAAATGTTGTTAACCCAATGTTTATAATATCAAATGAGATTTTAAATTATTATATTATCATGATATTATCATGTATGAATATCTCTTAATATGATATATATACATTAAATGTATTTACAACGATAATCGTTACATATATGTCTCGTTTAAAAATCATTAAGTTAGTAGTCTTGTTTTTACATATGTAGTTCATTGTTAATATACTTAATGATATGTTTACTTATCATAGTATCATGTAAACTATATATATATCCATATATATGTCATCATATAGTTTTTACAAGTTTTAACGTTCGTGAATCACCGGTCAACTTGGGTGGTCAATTGTCTATATGAAACATATTTCAATTAATCAAGTCTTAACAAGTTTGATTGATTAACATGTTGGAAACATTTAATTATGTAAATATCAATCTCAATTAATATATATAAACATGGAAAAGTTCGGATCACTACAGTACCTACCCGTTAAATAAATTTCGTCCCGAAATTTTAAGTTGTTGAAGGTGTTGACGAATCTTCTGGAAATAGATGTGGGTATTTCTTATTCATCTGATCTTCACGCTCCCAGGTGAACTCGGGTCCTCTACGAGCATTCCATCGAACCTTAACAATTGGTATCTTGTTTTGCTTAAGTCTTTTAACCTCACGATCCATTATTTCGACGGGTTCTTCGATGAATTGGAGTTTTTCATTGATTTGGATTTCATCTAACGGAATAGTGAGATCTTCTTTAGCAAAAAATTTCTTCAAATTCGAGACGTGGAAAGTGTTATGTACAGCCGCGAGTTATTGAGGTAACTCAAGTCGGTAAGCTACTGGTCCGACACGATCAATAATCTTGAATGGTCCAATATACCTTGGATTTAATTTCCCTCGTTTACCAAATCGAACAACGCCTTTCGAAGGTGCAACTTTAAGCATGACCATCTCTCCAATTTCAAATTCTATATCTTTTCTTTTAATGTCAGCGTAGCTCTTTTGTCGACTTTGGGCGGTTTTCAACCGTTGTTGAATCTGGATGATCTTCTCGGTAGTTTCTTGTATAATCTCCGGACCCGTAATCTGTCTATCTCCCACTTCACTCCAACAAATTGGAGACCTGCACTTTCTACCATAAAGTACTTCAAACGGCGCCATCTCAATGCTTGAATGGTAGCTGTTGTTGTAGGAAAATTCTGCTAACGGTAGATGTCGATCCCAACTGTTTCCGAAATCAATAACACATGCTCGTAGCATGTCTTCAAGCATTTGTATCGTCCTTTCGCTCTGCCCATCAGTTTGTGGATGATAGGCAGTACTCATGTCTAGACGAGTTCCTAATGCTTGCTGTAATGTCTGCCAGAATCTTGAAATAAATCTGCCATCCCTATCAGAGATAATAGAGATTGGTATTCCATGTCTGGAGACGACTTCCTTCAAATACAGTCGTGCTAACTTCTCCATCTTGTCATCTTCTCTTATTGGCAGGAAGTGTGCTGATTTGGTGAGACGATCAACTATTACCCAAATAATATCAAAACCACTTGCAGTCCTTGGCAATTTAGTGATGAAATCTATGGTAATGTTTTCCCATTTCCATTCCGGGATTTCGGGTTGTTGAAGTAGACCTGATGATTTCTGATGCTCATCTTTGACCTTAGAACACATCAAACATTCTCCTACGTATTTAGCAACATCGGCTTTCATACCCGGCCACCAAAAATGTTTCTTAAGATCCTTGTACATCTTCCCCGTTCCAGGATGTATTGAGTATCTGGTTTTATGAGCTTCTCTAAGAACCATTTCTCTCATATCTCCAAATTTTGGTACCCAAATTCTTTCAGCCCTATACCGGGTTCCGTCTTCCCGAATATTAAGATGCTTCTCCGATCCTTTGGGTATTTCATCCTTTAAATTTCCCTCTTTTAAAACTCCTTGTTGCGCCTCCTTTATTTGAGTAGTAAGGTTATTGTGAATCATTATATTCATAGATTTTACTCGAATGGGTTCTCTGTCCTTTCTGCTCAAGGCGTCGGCTACCACATTTGCCTTCCCAGGGTGGTAACGAATCTCAAAGTCGTAATCATTCAACAATTCAATCCACCTACGCTGCCTCATATTCAGTTGTTTCTGATTAAATATGTGCTGAAGACTTTTGTGGTCGGTATATATAATACTTTTGACCCCATATAAGTAGTGCCTCCAAGTCTTTAATGCAAAAACAACCGCGCCTAATTCCAAATCATGCGTCGTATAATTTTGCTCGTGAATCTTCAATTGTCTAGACGCATAAGCAATCACCTTCGTTCGTTGCATTAATACACAACCGAGACCTTGCTTTGATGCGTCACAATAAATCACAAAATCATCATTCCCTTCAGGCAATGACAATATAGGTGCCGTAGTTAGCTTTTTCTTCAATAACTGAAACGCTTTCTCTTGTTCATCCTTTCATTCAAATTTCTTCCCTTTATGCATTAATGCGGTCAAGGGTTTTGCTATTCTGGAAAAGTCTTGGATGAACCTTCTTTAGTAACCAGCTAGTCCTAAAAACTGGCGTATGTGTTTCGGAGTTTTCGGGGTTTCCCACTTTTCAACAGTTTCTATCTTTGCCGGATCCACCTTAATACCTTCTTTGTTCACTATGTGACCGAGGAATTGAACTTCTTCCAACCAAAATGCACACTTTGAAAACTTAGCGTACAATTCTTCCTTCCTCAATACTTCTAACACCTTTCTCAAATGTTCACCGTGTTCTTGGTAATTCTTTGAGTAAATAAGTATGTCATCAATGAAAACAATGACAAACTTGTCAAGGTATGGTCCACACACTCGGTTCATATGGTCTATGAACACAGCTGGTGCATTAGTTAAACCAAACGGCATGACCATAAACTCGTAATGACCGTAACGTGTTCTGAAAGCAATCTTTGGAATATCATCTTCTTTCACCCGCATTTGATGATACCCGGAACGTAAGTCAATCTTTGAATAAACAGACGAGCCTTGTAGTTGATCAAATAAGTCGTCGATTCTCGGTAGTGGGTAGCGGTTCTTGATTGTAAGTTTGTTCAACTCTCGGTAGTCGATATACAACCTGAATGTACCATCTTTCTTCTTGACAAACAAAACAGGAGCTCCCCACGGTGATGTGCTTGGTCGAATGAAACCACGCTCTAAAAGTTCTTGTAATTGGCTTTGCAGTTCTTTCATCTCGCTGGGTGCGAGTCTGTAAGGAGCACGAGCTATTGGTGCAGCTCCTGGTACAAGATCTATTTGTAATTCAACGGATCGATGTGGGGGTAATCCTGGTAATTCTTTCAGAAATACATCGGGAAATTCTATTGCGACGGGAACATCATTGATACTCTTTTCTTCAGTTTGTACTTTCTCGACGTGTGCTAGAACAGCATAGGAACCTTTTCTTATTAGTTTTTGTGCCTTAAAATTACTAATAAGATGTAGCTTCGTGTTGCCCATTTCTCCGTACACCATTAAGGGTTTTCCTTTTTCTCGTATAATGCGAATTGCATTTTTGTAACAAACGATCTCTGCTTTCACTTCTTTCAACCAGTCCATACCGATTATCACATCAAAACTCCCTAACTCTACTGGTATCAAATCAATCTTAAATGTTTCGCTAACCAGTTTAATTTCTCGATTCCGACATATATTATCTGCTGAAATTAATTTACCATTTGCTAATTCGAGTAAAAATTTACTATCCAAAGGCGTCAATGGACAACTTAATTTAGCACAAAAATCTCTACTCATATAGCTTCTATCCGCACCCGAATCAAATAAAACGTAAGCAGATTTATTGTCAATAAGAAATGTACCCGTAACAAGCTCCGGGTCTTCCTGTGCCTCTGCCGCATTAATATTGAAAACTCTTCCGCGGCCTTGTCCATTCGTGTTCTCCTGGTTCGGGCAATTTCTAATAATGTGGCCCGGTTTTCCACATTTATAACAAACTACATTGGCATAACTTGCTCCGACACTACTTGCTCCGCCATTACTCGTTCCGACACCATTTGTTCCTTTCATTCTATTAACCCCTGGTCCGTAGACCTCACACTTCGCCGCGCTATGACCATTTCTTTTACACTTGTTGCAAAATTTGGTGCAGAACCCCGAGTGATACTTTTCACACCTTTGGCATAGCTGCTTCTGATTGTTGTTGTTGTTGCGGTTATTATTGTTGTTGGGTTAATTGTTGTAGTTGCTGTTGTTGTTGTTGTTGTTGTTGTTGGGCCGTTTATTGTAGTTGCGATTGATGTTGCGATTGTTGGGATAATTGTTGCGATTATTGTTGTAATTGCTGTTGTTGTTGTATTGGTGATTCTTATCACTGTTTTCCTCCCACTTTCTTTTGACTTGCTTCACATTGGCCTCTTCAGCAGTCTGTTCTTTAATTCTTTCTTCAATCTGGTTACTAGTTTGTGAGCCATTCTACATGCCTGTTGTATGGAGGCGGGCTCGTGTGAACTTATATCTTCTTGGATTCTTTCCGGTAATCCTTTCACAAACGCGTCGATCTTCTCTTCCTCATCTTCGAATGCTCCCGGACACAATAGGCACAATTCTGTGAATCGTCTTTCGTACGTGGTAGTATCAAATCCTTGGGTTCGTAACCCTCTAAGTTCTGTCTTGAGCTTATTGACCTCGGTTCTAGGACGGTACTTCTCGTTCATCAAGTGCTTGAATGCTGACCACGGTAGTGCGTACGCATCATCTTGTCCCACTTGCTCTAGATAGGTATTCCACCATGTTAACGCAGAACCTGTGAAGGTATGCGTAGCGTACTTCACTTTGTCCTCTTCAGTACACTTACTTATGGCAAACACCGATTTGACCTTTTCGGTCTACCGTTTCAATCCGATCGGTCCTTCGGTTCCATCAAATTCCAAAGGTATGCAGGCAGTGAATTCTTTGTAGGTGCATCCTACACGATTTCCTGTACTGCCAGATCCAAGGTTATTGTTGGTATGTAGCGCAGCCTGTACTGCAGCTATGTTTGAAGCTAGAAAAGTACGGAATTCCTCTTCATTCATATTCACGGTGTGTCGAGTAGTCGGTGCCATTTCCTTCAAAATAGTCAAATGGAACAAGTTAATCATACAGAATATTAAGAGTAGTTAATAGTATTTTGTAGCATAATATGAACTCATTTATAAAAGCTTTTTCTTCATATTAGCGTTTTATAAGTTTAAATTCGGGTAGTACCTACCCGTTAAGTTCATACTTAGTAGCTAATATACAATTCAACTACTACAATTCTATATGAAAAACTGATTGTAATAATATTTCGCGTTCAAACTTTTATACAATATTTTACAAACTTACAATACCGCTTATTTTACATAAAGCATGAAATATAGCACACAATAACTTTGATACAAGATAGTTGTGAAGATAATTCTAGCTAGTACACAAGTCGTTCAGCAAAGGCAATAAAGACACGTAATTCATACGTCCAGAAACAAGTCATGCATTCTGGTTTTACTAGGACTACTTCCCATCCTTGGTCTTGTGGAACATAACCATTATGGCCGTTGATAAGACAGCGTATTGTAACGTCGTTAAAGGGACGAGGGTTACGTAATGACCAACAATCTCGTAATAACCTAAAAACCTCATTTCTTACCCCAATTACCGACTCTGTCACTTGTGGGAACGTTTTGTTTAATAGTTGTAGCCCGATGTTCTTGTTCTCACTTTGGTGAGAAGCGAACATTACTAATCCGTAAGCATAACATGCTTCTTTATGTTGCATGTTAGCCGCTTTTTCTAAATCACGAAGTCCTATATTCGGATATACTGAGTCAAAATAATTTCTTAACCCGTTGCGTAAAATAGCATTTGGGTTCCCCGCAATATATGCGTCAAAGTAAACACATCGTAACTTATGGATTTCCCAATGTGATATCCCCCATC
Organism: Rutidosis leptorrhynchoides; assembly: GCF_046630445.1. Classification (NCBI taxonomy): domain Eukaryota; kingdom Viridiplantae; phylum Streptophyta; class Magnoliopsida; order Asterales; family Asteraceae; genus Rutidosis; species Rutidosis leptorrhynchoides. The sequence continues at coordinate 154,052,239 of NC_092341.1, read as the reverse complement.
TTCCGAACGAAAGCCTTTTATAAACCAAGGCATTCTTGGAACGTTCTTCGAATGTCTTACAAACTGATCTCGCCTTAAATAGTTGTGCCGAGGAATTCTGACCGACTCTAGACAAGATTTCATCAATCATGTCTCCTGGTAGGTCTCTTAAAATATTGGGTTGTCTATCCATTTTGTGTTTTTATACTGTAAAATAGACAAGAGTTAGATTCATAAAAAAAATACTTATTAATACAAGCAATTTTTACATATATCATAAAGCATAAGCACACTATATTACATATATTACACCACACGAATACAACTATCTTATTCCGACTCGCTCGTTTCTTCTTCTTCTTCTTCGGTTTTGGTTCGTTTTGCCAAGTTTCTAGGGATATATGATGTTTCCCTAATACGAGCCGTCATTTTCTACATTGGTTTAGAAAAACCTGGTGGTTTAGAGGTTCCCGGGTCATTGTTACAACTTAAGGACTTCGGGGGTTGACGATACATATAAAGTTCATCGGGGTTGGAATTAGATTTCTCTATTTTTATGCCCTTTCCCTTATTATTTTCTTTTGCCTTTTTAAATTCGGTTGGGGTAATTTCTATAACATCATCAGAATTCTCGTCGGAATCCGATTCATCGGAGAATTGGTAATCCTCCCAATATTTTGCTTCCTTAGCGGAAACACCATTGACCATAATTAACCTTGGTCGGTTGGTTGAGGATTTTCTTTTACTTAACCGTTTTATTATTTCCCCCACCGGTTCTATTTCTTCACCCGGTTCCGATTCTTCTTCCGGTTCCGACTCTTCTTCCGGTTCCTCTTCGGGAACTTGTGAATCAGTCCACGAATCATTCCAATTTACATTTGACTCTTCATTATTATTAGGTGAGTCAATGGGACTTGTTCTAGAGGTAGACATCTATCACATAATATCAAACACGTTAAGAGATTAATATATCACATAATATTCATATGTTAAAAATATATAGTTTCCAACAAAAATGTTAAGCAATCATTTTTAAAGAAAACACGGTCGAAGTCCAGACTCACTAATGCATCCTAACAAACTCGATAAGACACACTAATGCAAATTTTCTGGTTCTCTAAGACCAACGCTCGGATACCAACTGAAATGTCCCGTTCTTATTGATTAAAAACGTTCCATATTAATTGATTTCGTTGCGAGGCTTTAACCTCTATATGAGACGTTTTTCAAAGACTGCATTCATTTTAAAACAAACCATAACCTTTATTTCATCAATAAAGGTTTAAAAAGCTTTACGTAGATTATCAAATAATGATAATCTAAAATATCCTGTTTACACACGACCATTACTTAATGGTTTACAATACAAATATGTTACAACAAAATAAGTTTCTTGAATGCAGTTTTTACACAATATCATACAAGCATGGACTCCAAATCTCGTCCTTATTTAAGTATGCGACAGCAGAAGCTCTTAATAATCACCTGAGAATAAACATGATTAAAACGTCAACAAAAATGTTGGTGAGTGATAGGTTTAACCTATATATATCAAATCATAATAATAGACCACAAGATTTCATATTTCAATACACATCCCATACATAGAGATAAAAATCATTCATATGGTGAACACCTGGTAACCGACATTAACAAGATGCATATATAAGAATATCCCCATCATTCCGGAACACCCTTCGGATATGATATAAATTTCGAAGTACTAAAGCATCCAGTACTTTGGATGGGGTTTGTTAGGCCCAATAGATCTATCTTTAGGATTCGCGTCAATTAGGGTGTCTGTTCCCTAATTCTTAGATTACCAGACTTAATAAAAAGGGGCATATTCGATTTCGATAATTCAACCATAGAATGTAGTTTCACGTACTAGTGTCTATTTTGTAAATCATTTATAAAACCTGCATGTATTCTCATCCCAAAAATATTAGATTTTAAAAGTGGGACTATAACTCACTTTCACAGATTTTTACTTCGTCGGGAAGTAAGGCTTGGCCACTGGTTGATTCACGAACCTATAACAATATATACATATATATCAAAGTATGTTTAAAATATATTTACAACACTTTTAATATATTTTGATGTTTTAAGTTTATTAAGTCAGCTGTCCTCGTTAGTAACCTACAACTAGTTGTCCACAGTTAGATGACCATTTTAGAAAACATACTTCCACTTTGAGTTTAACCATAATTTTTGGATATAGTTTCATGTTCATAATAAAAATCATTTTCTCAGAATAACAACTTTTAAATCAAAGTTTATCATAGTTTTTAATTAACTAACCCAAAACAGCCCGTGGTGTTACTACGACGGCGTAAATCCGGTTTTACGGTGTTTTTCGTGTTTCCAGGTTTTATATCATTAAGTTAGCATATCATGTAGATATAGAACATGTGTTTAGTTGATTTTAAAAGTCAATTTAGAAGGATTAACTTTTGTTTGCGAACAAGTTTAGAATTAACTAAACTATGTTCTAGTGATTACAAGTTTAAACCTTCGAATAAGATAGCTTTATATGTATGAATTGAATGATGTTATGAACATCATTACTACCTTAAATTCCTTGGATAAATCTACTGGAAAAGAGAAAAATGGATCTAGCTTCAACGGATCCTTGGATGGCTCGAAGTTCTTGAAGCAGAATCATGACACGAAAACAAGTTCAAGTAAGATCATCACTTGAAATAAGATTGTTATAGTTATAGAAATTGAACCAAAGTTTGAATATGATTATTACCTTGTATTAGAATGATAACCTACTGTAAGAAACAAAGATTTCTTGAGGTTGGATGATCACCTTACAAGATTGGAAGTGAGCTAGCAAACTTGAAAGTATTCTTGATTTTATGTAACTAGAACTTGTAGAATTTATGAAGAACACTTAGAACTTGAAGATAGAACTTGAGAGAGATCAATAAGATGAAGAAAATTGAAGAATGAAAGTGTTTGTAGGTGTTTTTGGTCGTTGGTGTATGGATTAGATATAAAGGATATGTAATTTTGTTTTCATGTAAATAAGTCATGAATGATTACTCATATTTTTGTAATTTTATGAGATATTTCATGCTAGTTGCCAAATGATGGTTCCCACATGTGTTAGGTGACTCACATGGGCTGCTAAGAGCTGATCATTGGAGTGTATATACCAATAGTACATACATCTAAAAGTTGTGTATTGTACGAGTACGAATACGGGTGCATACGAGTAGAATTGTTGATGAAACTGAACGAGGATGTAATTGTAAGCATTTTTGTTAAGTAGAAGTATTTTGATAAGTGTATTGAAGTCTTTCAAAAGTGTATAAATACATATTAAAACACTACATGTATATACATTTTAACTGAGTCGTTAAGTCATCGTTAGTTGTTACATGTAAGTGTTGTTTTGAAACCTTTAGGTTAACGATCTTGTTAAATGTTGTTAACCCAATGTTTATAATATCAAATGAGATTTTAAATTATTATATTATCATGATATTATCATGTATGAATATCTCTTAATATGATATATATACATTAAATGTCTTTACAACGATAATCGTTACATATATGTCTCGTTTAAAAATCATTAAGTTAGTAGTCTTGTTTTTACATATGTAGTTCATTGTTAATATACTTAATGATATGTTTACTTATCATAGTATCATGTTAACTATATATATATCCATATATATATCATCATATAGTTTTTACAAGTTTTAACGTTCGTGAATCACCGGTCAACTTGGGTGGTCAATTGTCTATATGAAACATATTTCAATTAATCAAGTCTTAACAAGTTTGATTGCTTAACATGTTGGAAACATTTAATCATGTAAATATCAATCTCAATTAATATATATAAACATGGAAAAGTTCGGATCACTACAGAACCAACCGCACTTCATCTACGTAAGAAGAGATTGATGCATATAGTTATGCACTTGAAAACTCTCGAAACCTGAGTAAACATTTAACATGCATCTGTGCTAACTCATTTGTCGTTGTTATTACTGAAATATCTTAGCAATCCCTTTCCAAATTAGCCAATTTTGTCACAGCTCCAACAAGTCAACTTCGACTTTTCACTCGGATTAGATTATTATAACCCTGATATATAAGTTGTCTTTCGTTCTCGATACCGGGAAACCGTTTATATCTCAACACATTAGCAGTAAATTTACCAACAACTTCATTAATCTTTGACTTCCTGAAAGGTTATTATATTCATTGACACCCTATCATATACACATCTGCATCTTGCAACGAGAATTACCATACCAACTACCGGGATTTAGCAATCAGTATTTTGAATCTCGCAAGCATTGCTACATCAACAGTTAATTGAATATGTATAACATTAACCTCTTAAAATTGTGATCTTCTATCCTGAAATTTTGAAAAGCACCTAGCCTACGAATCTATACATTGAACTTTGAAAAAGCTGAATGAAGCAGCAGAAAACTGTAGGCAACCGTAAACGAACTTAATCGTCGGAAGGTTGATGATAAAGAATAGAATTTTGGAAAAGCTCAGAAATGTTAGAACTGGAATATGGATTGAGCTAACCATGAAGGAGACCAAGGACAAATACAAGGACCATACCCTATATTTAAAGAATCCAGGTAATTCTGGATCCGTTGAAATCTTTAGAGAATATTTTGCTCCGAAGTCATGTTAAAATCTTGCGGAAAATTTTTCTTCATCGACCTTCTAACTTGGAAATTCCAAAATATCATCATAAACATCTTCGATATTTCTGAGGATATTTTCATAAATATTCTTGTCTGAAATTATATACCTCATCGTGCTTCCTGAGTTTCATTATATTGGAAACTTTTGTGAAATCTAAGTTTAATTTATGAATGAATTCTGGAGAAATGTAAAGAAATTGATGCATGAATTAGTATAATATAATGACACTTGATCAACGTGATTATATTACAGTAAGTCATGCTGAGTTTTTAAATGGAACATGATGATTCACAGATCATAACGTTATCATGTGCTATGTTACACGAATCTTGTATTCTATTTAACCTCTAAAATATCAAGAAAATATTTCTTGTTGATTCGGCCTTTTCCGAGGTATTCTGGTAATTTGACGAATCAAGATCGTGCCATTACAATTTTCGTCTTAGAACATTAACTATGTTCATTCCGAAATTCATATCTACGATTTCTGGACCACTACATACGGTACTAAATCGCAAGAAGAGGAAACAGAAGAAGGAAACTCCGAAATAGAAATGGGAGTATAAATCGCAGCAAACAGGAGAGATCATTAACTGAGGATGACAATGATTATAGGAGACAGAAGCAGTGACATCGAAATATAAGGAAAGATATAAAACCAAACAACAATGCAGAAATTACAAACCATGGATATTAATACGAATAGCAATATAGAGACACGGTAGAATTAAGAATAGTATCATCCCAAGGTAATAGTTGAAGTAAACAGATTTTTCTAGTGGAAGATTGAAAGGAAGGATGACAAAAATGATAATTAGGAAAATATCAAGGATTAGAACTGGATTAAGCATTTTCACAATCTTTTGGATGTATGAACTAAGAAAGAAAGTACAAGAATGGTGAGAATAAGGGAATGGAAAAGTTTAATTTATAATGGAAATATCAGACAGAGAAATCAAAGCAGATCACCGTATTTAATTATAGAGATCTTAATTTCTTTAAATCCCGAAGAATCAGATCTTATAGATTTCCAAGATTTTCTTTTAAATCCCTTGAATTCCTGAATTCAACCGTGACTACGTCACCGGCAAAGACGAACTTGCAATTATTCATTTCATTCCTTTGTGATAGCTTCATTCGTACTCTTCGAATAATCGAATTATTTTATCCTTATTACTCAATAGTGATAAAACTTTAATTTCTAGCTCATATGAGTCATGAAAATATTTTTATTGTTAACCATGACCACCTCACCTAAATTTCGGGACGAAATTTCTTTAACGGGTAGGTACTGTGACAACCCGGGAATTTCCGACTAAATTTAAACTTAATATTTATATGATTTTGACACGATAAGCAAAGTCTGTTAATCTGAGTCTCAAAATTTTTAAACTGTTTCATATATTCAATTGACCTTCGACTGTTCTCGACGATTCACGAACAACTAATTGTAAAGAGATACATGTATATTTAAATATATATATATATATATATATATATATATATATATATATATATATATATATATATATATATATATATATATATATATATATATATATATATATATATATATATATATATATATATATATATATATGTAATAATTTGAAATATTAATTGAAATAATATATGAGTAAATTGTTGGAAATAAATATGTAAAATAAGATGCGATATAATGAAAACTATTATTTCAAATGTATATATATATATATATATATATATATATATATATATATATATATATATATATATATATGTATATGTATATAAATATGTATATAAATGGTACTGGTAAATATATAAAATAATATTAAATCTATTTGTTTAAAAATATATAATATATATTTATGTGATAAAACTTGTTATTTAAAACTGATTATATTTAGAGGGAGAGTAAATGGAAAATGAATGATTTCGAGCTTAATTAGTAAACGTCAGTAACAATCGGTTGACGTTTCGTTAGTTTTAATATAGATATATTACATGTTCATGAAGGACTAAAATAAAAGTTGAACTATAAATCGATTACGAAGATGTTAAATTTGTTAAAAATATTTTTACCTTATTAAGTTTAAATATTAGTACTCCGTACATATAAATGGGAACATAAAATAAATAATTATCGAACCTTTTTGATCAGGTTTCAAACAGTTAACGAGTGAAATAATTAATTATACTTAATTTAAAAATTTGGGATTTTTAGGAACATTTTTCTATTTTACTGTTTAGCAATAGACACAAAATAATATCCGCTTTAGCCTGTCGGCAGTCTAATAGTTATACATGCACGTGAAGATTAGAATTATGATTGGAATACTGTGCATCTAATTATTTAGTCAATATCTCTATTACATATGTATACACTTGTATATCATATATAAAAAAAAAGGAGAGACACACCATTTTCAACCTCTCCATCAACTCTCTTCTTTAACCACTCGGCTTTCACTACCGTGACAACATAATCGCCATCATCTTCATCAAATTCCATCTCCACCATAATCCCCACCACCACATCGACATATATCATCACCAATCACCATCCATAAATACAACCTTGAGCTAGTTTCTATTTCCATTGTGAATGAGCATCCGCCACCTTCTACCACCACCTGCCGCCACCACACGACATTGGAGAACCACCATCAAAATCTTCCTCTATCTTCTCTCTCTTACCTCCATCTTTCTTGTTGTTATTCTTCGTGAAACTATCAAGCAAGAACACCAAGAAACTTTTATATATATATTTTTTTATTTTCTTTTTCATCACCATCGACCACCTTCCCAAGGTTACCCAAACCACCACCCATCGAAACCCAATACTATTGCAACCTTCAAACCACCGCTACAGTATTTTTCTTTCTGTTTTGACCCGTTTTAAAACCCATGCAACTCTTATAAACTACTACTACACGATCTCATCAGTTTCTGTGATATACGGTAACGAATGAGGATGAAAAGATGTTGATGATTTGTAATCATGATGAAGATACTGTTACGATGATTCCTTGATGATGACAATGACGAGTTGAAGAAGAAGATGATGAAACCTGTAAATGAAGGGGACGTACAGTGACTACCGTATGTAAATGATGATGTTTGATGACGATGGGTTCAATGATATAAAGATAATGGATAAGATACATGATGGTGGTTGTAAAAGTTAGGATGAAGATGCGTATGATTATCATGATGATGAGGAGGTGATTATGAAATGATCGGGATAAAGATGATAATATGAATACCGAATGATAATTGGTGAGGATTATGTTATGATGATGATGTAAAGCAAATCGATGATGATCATGGAGAGATATATGGTGAAACCAGGAAACCTCGTTTGTGTTCCTGTTACCGTAATATTTTTTTTTACAATTCTTTTTGTGAAACCAGGAAGCCTCGTGGACTACTAGATTGGGTTTTATGATGGGCCGTTTATGAGTTAATGGGATTTGTTTAGATGGACTGGGGCCCAATATGCAAGTAGGCTACTAGTAATCTTGTTAAATAGAAACGAACTAGGATTAAATCAGAAAAGTAGACTTGGACGGTTGGTTAGGAGTGTTGTTTGCTAAGTGAGAGGTCACGGGTTCGAGCCCGGGCTCTAGCAATTCTTTTTCTAAATAAGCTCATTTTGAAAGGTAGTCTTATTATTGTTATTGTTATTATTAATAATATTATTGTTATTATTATTATTATCATTATTATTATTATATTATTATTATTATTATTATTATTATTGTTATTATTATTATTATTATTATTATTATTATTATTATTATTATTATTATTATTATTATTATTATTATTAGTAGGTATTAAGTATTATTATCAAAACTATTATTTTCATTATCAGTATTATTAAACTTATCATTTTGATTAAAAACCATCATTTATATTAAAAGTATCATTTTTACTAATATTATTATCATTATTAGAGAAATTATCATTTTATCAAAATTATTATTATTACTATCATTATTATTATTTTCACATTATTATTATTATTTTTATATTATCAATATTATTATCATAATAACTATTATTATTATTATTATTGAAAAATAAAACAACTTTTTTTATTATTATTATCAATATTATTTTATCAAATAACTATTAGTTATATGAAACTATATTTACTACACATATGATAACTATATTAATACTTTTATAATAAATATTAATAAATAAGGTTATTAATGAAAAATCTAATTAAAACAACAATTAAATCTCTAATAACATATAAATTTGTTCAATTTTCATTTTATGTGTTAATATATATATAAATGATATAGGTTCGTGAATCTAAGGTCAACCCTGCATTTCCGTCGTATGAATATTTTTACTACAAAATATTGGATAGTGAGTTCATTTGCTCCCTTTTACTCTTTACATTTTTGGGACTGAGAATACATGGGCTGCTTTTACAACTGCTTTATTAAATGCTTTTGATATACATTTTGAACTGCGAATACATGAAATGCTTTTATAAATGTTTGAAGAGATAGACACAAGCAAAACATTCCTCGATTGAATTATGTGGACGTGATAATTGCCACCATTGAATTATGTGGACGTGATGTTGGAGTCGATCATCGCAATGGAACCAGATGTTGGTGACTTCGTCCAGATGGATTAGGACGGCTCCTTTCATAATAGAAACCCTTCCCTATATTTTTTAGTCAACTTTTTGTTCCCTCCTCCCCTCTCTGCTGCCGTTGACTACCACACACATACACACACTCAAAAATTAAATTTTGATCAAACCTCAAGAACAAACTTTGCAATTCTCGATCTCTTCTACGCGTTGGTATAATTCTTTTCTTGATCTAAGGTATATTCACATGAACCCTAATCTTAAAAATATGATTTTTAATAAAGTTTCATAGTTATGTTGTCAATTGCTTAAGTCTATACGGGTACGTGTTAATTGTATCGTTATATTGATTGTTTGATGCGTTAGGGTTTAAAAACGAATTTGTTTATGCATGATCAGAAAAATTAAGTTTTTCAAATATTAATTATTATGTTATATTCAGATTCCTTGCGAAAAACTATTGAGTTTAGCCTTTGGATTCGCTTGATTTCGTATCCGGATGATCAAGTTATGCTTAATTGAAATTAACGTTGTGTTTTCGTGATTGATCAGAAATTTGGATTTGATAGACCACGAATTGGCATGTGAGACTTATACCACTGGAATGATAATTTAAAAACACTCAATTTAGACTAGGATATCGTGTCGTTTTCTTATGTATAACCCGAGATATGCTTGAATTAGTGTAAAAGTAGTTTTATACAGCACTTTCATGAAAATAACCTTGTATGATAAAATGTGGTAACTTCTGTGATTAAAGCTTTGCATATTTGAAAATTACAAAAAAAGTACTTCACCTATCATGTAGATATCATAGGCTAATTGTATCTAGATCTTCGGATAATCGCGTGCGAATGTGACTAACTAATCTAGAATCGAATCTGTAAATTGCTCTATGTTTTATACTCTGTTGATTGTGTTTATTGAATGAGCATGTAAGATTTTGGAATATGAATTTTAACATGATATTTGACTTATTGTTAGTTTATTTCAATCTCTGAAACCTTATGCATTGGGCACAATAGAGTCGTACTTTATGTGGATTCTGATTTGAGCTGAAAAACTGAACATCCAACTTGCATGAATAAACTGTACAAATTGGCTAAAAAAAATTTGCTAGATTTTTGATATGTGTCACTTTGACTTGTCCTTGAACTATGGCCACTGGTATTGTATCAATTTCATGTCCCTAACTCCGGTTATAGCCAAAACGAAATCAGTGCGCGGTCAGAAACTGACTGGGCAAACCCCAAATGTACCCCTTCTGATTCCTGACTTTTAATTATCGTATGAGTCCCTGGCCTGAATTTTTGGAATCTATTTTAAGTATATTTATGATCTGGAGTTTTCCATATTTACGTGAATTTTGTACTATGAGATATTGTGCTAAGTATGCTACGTGTTCATGAACTTTGTGCACAACGATAAATGAAAATTGTGAAAATGATCATTCATGACTTGAAACGTATTGTTTGACTTAGATTTGACATGTTGACCAACATTTGACATGAACCTACCGATGTTGACTTTAGTTGACCACATTGACCAAGTTTGACTTTCGGTTTGACTTCGGTTGACTTTGTTTGACTTGCATGAATTACTTTACTATATGTTGACTTTTACTTTAAAATGCGTCGAGTCGAGCAATAAGATAACTTATACTATGAAACCTCCCTTATTTAAGATACATATATTGACCAACCTAAATACGTATACTTAGGTTGCATTATTCAGCTGTAAACCGTACAAGTTTTTGTCTGTCATTCAAGCTTATTGAAAGGTGAATCTATAGTCCCGCTTTTTACATGTTTTCAGGGATGAGAATACATGCTATTATACTTACTTTATCAATTGCTTTTGTATTGACACTAGTACTATATATGCGTACTGAGTTTGTTCACAAAGCCTCTAGCTTGAATACTTTTAATACCATCGGTATAAGCACAATTTAGATTGACGGATCCGTTAGGTTGACAACCTCACCCGCTATAATAACTGTGGTGCATTTATTTTGAATATTAGATACGCTCGAACAAGTGTATAACATTTTAGGAGGTAAAGGGGGGTATAGTGGCTTCTATACTCGGGTCATTGCTAGTATTCAGGTGCTCAGATTATGCAAACATTAAAATCTCGTGGTCAAGAAAACTAAACTATTTTTCTGATAACTATTTTTCAGATACTGCTATATAATTTAAACATGTAGATTCACCAACATTATTGTTGACCTGTTTTTGCGTGTTTTTATTCTCAGGTCCTTAAGAGGTACACTTCCGCTGTGTTTGCTGCATGTCTGGCCGTGGAGTCAGCATTTGATATAATGAACATTATTTACTTTCGCATTTAAAACTTTTATAACTGTTTAAATACTGTTGGCTTGTGGTTACGATCACAACAGTGTTTCTATTTTGGGATTATTGACTTATGTTTTTGAAAGTCAACTTTTAATAAAATTAAATACGATTGCTTTAAACGTCTCATATAGAGGGCGTAACTGTTAACTGTGGGACCTGGATTAACGCGCCGTCAGATAGAAATTTGGCGGGGTGTTATAGTCTCGAACAACCACTATCGATATACCAGATTTGTTTTGAATGCCTTGCATAACAATAAGTGATTAATTTATTTTTGAGAACTCATCCAGTCATCTTAGATGACTTAATTTTCCTTTCTGCTGGTTTTTAAGGACCAGAAGATTGAGTCATAGGTACAAGAACAGGCAGATAGACCGGACTATCAGTGTATTCTTTTACATAGGAATGTGCCTAATGATGTTTGTTACCATAAGAATAGCACCTTAGCCTTTCCTGTGGTTGCTTGTGCTAGTTAGAAGTAGACGGGTTGAAAATATGATTCTGTTGCTGGTTGTTAGTAACAGCCGGTAGTAGCTTGTCTAGCTTTTCAGTCAGTAGCAGACTCCTTACCCTTGGTATTCTTTACAATCTTGCTTTTATGAGCTTCCTTGCGTTTACACACAACACTGTTATTCGTTGATGTCTTGCCTTAACCATTTGGTTTACCAGTATTCAAAATTTTTGTAGACCCAGCAGATAAAGGAATTTATGCTTGGTCTTGGATTACTAGAAGACCAGTGGAACTTTTAAATGTAGACACAACAGATATAGCATAGCAGATATAGTAGACGCATCAGGAGAAGTATTTAGAGAAATTGAGGGATCAGTCAACTTCAATTTAGAATTTCTCTTTTTGTTGAGTATATCCCTTTTGATCTCTAGTTATTTAGGAGACATGTAGAGGTCATCGAAAGGATCAGTAACCTCATTAGTCGAGGTACTGGAGCTAATGTGAAATGGCCCGTTCATATCGATTATAAACGTTACATAATAATTGATTTCATTGCGAGGTATTTGACCTCTATATGATATATTTTACAAACATTGCATTCGTTTTAAAAGACAAACTTTCATTACATCAAAAGTTGACAGGCATGCATACCATTTCATAATATATCAAACTATCAATGACTTAATAATAATCTTGATGAACTCAGTGACTCGAATGCAACGTCTTTGGAAATATATCATGAATGACTCCAAGTAATATATCTAAAATGAGCAAATGCACAGCAGAAGATTTCTTTCATACCTGAGAATAAACATGCTTAAAAGTATCAACCAAAAGGCTGGTGAGTTCATAGGTTTATCGTAAACAATAAAATTCATAATTTTAATAGACCACAAGATTTAAATGTGCATGGTACAAATGAGCTCGAATCCTATACCCACCTGTAATGTACATGCGATTTTCTTTAAATACAGTACACATATCTCGTGTATGAAATCATTCTTTCAAAAATGCTTAATAACCGTACACATATCTCGTGTACAAAATATCATACACATAACCTGTGTATAAAAATCATTCTCTTGATATATAACATTCACTTTGCATTCTTTGCTTGGCTTGGTAACCGACCTTAACATATAATGCACATCAATAATATCCCCAAAATAAACAGAACTTTCAGTCTGTAATAATATATAAACCTTGAAGTACTAAACACCACGCCCACTAGCTCTTCCGTCAAGTGAACATTCTGGGTGGGGGTGTTAAACCCGGTAGTTACCTTTAGGATTCGCGTGAATTAGGGGCCATACCCGTTTTCTAATTATTAGGTTACCAAGCTATAATAATCAGGGGAAAATATTCACATCAAATAGTAGCAATTATAACGTCCAACTAATTCAATAATAATCAACAGAACTTCTGTCTGTATAATAATTCATTCGAGAAATGTTTTGCTTGTGTCTATCTCGTCAAACATTTATAAAAGCATCTCATGTATTCTCAGTCCAAAAATATAGATTTCAAAGGCATTTAATAAAACAGTTGTAAAACAACGCATGTATTCTCAGTCTCAAAAATGTAAAGAAAAAAGGGAATCAAATGAACTCACGATACTGTATTTTGTAGTAAAAATACATGTGGCGACATTGAATAAGTGTAGGGTTGGTCTCGGATTCACGAACCTATATCATTTGCATATATATACCAAAACATATATGTATAATCGAACAAGTTTATATTTATATATTAATTGATACCTTTTATATATAGCTTAAATAATATCGTATTAATAATAAAAATATAGTGATATGCAATATTAATTTTATTGTAATGTATTTTTATATAAAAACATCTATTTGTAATAATATTGATAATGATCATTGATAATAATAATAATAATGATATTTCATTTATAATTTTCTTGAAAACATTTATATTTATTTTTAAAATCTTTATTTTTATACTTATAACTTTTAACAACATTATTAAATCTTTTGTTTTCATAATCATACTAATTTTAATAATAATGATATTGATAATTGATAATATTAATAATAATACTAGTAATAGATGGATTTAATGTTAACAAAATGATAATGATAATAATGATAGCAGTTTTTAATAGTAACAATATTAATAATGATAATTATGTTAATAATAATAATAATGATAACCTTAATAATAATTATGATAATAATAATGATAATATTGATAATAATAATTATAAATATGATAATAATACTAATATTAATGATAGTAATAATAGATTGTATTATTTTCATATAATGATAATAATAATCATAATCATAATACTAATAATAATACTTATTGATAATACTTAGTAATAACCAAAATGATAATAATATTAATTATACTAATAATCTTATTACTAATATTGATAATAATAATAATTACTTAACATCAACAATAACAAATATAAATAATAATAATAATAATAATAATAATAATAATAATAATAATAATAATAATAATAATGAGATAATAATAATAAAAATAAATAAATTACTACCTCACAAAAATAGGCTTTAAAAAAAAGATGTCACCAGTAAGGCTCGAACTCTAGACCTCTCGTTAACCCGACACCTACACAAACCGTCCCTCTAATTCGTCATTTCTATTTTAATTCTCCACTGAAATTTATTTAATCCTTTTTGTTTTCTATTTTCCCTTCTTCTTCAATACACTGGTCGATCAATGATCATACAACCATAACTATTATTTTAAGTTTGGTTTAAAACTTGAATCAGAAACAGAAATAATCGGACCTGGGTTGTTCATGATTAACAGACAAAAGGGGAAAAAAATTTTAAAACAGTAATAGCAGCAAGAATTTCACGAAGAACAACTCCATCATCAAATTTAAAATGTAGACACTTTTGGATGGTAATTACAACATGAAATAGGTTTAAAATCATTATTATAAACTTTCTAAATCCTCAATTGGATCTAAAACATCAAAACAACTTTGAATTTCTTCATGAACAAAACGTTTGACTTTTTAAAATTAACCTTTGACTCCAAAATTCGAATTCGATAGAAAGAATTGAAGTTTGAAAGTTTACAGATAGTTTGAATAGACAATTCCTAACATCTCTGCATTATTACATTTTTAAAATTGTTTCGAATTCGATGTATTGATTAAAATGTACAAGAACAGGGGAACGGGTCTGGGTTTACTCTAATTTCTGTTTTTATTTTTGAATTGCAAGAAACAGAGAATTTGTGTGAGTACTTGAATGATTTAAGTAGCATTTATAATTTAATCAAGGTTGTTTCGTAGTGTAAGGTAGTCGACCGGGTTATCAATTAGGAGCAGGAAAACGAATCAAAATATAAAGTTGAATAAGACCCTAAACTGATTTTGTTTGAATCTGTAGATTAATTCGCCTGGTAACCAGATAAGAAACAAAAATATAAAGGTTGATTGTGACGTTAAATAGAATTGGAATACATCTGTTAGTGTATATATATATATATATATATATATATATATATATATATATATATATATATATATTATAAATATTAATATTTAATAAATATATTATTAACAATAATACAAATAACAATAATAATTATATTAATAATAATCATAATATTATTTACAAGATAATAATAATGTTGATAATAATAATACCAATAATAATAAGAATAATGATAAAGGTAATAAAAATAATGGTAATCATAATGTTTAAAATGAAAGTGATAAGTTTTAGTAATAATAATAATAGAATTAATAATAATAATAACAATAAAAGTAATAATAATATTAATGATAAAAATTAATAAGTTGTATTATAATGATAATAACCATAATTTTAATAATTTTAATAATTTTAGTAATAATGGTATTACTAATAATATTAATAATAATATTAGTAATTATATTAATGATAATATTTAATAAAAATGATATTATTAATACTAATAAAGATAACACTAATAATATTAATATAACAAATTTTACTTATCAAATCTCATACCTATATATTATATATTAAATTAATAATATTAATAATACTGACATTAATATTTATATTTATATTTTTAAACATAATGAAGTAATAATAATAATAATATTAATAACTATATTTTTAACTTGTAATTACTTTTTATATATTAATGTTACATTTTATTACTTATATAATGTTTGCTAATTATACAATATATATTTGAATATATATATATATATATATATATATATATATATATATATATATATATATATATATATATATATATATATATATATATATATATATAAAATAATACTTATACATAGAAATCAAATATATATAAATTTATTACAACATAATTATTTTGTATTTTATTTTACATATTTGATTGTAAAGTTTCAATTATATATTTTTAATATTCCTAATTATTATATATACTTTTATATGCATACCTATACATACACATACTGGTTTACACACTATTGTTCGTGAATCGTCAGAAACAGTCACAGGATAATTTAATATATGAAAACAGTTCAAAAATTTTGAGATTCAGTTTAATAGACTTTGCTTATTGTGACGACCCGAAAATTTCCGACCAAATTTAAAATTAATCTTTATATGTTTTCGACATAATAAGCAAAGTCTGTAATGTTGAAGTCTCAAAAACTTTTGAACTGTGTTCATATATTCATTACCCTTTGACTGTTATCGACGATTCACGAACATTTATGTGTATATAGATATGTATATATAATATATAGTTATATTAATTAAAAACATTAAACAAAGTATTAGATGTATAATACTTTACATAAACGTAATTGTTTCAATATATGTTTAATATATTTATCGACGAAATTAAAAGATAATATCAAATGATTGAGTTATCTGTTACATTGTGTTATGATTACGGGTCTCTGTTGTGAGGTCCACTGTGATTTAAGAGATCATTTCATTTTTAACGGTGTTTGGAATAAATTATAAAGTGATTTACAAGTGAGAACAAAATGCCAGTTATCGAGTACTAGACAAATATTAGTGGAAATTCCTGTTTAATTTCCAATTCATGTTTTATAATATATTCCTCGTGACCTTGATAAGATAACTATGTTAACTTTTATTTTATTTAATGTGAAAATAAGAACGTGGAGTGTAAATAACTTAGATGTTGGATATCGACAAGTTAAGTAACTCGACATTTTTCATTAAGATGATTTCATATGTTTATTTAACATTTGGACTTTATCCCATGCTTCACCAACAGACTGTAATTTAAAAACTTGAAACCTATTATGAATATATATAATTCTACTTTTCTAAAATGTTTTATGATATAACAATTTCCATTATTTTAAACTTTTAACAAAATGATTCTTAAATATATTTAGTTTTGGAAAACAAAATTATCATATTTATTTGATTTAGTTTCAAACGTACAAAAACGTTTTCAGTTTAAAAAGAACTTTGTTATTAAAACGTATATAACTTTTATAAATATCTAGAACCACTTTTGACAACTCATTTCTTAACCAGTATGATAAAGATAACGATATTTATATTTTATTAAATATATATAACGATTTAAATTAATATTATATATATTTATACGCGTATTATACGTACGTAGTTTTATACTTTTACTATACTTTAACTTTACCTTTACTTTACTTTTACTTTACTTTTACTTTACTTTAAAATTAATATTTCACTTTAATAATTCATACTTTAATAATTCACTTTAATAATTCATACTTTAATAATTTACTTTAATAATTCATACTTTAATAATTCACTTTAATAATTCATACTTTAATAATTCACTTTAATAATTAAAAAATCTATTATAAATAGAATTCAATAGATTTCATTATTTCATAGTGATATCGGCTAAAAAGTCAAGTTTTCACCCCGGTATTAAGGCCCAAAAACAAGATAGATTCAAACTTTGTCGGCAAAATACCTACTTCGTCGGTAAGAATTGAAGAACAAGTAATTACGAAGATGGTGCAAAAAGAATCAAGAGAATCAGAGCTAAAACGAAGATTCTAGAGCGAAAATGGTGAAAGACAAGAAATCAAGTTACGATCCAGTGAATCAAGGCTAAGGATGGCGCCCGCGGGTAACGGGCACAGATTCTATATACCCGCGACCCGCCCGTCGGGTTTCTTTTTTGCACGTTGAGACCCGTTACCCGCCCACGGGTAAAAACTTTTCGCCCATGCCCGTGACCCGCGGATACCCGTGACCCGCGGGTAATAATAATATACAACTTTTTATTAGAAAATCTAAATAATTTTATTAATTATAAAATCATATGTACAAGCTATAATGACGTGAAAATTAAGTTTTTTACTTGTATACGGAGTATAATACTATATTTTTAATCATTATTCAAATACTAGTAAAATAGCTTTTAAATTTAGTAATTATAAGTATTAATTCGTGGGTAAATTTAAAAAAGTCTTATGTATTCACGGGTCGGGTTTTACCCGCGACGGGTAGTATATACCCGCGACCCGCCCGCGACCCGTTGACAGGTATAAATTTTTACCCGTACCCGTACCCGCGGGTAAGATTTGTTGATTTTACCCGCCCATCGCGGATTGGGTACCCGCGGGTTACGGGTTTTTTCTCGCCCATTGTCATCCCTAATCAAGGCTGACCAGGCACAAAAACGGCCTGCCATACAGCTTGCCAGTATGGCAAACAGCCTGCCAAACGGTCAGGCAAACGGGCTCGATAAACGGCTTGCCTAGCAAACGGCCTGCCAAATACAGCCTGCTAAACGGCTTGCCAGCCGTTTGCAGGAAAAATTCTTATCTATTTAAATGGTCTTTGTCATTCATTCCAACACACACTTTAATTCACTTCTTTCTATCTCTTGTACAATATTCGTCCTACTCTCAAGGCCTTCGACTCCGTGCGGGAAACCTAGTGCCCGGAGAAGAACGCCGAAGATTGTATTAGGAGCGGTCTGGAGTCTTGAAGTTGTCACTTTTGTATTCAGAACTCGTTTAATCTACTGGTACTTCTATCCCTTATCTTTATATAATGTCTTCTATCATTATGTTATGTGATATTGTTGCCATGATTAGCGAGTAGTTATCTTTAGTGTATGCTATGATGTAAGCAGTTATAATGCCGAAATAATATTATGGTTTGTGTATGATGTTGAAATGCTTTCCGATTATGCTTTAAACTCAATCGCTTTTCCAACTAATAGAACGTAGTTATAGGCTCTGTTATTGGGAAATTGCGAACCCCGATTCAGAGTAGACTATCTGTGTCACCCCTTGGTAAGAGAAGTCTATTGGATACAACTTAAGATCGACTGAGGCACACCGGTTGTAGTAAGTCTATCAAGCTTTGGATTCCGACTGAGGACTCTTTCGTAGTGAAACATCTAACTAGACCCTTAGTACATTATCAGTCCTAGACCATGCTAGTGTAGTCACCAAGCATATAAACTTTGTACGTGCACGCTGAAGCAAAGCGGTTGTTGTAAGTTGTACCTTTGCTAAGTAAGGCCATGGAACCCGGTTAGTGTTGACCAGTACACTACACCATAACGCGGTCTCAAGCATTTCACCCCTCTTGAGGGATTCTTAGTTAATTAAGGAACTATTTGTTTAGACACATAAAGGATTGGACTATTAGGATAACCGAACGTGTTCATGGAAGTCAGCTTGACTTGGCCATGGTGTTCTTTATGGTTGAACTCTTTTAAAGGGCCTAACTATCATTTAAAACCAATCTTTAACGAAAGCATTGAAACACATCACGTCTCTCGGATATAGTAAACCATGTATTCTATTATGCTTAAGAAAGTTTAGACCATTGTGGAATGTTAATACGTCACCCAACCGAGTCGCTCAATTGGATGAGCCGTCTGAACGTGTATGCCTGTAGTCAGACTGCTTGGGCATCGTGAAATGTCCCGTTCTTATTGATTAAAAACGTTCCATATTAATTGATTTCGTTGCGAGGTTTTGACCTCTATATGAGACGTTTTTCAAAGACTGCATTCATTTTTAAAACAAACCATAACCTTTATTTCATAAATAAAGGTTTAAAAAGCTTTATGTAGATTATCAAATAATGATAATCTAAAATATCCTGTTTACACACGACCATTACATAATGGTTTACAATACAAATATGTTACATCGAAATCAGTTTCTTGAATGCAGTTTTTACACAATATCATACAAACATGGACTCCAAATCTTGTCCTTATTTTAGTATGCAACAGCGGAAGCTCTTAGTATTCACCTGAGAATAAACATGCTTTAAACGTCAACAAAAATGTTGGTGAGTTATAGGTTTAACCTATATATATCAAATCGTAACAATAGACCACAAGATTTCATATTTCAATACACATCCCATACATAGAGATAAAAATCATTCATATGGTGAACACCTGGTAACCGACATTAACAAGATGCATATATAAGAATATCCCCATCATTCCGGGACACCCTTCGGATATGATATAAATTTTGAAGTACTAAAGCATCCGGTACTTAGGATGGGGTTTGTTAGGCCCAATAGATCTATCTTTAGGATTCGCGTCAATTAGGGTGTCTGTTCCCTAATTCTTAGATAACCAGACTTAATAAAAAGGGGCATATTCGATTTCGATAATTCAACCATAGAATGTAGTTTCACGTACTTGTGTCTATTTTGTAAATCATTTATAAAACCTGCATGTATTCTCATCCCAAAAATATTAGATTTTAAAAGTGGGACTATAACTCACTTTGACAGATTTTTACTTCGTCGGGAAGTAAGACTTGACCACTAGTTGATTCACGAACCTATAACAATATATACATATATATCAAAGTATGTTCAAAATATATTTACAACACTTTTAATATATTTTGATGTTTTAAGTTTATTAAGTCAGCTGTCCTCGTTAGTAACCTACAACTAGTTGTCCACAGTTAGATGTACAGAAATAAATTGATAAATATTATCTTGAATCAATCCACGACCCAGTGTATACGTATCTCAGTATTGATCACAACTCAAACTATATATATTTTGGAATCAACCTCAACCCTGTATAGCTAACTCCAACATTCACATATAGAGTGTCTATGGTTGTTCCGAAATATATATAGATGTGTCGACATGATAGGTCGAAACATTGTATACGTGTCTATGGTATCTCAAGATTACATAATATACAATACAAGTTGATTAAGTTATAGTTGGAATAGATTTGTTACTAATTTTCACGTAGCTAAAATGAGAAAAATTATCCAATCTTGTTTTACCCATAACTTCTTCATTTTAAATCCGTTTTGAGTGAATCAAATTGCTATGGTTTCATATTGAACTCTATTTTATGAATCTAAACAGAAAAAGTATAGGTTTATAGTCGGAAAATAAGTTACAAGTCATTTTTGTAAAGGTAGTCATTTCAGTCGAAAGAACGACGTCTAGATGACCATTTTAGAAAACATACTTCCACTTTGAGTTTAACCATAATTTTTGGATATAGTTTCATGTTCATAATAAAAATCATTTTCCCAGAATAACAACTTTTAAATCAAAGTTTATCATAGTTTTTAATTAACTAACCCAAAACAGCCCGCGGTGTTACTACGACGGCGTAAATCCGGTTTTACGGTGTTTTTCGTGTTTCCAGGTTTTAAATCATTAAGTTAGCATATCATATAGATATAGAACATATGTTTATTTGATTTTAAAATTCAAGTTAGAAGGATTAACTTTTATTTGTGAACAAGTTTAGAATTAACTAAACTATGTTCTAGTGATTACAAGTTTAAACCTTCGAATAAGATAGCTTTATATGTATGAATCGAATGATGTTATGAACATCATTACTACCTCAAGTTCCTTGGATAAACCTACTGGAAATGAGAAAAATAGATCTAGCTTCAAAGGATCCTTGGATGGCTTGAAAGTTCTTGAAGCAGAATCATGACACGAAAATAATTTCAAGTAAGATTTCCACTCGAAATAAGATTGTTATAGTTATAGAAATTGAATTAAAGTTTGAATATGATTATTACCTTTTATTAGAAAGATAACCTACTATAAGTAACAAAGGTTTCTTGAACTTGGATGATTACTTGGAATGGATTTAGAAAACTTGGAAGTAAACTTGCAATCTTGGAAGTATTCTTGATTTTATGAAACTAGAACTTTTGGAATTTATGAAGAACACTTAGAAATTGAAGATAGAACTTGAGAGAGATCAATTAGATGAAGAAAATTGAAGAATGAAAGTGTTTGTAGGTGTTTTTGGTCGTTGGTGTATGGATTAGATATAAAGGATATGTAATTTTGTTTTCATGTAAATAAGTCATGAATGATTACTCATATTTTTGTAATTTTATGAGATATTTCATGCTAGTTGTCAAATGATGGTTCCCACATGTGTTATATGACTCACATGGGCTGCTAAGAGCTAATAATTGGAGTGTATATACCAATAGTACATACATCTAAAAGCTGTGTATTGTACGAGTACGAATACGGGTGCATACGAGTAGAATTGTTGATGAAACTGAACGAGGATGTAATTGTAAGCATTTTTGTTAAGTAGAAGTATTTTGATAAGTGTCTTGAAGTCTTTCAAAAGTGTATGAATACATATTAAAACACTACATGTATATACATTTTAACTGAGTCGTTAAGTCATCGTTAGTCGTTACATGTAAATGTTGTTTTGAAACCTTTAGGTTAACGATCTTGTTGAATGTTGTTAACCCATTATTTATTATAACAAATGAGATGTTAAATTGTTATATTATCATGATATTATGATATATAATATATCTTAGTATGATATATATACAGTTAAATGCCGTTACAACGATAATCGTTACATATATGTCTCGTTTCGAAATCATTAAGTTAGTAGTCTTATTTTTACATATGTATTTCATTGTTAATACACTTAATAATATATTTAATTATCATTTAACATAATTAACCAAGTGTATCAATATCTTAATATGATTCATATGTACCTAGTAAGACGTTGTTATAACGATAATCGTTATATATATCGTTTTCGAGTTTCTTAAATTAATAGTCTCATTTTTATGTATATAACTCGTTGTTAAAATACCTAATGAGATACATACTTATAATAAAATCATGTTAACTATATATATAACCATATATATGTCATCGTATAGTTTTTACAAGTTTTAACGTTCGTGAATCACCGGTCAACTTGGGTAGTCAATTGCCTATATGAAACCTATTTCAATTAATCAAGTCTTAACAAGTTTGATTGCTTAACATGTTGGAAACACTTAATCATGTAAATAACAATTTCATTTAATATATATATAAACATGGAAAAGTAAGGGTCACTACAGTACCTACCCGTTAAATAAATTTCGTCCCGAAATTTTAAGCAGTTGGAGGTGTTGACGTATCTTCTGGAAATAAATGCGGGTATTTCTTCTTCATCTGATCTTCACGCTCCTAGGTGAACTCGGGTCCTCTACGAGCATTCCATCAAACCTTAACAATCGGTATCTTGTTTTGTTTAAGTCTCTTAACCTCACGATCCATTATTTCGACGGGTTCTTCAATGAATTGAAGTTTTTCATTGATTGGGATTTCGTCCAACGGAAT
Source organism: Rutidosis leptorrhynchoides (assembly GCF_046630445.1). Classification (NCBI taxonomy): domain Eukaryota; kingdom Viridiplantae; phylum Streptophyta; class Magnoliopsida; order Asterales; family Asteraceae; genus Rutidosis; species Rutidosis leptorrhynchoides. The sequence goes on along the minus strand of NC_092341.1, from coordinate 154,028,548 downwards.
AGTGAGATCTTCTTTAGCAAAACATTTCTTCAAAATTGAGACGTGAAAAGTGTTATGTACAGCCGCGAGTTGTTTGTAGTGACCCGAACTTTTCCATGTTTATATATATTAATTGAGATTGATATTTACATGATTAAATGTTTCCAACATGTTAAGCAATCAAACTTGTTAAGACTTGATTAATTGAAATATGTTTCATATAGACAATTGACCACCCAAGTTGACCGGTGATTCACGAACGTTAAAACTTGTAAAAACTATATGATGACATATATATGGATATATATATATAGTTAACATGATACTATGATAAGTAAACATATCATTAAGTATATTAACAATGAACTACATATGTAAAAACAAGACTACTAACTTAATGATTTTTAAACGAGACATATATGTAACGATTATCGTTGTAAAGACATTTAATGTATATATATCATATTAAGAGATATTCATACATGATAATATCATGATAATATAATAATTTAAAATCTCATTTGATATTATAAACATTGGGTTAACAACATTTAACAAGATCGTTAACCTAAAGGTTTCAAAACAACACTTACATGTAACGACTAACGATGACTTAACGACTCAGTTAAAATGTATATACATGTAGTGTTTTAATATGTATTTATACACTTTTGAAAGACTTCAATACACTTATCAAAATACTTCTACTTAACAAAAATTCTTACAATTACATCCTCGTTCAGTTTCATCAACAATTCTACTTGTATGCACCCGTATTCGTACTCGTACAATACACAGCTTTTAGATGTATGTACTATTGGTATATACACTCCAATGATCAGCTCTTAGCAGCCCATGTGAGTCACCTAACACATGTGGGAACCATCATTTGGCAACTAGCATGAAATATCTCATAAAATTACAAAAATATGAGTAATCATTCTTGACTTATTTACATGAAAACAAAATTACATATCCTTTATATCTAATCCATACACCAACGACCAAAAACACCTATAAACACTTTAATTCTTCAATTTTCTTCATCTAATTGATCTCTCTCAAGTTGTATCTTCAAGTTCTAAGTGTTCTTCATATATTCTACAAGTTCTAGTTACATAAAATCAAGAATACTTTCAAGTTTGCTAGCTCACTTCCAATCTTGTAAGGTGATCATCCAACCTCAAGAAATCTTTGTTTCTTACAGTAGGTTATCATTCTAATACAAGATACTAATCATATTCAAACTTTGGTTCAATTTCTATAACTATAACAATCTTATTTCAAGTGTTGATCTTACTTGAACTTGTTTTCGTGTCATGATTCTGCTTCAAGAACTTCGAGCCATCCAAGGATCCGTTGAAGCTAGATCCATTTTTCTCTTTTCCAGTAGGTTTATCCAAGGAACTTAAGGTAGTAATGATGTTCATAACATCATTCGATTCATACATATAAAGCTATCTTATTCGAAGGTTTAAACTTGTAATCACTAGAACATAGTTTAGTTAATTCTAAACTTGTTCGCAAACAAAAGTTAATCCTTCTAACTTGACTTTTAAAATCAACTAAACATATGTTCTATATCTATATGATATGCTAACTTAATGATTTAAAACCTGGAAACACGAAAAACTCCGTAAAACCGGATTTACGCCGTCGTAGTAACACCGCGGGCTGTTTTGGGTTAGTTAATTAAAAACTATGATAAAATTTGATTTAAAAGTTGTTATTCTGAGAAAATAATTTTTATTATGAACATGAAACTATATCCAAAATTTATGGTTAAACTCAAAGTGGAAGTATGTTTTCTAAAATGGTCATCTTGACGTCGTTCTTTCGACTGAAATGACTACCTTTACAAAAACGACTTGTAACTTATTTTTCCGACTATAAACCTATACTTTTTCTGTTTAGATTCATAAAATAGAGTTCAATATGAAACCATAGCAATTTGATTCACTCAAAACGGATTTAAAATGAAGAAGTTATGGGTAAAACAAGATTGGATAATTTTTCTCATTTTAGCTACGTGAAAATTGGTAACAAATCTATTCCAACTATAACTTAATCAACTTGTATTGTATATTATGTAATCTTGAGATACCATAGACATGTATACAATGTTTCGACCTATCATGTCGACACATCTATATATATTTCGGAACAACCATAGACACTCTATATGTGAATGTTGGAGTTAGCTATACAGGGTTGAGGTTGATTCCAAAATATATATAGTTTGAGTTGTGATCAATACTGAGATACGTATACACTGGGTCGTGGATTGATTCAAGATAATATTTATCGATTTATTTCTGTACATCTAACTGTGGACAACTAGTTGTAGGTTACTAACGAGGACAGCTGACTTAATAAACTTAAAACATCAAAATATATTAAAAGTGTTGTAAATATATTTTGAACATACTTTGATATATATGTATATATTGTTATTGGTTCGTGAATCAACCAGTGGCCAAGTCTTACTTCCCGACGAAGTAAAAATCTGTGAAAGTGAGTTATAGTCCCACTTTTAAAATCTAATATTTTTGGGATGAGAATACATGCAGGTTTTATAAATGATTTACAAAATAGACACAAGTACGTGAAACTACATTCTATGGTCGAATTATCGAAATCGAATATGCCCCTTTTTATTAAGTCTGGTAATCTAAGAATTAGGGAACAGATACCCTAATTGACGCGAATCCTAAAGATAGATCTATTGGGCCTAACAAACCCCATCCAAAGTACCGGATGCTTTAGTACTTCGAAATTTATATCATATCCGAAGGGTGTACCGGAATGATGGGGATATTCTTACATATGCATCTTGTTAATGTCGGTTACCAGGTGTTCACCATATGAATGATTTTTATCTCTATGTATGGGATGTGTATTGAAATATGAAATCTTGTGGTCTATTATTATGATTTGATATATATAGGTTAAACCTATAACTCACCAACATTTTTGTTGACGTTTTAAGCATGTTTATTCTCAGGTGATTATTAAGAGCTTCCGCTGTCGCATACTTAAATAAGGACGAGATTTGGAGTCCATGCTTGTATGATATTGTGTAAAAACTGCATTCAAGAAACTTATTTTGTTGTAACATATTTGTATTGTAAACCATTATGTAATGGTCGTGTGTAAACAGGATATTTTAGATTATCATTATTTGATAATCTACGTAAAGCTTTTTAAACCTTTATTGATGAAATAAAGGTTATGGTTTGTTTTAAAATGAATGCAGTCTTTGAAAAACGTCTCATATAGAGGTCAAAACCTCGCAATGAAATCAATTAATATGGAACGTTTTTAATCAATAGAACGGGACATTTTAGTTGGTATCCGAGCGTTGGTCTTAGAGAACCAGAATTTTGCATTAGTGTGTCTTATCGAGTTTGTTAGGATGCATTAGTGAGTCTGGACTTCGACCGTGTTTACTTGAAAAATGATTGCTTAACAAATTTTGTTGGAAACTATATATTTTTAACATGTGAATATTATGTGATATATTAATCTCTTAACGCGTTTGATATTATGTGATAGATGTCTACCTCTAGAACAAGTCCCATTGACTCACCTAATAATAATGAAGAGTCAAATGTAAATTGGAATGATTCGTGGACTGATTCACAAGTTCCCGAAGAGGAACCGGAAGAAGAGTCGGAACCGGAAGAAGAATCGGAACCGGAAGAAGAATCGGAACCGGATGAAGAAATAGAACCGGTGGGGGAAATAATAAAACGGTTAAGTAGTAGAAAATCCTCAACCAACCGACCAAGGTTAATTATGGTCAATGGTGTTTCCGCCAAGGAAGCAAAATATTGGGAGGATTACCAATTCCCCGATGAATCGGATTCTGACGAGAATTCCGATGATGTTATAGAAATTACCCCAACTGAATTTAAAAAGGCAAAAGAAAATAATAAGGGAAAGGGTATAAAAATAGAGAAATCTAATGCCAACCCCGATGAATTTTATATGTATCGTCAACCCCCGAAGTCCTTAAGTTGTAACAATGACCCGTGAACCTCTAAACCACCAGGTTTTTCTAAACCAATGTGGAAAATGACGGCTCTTATTATGGGAACATCATATATCCCTAGAAACTTGGCAAAACGAACCAAAACCAAAGAAGAAGAAACAAGCAAGTCGGAATAAGATAGTTGTATTCGTGTGGTGTAATATATGTAATATAGTGTGCTTATGCTTTATGATATATGTAAAAATTGCTTGTATTAATAAGTATTTTTTTTTATGAATCTAACTCTTGTCTATTTTACAGTATAAAAACACAAAATGGATAGACAACCCAATATTTTAAGAGACCTACCCGGAGACATGATTGATGAAATCTTGTCTAGAGTCGGTCAGAATTCTTCGGCACAACTATATAAGGCGAGATCAGTTTGTAAGACATTCGAAGAATGTTCCAAGAATGCCTTGGTTTATAAAAGGCTTTCGTTCAAAAGATGGGGGATATCACATTAGGAAATCCATAAGTTACGATGTGTTTACTTTGACGCATATATTGCGGGGAACCCAAATGCTATTTTACGCAATGGGTTAAGAAATTATTTTGACTCAATATATCCGAATATTGGACTTCGTGATTTAGAAAAAGCGGCTAACATGCAACATAAAGAAGCATGTTATGCTTACGGATTAGTAATGTTCGCTTCTCACCAAAGTGAGAACAAGAACATCGGGCTACAACTATTAAACAAAACATTTCCACAAGTGACGGAGTCGGTAATTGGGGTAAGAAATGAGGTTTTTAGATTGTTACGGGACTGTTGGACATTACGTAACCCTCATCCCTTTGACGATGTTACAACACGCTATCTTATCAACGGCCATAACGGTTATGTTCCACAAGACCAAGGATGGGAAGTAATCCTAGTAAAACCAGAATGCATGACTTGTTTCTGGACGTATGAATTACGTGTCTTTATTGCCTTTGCTGAACGACTTGTGTACTAGCTAGAATTATCTTCACAACCATCTTGTATCAAATTTATTGTGTGCTATATTTCATGCTATATGTAAAATAAGCGGTATTGTAAGTTTGTAAAATATTGTGTAAAAGTTTGAACGCAAAATATTATTATAATCAGTTTTTCATATAGAATTGTAGTAGTTGAATTGTATATTAGCTACTAAGTATGAACTTAACGGGTAGGTACTACCCGAATTTAAACTTATAAAATGCTAATATGAAGAAAAAGCTTTTATAAATGAGTTCATATTATGCTACGAAATACTATTAACTACTCTTAATATTCTGTATGATTAACTTGTTCCATTTGACTATTTTGAAGGAAATGGCACCGACTACTCGACACACCGTGAATATGAATGAAGAGGAATTCTGTACTTTTCTAGCTTCAAACATAGCCGCAGTACAGGCTGCGCTACATACCAACAATAACCTTGGATCTAGCAGTAAAGGAAATCGTGTAGGATGCACCTACAAAGAATTCACTGCCTGCAAACCTTTGGAATTTGATGGAACCGAAGGACCGATCGGATTGAAACGGTGGACCGAGAAGGTCGAATCGGTGTTTGCCGTAAGTAAGTGTACTGAAGAGGACAAAGTGAAGTACGCTACGCATACCTTCACAGGTTCTGCGTTAACATGGTGAAATACCTATCTAGAGCAAGTGGGACAAGACGATGCGTACGCACTACCATGGTCAGCATTCAAGCACTTGATGAACGAGAAATACCGTCCCAGAACCGAGGTCAATAAGCTCAAGACAGAACTTAGAGGGTTACGAACCCAAGGATTTGATATTACCACGTACGAAAGACGATTCACAGAATTGTGCCTATTGTGTCCGGGAGCATTCGAAGATGAGGAAGAGAAGATCGACGCGTTTGTGAAAGGATTACCGGAAAGAATCCAAGAAGATATAAGTTCACACGAGCCCGCCTCCATACAACAGGCATGTAGAATGGCTCACAAACTAGTGAACCAGATTGAAGAAAGAATTAAAGAACAGACTGCTGAAGAGGCCAATGTGAAGCAAGTCAAAAGAAAGTGGGAGGAAAATGGTGATAAGAATCACCAATACAACAACAACAGCAATTACAACAATAATCGCAACAATTATCCCAACAATCGCAACATCAATCGCAACTACAACAAATGGCCCAACAACAACAACAACAACAACAACAACAACAACAACAACTACAACAATCATCCCAACAACAATAATAACCGCAACAACAACAACAATCAGAAGCAGCTATACCAAAGGTGTGAAAAGTATCACTCGGGGTTCTGCACCAAATTTTGCAACAAGTGTAAAAGAAATGGTCATAGCGCGGCGAAGTGTGAGGTCTACGGACCAGGGGTTAATAGAACGAAAGGAACAAATGGTGTCGGAATGAGTAATGGCGGAGCAAGTAGTGTCGGAGCAAGTTATGCCAATGTAGTTTGTTATAAATATGGAAAACCAGGCCACATTATTAGAAATTGCCCGAACCAGGAGAACACGAATGGACAAGGCCACGGAAGAGTTTTCAATATTAATGCGGCAGAGGCACAGAAGACCCGGAGCTTGTTACGGGTACGTTTCTTATTGACAATAAATCTGCTTACGTTTTATTTGATTCGGGTGCGGATAGAAGCTATATGAGTAGAGATTTTTGTGCTAAATTAAGTTGTCCATTGGGGCCTTTGGATAGTAAATTTTTACTCGAATTAGCAAATGGTAAATTAATTTCAGCAGATAATATATGTCGGAATCGAGAAATTAAACTGGTTAGCGAAACATTTAAGATTGATTTGATACCAGTAGAGTTAAGGAGTTTTGATGTGATAATCTGTATGGACTGGTTGAAAGAAGTGAAAGCAGAGATCGTTTGTTACAAAAATGCAATTCGTATTATACGAGAAAAAGGAAAACCCTTAATGGTGTACGGAGAAAAGGGCAACACGAAGCTACATCTTATTAGTAATTTGAAGGCACAAAAACTAATAAGAAAAGGTTGCTATGCTGTTCTAGCACACATCAAGAAAGTACAAACTGAAGAAAAGAGCATCAATGATGTTCCCATTGGAAAAGAATTTCCCGATGTATTTCAGAAAGAATTATCGGGATTACCCCCACATCGATCCGTTGAATTTCAAATAGATCTTGTACCAGGAGCTGCACCAATAGCTCGTGCTCCTTACAGACTCGCACCCAGCGAGATGAAAGAACTGCAAAGCCAATTACAAGAACTTTTAGAGCGTGGTTTCATTCGACCAAGCACTTCACCGTGGGGAGCTCCTGTTTTGTTTGTCAAGAAGAAAGATGGTACATTCAGGTTGTGTATCGACTACCGAGAGTTGAAAAAACTTACCATCAAGAACCGCTACCCACTACCGAGAATCGACGACTTATTTGATCAACTACAAGGCTCGTCTGTTTATTCAAAGATTGACTTACGTTCCGGGTATCATCAAATGCGGGTGAAAGAAGATGATATTCCAAAGACTGCTTTCAGAACACGTTACGGTCATTACGAGTTTATGGTCATGCCGTTTGGTTTAACTAATGCACCAGCTGAGTTCATGGACCTTATGAACCGAGTGTGTGGACCATACCTTGACAAGTTTGTCATTGTTTTCATTAATGACATACTTATTTACTCAAAGAATGACCAAGAACACGATGAACATTTGAGAAAGGTGTTAGAAGTATTGAGGAAGGAAGAATTGTACGCTAAGTTTTCAAAGTGTGCATTTTGGTTGGAAGAAGTTCAATTCCTCGGTCACATAGTGAACAAAGAAGGTATTAAGGTGGATCCGGCAAAGATAGAAACTGTTGAAAAGTGGGAAACCCCGAAAACTCCGAAACACATACGCCAGTTTTTAGGACTAGCTGGTTACTACAGAAGGTTCATCCAAGACTTTTCCAGAATAGAAAAACCCTTGACTGCATTAACGCATAAAGGGAAGAAATTTGAATGGAATGATGAACAAGAGAAAGCGTTTCAGTTATTGAAGAAAAAGCTAACTACGGCACCTATATTGTCATTGCCTGAAGGGAATGATGATTTTGTGATTTATTGTGACGCATCAAAGCAAGGTCTCGGTTGTGTATTAATGCAACAAATGAAGGTGATTGCTTATGCGTCTAGACAATTGAAGATTCACGAACAAAATTATACGACGCATGATTTGGAATTAGGCGCGGTTATTTTTGCATTAAAGACTTGGAGGCACTACTTATATGGGGTCAAAAGTATTATATATACCGACCACAAAAGTCTTCAACACATATTTAATCAGAAACAACTGAATATGAGGCAGCGTAGGTGGATTGAATTATTGAATGATTACGACTTTGAGATTCGTTACCACCCGGGGAAGGCAAATGTGGTAGCCGATGCCTTGAGCAGGAAGGACAGAGAACCCATTCGAGTAAAATCTATGAATATAATGATTCATAATAACCTTACTACTCAAATAAAGGAGGCGCAACAAGGAGTTTTAAAAGAGGAAAATTTAAAGGATGAAATACCCAAAGGATCGGAGAAGCATCTTAATATTCGGGAAAACGGAACCCGGTATAGGGCTGAAAGGATTTGGGTACCAAAATTTGGAGATATGAGAGAAATGGTACTTAGAGAAGCTCATAAAACCAGATACTCAATACATCCTGGAACGGGGAAGATGTACAAGGATCTCAAGAAACATTTTTGGTGGCCGGGTATGAAAGCCGATGTTGCTAAATACGTAGGAGAATGTTTGACGTGTTCTAAGGTCAAAGCTGAGCATCAGAAACCATCAGGTCTACTTCAACAACCCGAAATCCCAGAATGGAAATGGGAAAACATTACCATGGATTTCATCACTAAATTGCCAAGGACTGCAAGTGGTTTTGATACTATTTGGGTAATAGTTGATCGTCTCACCAAATCAGCACACTTCCTGCCAATAAGAGAAGATGACAAGATGGAGAAGTTAGCACGACTGTATTTGAAGTAAGTCATCTCCAGACATGGAATACCAATCTCTATTATCTCTGATAGGGATGGCAGATTTATTTCAAGATTCTGGCAGACATTACAGCAAGCATTAGGAACTCGTCTAGACATGAGTACTGCCTATCATCCACAAACTGATGGGCAGAGTGAAAGGATGATACAAACGCTTGAAGACATTCTACGAGCATGTGTTATTGATTTCGGAAACATTTGGGATCGACATCTACCGTTAGCAGAATTTTCCTACAACAACAGCTACCATTCAAGCATTGAGATGGCGCCGTTTGAAGCACTTTATGGTAGAAAGTGCAGGTCTCCGATTTGTTGGAGTGAAGTGGGGGATAGACAGATTACGGGTCCGGAGATTATACAAGAAACTACCGAGAAGATCATCCAAATTCAACAACGGTTGAAAATCGCCCAAAGTCGACAAAAGAGCTACGCTGACATTAAAAGAAAAGATATAGAATTTGAAATTGGAGAGATGGTCATGCTTAAAGTTGCACCTTGGAAAGGCGTTGTTCGATTTGGTAAACGAGGGAAATTAAATCCAAGGTATATTGGACCATTCAAGATTATTGATCATGTCGGACCAGTAGCTTACCGACTTGAGTTACCTCAACAACTCGTGGCTGTACATAACACTTTCCACGTCTCGAATTTGAAGAAATGTTTTGCTAAAGAAGATCTCACTATTCCCTTAGATGAAATCCAAATCAACGAAAAACTTCAATTCATCGAAGAACCCGTCGAAATAATGGATCGTGAGGTTAAAAGACTTAAGCAAAATAAGATACCAATTGTTAAGGTTCGATGGAATGCTCGTAGAGGACCCGAGTTCACCTGGGAGCGTGAAGATTAGATGAAGAAGAAATACCCGCATCTATTTCCAGAAGATTCGTCAACACCTTCAACAGCTTAAAATTCCGGGACGAAATTTATTTAACGAGTAGGTACTGTAGTGACCCGAACTTTTCCATGTTTATATATATTAATTGAGATTGATATTTACATGATTAAATGTTTCCAACATGTTAAGCAATCAAACTTGTTAAGACTTGATTAATTGAAATATGTTTCATATAGACAACTAACCACCCAAGTTGATCGGTGATTCACGAACGTTAAAACTTGTTAAAACTATATGATGACATATATATGGATATATATATATAGTTAACATGATACTATGATAAGTAAACATATCATTAAGTATATTAACAATGAACTACATATGTAAAAACAAGACTACTAACTTAATGATTTTTAAACGAGACATATATGTAACGATTATCGTTGTAAAGACATTTAATGTATATATATCATATTAAGAGATATTCATACATGATAATATCATGATAATATAATAATTTAAAATCTCATTTGATATTATAAACATTGGGTTAACAACATTTAACAAGATCGTTAACCTAAAGGTTTCAAAACAACACTTACATGTAACGACTAACGATGACTTAACGACTCAGTTAAAATGTATATACATGTAGTGTTTTAATATGTATTTATACACTTTCAAAAGACTTCAATACACTTATCAAAATACATCTACTTAACAAAAATTCTTACAATTACATCCTCGTTCAGTTTCATCAACAATTCTACTCGTATGCACCCGTATTCGTACTCGTACAATACACAGCTTTTATGTCATAACCCGACCTTAACCATAAGGACGAATACAATAACATATGATTTCATCGCGAGGTATTGACCTCTATATGCGACATTTTTCAAAAAACTGCATTCGTTTTTACAATACAAACCATAGCTTTTATTACAAATACAAGGTTTAAACAACTTAATAATGATTATCGTTTAGCGATAATCTTAGACTTGCAAACTTTACATGTGATAATAACAATACGACCTCCAACATATTTTACATTACAAATCCTCCGATATGCAGTTTTATTTTTGACACAAATATGCATACTCAAGATCTTGCTTAAATTCAACATGTTGCAGCGGAAGCTTTTAGTTATCACCTGAGAATAAACATGCTTAAAACGTCAACATAAAGTTGGTGAGATATAGGTTTAATGTCGGCAGCGTTATAAATATAGACCACAAGATTTCATATATAAACGTTTTAATAAAAAATATTCTAAGTTGTTGAGCACTTGATAACCATACTTAACATTTAATCAACGTCGTATATTCCCTTTATTATGAAATCTTACTACACCGTACCAAGTGTAGTTACCGAAACGAAGTACTGTGCAACCGTTGAATACTGGTCGTCCAGTCCGGTTGGGGTTGTCAGGCCCGATAGATCTATCAACAGGATTCGCGTTTACAATACCGCATGTAAATAGTAGTTACCAAGTTACAGGGAGATATCCCAGTGGTACAACTCAACGTAGAATATATAATTTTAATCACTTGTGTCCATAACGTAAATCATAAAATGCATGTATTCTCATCCCGAAATATTTAGAGTTTAAAAGTGGGACTATATACTCACCTTTTCCTTGAAGGTATTTAACTCGACTTGGTCTCCGATAGATATCACGAACCTAACCATATATATAATATATCAACATATTTTCTTTTTAAGTAATCGTTACATATATATATATACTTTTAATACTTTTAATATTTTCTTAGTCCGTAGTTAGCAGTCCGATGTTAGTGGTCCACAATTAGTTGCTTAAATAAAATAAATAAAGACCCCATCGTATTCGTATTGATCAGAATTAATCTCGACCCATGGTACCATGTTGTCAAATGACGTATTGCGTACATAAAGTACCGTGTTGCCAAATGACGTGTTGCGTACAATCATGAGGTCTTATGATTAATCTTCTCGTGTTGTTTACGGGTGGTCCTGAAATATATAAAATCAAATCATAAGTAATTATATATAAAATATCATATTAATTAGAAAAGATATGATTAATTTACTTTTTCTCCAAATATTTTCGTAGCTAAACTAGCTTCGGATACCCAATCTTGTTTTAGTCGTAGTTTCTTCATTACAACTCCGTTTTTGTTGGTTCAACTTGCCACTTCCTTGGATCGAGTCAAATTTTAAGAATATGAACTGAAAATATCTTATTTTGTATTCGAAATCAAAGGTTATAGGTCAAACTTTGGTGAAACTTATGAAAGTGATCATTATCCATCATAAAAACAACATTTAATGATCATTTTTCTAAAAAAAACTTACACTTTGAGTTAAACCATGAAATTTTTATGTGTTAACATATTAATAAAAATATTATTTTTCCAGAACATAAACTTCCAATTCAAAGTTTAAGATGGTTTTTAATTATCCAACCCAAAACAGTCCCGGTTGCACTCCAACGATGTAGATTCAGTTTTAAGGTGTTCTTTGTAAAATCAAGTTGTATCTTGTTAAGTTAGCATATCCATATGATATATTACAGGTCTTGAAGTGTTTTAAAAGTTAAGTTAGAAGGATCTATTTAGTTTGCAAACAAGTTTGAAATCATTCAAACTATGTTCTTGTTGTTAAAATTTTACAACACAAAATAAGATAGCTATATAAATATGAATCAAATAAGGTTATGAATAAGGTTACTACCTCAAGTTACTTGGACAAAGCTACTGGAAAAGATGAGAAAAATCTTGGAATCAAAAGAGTGGTGGAGTGGGATTGAAAGGTTAGAAGTAAACTTGTATTTTTGGAAGGATTATTGAAGTGTTCTTGTATGGTTTTTCTTATGATGATTAAGGGTTGTTTTTGAAGCTAAATGATGGGGAAAATGCTTGGAGATGATCAAGTATGAAGTTAAGAGTATTTTGAGAGAGAAATGGGAGTGTAAGTATGAGAAAATGGGGTGAAGAAATGGTGTTCATTCATAAAAACGTTTTTAGTTTATAAAGAAAGAAAAGATTCCTAATTTTGTTATTTTGTATAAAAATCTATGCTAGCTTCCAATTCTAATTACCTCCCCTTGAGGGCATGAACAAGGGCTGATTAGGTGTTGATTAGAATGTTGATTTGATGTGTATAAACCAATAGTAAATACGTATAGAAGCTGGGTATGATACGGGTACATATACCCTAGATGTACTTATAGAAATCTTGAGAAAACGGAACGAGGATTCAAAAATAGCTATCTTTTGTAAATATACTTATATTGTTTTATGTATGTAAGCCCTTTAAAAGTGATTAAATACATATCTATACGATACATGTATAAGCATTATAAGTTTTAAGTATTTATGTCGAAGAACGTTACGTATAGTTATCGTTTTGAAAACTTAAGTTAGTAGTTTCAAAATATACTTATAACTCATTATTATTAGTACACAATGAGATGTTAAAACATCCTTAGATCATTTTAAATATATATAAATACATATATATACACAAACGTATAATTATCGTATGTTATATAGTTCGTGATATCATCGGTCAATTTGGACGGTCAAACGTTGTGTAAAACTCTTTTCAAAAACATAAGTCTCAATAATTTAGATTGCTTATCATGTTGGTAAGGTTTAATTTATGTAAATATTAATCTCATAAGTATAAAACGATCGGAAAAATCCGGGTCGTTACAGTACCTACCCGTTAAATAAATTTCGTCCCGAAATTTTAAAATTGTACCTATTTTGCGTTCTCGGGAAACAAATATGGGTACTTTTGTTTCATCTGATCCTCTCGTTCCCAAGTAAACTCGGGACCCCTTCGAGCATTTCAACGAACCTTAACGATTGGTATGTTGCTCTGCTTGAGTTGTTTAACTTTACGGTCCATGATTTCGACTGGTTCTTCTATGAATTGTAGTTTCTCGTCGACTTGGATTTCTTCAAGAGGAATGGTGAGGTCTTCCTTTGCAAGACACTTCTTCAGATTTGAGACGTGAAATGTATTATGTACTCCGGCGAGTTGTTGTGGTAATTCGAGTCGATAAGCTACCGGTCCAATGCGTTCGATGATCTTGAACGGGCCTACATACCTTGGGTTCAGTTTACCTCTTTTTCCAAAACGTATTACACCTTTCCAAGGTGACACCTTTAACATAACCATGTCACCGATCTGAAACTCTAATGGTTTCCTTCAGACATCGGCGTAGCTCTTTTGGCGACTACGGGCTGTTTTCAATCTCTCCTTGATTTGTACTATCTTCTCAGTCGTTTCGTGTATGATCTCGGGACCAGTTAATTGTCGATCTCCTACTTCATTCCAACAGATAGGGGATCTACACTTCCTTCCATACAGTGCTTCAAATGGTGCAGCTTTAATGCTCGCATGATAACTGTTATTATACGAGAATTCTGCAAATGGTAGATATTTATCCCATCCGTTTCCAAAATCGATCACACATGCCCTGAGCATGTCTTCAAGAGTCTGAATTGTTCTTTTACTTTGCCCGTCAGTTTGTGGATGATATGAGGTGCTCATATCCAAACGAGTTCCCAGGGCCTCCTGTAGTGATTGCCAAAACTTTGATGTAAATCTACTATCACGATCGGATATAATGGAAATAGGTATTCCATGCCTTGAAATAATTTCCTTTATGTATAATCGTAATAGTTTCTCCATTCTATCTGTTTCCTTTATAGGCAAGAAATGTGCAGATTTGGTGAGACGATCAACTATTACCCAAATGGTGTCATAACCCCAGGCAGTCTTAGGTAATTTTGTGATGAAATCCATAGTAATACCGTCCCATTTCCATTCTGGGATTTCTGGTTGTTGAAGTAATCCTGACGGCTTCTGGTGTTCTGCTTTGACTTTGGAACAAGTTAAACATTCCCCAACATATGTTGCAACGTCTGTCTTCAAATTAGGCCACCAATAATGCGTCTTAAGATCTTGATACATCTTTCCAACTCCAGGATGTATCGAGTATCTTGTCTTATGTGCCTCATTCAATATCAACTTCCTTAATCCACCCAACTTTGGTACCCAAATACGGTTTGCAAAATATCGAATTCCATCTTCTCGTATAACGAGTTGTTTCCCATACTTCTTCATTATTTCATTTCCTATGTTTTCTTTAGTAAGAGCTTCTCGTTGAGCCTCTTTGATTTGTGAGTTGAGATTCATGCGAATTTTTATGTTCATTGCTCGTACTCGAATTGGTTCCCGTTCCTTTCTGCTTAGAGCGTCGGCCACTACATTCGCTTTCCCAGGATGATAGCGAATCTCACAATCATAGTAGTTTATCAGCTTGACCCACCTACGTTGCCTCATGTTCAGCTGTTTCTGATCGAAGATATGTTGAAGGCTTTTATGATCGGTAAACACAGTGCATTTAACCCCATATAAGTAGTGTCTCCATATCTTCAATGCAAACACTCCTGCTCTCAGTTCTAAATCATGTGTCGTATAATTCCGCTCATGAATCATCAATTGTCGGGATGCGTATGCTATAACTTTCTTCCGTTGCATAAGGACGCAACCAAAACCTTGTCGTGAAGCGTCACAATATATCTCAAAATCATCGTTCCCTTCAGGTAACGATAAAATAGGTGCTGTAGTCAACTTCTTCTTCAGTAATTGAAATGCACTCTCCTGCTCAGAAGTCCATTCGTACTTCTTCCCTTTTTGTGTTAACGCTGTTAATGGTTTAGCTATTCGGGAAAAATCTTGAATAAACCTTCTATAATAACCAGCTAAACCCAAAAATTGGCGTATCTGCGTTGGTGTCTTAGGAGTCTCCCATTTTTCAATGGCCTCAATTTTAGCTGGGTCAACCTGAATTCCTTTGCTACTAACAACATGGTCAAGAAATTGCACTTCTTTCAACCAAAATGCACACTTAGAAAATTTGGCGTATAATTGTTCTTTTCTTAACAATTCTAATACCAATCTTAAATGCTGCTCATGCTCTTTCTCACTCTTGGAATAGATAAGAATATCGTCAATGAAAACGATAACAAACTTATCTAAATACGGACTACAAACTCGATTCATGAGGTCCATGAATACAGCTGGCGCATTCGTTAATCCAAACGGCATGACCAAAAATTCATAATGACCGTAGCGTGTCCGAAAAGCAGTTTTCGGAATATCTTCTTCTTTGACGCGTAGTTGATGATAGCCCGACCTTAGGTCGATTTTCGAGTAAATACATGATCCTTGCAATTGATCAAATAAGTCATCAATTCTCGGTAGTGGATACCGATTCTTGATAGTTAACTTATTTAATTCATGATAATCTATACACATTCGGAAAGATCCGTCTTTCTTCTTGACGAATAAAATCGGAGCTCCCCACGGTGAAGTGCTCGGTCGAATGAAACCACGGTCCAGTAATTCTTGTAACTGGCTTTGTAACTCTTTCATCTCAGATGGTGCAAGTCTATATGGAGCACGAGCCACTGGTGCAGCTCCCGGTACTAGATCTATTTGAAATTCTACAGATCTAAATGGAGGTAATCCTGGTAACTCTTCCGGAAATACTTCAGGAAAATCTCTTGCCACAGGCACGTCGTTGATGCTCTTCACTTTTTCCTTCGTTTCGACTTTATTAACATATGCTAAGATAGCATAGCACCCTTTCTTCAAGCACTTTTGAGCTTTCAAATAACTAATGAGTTTTAGCTTTGAGTTACCCTTCTCTCCATAAATCATTACTGGCGTTTTATCCTTACGAGGAATGCGAATTGCCTTCTTGGCGCACACAACTTCAGCTCCTATTTTGGACATCCAGTCCATGCCGACTGATAATGCTAAAAACGAACATATATTTCATAGCATTATTCCTCAAGAAAGACAAGCTTTTAGTTGCAATTGTTCTATTTACAAGTGATATTCGTTTAAATAATAAAAGGTGAAGACAAAAGACAGATTCGACGAATTGAAGACGCAAATGACCAAAAAGCTCAAAAGTACAAAAGACAATCAAAAAGGTTCCAATTATTGATAAGAAACATCTCGAAATTACAAGAGTACAAGATTCAAAACGCAAAGTACAAGATATTAAATTGTACGCAAGGACGTTCGAAAATCCGGAACCGGGACCAGAGTCAACTCTCAACGCTCGACGCAACGGACTAAAAATTACAAGTCAACTATGCACATAAATATAATATAATATTTAAATAATTCTTATAATTATTTAATATATTATATTTATATTTAAACCGTCGGTAAACAAAGAGCCAAACTCCTCTGAGCTGTAAAAGTAAACTCTACGACTCGCGGAGTTTGAAGGCCAAAAAGGCCGCGAGTCGCGGAGCCCCAAATTCAGAAACCCCCTATAAAGCTCGCGCATTCTGATCGTAAAATATCAATCTTTTTCTTCTTCTCCTCATACGTAAAATATATATATATATTTATAATTTATATTTTAATTTTAATTATAATTCTAATAATAAGGGTATGTTAGCGAATGTTGTAAGGGTGTAAGTCGAAATTCTGTCCGTGTAACGCTACGCTATTTTTAATCATTGTAAGTTATGTTCAACCTTTTTACATTAATGTCTCGTAGCTAAGTTATTATTATGCTTATTTAAAACGAAGTAATCATGATGTTGGGCTAATTACTAAAATTGGGTAATTGGGCTTTGTACCATAATTGGGGTTTGGACAAAAGAACGACACTTGTGGAAATTAGACTATGGGATATTAATGGGCTTTATATTTGTTTAACTAAATGATAGTTTGTTAATGTTAATATAAAGATTTACAATTGGGCGTCCCTATAAATTACCATATACACTCAATCGGACACGATGGGCGGGGTATTTATATGTACGCATAATCGTTCATTTAACCGGACACGGGAATGGATTAATAGCCACTAGAATAATTAAAATAGGGGTGAAATTATGTACAAAGGACACTTGGTAAAATTGATAACAAAATATTAAAACCTTGGGTTACACTCAGTCGACATCCTGGGGTAATTATTAAACAAAGTATTAAAATCTTGTTACAGTTTAAATCCCCAAATAGTTGGAATATTTAACTTCGGGTATAAGGATAATTTGACGAGGACACTCGCACTTTATATTTATGACTGATGGACTGTTATGGACAAAAACCAGACGGACATATTAAATAATCCAGGACAAAGGACAATTAACCCATGGGCATAAAATCAACACGTCAAACATCATGATTACGGAAGTTTAATTAAGCATAATTCTTTTATTTCATATTTAATTTCCTTTATTTTATATTTAATTGCACTTCTAATTATCGCACTTTTATTTATTGTTATTTAATCGCACTTTTAATTATCGTACTTTTTAATTATCGCAATTTTATTTTATCGCACTTTTATTGCAATTTCATTATCGTTATTTATTTTACGCTTTAAATTAAGTCTTTTATTTATTTAATATTTTACATTAGGTTTTAACTGCGACTAAAGTTTTAAAATCGACAAACCGGTCATTAAACGGTAAAAACCCCCCTTTATAATAATAATATTACTTATATATGTTTGTATTTTTATAAAAGTAAATTAATATAGCGTTGAGCTTTGTTTAAAAAAGATTCCCTGTGGAACGAACCGGACTTACTAAAAACTACACTACTGTACGATTAGGTACACTGCCTATAAGTGTTGTAGCAAGGTTTAAGTATATCCATTCTATAAATAAATAAATATCTTGTGTAAAATTGTATCGTATTTAATAGTATTTCCTGCTAAAATTAATAACTATTTTATATACCCCTCGCGACACATCAAGTATTTTTGGCGCCGCTGCCGGGGAAAACTCTTAAACGCCGGAAGCGCAACGCTATATATAAAAAAAAAAAAAAGATTTTTAGTTAACTTTTATTAAAATTCGTTTTTGTAAAAATACGTTTTAATTATTCAAATTATAAAAAGAAAAACAAAAATATAAGTAATTTTTAAGATTTTGTTAAATATTTAAGTTTTATAAAGTTTCTTTATTTTTTATATAAGTTTTTTATAAGTATTTTGTTTTTATTTAAAAACATATAAAAAATATATATATATATAAATCTAGTTTTAAGATTTTTATTTATAAAATTAGAAAATATTTCTATTTTAGTTTTTAGATATAAGTTTTTATTATATAAATACTTAAAAAAAATAAAATAAAGAAAAACGCATCGAATTTAAAATAACCTGTCAGCTGAATTTTGGAACCCCGCGAGTCGCGGGGTTTGATGTTTTGAATACCGCAAGTCGCGGAGATTATCTGACAGGTGACAAAACCCTAAATTAGCATTAATTACGGGTGATTAATTATTATTATTATTATTATTAACCCTAGTTTTTATAATTAGTTTTAATTTTAGTTTTACTTTTTATTTATTTTATATTTTGTTTAATTAGTTTATTTAAATTGTAAAATTAGTAGTTTTATTAAATAAATAATATAAAAATAATATTTTTATAAAAATTGTAATTTTTACAACTTTTTGTATATTTTTATATTTTGTCCCTTTTTAATCGTTGTAGCGTAATATTTGTATTTTTTCGCTCATATTTAATTTTAAAGTTAGTTTTTGCCATAGTTATTTTTACTCCTAGATTTTTAGGCTTTGCCGTAGAATTCCTTAAGTGCTTTTTCTTTAGACTAAGATTTAGGTACTTTAGAATTTTGCGACGCCTTTTTAAGTTTTAGTTTCTTTTTAAGTTATTTCCATTTGGGATATAGTTTTTCCTGTAAGCTTTAATATTTTTAGACACCTTTTACTATGTATCAATTATCATTCCAATTAGTAATATCAATTTGCGATTATAATTTTAAGTTAGTTGTAGTAATAAGGTTAGGTTAGTCAAGTATTTTTAAGTTTTATAAGTTTCTTTTATTTTTCCGTCACCTTTTATTTTTCAACCATTTTTCTTTTTCGACCTTTTTCGACGAACTCTTTTTCTTTCTTATTTCTCGCTATTCTAGTTTTTAGGAAATAGATTTTTATTCTACTTCTTATCTAAATTTCTTAAAATTACGTAAATTTATTTTAAGTGGTTAAATTGATAGACATCAAAATTTTCTGGTTCGTAGTAATAGTTGGATTTGTACGTGGACCGGGTTATTGGAGCCAAACAGTCCTCAATTATATTGAGACCAAACGAATCCTGCCCCTCTGCTGCATCTTTTGGCTATTCGAAACGTGGGCAAAATCAGAAAAGTCTATTGATTGGATAACTTATTATAATTTTTCTTTCCTTTTTTAAACTAATAGGATATTCAGTGAATGCACCGAGCAAGACGTTCACCACCTTTTGTACGTTCACCACCTGTAACTAGATCAAGACATTTAGCAAATATAATCGCCGTTGATTTTTCTTTAGAATCGTCATCCAGTAGACCAAGTACTTTAGTTCAAATTTCCGATAATCCATTTTTTGAACCCGACCTCACAATTGAGAATCCGGAGAATATTCAGGAACGGTTCGTAGATCCTGAACCACTAAACTTTCCTCCGGAGCCACCAATCATTCAAACAGAGATTGTTAAGGAACGAACCATTAAATCAGAATCATCTAGTGATACCGATTCAACAAATTCAATTATGGAGAATCTGGAATCTTTAAGTATGGAAGACCGAATGAGAGCTAAACGTACTGGCCAAGGTCACGCAATTACTCATCCAGATATTAATGCGCCAGATTATGAAATCAAAGGACAAATTCTACACATGGTGACTAATCAATGCCAATTTAGTGGTGCGCCGAAGGAAGATCCAAATGAACATCTACGTACCTTTAATAGGATCTGCACACTATTTAAAATTCGAGAAGTGGAGGATGAACAGATATATCTCATGTTATTTCCCTGGACTTTAAAGGGAGAAGCCAAAGATTGGTTGGAATCGTTACCTGAAGGGGCGATTGATACATGAGATGTTTTAGTTGACAAATTTCTTAAACAATTCTTTCCTGCATCTAAAGCCGTAAGACTTCAAGCAGAAATTGTTACGTTCACACAGAAGCCAAATGAAACTCTATATGAGGCATGGACAAGATATGGAAAGTTGTTAAGAGGATGTCCGCAACATGGTTTAGACACCTGTCAAATAGTACAAATATTCTACCAAGGATGCGACATCACTACAAGAAAAGACATAGATATAGCAGCTGGTGGTTCTATTATGAAGAAAACCGAAATTGATGCTTACAAAATTATTGATAACACTGCTTCCCACTCACATGAGTGGCACCAAGAAAAAGATATCATTAGATCATCTAAAGCAGCTAGAGCCGATTCTAGCCATGACTTAGATTCCATTTCCGCAAAGATAGATGCTGTGGAGAGACGAATGGAAAAGATGACTAAGGATATTCACTCAATACGAATTAGTTGTGAGCAGTGTGGAGGACCACATTTGACAAAAGATTGTCTCAGTATTGAATTAACAATGGAACAAAGAGAGAATATTTCATACATAAACCAAAGGCCTGGAAATAATTATCAGAATAATTATCAACCGCCAAGACCGATTTACAATCAAAACCAAAATTATAACCGAAATATTCCATACAACAACCAACAAGGTCCTAGCAATCAACAAGTATCCAATAATACTTACAATCAGTAAAGACCTAATTTTCAAAACAAACCACCACAACAAACCGATGATAAAAAGCCAAATTTAGAAGATATGATGACAAAGTTAGTTGAAACTCAAACACAGTTTTTCACATCTCAGAAACAAACCAATGAACAAAATGCTCAAGCATTTAGAAATCAACAAGCTTCTATTCAAAATCTGGAACAAGAAGTAAGTAACCTAGCAAGGTTAATAGGTGAAAGAAAACCGGGAAGTCTACCTAGTGATACAAACGCTAACCCCCGGAATGAAACAGCTAAAGCTATTACCACAAGAAGTGGTACAACACTTAAACCACCTGAAATTACTGTAACTTCTGATGAAGCTATTCCTACTCCACGAGAACCAAAACCTGATCAAGATAAGGAAAAAGAACCGGTAGTTGAAAAGATTAATGAAGATAACACAGCTAAGGCTAAACCTTATGTTAAACCATATCAACCACCACTTCCTTATCCGAGTAAAATGAAGAAAGAAAAACTTGAAGCCGAGCAATCCAAATTCTTGGATATGTTTAAACAGATAAATGTAAATCTTCCTTTCATTGATGTGATTTCAGGAATGCCTAGATATGCTAAATTCTTGAAAGATCTAATCTCAAATAGAAAGAAAATGGAAGAACTCTCGGCTGTTACTATGAATGCTAATTGTTCAGCAGTGCTGTTGAATAAGATACCAGAAAAACTATCTGATCCAGGAAGTTTCACAATTCCATGTTTTCTGGGTAGTCTTAGTTCAATAGAAGCATTGGCAGACTTAGGTGCTAGTATAAATTTAATGCCGTATTCACTATACGCTAAACTAGACCTTGGAGAATTAAAACCAACCAGAATAAGCATACAACTAGCCGATCGATCAATAAAATATCCTAGAGGGATAATGGAGAACATGCTAGTTAAAGTTGGTACTTTAGTATTTCCAGTAGATTTTGTTGTTTTGGACATGGAAGAAGATTCTCAAGTTCCTCTCATATTAGGAAGACCATTCTTAAACACGGCTAAAGCAATGATAGACGTGTTCGGTAAGAAACTGACCCTAAGTATAGAAGATGAGTGTGTTACCTTTTCAGTTGATAGAGCAATGCAACAACCACAATCTGCAGATGATACATGTTATTATATTCAAACTATAGATGCACATGCAGAATTATTAGAAGAATTTCCAGAATTACAAGGAACAGGAGAATGTTCTTTAGGAGAAGGTAATGAACCAATTGATGAAGCTGAAATGTTAGCTACACTTATAGCTAATGGATATGAACCAACAACAGAAGAAATTCAAATGCTAAACGAAGAAGACAGATATCGATACAAATCATCGATAGAAGAACCTCCGAAATTAGAGTTAAAGCCACTTCCAAACCATTTGGAATACGCTTATTTACATGGTGAATCTGAATTACCTGTAATAATATCGTCTTCTCTTACTGAAAATGAGAAATCACAACTCATTTCTGTGTTGAAAGCTCATAAACCCGCCATTGCATGGAAGATTCATGATATTAAAGGAATAAGTCCTTCGTATTGCACACATAAAATCCTTATGGAAGAAGGTCATAAAACATATGTGCAACGCCAACGAAGACTAAATCCTAATATGCAAGATGTAGTTAAGAAAGAGATTATTAAACTGCTAGATGCAGGATTGATATATCCAATTTCTGATAGTCCATGGGTAAGCTCAGTTCAATGCGTACCTAAGAAGGGTGGCATGACTGTCATTACAAATGAGAAAAATGAGCTTATTCCTACTAGAACTGTAACAGGATGGCGTGTGTGTATTGATTATAGAAAATTAAATGACGCCACCAGAAAAGATCACTTTCCCTTACCTTTCATTGATCAAATGTTGGAAAGATTAGCCGGAAATAGTTACTATTGTTTTCTAGATGGATTTTCCGGATATTTTCAAATTCCAATAGCACCCGAGTACCAAGATAAAACCACATTCACGTGCCCTTATGGTACTTTTGCTTACAAACGCATGCCATTTGGACTTTGCAATGCCCTTGCAACCTTTCAAAGGTGTATGATGGCGATTTTTCACGACATGATAGAAGAATGCATGGAAGTATTCATGGATGACTTTTCAGTCTTCGGTGATACATTTAAATCATGTCTAGTTAATCTGGAATGAATGCTAATTAGATGCGAACAATCAAATCTAGTACTTAATTGGGAGAAATGCCATTTCATGGTTAAAGAAGGCATCGTTCTTGGACATAAAATTTCAAAAGAAGGAATTGAAGTGGATAGAGCTAAAGTAGATGTAATTGCTAAACTTCCACATCCCACCAATGTTAGAGGATTTAGGAGTTTTCTAGGGCATGCCGGTTTTTACCGACGTTTCATAAAAGATTTTTCTAAAATTGCCACTCCTATGAATAAACTCCTAGAAAAGGATGCTCTATTCATCTTTTCAGATGAGTGTATCAAATCTTTTAATATTCTTAAAGAGAAACTCACTAATGCGCCGATCATGATAACAACAAATTGGAATCTACCATTTGAACTAATGTGCGATGCAAGTGATTTTGCAATGGGAGCCGTTTTAGGACAAAGGATTGAAAAACGATTTCAACCTATATATTATGCTAGTAAGACATTACAAGGAGCACAAACGAACTATACAACTACTGAAAAAGAACTCCTTGCTATTGTCTTTGCTTTTGACAAATTTCGATCATATCTCGTTCTAGCAAAAACGGTGGTCTATACCGACCATTCTGCTCTTAGATACCTATTTTCAAAACAAGATGCTAAACCAAGATTAATCCGTTGGATCTTACTCTTACAAGAGTTTGATATTGAAATCCGAGATAAAAGAGGAGCAGAAAATCTCGCCGCTGATCATCTTTCTCGTCTTGAAAATCTCGAATTAGAAGTTCTAAATGAATCGGCCATACAAGACAACTTTCCTGATGAATATCTATTGAAGATAGATTATAAAGAAATCCCATGGTTTGCAGACTATGCAAACTACTTAGTTTGTGGATTCCTTGAAAAAGGATTATCGTACCAAAGACGAAAGAAATTCTTCAGTGATATAAAACACTATTTCTGGGAAGATCCACATCTGTTTAAAAGTTGTCCCGATGGAATAATACGCCGATGTGTATTTGGAGATGAAGCTAGTAAAATTTTAAACCATTGTCACACAGGACCAACAGGAGGGCATTATGGGCCTCAACTAACAGCAAGAAAAGTTTATGAAGCTGGATTCTATTAGCCTACAATTTACAAAGACGCACACCTTCTTTGCAAATCCTGTTATGCATGTCAAAGGGCCGGAAAAATAAGTCAACGTGATGAAATGCCACAAAATGTCATTCAAGTATGTGAAGTATTTGACATTTGGGGTATTGACTTTATGGGTCCATTTCCAAAATCTCATAATAATCTATATATACTCGTAGCCATTGATTATGTATCTAAATGGGCGGAAGCACAAGCTCTCCCAAATAACGATGCACGAGTTGTAGTCAACTTTTTAAAACATCTTTTTGCAAGGTTTGGAACACCGAAAGCTTTAATAAGTGATCGGGGTACTCACTTCTGTAATAATCAACTTGAGAAAGTTCTTAAAAGATATGGAGTAACTCATAAAATCTCCACTGCATATCATCCACAAACAAGTGGACAAGTTGAAAATACCAACCGAGCCTTAAAACGTATTCTAGAGAAAACCGTAGGATCAAATCCGAAGGAATGGTCCATTAAATTGGAGGATGCACTCTGGGCTTTTAGAACAGCCTACAAAACTCCAATTGGAACCACACCTTTTAGACTTGTTTATGGAAAAGCATGTCATCTTCCAGTAGAAATTGAACACAAAGCATTTTGGGCTTTGAAGACATGTAATCTTGATTTACATGAAGCCGGACGTCTACGATTAAGTCAACTAAACGAATTAGAAGAATTAAGACATGAAGCATACGATAATTCGTTAATCTATAAAGAAAGAACGAAGAAATGGCATGATAAAAGAATCAGAAGTTCAAAAGAATTTAAAGAAGGAGACAGAGTTCTTCTTTTCAATTCACGATTCAAGCTATTTCCTGGAAAATTAAAATCAAGATGGTCTGGACCATTCATAGTCAAAAGAGTTTTCCCATACGGAACGATAGAATTAATAAATTCAAATGGGATTGAATTTAAAGTTAATGGTCACAGAGTTAAACATTACATACATGGTTCGATTGAAGTCGACAACGAAGTTGATCACAATTTCGACACCACAGCTAACTAAGTGTGGGGAGAATCAAGTCTTTAAAGGATAATATGTATTTCTGTTAGAGTTAGATTGTCTGTTTTCGTGTAGTTCTCGAAAATGGAACCCGAATGGTCTTTCCCTAGCAGACCCTAAAGAACTAGTCTTCTCCCCCCATTCTGAATTTTTATTTTTTTTAGGTTTTTACAAAATGAAGACTGCCTGTGAACTAAACCATGGTCTAATGCTACACGCTTTGATCACTAAAAGAAATAATGACATACTACCAAGTGAAATAGTATCAATAATCAGAGAAAGAATGGACGGAGTTAGAAAAGAATCCAGATGCGAAGATAATAAGTTACAATTTGGTAAAGGAAAATCAAAATTCGCAGCAAAAAGAAGAGCACGACACCTAGAAAGATGTCACAAATGCGGAAAATGGTCACATGGAGGTAAATGTTCAAATAATCAAACCTATTCAAATACCGAATTTGTTACTTTATGCAGAGACGGACCGTTCATATGTTTAGAAGAAAAGACACTGAATGCTCGAGGTTACGTCTATGTAGCCATGGAAAACCAATTAAACCGACTATCTTATGAATGGGATAGATCATATAACTAAGAAATCTATTTCACAGGTATGTCTGTACAGTTTTTATTTTTATTTTTATTTTTAACCTTTTGATAATAAACGCTAATTTGTTCGCTAAAAAGTATTAAATTGGTATTGAATAAAATTAGGTTTGGCGACCGAAATTATTGATATCATTCAAAAATTTATTACATCACTGCGAAATTTAACGTTTATTCTTAAGGTATAAATATCTTTAATCAATCAACCCAAAATATTTCAAAAATTCGTCATGAGTTAAATTAAGTCTTGGAACCGAAATTACTTTACCGAAAAGAGGGGCGCATATTTTTGATAATATTTGATTGATTAAAGTGGGATAAAAAGACAAAAAGATTTTTAATTTTATTTTTACCATGTTTTTAAAATTAATATTTAAATCTTAAATTAATATTGTAAACTTTGTAAAAAATATATATATTTAAAATTGTAAATATTTGAAAAAATTAATATAAGTTTGGTATGAATTTATAAATTTTTAAATTAAGTTTGGTGTGAATTTTTAATTTTTAAAAATATGAATATTTAATTTTATGCATTTCAAATTTTAAGTTTGGTGTGAATTTTTAATATTAATTTTGAATTTTATATTTAAGTTGTGTGAATTTAAAAACAAAAATTTACTTTATCTCATTAAGTTAAAAATATGATTTTTAAAATTCGTCGTAAGTTGAAGACTAGGTCTTTGAACCGAAATTGCTTTACCCAAGGGAGGGACGAGAACTTTTATTATCATTATTTTTAATCTCATTGAATTAAAGTATGCCAAAAACATTAAAAACCCCCAAAAATCTTAGCTTTTAAAACAATCGCTACAAAAAGACAAATTTTAAAATTTTGTCGAGGGACGGACTAGGACATCGATCCGAAACGACCTCGTCCTAAATAACAAAGGAAACAAAATTTTAAAATTAAGTACTTAATTGTTTTATAAGTTAATGATTATATAAAAAAAAAAAATATAGCAAACTCCGCGACTCGCGGAGTTTGGAGGTTTAATCCCCGCGAGTCGCGGAGGGACCAATTTACAGAAAAAAAATAAAACGTAAAAACACAGATCAGTGCACTCCACAAAACCGAAAACCTGCGAAAAACTGCTCGAAAAAACACCCAAAAACACCCCCAAAATCACAATTTTTAACCGTTAATCACAAAATTTTTTACTAAAATCATGTTGAGAAGGATGCTATCTAGGAATTACTCAAGAAAAACGGTAAATTTCTACACCTAAACACCATTTAATCCGAAATTAGTGTTCTTGAGCCATTTTTTCCCCAATTTGATTTTGATGCTTTTTAGTGTAATTAGGCTTAAATTGTTTATGTATTATGCTTGTATAACCTAGATTGATGCTGTTTAACATGATTAGAAGCCTTAAACTTCAAATTTTGAGTAATCTAGGGTTTGTGTTCTTGAGCAAATTTGGGGCTTTTTGATATAAACAGGTTATGGCCGATTTTTGTCATGAATTGTTGCTAAATTGAGTAGTGTAACATGTCTAGGTAGTTAAATGATCCAAACTTTGAGCCTAAACATGATTTTGAGAATTAAAGTGGACTTTTTCAAGTCTAAAATTCATGAACTTGATTTTTGAAAGATAATGCCATTTGAAACTTGTTTAATTGCTAGTAATGATTATTTTGACATGTTATTTGAGTTGAATGCTTATGAACTTGGCGAACATTTTCGTATATGCTTAATTGAAAAAGTGTAGATTTGATAAAAATGTGAAAATAAGCTTAAGTTTAATATAAATTGATAATGTCATTGTAATTATTTTGATTGATGATTTTGCTGACACTAATGCATATTTGGATGCACAAAAATTGTGTTTGATGTGTTTTGCAGACTGAAAGGGGTGAATCTTCATCCCAAGCCCGCAATGCTCCTGCTGAGAATGTGGAACAACAGGAGGTGGATAACTACTACAAGCAGGATATAGCTCATCCAGTCATGACCTTTTCCGATATGCACTTGGAAGAGTTGCACCCGAACCTGAGATTTGACAGACTTTGGATAGATTATCCAAAATATCAAAGGGGTTTGCATACTCTTCATTCTAAGGTTGTTGAGGTACCGAGGGTCATAGAATGGGGACCCTTAGAAGCTGTAGAATTGGCCGGGCCAATTAGGGAATTACTTGTACAGAGGTATGGTAATTCTTCTTTTAATGACTGGGTATGTTTATTCACCATGCGTAGACCTGTATATAAAGTATGGTGTGAAGAATTGTTATGTAGTATAGAGTTGAATGATCGGGTAGCTAGTTTAACCGATCGTTCTTTTATTAGATTTTTGTTAGGCGGTTCGATGCGCCACATGTCTTTACTGGACATGGCTCAGGCTTTACGTATATATACGCCTGAGGAGTTAGCGTCTGCCGATTGTAGAGGATTGATACTAAACGGTAGAAAGATAGATGAAAATTTTGATACACACGGTGTGTGGAGTCAAATGACAAGCCATCACCATTTCAAAGGGGGAAATTACTCTTATTTGGATATAGATAGAGCCGAATTAAGAGTGATACATAGGTTTTTAGCTAATTCGATTACACAAAGGGGTAAAAACAAGGAAAAAGTAAATGAACAGGATTTGTTTTACCATATGTGTATTCGAGACCCACAAAGCGCTGTAAGTATACCATATTGTGTGGGTTATTATTTATCAGCTATGGTTCGAGGGATGCGACCGCATAGCATAATAGGAGGTGGTATTTTTATTACTTTGATTGGTGAATATCTCGGTGTAGATATAAGTCGGGGGGGATTATTAGTAGAAGAACCGGAATCCCGCGATACTATAGGTTTAAATGTATACCATGGTGCGAAAGTTTTGAAGAGGCGAAATAACGCCGCAGTACAATACCATGGTAGACATCCACAGGTGGAGAGAAACCAACAGCAAGGTAATGTAGGAGGGGGGAATGAGATGCAAGAAATGCAAAGGTTTATAGCTTCTCAGGAATACGAAAATGCTAGACAGAGAGCATTTGAAGATTGGCAAGTTCATCAGAACCAAATCATAGCTCATTGCCAACATATAGGTAGAAACTATATTCCTACACCGAAAACCATCTTCCATCCCTGGTCTATAGAGATGCAGCCACCGTATCCTACATATAACCCTGCTGAAGCATTCTATAGCACCTATGGTTATGCCTGGAACCCCTATTGGTACCAGTATCATCCCTAGTATACTTAAATTTTTTTTTTTTGTAATTATTGATACGTTTAATACTTTTGTTAATATTGTAATCATTTTTATAATTATCTAACTTTTATTCTTAGATTTTAATAATTTTTGAATGTGGGGTAATATACCAAACTTCAAAAATATGTATATATGTTTGCAGTTTATCTTATGTACACAACAGGGTAAAACAACGCATTTTCAAAGACTGGCATTAAGTTCAGCAAAAGCAACTAATTTTGACGACAAGATGCAAAATATATGTGAAATAACAACAAGACGGAATGAACAAATGATGTGCACCATTTATCATTCAGCAAACAAACGCCAATATATTTGGAAACTTTGGTAAAATTTAATCATTTTCACACAAATCACCCTCAATAATTTAAATTGTTACTGATTTCTTGCAAATGAGGGCATTGCAAGATCTTAAGTGTGGGAAGGGGTTAAATTCTTTCGGATTTTAAAAATTTTTACTTTATACACTTGGTTACCATTAAAAATACTAGTAAAGCAGTAGTTGTATTAGAATCTAGTGCTCTCTGATAATAAAGAACAGCCCTGGTCTTATATACTGACTACCCAATTCTAGTAAAATTTTTCAAAATTTTCAATTAAATGAACTAAAAATCATGTTTATACATATTTATGAACGATAAAACTAGGTTTTAACACCGAAATTATTGTTACCTCAAAAAGGACATAAATTGAGAAACAAACCAAAATGTTAAAATTCATTTAAAATGGAATAGAGGACGATAAAAAGGAAAATAAAAGCCAAGTGTGGGAAAATTTACCAAGTTATCTTAAACATATGTCACATATATCTGTAACAAATAACTGAAAATACTTTTGCTTTGGACTAAACTAAACTGTTTTACCCGATGAAAGAAAAGAAGAGATGGATCTACACGATGAATCAATTCCATCATTAAAAGGAAGTAAAGTCTTCCGAAAAAGACACGCGCTTCTTGATTTAGGTCATGAAGTTGTCGTCCAGACCAGTTGTAGGTTGACGAAAAATCTAGAAAAGTCATCACTAAAATCAGCAGGAAATCCACGGACCTCAGCATTAAACAGGGTCACCAAGTGGTCAGATTTATCCTAACCATGAGAAGGATTTATCTCGTACAATGGGGGGGCACCATGCAAATTAGCTGGACAAGACTAATGAATCAGATCCCCAGAAAGGATAATCTCCTTAAAGATTAAAAATCAGCTTTTAAGACTGATATTACTCAATCCTAGAGATTGACCTTAAAGATTGAGAATTCAAACTCATGGAATTCAATGATATCTAAATTTGAGCTTGAACGAGAAAATATTTTGATCAAAATTACAAACCGATTTGTTTTCTGAAAACCCTATTTTCAATGCGTTCATTACCATTGAACGTAAAATCCTAGGAATTCACCTGGAATTCATTAGGTCACCTGAACCAAATCGGGTGTCAACCGTAAGAACGGTGGTTGCATAGCATGGTCAAAGACAGTACCTTGTGCCATACCGAAAAATTATAAGGGTGAGCTTTACTATTGCTCCTACCAAGGATAGTAATTGCGTCCGACACGTTATAGACCATAATTAAAAGCATGTCAGGAGACATTGCCTTAACAGTTGCTTGTTCAACGCTTTCCTTTTAACCGGACGGTAGTTTACCGAAAGGTAATATACGGGACAAGTAAACTGGACGTGTTGCTTTCCAAATACAAGGTTAGCAAGTGGGTGACACAAAATCGCAAGTTTTGAGCTAAAATTTTCAAATCTGAAACCCACCAAACCCACAAAAATATTTTTCAAACACCGGTAAAGGGTTATTCCGGAAAACTTATCTAGGGTAAAAACTAGATTTAATTTTCAAAAGATCAAATGTTTTCATAAAGATCCAATTTCCTTAATGGATCTAAATTTTTATAGTCATGTGGGACTGTAAACCATATCGTTACTACCATTGTTTATACCGTCGTATAGAAAATCACTGATGTACAAAATATGAAGAATAAAGAAGTGATTCTAGTATTTCAAGACGATATTGCTTGAGGACAAGCAACGCTCAAGTGTGGGAATATTTGATAATGCTAAAAACGAACATATATTTCATAGCATTATTCCTCAAGAAAGACAAGCTTTTAGTTGCAATTGTTCTATTTACAAGTGATATTCGTTTAAATAATAAAAGGTGAAGACAAAAGACAGATTCGACGAATTGAAGACGCAAACGACCAAAAAGCTCATAAGTACAAAAGACAATCAAAAAGGTTCCAATTATTGATAAGAAACGTCTCGAAATTACAAGAGTACAAGATTCAAAACGCAAAGTACAAGATATTAAATTGTACGCAAGGACGTTCGAAAATCCGGAACCGGGACCAGAGTCAACTCTCAACACTCGACGCAACGGACTAAAAATTACAAGTCAACTATGCACATAAATATAATATAATATTTAAATAATTCTTATAATTATTTAATATATTATATTTATATTTAAACCGTCGGTAAACAAAGAGCCAAACTCCTCTGAGCTGTAAAAGTAAACTCCGCGACTCGCGGAGTTTGAAGGCCAAAAAGGCCGCGAGTTGCGGAGCCCCAAATTCAGAAACCCCCTATAAAGCTCGCGCATTCTGATCGTAAAATATCAATCTTTTTCTTCTTCTCCTCATACGTAAAATATATATATATATATTTATAATTTATATTTTAATTTCAATTATAATTCTAATAATAAGGGTATGTTAGCGAATGTTGTAAGGGTGTAAGTCAAAATTCTGTCCGTGTAACGCTACGCTATTTTTAATCATTGTAAGTTATGTTCAACCTTTTTACATTAATGTCTCGTAGCTAAGTTATTATTATGCTTATTTAAAACGAAGTAATCATGATGTTGGGCTAATTACTAAAATTGGGTAATTGGGCTTTGTACCATAATTGGGGTTTGGACAAAAGAACGACACTTGTGGAAATTAGACTATGGGCTATTAATGGGCTTTATATTTGTTTAACTAAATGATAGTTTGTTAATGTTAATATAAAGATTTACAATTGGGCGTCCCTATAAATTACCATATACACTCAATCGGACACGATGGGCGGGGTATTTATATGTACGCATAATCGTTCATTTAACCGGGCACGGGAATGGATTAATAGCCACTAGAATAATTAAAACAGGGGTGAAATTATGTACAAAGGACACTTGGTATAATTGATAACAAAATATTAAAACCTTGGGTTACACTCAGTCGACATCCTGGGGTAATTATTAAACAAAGTATTAAAATCTTGTTACAGTTTAAATCCCCAAATAGTTGGAATATTTAACTTCGGGTATAAGGATAATTTGACGAGGACACTCGCACTTTATATTTATGACTGATGGACTGTTATGGACAAAAACCAGACGGACATATTAAATAATCCAGGACAAAGGACAATTAACCCATGGGCATAAAACTAAAATCAACACGTCAAACATCATGATTACGGAAGTTTAATTAAGCATAATTCTTTTATTTCATATTTAATTTCCTTTATTTTATATTTAATTGCACTTCTAATTATCGCACTTTTATTTATTGTTATTTAATCACACTTTTAATTATCGTACTTTTTAATTATCGCAATTTTATTTTATCGCACTTTTATTGCAATTTCATTATCGTTATTTATTTTATGCTTTAAATTAAGTCTTTTATTTATTTAATATTTTACATTAGGTTTTAACTGCAACTAAAGTTTTAAAATCGACAAATCGGTCATTAAACGATAAAAACCCCCCTTTATAATAATAATATTACTTATATATGTTTGTATTTTTATAAAAGTAAATTAATATAGCGTTGAGCTTTGTTTAAAAAAGATTCCCTGTGGAACGAACCGGACTTACTAAAAACTACACTACTGTACGATTAGGTACACTGCCTATAAGTGTTGTAGTAAGGTTTAAGTATATCCATTCTATAAATAAATAAATATCTTGTGTAAAATTGTATCGTATTTAATAGTATTTCCTGCTAAAATTAATAACTATTTTATATACCCCTCGCGACACATCACCGACTATTACATCAAAACTTCCTAATTCTACGGGTATCAAATCAATCTTAAATGTTTCTCCGGCTAAATTTATTTTACAATCACGGCAAATTTTATCGGCTTTAATTAGTTTACCATTAGCTAACTCAATCATGTACTTAGCATCTAGAGGTAATGATGAACAATTCAATTTAGCGTAAAAGTCTCTACTCACGTAACTTCTATCGGCACCAGTATCAAATATAATAGATGCGGATAAGTTATTAATGGTAAACGTACCCGTAACAAGCTCTGGGTCTTCACACGCCTCTCTAGCATTAATAACAAATGCTCTTCCACGTGCAGATCCATTATTCTTCTCTGGATTCGGACACTGGCTCTTATAATGACCCTGTTTCCCACACCCATAACAAGTAACAGTGGCCAAAGCAGTTCTATTTGCATTGGTGGCAGGAGTCTTGGTACCGTTTGTATTTGTAGCAGGAACCCTACAATCTTCAGCAAGATGACCTTTTCGATTACAATTGTTGCACACCACATTACAATAACCAGAGTGATGTTTGTGGCATCTGTTACATAAAGGATTTCGTCCTTTATAACGTGAGTTTGAACCGCTACCCGCACCTTGCGTGGTTTCTTGTTTCTTGTTGGATTGTTGATGATTACCTTCCCACTTTATTTTGTTTCCCGATGTCTTGACATCGGTGTTCTTATCCAGAATAATCTGGTCCATCAATTCATTCGCCATGGTGATAGCTTCATGAATAGTCTTGGGTTTGGATGCTGTAACATTTGCCTTGACCTTTTTAGGCAAACCGTCTTTGTACAGTTCAATCTTCCGTTCTTCGGTTGGTACCAATTCGGGACATAGCAAAGCTAATTCCATGAATCGCTGATTGTAGTTAGTGAGTTCAGTACCAACAGCTTTCAGGCTTCGTAATTCAGCTTCCAACTTCCTAACCTCGTTCCTTGGACAATATTCGTTGATTAGCATTGTTTTGAATTCTTCCCAAGGAGTATCATAAGCTACATCTCCTCCTACGGCCTTCACATAGTTTTTCCACCACGTGAGTGCACTATCTTGTAGGTTGCACGATGCATACTTGGTCATGTCCTTCTCAATACAACCACTGACTTTAAACACAGACTCAATCTTTTCGATCCACCGGGTTAAACCGACCGGTCCTTCTGTTCCACTGAATGATGAGGGCTTGCAACCTTGAAAAGTTTTGTAAGTGCACCCCACATGAGGATTTGGGTTAACTGCAGCACCTCTTGTAGCCTCGACCCATAACATTCTGTCGTTCACTCGCTAATTGATGAGTTTCTGGATTTCTTGTTCCGTCATTCGGTTCAATCGCGCCATAATCTTCAATAAGAATGAAAAAAATAATTATTCACATGGAATATTATAGATGTAGTATGTATTTACAGTACATCATAGCTTATTAATAATATGAACCAGTTATTATTATAAAAGCCTTTTCTTCTTATTAGCGTTTTATAATTATATCTAGGGTAGTACCTACCCGTTAAAGTTCATACTTAATAGCTTAGTACGAAAATCAATTACTACCACCCAAATAATACTTAACCATGGAAAATTATTGCATTTCACACTTCACTATTTTACATATGCTTATCTTACATCAAACATTAAGCAAACCACACTAGTAATATTATACAAAACATTATATAATCCCATGGTTTAAAACAACAGCGCATCATTTAACCCCAAAGCGTTTGTGTTCAAAGAAATCGCTTAAAGGTTATCCTGGTTGTCTCCCGGCGTTTTGGCTGAGGAACCGAAGAACTGGATGTCGGGATAGAACTAATAGGAATAGCGGGAATAGGTGTGGAAGTATCTGGTGGAGTTGGTTCCACAAAATCCTCTCTAGACTCGGGATTTAGATTTTCCATTTCAGTAGCCTTTCGTTTCTTTCCTCGTTCGAACTTGTCTTTCGTAATTTCCTGTATTTCTTCCTCCTCAGGATCACTTTCCGGTTCCTCTTCAATTGATTCATCCGGAACTTGTGAGTCTTCCCCAAAGGTGTCGTTTTCATCATCGGATAGATTAATGACTGGAACACCATCTGAAGAGTCTGGTTCGGAGTCGCTGAATGTGATAATAAGTTCTAAGCCAGACATCTATCACATAACAACTAGCACGTTAATACTACATAATATTTACATATTAATTTTTAACCAACAAGGATAAGTAATAGTTTTCGAAATCAAACACGGTCAAAGTCCAGACTCACTAATGCATCCTAACAAACTCGATAAGACACACTAATGCAAATTCTCTGGTTCTCTAAGACCAACGCTCTGATACCACATGTCATAACCCGACCTTAACCATAAGGACGAATACAATAACATATGATTTCATCGCGAGGTATTGACCTCTATATGCGACATTTTTCAAAATACTGCATTCGTTTTTACAATACAAACCATAGCTTTTATTACAAATACAAGCTTTAAACAACTTAATAATGATTATCGTTTAGCGATAATCTTAGACTTACAAACTTTACATGTGATAATAACAATACGACCTCCAACATATTTTACATTACAAATCCTCCGATATGCAGTTTTATTTTTGACACAAATATGCATACTCAAGATCTTGCTTAAATTCAACATGTTGCAGCGGAAGCTTTTAGTTATCACCTGAGAATAAACATGCTTAAAATGTCAACATAAAGTTGGTGAGATATAGGTTTAATGCCGGCAGCGTTATAAATATAGACCACAAGATTTCATATATAAACGTTTTAATAAAAAATATTCTAAGTTCTTGAGCACTTGATAACCATACTTAACATTTAATCAACGTCGCATATTCCCTTTATTATGAAATCTTACTACACCGTACCAAGTGTAGTTACCGAAACGAAGTACTGTGCAACCGTTGAATACTGGTCGTCCAGTCCGGTTGGGGTTGTCAGGCCCGATAGATCTATCAACAGGATTCGTGTTTACAATACCGCATGTAAATAGTAGTTACCAAGTTACAGGGAGATATGCCAGTGGTACAACTCAACGTAGAATATATAATTTTAATCACTTGTTTCCATAACGTAAATCATAAAATGCATGTATTCTCATCCCGAAATATTTAGAGTGTAAAAGTGGGACTATATACTCACCTTTTCCTTGAAGGTATTTAACTCGACTTGGTCTCCGATAGATATCACGAACCTAACCATATATATAATATATCAACATATTTTCTTTTTAAGTAATCGTTACATATATATATACTTTTAATACTTTTAATATTTTCTTAGTCCGTAGTTAGCAGTCCGATGTTAGTGGTCCACAATTAGTTGCTTAAATAAAATAAATAAAGACCTCATCGTATTCGTATTGATCAGAATTAATCTCGACCCATGGTACCATGTTGTCAAATGACGTGTTGCGTACATAAAGTAACGTGTTGCCAAATGACGTGTTGCGTACAATCATGAGGTCTTATGATTAATCTTCTCGTGTTGTTTACGGGTGGTCCTGAAATATATAAAATTAAATCATAAGTAATTATATATAAAATATCATATTAATTAGAAAAGATATGATTAATTTACTTTTTCTCCAAATATTTTCGTAGCTAAACTAGCTTCGGATACCCAATCTTGTTTTAGTCGTAGTTTCTTCATTACAACTCCGTTTTTGTTAGTTCAACTTGCCACTTCCTTGGATCGAGTCAAATTTTAAGAATATGAACTGAAAATACCTTAGTTTGTATTCGAAATCACAGGTTATAGGTCAAACTTTGGTGAAACTTATGAAAGTGATCATTATCCATCATAAAAACAACATTTAATGATCATTTTTCTAAAAAAAACTTACACTTTGAGTTAAACCATGAAATTTTTATGTGTTAACATATTAATAAAAATATTATTTTTCCAGAACATAAACTTCCAATTCAAAGTTTAAGATGGTTTTTAATTATCCAACCCAAAACAGTCCCGGTTGCACTCCAACGATGTAGATTCAGTTTTAAGGTGTTCTTTGTAAAATCAAGTTGTATCTTATTAAGTTAGCATATCCATATGATATATTACAGGTCTTGAAGTGTTTTAAAAGTTAAGTTAGAAGGATCTATTTAGTTTGCAAACAAGTTTGAAATCATTCAAACTATGTTCTTGTTGTTAAAATTTTACAACACAAAATAAGATAGCTATATAAATATGAATCAAATAAGGTTATGAATAAGGTTACTACCTCAAGTTACTTGGACAAAGCTACTGGAAAAGATGAGAAAAATCTTGGAATCAAAAGAGTGGTGGAGTGGGATTGAAAGGTTAGAAGTAAACTTGTATTTTTGGAAGGATTATTGAAGTGTTCTTGTATGGTTTTTCTTATGATGATTAAGGGTTGTTTTTGAAGCTAAATGATGGGGAAAATGCTTGGAGATGATCAAGTATGAAGTTAAGAGTATTTTGAGAGAGAAATGGGAGTGTAAGTATGAGAAAATGGGGTGAAGAAATGGTGTTCATTCATAAAAACGTTTTTAGTTTATAAAGAAAGAAAAGATTCCTAATTTTGTTATTTTGTATAAAAATCTATGCTAGCTTCCAATTCTAATTACCTCCCCTTGAGGGCATGAACAAGGGCTGATTAGGTGTTGATTAGAATGTTGATTTGATGTGTATAAACCAATAGTAAATACATATATAAGCTGGGTATGATACGGGTACATATACCCTAGATGTACGTATAGAAATCTTGAGAAAACGGAACGAGGATTCAAAAATAGCTATCTTTTGTAAATATACTTATATTGTTTTATGTATGTAAGCCCTTTAAAAGTGATTAAATACATATCTATACGATACATGTATAAGCATTATAAGTTTTAAGTATTTATGTTGAAGAACGTTACGTATAGTTATCGTTTTGAAAACTTAAGTTAGTAGTTTCAAAATATACTTATAACTCATGTTATTAGTACACAATGAGATGTTAAAACATCCTTAGATCATGTTAAATATATATAAATACATATATATACACAAACGTATAATTATCGTATGTTATATAGTTCGTGATATCATCGGTCAATTTGGACGGTCAAACGTTGTGTAAAACTCTTTTCAAAAACATAAGTCTCAACAATTTAGATTGCTTATCATGTTGGTAAGGTTTAATTTATGTAAATATTAATCTCATAAGTATAAAACGATCGGAAAAATCCGGGTCGTTACATTTTAGATGTATGTACTATTGGTATATACACTCCAATGATCAGCTCTTAGCAGCCCATGTGAGTCACCTAACACATGTGGGAACCATCATTTGGCAAATAGCATGAAATATCTCATAAAATTACAAAAATATGAGTAATCATTCATGACTTATTTACATGAAAACAAAATTACATATCCTTTATATCTAATCCATACACCAACGACCAAAAACACCTATAAACACTTTCATTCTTCAACTTTCTTCATCTAATTGATCTCTCTCAAGTTCTATCTTCAAGTTCTAAGTGTTCTTCATATATTCTACAAGTTATAGTTACATAAAATCAAGAATACTTTCAAGTTTGTTAGCTCACTTCCAATCTTGTAAGGTGATCATCCAACCTCAAGAAATCTTTGTTTCTTACAGTAGGTTATCATTCTAATACAAGGTAATAATCATATTCAAACTTTGGTTCAATTTCTATAACTATAACAATCTTATTTCAAGTGATGATCTTACTTGAACTTGTTTTCGTGTCATGATTTTGCTTCAAGAACTTCGAGCCATCCAAGGATCCGTTGAAGCTAGATCCATTTTTTTCTTTTCCAGTAGGTTTAGCCAAGGAACTTAAGGTAGTAATGATGTTCATAACATCATTCGATTCATACATATAAAGCTATCTTATTCGAAGGTTTAAACTTGTAATCACTAGAACATAGTTTAGTTAATTCTAAACTTGTTCGCAAACAAAAGTTAATCCTTCTAACTTGACTTTTAAAATCAACTAAACACATGTTCTATATCTATATGATATGCTAACTTAATGATTTAAAACCTGGAAATACAAAAAACACCGTAAAACCGGATTTACGCTGTCGTAGTAACACTGCGGGCTGTTTTGGGTTAGTTAATTAAAAACTATGATAAACTTTGATTTAAAAGTTGTTATTCTAAGAAAATGATTTTTATTATGAACATGAAACTATATCCAAAAATTATGGTTAAACTCAAAGTGGAAGTATGTTTTCTAAAATGGTCATCTAGACGTCGTTCTTTCGACTGAAATGACTACCTTTACAAAAATGACTTGTAACTTATTTTTCCGACTATAAACCTATACTTTTTCTGTTTAGATTCATAAAATAGAGTTCAATATGAAACCATAGCAATTTGATTCACTCAAAACGGATTTAAAATGAAGAAATTATGGGTAAAACAAGATTGGATAATTTTTCTCATTTTAGCTACGTGAAAATTGGTAACAAATCTATTCCAACCATAACTTAATTAACTTGTATTGTATATTATGTAATCTTGAGATACCATAGAGACGTATACAATGTTTCGACCTATCATGTCGACACATCTATATATATTTCGGAACAACCATAGACACTCTATATGTGAATGTTGGAGTTAGCTATACAGGGTTGAGGTTGATTCCAAAATATATATAGTTTGAGTTGTGATCAATACTGAGATACGTATACACTGGGTCGTGGATTGATTCAAGATAATATTTATCGATTTATTTCTGTACATCTAACTGTGGACAACTAGTTGTAGGTTACTAACGAGGACAGCTGACTTAATAAACTTAAAACATCAAAATATATTATAAGTGTTGTAAATATATTTTGAACATACTTTGATATATATGTATATATTGTTATAGGTTCGTGAATCAACCAGTGGCCAAGTCTTACTTCCCGACGAAGTAAAAATCTGTGAAAGTGAGTTATAGTCCCACTTTTAAAATCTAATATTTTTGGGATGAGAATACATGCAGGTTTTATAAATGATTTACAAAATAGACACAAGTACGTGAAACTACATTCTATGGTTGAATTATCGAAATCGAATATGCCCCTTTTTATTAAGTCTGGTAATCTAAGAATTAGGGAACAGACACCCTAATTGACGCGAATCCTAAAGATAGATCTATTGGGCCTAACAAACCCCATCCAAAGTACCGGATGCTTTAGTACTTCGAAATTTATATCATATCCGAAGGGTGTCCCGGAATGATGGGGATATTCTTACATATGCATCTTGTTAATGTCGGTTACCAGGTGTTCACCATATGAATGACTTTTATCTCTATGTATGGGATGTGTATTGAAATATGAAATCTTGTGGTCTATTATTATGATTTGATATATATAGGTTAAACCTATAACTCACCAACATTTTTGTTGATGTTTTAAGCATGTTTATTCTCAGGTGATTATTAAGAGCTTCCGCTGTCGCATACTTAAATAAGGACGAGATTTGGAGTCCATGCTTGTATGATATTGTGTAAAAACTGCATTCAAGAAACTTATTTTGTTGTAACATATTTGTATTGTAAACCATTATGTAATGGTCGTGTGTAAACAGGATATTTTAGATTATCATTATTTGATAATCTACGTAAAGCTTTTTAAACCTTTATTGATGAAATAAAGGTTATGGTTTGTTTTAAAATGAATACAGTCTTTGAAAAACGTCTCATATAGAGGTCAAAACCTCGCAATGAAATCAATTAATATGGAACGTTTTTAATCAATAAGAACGGGACATTTCATTGTTGAGGTAGATCCAGTTGGTAAGCTACTGGTCCGACATGATCTATAATCTTGAATGGTCCAATGTACCTTGGATTTAGTTTCCCCCGTTTACCAAATCGAACAACGCCTTTCCAAGGTGAAACCTTAAGCATGACCATTTCTCCAATTTCAAACTCTATATCTTTTCTTTTACTGTCCGCGTAGCTCTTTTGTCGACTCTGGGCGGTTTTCAATCTTTGTTGAATTTGGATGATTTTCTCGGTAGTTTCTTGTATTATCTCTGGACCCGTAATCTGTCTATCCCCCACTTTACTCCAACAAATCGGAGACCTGCACTTTCTACCATAAAGTGCTTCAAACGGCGCCATCTCAATGCTTGAATGGTAGCTGTTGTTGTAGGAAAATTCTGCTAACGGTAGATGTCGATCCCAACTGTTTCCAAAATCAATAACACATGCTCGTAGCATGTCTTCAAGCGTTTGTATCGTCCTTTCGCTCTGCCCATCAGTTTGTGGATGATAGGCAGTACTCATGTCTAGACGAGTTCCCAATACTTGCTGTAATGTCTGCCTGAATCTTGAAATAAATCTGCCATCCCTATCAGAGATAATAGAGATTGGTATTCCATGTCTGGAGACGACTTCCTTCAAATACAGTCGTGCTAACTTCTCCATCTTGTCATCTTCTCTTATTGGCAGGAAGTGTGCTGACTTGGTGAGACGATCAACTATTACCCAAATAGTATCATAACCACTTGCAGTCCTTGGCAATTTAGTAATGAAATACATGGTAATGTTTTCCCATTTCCATTCCGGGATTTCGGGTTGTTGAAGTAGACCTGATAGTTTCTGATGCTCAGCTTTGACCTTAGAACACATCAAACATTCTCCTACGTATTTAGCAACATCGGCTTTCATACCCGGCCACCAAAAATGTTTCTTGAGATCCTTGTACATCTTCCCCGTTCCAGGATGTATTGAGTATCTGGTTTTATGAGCTTCTCTAAGTACCATTTCTCTCATATCTCCAAATTTTGGTACCCAAATTCTTTCAGCCCTATACCGGGTTCCGTCTTTCCGAATATTAAGATGCTTCTCCGATCCTTTGGGTATTTCATCCTTTAAATTTCCCTCTTTTAAAACTCCTTGTTGCGCCTCCTTTATTTGAGTAGTAAGGTTAGTGTGAATCATTATATTCATAGATTTTACTCGAATGGGTTCTCTGTTCTTTC
The DNA here is from genome assembly GCF_046630445.1 of Rutidosis leptorrhynchoides. NCBI lineage: Eukaryota > Viridiplantae > Streptophyta > Magnoliopsida > Asterales > Asteraceae > Rutidosis > Rutidosis leptorrhynchoides. The sequence continues at coordinate 153,986,027 of NC_092341.1, read as the reverse complement.
TGCTCAAGGTGTCGGCTACCACATTTGCCTTCCCCGGGTGGTAACGAATCTCAAAGTCGTAATCATTCAACAATTCAATCCACCTACGCTGCCTCATATTCTGTTGTTTCTGATTAAATATGTGTTGAAGACTTTTGTGGTCGGTATATATAATACTTTTGACCCCATATAAGTAGTGCCTCCAAGTCTTTAATGCAAAAACAACCGTGCCTAATTCCAAATCATGCGTCGTATAATTTTGTTCGTGAATCTTCAATTGTCTAGACGCATAAGCAATCACCTTCGTCCATTGCATTAATACACAACCGAGACCTTGCTTTGATGCGTCACAATAAATCAAAAAATCATCATTCCCTTCAGGCAATGACAATATAGGTGCCGTAGTTAGCTTTTTCTTCAATAATTGAAACGCCTTTTCTTGTTCATCCTTCCATTCAAATTTCTTCCCTTTACATGTTAATGCAGTCAAGGGTTTTGCTATTTTGGAGAAATCTTGGATGAATCTTCTGTATTAACCAGCCAATCCTAAAAATTGACGTATATGCTTCGGAGTTTTTGGGGTTTCCCACTTTTCAACGGTTTCGATCTTTGCCGGGTCCACCTGGATACCTTCTTTGTTCACTATGTGACCGAGGAATTGAACTTCTTCCAACCAAAATGCACACTTTGAAAACTTAGCGTACAGTTTTTCTTTCCTCAATACTTCTAGCAGTTTTCTCAAATGTTCTTCGTGCTCTTGATCATTCTTTGAGTAAATAAGTATGTCATCGATGAAAACAATGACAAACTTGTCAAGATATGGCCCACACACTCGGTTCATAAGGTCCATGAACACAGCTGGTGCGTTAGTCAATCCAAACGGCATAACCATAAACTCGTAATGACCATAACGCGTCCTAAAAGCAGTTTTTGGAATATCATCCGCCTTTACTCGCATTTGATGATATCCAGAACGTAAATCGATCTTCGAATAAACCGTCGAGCCTTGTAGTTGATCAAATAAGTCGTCAATTCTCGGCAGTGGATAACGGTGTTTGATGGAAAGTTTGTTCAACTCTCTGTAGTCAATACACAACCTAAATGTACCATCCTTCTTCTTGACAAACAAAATAGGAGCTCCCCATGGTGATGTGCTTGGTCGAATGAAACCACGTTCTAATAGTTCTTGCAGTTGGCTTTGCAGTTCTTTCATCTCGCTGGGTGCGAGTCTATAAGGAGCACGAGTTATTGGTGCAGCTCCTGGTACAAGATCTATTTGAAATTCAACAGATCGATGTGGAGGTAGTCCCGGTAATTCTTTCGGAAATACATCGGGAAATTCTTTTGCGACGGGAACATCATTGATGCTCTTTTCTTCAGTTTGTACTTTCTCGATGTGTGCTAGAACAGCATAGCAACCTTTTCTTATTAGTTTTTGTGCCTTCAAATTACTAATAAGATGTAGCTTCATGTTGCCTTTTTCTCCGTACACCATTAAGGGTTCTCCTTCTTCTCGTACAATGCGAATTGCATTTTTATAACATACGATCTCTGCTTTCACCTTCTTCAGCCAGTCCATGCCAACTATTACATCAAAACTCCCTAACTCTAGTGGTATCAAATCAATCTTAAATATTTTGCTACCCAGTTTAATTTATCGATTCCGGCATATATTATCTGCAGAAATTAATTTACCGTTTGCTAATTCAAGTAAAAATTTACTATCCAACGGCGTCAATGGACAACTTAATTTAGCACAAAAATCTCTACTCATATAGCTTCTATCCGCACCCGAATCAAATAAAACGTAAGCAGATTTATTTTCAATAAGAAACGTACCCGTAACAAGCTCCGGGTCTTCCTGTGCCTCTGCCGCATTAATATTGAAAACTCTTCCGCGGCCTTGTCCATTCGTGTTCTCCTGGTTCGGGCAATTTCTAATAATGTGGCCCAATTTTCCACATTTATAACAAACTACATTGGCATAACTTGCTCCGACACTACTTGCTCCGCCATTACTCGTTCCGACACCATTTGTTCCTTTCGTTCTGTTAACCCCTGGTCCGTAGACCTCACACTTCGCCACGCTATGACCATTTCTTTTACACTTGTTGCAAAATTTGGTGCAGAACCCCGAGTGATACTTTTCACACCTTTGGCATAGCTGCTTCTGATTGTTGTTGTTGTTGTTGTTGTTGTTGCCGTTGTTATTGTTATTGGGATGATTGTTGTAGTTGCTGTTGTTGTTATTGTTGTGGTTGTTGTTGTTGTTGTTGTTGGGCCGTTTGTTGTAGTTGCGATTGATGTTGCGATTGTTGGGATAATTGTTGCGATTATTATTGTAATTGCTGTTGTTGTTGTATTGGTGATTCTTATCACCGTTTTCCTCCCACTTTCTTTTGACTTGCTTCACATTAGCCTCTTCAGCCGTCTGTTCTTTAATTCTTTCCTTAATCTGGTTCACTAGTTTGTGAGCCATTCTACATGCCTGTTGTATGGAGGCGGGCTCGTGTGAACTTATATCTTCTTGGATTCTTTCCGGTAATCCTTTCACAAACGCGTCAATCTTCTCTTCCTCATCTTTTGAACGCTCCCGGACACAATAGGCACAATTCTGTGAATCGTCTTTCGTACGTGGTAATATCAAATCCTTGGGTTCGTAACCCTCTAAGTTCTGTCTTGAGCTTATTGACCTCGATTCTGGGACGGTACTTCTCGTTCATCAAGTGCTTGAATGCTGACCACGGTAGTGCGTACGCATCATCTTGTCCCACTTGCTCTAGATAGGTATTCCACCATGTTAACGTAGAACCTGTGAAGGTATGCGTAGCGTACTTCACTTTGTCCTCTTCAGTACACTTACTTATGGCAAACACCGATTCGACCTTCTCGGTCCACCATTTCAATCCGATCGGTCCTTCGGTTCCATCAAATTCCAAAGGTTTGCAGGCAGTGAATTCTTTGTAGGTGCATCCTACACGATTTCCTGTACTGCTAGATCCAAGGTTATTGTTGGTATGTAGCGCAGCCTGTACTGCGGCTATGTTTGAAGCTAGAAAAGTACGGAATTCCTCTTCATTCATATTCACGGTGTGTCGAGTAGTCGGTGCCATTTCCTTCAAAATAGTCAAATGGAACAAGTTAACCATACAGAATATTAAGAGTAGTTAATAGTATTTCGTAGCATAATATGAACTCATTTATAAAAGCTTTTTCTTCATATTAGCGTTTTATAAGTTTAAATTCGGGTAGTACCTACCCGTTAAGTTCATACTTAGTAGCTAATATACAATTCAACTACTACAATTCTATATGAAAAACTGATTATAATAATATTTCGCGTTTAAACTTTTATACAATATTTTACAAACTTACAATACCACTTATTTTACATAAAGCATAAAATATAGCACACAATAACTTTGATACAAGATAGTTGTGAAGATAATTCTAGCTAGTACACAAGTCGTTCAGCAAAGGCAATAAAGACACGTAATTCATACGTCCAGAAACAAGTCATGCATTCTGGTTTTACTAGGACTACTTCCCATCCTTGGTCTTGTGGAACATAACCGTTATGGCCGTCGATAAGATAGCGTGTTGTAACGTCGTCAAAGGGACGATGGTTACGTAATGACCAACAGTCTCGTAATAACCTAAAAACCTCATTTCTTACCCCAATTACTGACTCCATCACTTGTGGGAATGTTTTGTTTAATAGTTGTAGCCTGATGTTCTTTTTCTCACTTTGGTGAGAAGCGAACATTACTAACCCGTAAGCATAGCATGCTTCTTTATGTTGCATGTTAGCCGCTTTTTCTAAATCATGAAGTCCTATATTCGGATACATTGAGTCAAAATAATTTCTTAACCCGTTGCGTAAAATAGCATTTGGGTTCCCCGCAATATATGCGTCAAAGTAAACACATCGTAACTTATGGGTTTCCCAATGTGATATCCCCCATCTTTCAAACGAAAGTCTCTTATAAACCAAGACATTCTTGGAACGTTCTTCGAATGTCTTACAAACTGATTTCGCCGTAAATAGTTGTGCCGAAGAATTCTGACCACTCTAGACAAGATTTCATCAATCATGTCTCCGGGTAGGTCTCTTAAAATATTGGGTTGTCTATCCATTTTGTGTTTTTAAACTGTAAAATAGACAAGAGTTAGATTCATAAAAAAAATTACTTATTAATGCAAGCAATTTTTACATATATCATAAAGCATAAGCACACTATATTAAATATATTACACCACACGAATACAACTATCTTATTCCGACTCGCTCGTTTCTTCTTCTTTGGTTTTGGTTCGTTTTGCCAAGTTTCTAGGGATATATGATGTTCCCCTAATACGAGCCGTCATTTTCCACATTGGTTTAGAAAAACCTGGTAGTTTAGAGGTTCCCGGGTCATTGTTACAACTTAAGGGCTTCGGGGGTTGACGATACATATAAAGTTCATCGGGGTTGGAATTAGATTTCTCTATTTTTATGCCCTTTCTCTTATTATTTTCTTTTGCCTTTTTAAATTCAGTTGGGGTAATTTCTATAACATCATCGGAATTCTCGTCGGAATCCGATTCATCGGAGAATTGGTAATCCTCCCAATATTTTGCTTCCTTGGCGGAAACACCATTGACCATAATTAACCTTGGTCGGTTGGTTGAGGATTTTCTTTTACTTAACCGTTTTATTATTTCCCCCACTGGTTCTATTACCTCCTCCGGTTCCTCCTCTTCCGGTTCTGATTCTTCTTCCAGTTCTGATTCTTCTTCCGGTTCTTCTTCGGGAACTTGTGAATCAGTCCAATATATATTCGACTCTTCGTTATTATTAGGTGAGTCAATGGGATTTGTGCTAGAGGTAGACATCTATCACACAATATCAAACATGTTAAGAGATTAATATATCACATAATATATACATGTTAATAATATATAGTTTCCAACAAAAATGTTAAGCAATCATTTTTAAAGAAAACACGATCGAAGTCCAGACTCCCTAATGCATCCTAACAAACTCGATAAGACACACTAATGCAAATTTTCTGGTTCTCTAAGACCAACGCTCGGATATCAACTGAAATGTCCCGTTCTTATTGATTAAAAACGTTCCATATTAATTGATTTCGTTGCGAGGTTTTGACCTCTATATGAGACGTTTTTCAAAGACTGCATTCATTTTTAAAATAAACCATAACCTTTATTTCATAAATAAAGGTTTAAAAAGCTTTACGTAGATTATCAAATAATGATAATCTAAAATATCCTGTTTACACACGACCATTACATAATGGTTTACAATACAAATATGTTTCATCGAAATCAGTTTCTTGAATGCAGTTTTTACACAATATCATACAAACATGGACTCCAAATCTTGTCCTTATTTTAGTATGCAACAGCGGAAGCTATTAGTATTCACCTGAGAATAAACATGCTTTAAACGTCAACAAAAATGTTGGTGAGTTATAGGTTTAACCTATATATATTAAATCGTAACAATAGACCGCAAGATTTCATATTTCAATACACATCCCATACATAGAGATAAAAATCATTCATATGGTGAACACCTGGTAACTGACATTAACAAGATGCATATATAAGAATATCCCCATCATTCCGGGACACCCTTCATATATGATATAAATTTCGAAGTACTAAAGCATCCGGTACTTTGGATGGGGTTTGTTAGGCCCAATAGATCTATCTTTAGGATTCGCGTCAATTAGGGTGTCTGTTCCCTAATTCTTAGATTACCAGACTTAATAAAAAGGGGCATATTCGATTTCGATAATTCAACCATAGAATGTAGTTTCACGTACTTGTGTCTATTTTATAAATCATTTATAAAACCTGCATGTATTCTCATCCCAAAAATATTAGATTTTAAAAGTGGGACTATAACTCACTTTCACAGATTTTTACTTCATCGGGAAGAAAGACTTGACCACTGGTTGATTCACGAACCTATAACAATATATACATATATATCAAAGTATGTTCAATATATATTTACAACACTTTTAATATATTTTGATGTTTTAAGTTTATTAAGTCAGCTGTCCTCGTTAGTAACCTACAACTAGTTGTCCACAGTTAGATGTACAGAAATGAATCGATAAATATTATCTTGAATCAATCCACGACCCAGTGTATACGTATCTCAGTATTGATCACAACTCAAACTATATATGTTTTGGAATCAACCTCAACCCTGTATAGCTAACTCCAACATTCACATATAGAGTGTCTATGGTTGTTCCGAAATATATATAGATGTGTCGACATGATAGGTCGAAACATTGTATATGTGTCTATGGTATCTCAAGATTACATAATATACAATACAAGTTGATTAAGTTATGGTTGGAATAGATTTGTTACCAATTTTCACGTAGCTAAATTGAGAAAAATTATCCAATCTTGTTTTACCCATAACTTCTTCATTTTAAATCCGTTTTGAGTGAATCAAATTTATATGGTTTCATATTGAACTATATTTTATGAATCTAAACAGAAAAAATATAGGTTTATAGTCAGAAAATAAGTTACAAGTCGTTTTTGTAAAGGTAGTCATTTCAGTCGAAAGAACGACGTCTAGATGACCATTTTAGAAAACATACTTCCACTTTGAGTTTAACCATAATTTTTGGATATAGTTTCATGTTCATAATAAAAATCATTTTCCTAGAATAACAACTTTTAAATCAAAGTTTATCATAGTTTTTAATTAACTAACCCAAAACAGCCCGCGGTGTTACTACGACGGCGTAAATCCGGTTTTACGGTGTTTTTCGTGTTTCCGGGTTTTAAATCATTAAGTTAGCATATCATATAGATATAGAACATGTGTTTAGTTGATTTTAAAAGTCAAGTTAGAAGGATTAACTTTATTTGCGAACAAGTTTAGAATTAACTAAACTATGTTCTAGTGATTACAAGTTTAAACCTTCGAATAAGATAGCTTTATATGTATGAATCGAACGATGTTATGAACATCATTACTACCACAATTTCCTTGGATAAACCTACTGGAAATGAAAAATTAGATCTAGCTTCAAAGGATCCTTGGATGGCTTGAAAGTTCTTGAAGCAGAATCATGACACGAAAACAATTTCAAGTAAGATTTCCACTCGAAATAAGATTGTTATAGTTATAGAAATTGAATTAAAGTTTGAATATGATTATTACCTTGTATTAGAAAGATAACCTACTGTAACTAACAAAGGTTTCTTGATCTTGGATGATTACTTGGAATGGATTTAGAAAACTTGGAAGTAAACTTGCAATCTTGGAAGTATTCTTGATTTTATGAAACTAGAACTTTTGGAATTTATGAAGAACACTTAGAACTTGAAGATAGAACTTGAGAGAGATCAATTAGATGAAGAAAATTGAAGAATGAAAGTATTTGTAGGTGTTTTTGGTCGTTGGTGTATGGATTAGATATAAAGGATATGTAATTTTGTTTTCATGTAAATAAGTCATGAATGATTACTCATATTTTTGTAATTTTATGAGATATTTCATGCTAGTTGTCAAATGATGGTTCCCACATGTGTTAGGTGACTCACATGGGCTGCTAAGAGCTGATCATTGGAGTATATATACCAATAGTACATACATCTAAAAGCTGTGTATTGTACGAGTACGAATACGGTTGCATACGAGTAGAATTGTTGATGAAGCTGAACGAGGATGTAATTGTAAGCATTTTTGTTAAGTAGAAGTATTTTGATAAGTGTCTTGAAGTCTTTCAAAAGTGTATGAATACATATTAAAACACTACATGTATATACATTTTAACTGAGTCGTTAAGTCGTCGTTAGTCGTTACATGTAAATGTTGTTTTGAAACCTTTAGGTTAACGATCTTGTTGAATGTTGTTAACCCATTATTTATTATAACAAATGAGATGTTAAATTGTTATATTATCATGATATTATGATATATAATATATCTTAGTATGATATATATACAGTTAAATGCCGTTACAACGATAATCGTTACATATATGTCTCGTTTCGAAATCATTAAGTTAGTAGTCTTATTTTTACATATGTATTTCATTGTTAATACACTTAATAATATATTTACTTATCATTTAACATAATTAACCAAGTGTATCAATATCTTAATATGATTCATATGTACCTAGTAAGACGTTGTTATAACGATAATCGTTATATATATCGTTTTCGAGTTTCTTAAATTAATAGTCTCATTTTTATGTATATAACTCGTTGTTAAAATACCTAATGAGATACATACTTATAATAAAATCATGTTAACTATATATATAACATTATATATGTCATCGTATAGTTTTTACAAGTTTTAACGTTCGTGAATCACCGGTCAACTTGGGTGGTCAATTGTCTATATGAAACCTATTTCAATTAATCAAGTCTTAACAAGTTTGATTGCTTAACATGTTGGAAACACTTAATCATGTAAATAACAATTTCATTTAATATATATATAAACATGGAAAAGTTCGGGTCACTACACGTCGGGGGTAAGGGATGTTGCTATCTATTCAGAATCTTCAAGCCTAACGCAGTACCCAGTGACATGTCTTATGACAGGGGCATTTAGGACCAGTGTAATGAATACAAGGCCTCTGCCTATTCATGAGCCAGCATTCCATAATCTCGGCAGAATATCTGATGAAGTCATAGTATGCAGTCACTTTAACCTTATATGAATTACAAATTTTATCGCATTTACTTTATCTGTCTTATAAATTAGAAAATCACAAATAGGTAATCACTACTCCGACTCAACTATCTTAGGCTTAAATATAGGTTCGATTTTACTGATATCTCAAAAATACGACTCTAGGTCATAATTCCCTTACTTATAAGGAGTAGTAAGATTTAGGCCCCGCTAAATATAAATTAAAAACGGTATCCCTCCCTCGAGTGGCTGATCCTGGCGCGCCGCGGCCAGACGACACCGCGCGAATAAAAACTGTCCGTTTCGACCATATCACGGAAGGAGCTTAGTTTTTGGCGCCGCTGCAAGAGAACTGGTATCAGGCAATATTGCTCTCCATCAAACTTATTCACAAGCATTTAGTGGTGTCTAAGAAAGACAATTATACACGGACTTGGTTGTTGGATTTTCCGAACAGTCACCAATTATATTGGGACCAAAAGGATCCTGCCTCTCCGTAGTCGAACTGGCCACTTGGTTTGTTGAATAGTTCGTGCAGATCTCTGTTACCGAAATACCAGGGAATCAGTAGCCAGAACCAAAAACATATTCAACCATAGGATAGTTAGTTAATTACCTTAGATTACTCTAGACTACCTTAGATTAAATTAGATTACATTAGAATTAGATTACCTTAGAATAGTTTAGATTACTTTAGATTATCTTAGTTTATTTGCTAAAAATTAAAAACAAAAAGGCATACTCAGTGTATGACCCAAACCCGATTGAGACCACGGCCGTTGTTATTCGTACTTGATCCAGACGCAATAATCTCTAAAGCACACAAGGAAGTACGAATCAGAAATCAAATGGCATTACGCGTTACTTTAGCAGAAAATACCAAACCCTCGATTGAAGGTTGAGGAGGACCGATCAGATTTCCAAAGATTCCAGGACACTCATTCGAGTTAAAACATCACATCATCCAGCTCATCCAGAATAGCTGCCAATTTCATGGATTACCGAATGACGATCCTAATTCTCACCTTGATAAATTCATATCTCTTTCGAACTCCTACAAACAGCCAGGGATCGGACAAGATATAGTCCGGCTATAGTTGTTTCCCTACTCTCTCACTCATCATGCTCAAACCTGGTTTGAAGGACTGGAAAAAGATTCCATCACGTCATGGATGGAGATGGCTACCAAATTCCTAACCAAATATTTCCCTCCTTCTAAACAAACTAAACTGAAGAATGACATCATCAACTTCAAACAAAGTTATAATGAATCTCTTTACACTGCATGGGAGCGATTCAAAATCCTGCTGAAGAAATGCCCTAATCACCAGCTAGAACGGTCAGCCCAAATCTGTACCTTCTATAATGATCTTATGGTAAATCATAAGACGACGATCGTTGCAGCAGCTCAAGGGAATCTGATGAACCAAACCGCATATGAAGCATGGGAATTGCTCGAGAACATGACAATGCATCATCATGACTGGAACAGTGGTGAAACAACTTCATCATATGCCCCACTCTCAGCACTTAACAATTAAACGTAGGCCATCAAATCCCTCACGGATAAGATGGAATCTCTCGCTAAACAACTCGGAGAATTGAAGACGCAGCCACATCAGGTCAACCAAGCTCAGGCTTGTGTTAATTGTACCAACCTGAAGCGACCCGTCCCAATCTATAAGGACGAATACAATAACATATGGTTACATCGCGAGGTACTTGACCTCTATATAATACATTTTACAAACATTGCATTCGTTTTTAAAAGACAAACTTTCATTACATCGAAAGTTGACGGCATGCATACCATTTCATAATATATCCAACTATAATTGACTTAATAATAATCTTGATGAACTCAACGACTCGAATGCAACGTCTTTTGAATCGTCATGAATGACTCTAAGTAATATCTCTAAAGTGAGCAAATGCACAGCAGAAGATTTCTTTCATACATGAGAATAAACATGCTTTAAAGTGTCAACCAAAAGGATGGTGAGTTCATTAGTTTATCGTAATCAATCATTTCCATAATTTTAATAGACCACAAGATTTTCTTTATTCAATAATCATACACTCGCAAGTGTTTAAAAATCATTCATATGGATTGAACACCTGGTAACTGACATTAACATAATACATATAGAATATCCCCAAAACAGAAATTCATCTGTATTAATAACTCGAAGTACTAAAGCATACCATTTTCTAGTATGGGGGGAGTTAGTGCCCGTAGATCTACCTTTAGGATTCGCGTCAATTAGGGTGTCTGTTCCCTAATTCTTAGACTACCAAGCTAAAAGGGTGATATTCGATTCGATAATCCAACCATAGAATGTAATTTTCGAGTACTTGTGTCTATTTCGTAAAACAGTTATAAAAACAGCGCATGTATTCTCAGTCCCAAAAATATATATTGCAAAAGCATTTAAAAAGGGAGTAAATGAAACTCACAATACTGTATTTTGTAGTAAAAATACATATGATGGCATTGAACAAGTGTAGGGTTGGCCTTGGATTCACGAACCTATATCATTTGTGTATTTATTAATATACATATTTGTAATCGAACATTTATATGTATTATAACTTTATATATTATTTATTTAATTTGTATATATATTTGAAAATGATTATATATATATATATATATATATATATATATATATATATATATATATATATATATATATATATATATATATATATATATATATATATATATATATATATATATATATATAAATATATATATATATATATATATATATATATATATATATATATATTAAAAATACCTAATTTATTATATATGAATATTTATATAAATATTGTTAATCTACTTAGTTTGTACCTATACGTAATATTACTTATAAATATATTTTTATATACATGATAATATATAATTTTAATAATAGTAAATAAAAGTTGTATTTGATTATAATGATACTAATTTTTAATATTAATATTAATAATACTAATAATGATAATTTTATTAATAATACTTATGTCAATGATAATAACTCTAATACTTATAAAATGATAGTAATACTAATGTTTATGAAAATAAATTGTATTATTTTCATAATAATAATAATAATATTAATCATACTCATGATAATAATACTAAAATGGTAAAATTCATAATAATAATAATATTAGTAATATTCATAATAATAATATAAAAAATAAAATACTTACTAATAATACTAGTACTACTAATAATTTTAGTAGTAACAATAATAATAATAATAATAATCAAAATTGTAATTTTCATTATGTTAATAATAATAATGCATGTACATGGTGTAATAATTATAATGGTTATAATACTAATAATAATAAATATGATTAAAATCATAATAATAATAATAAATATGATAATAATAATAACAATAATAATAATAATAATAATAATAATAATAATAATAATAATAATAATAATAATAATAATAATAATAATAATAATAATAATAATAATAATAATAATAATAATAATAATAATAATAATAATAATACTTTTTTGGTTTAGAAAACTACCTCCAAAAGGCTTCTTAAAAAAAAAATACCCCGAACCGGGCTCGAACCCGAGACCACTCGCTTACACAAACCAACACTTAACCATTGAACCGTTTCATTTTTCCTGAAATTATTAGAATCAAAATGTATTTAACACTTATTTCTTTTCTGTTTATTTTTCTTCTTTATCTGCAACGATTATCTGATCAAGATCAATCTTAACATTTAACGTTTTACAATTTAGTTTTATGATTTGTAAATGAACACAGAAACGATTAAGGATTAACTAAATTAAAAACAACAAAAAAATGTTTTTAAATAAAAAGAAACTGTAATCATGAAAGAAGAAAAAAAATAATACGTTTGAAACTCAAAATCAAATCCAAGTTTAAGGGCTGTTATAGACCACGTTTACTGAATGAAAAGGGTTTTAAATCATGATTAGAAATTGTCTGACCATTTAATTTAACTTGAAATATCCACATGATTCCTAATTTCTTCAAGAACAAAACCTTTGACTTTTTGAAAATATACTTTGACCTCAAAATTAGAATTCAATTCAAAGAATTGAATTCTGAAACTTTCTAGATAGTTTGAGTATAACATTACAAACAACACTGCATTTCTACATTTTTAACATTTGTTCGAATTCCTGTTATTGAATGTTACAGTTAGTAGAGCTATGAACACCGAATCAAATATTAAATTTTTGATAGTTTTATATTATAATTATAACATGAAAAAGATTCTAAATCAATAATATAAACTTTCTGAACTTCCAATTAAACTTAAAACATAAGAACGAATTAGAATTTTACCATGAACAATTCGGTTGACTTTTTGAGATAAAGCTTTGACTTCAAAATTCGAGTTCAATATGGAGATGTGGATATTTAATATTTGCAGATAGTTTGATTAATAGGTTTCTAACATCTCTGCATTATTGGATTTTGAAATTTATTCTAATTCGAGATTTTGAATAAAAGATTGTAATAACAGGGGACGACATCAGTTTCTTTAAGTTTCTGTTTGAATTTTTGAGTAATAGCAGATATTGGTAAGGTGTAGTTGACAATGATAGTGGTAACACAAGTGATTCATTTAATAACTTGAGTTTTATGATTTATAGAATGAGTGTGTCGACCATCTATCACAAGCGGAACAGAAAGCAGGAAAAAAATAATCTGATAGTGATATAATACAAATTACGCGTAATTAACTCTCTTTATGTTTAACATTATTAGTTAATAACTGTATTTGTAATAATAATACTAATTAATAATATAATTATATCTGTTAATATTATTATTAATAATAAAAATACTAATAATAATTGTAATACAAGATAATAATAATAATATTAATAATATTAATAATATTAATAATAATAATATCAAAATAATACTACTAATAATAAGAATAATGATAAAATTATTTATAAAAATGATAATAATAATAAATTATATTATTTTTATAATAATACTATATTGATAACTATAATAATGATTTTTAATGATAATAGTAATAATAATTATAGAAATAATAATAAAAATAATGATGCTAGAATTGATAGTAGTAATAATTAATAATATAATAACTCACCTGTATCAAATTTCCTATCTATATTGAAAATGATAATATTAATAATACGTAATGTTTATTCTTTAAAACTCAATTTGATGTTATTCATTTATGCACCAACATTTATTCTAAAAACATATCTAAATATTAATCGAGTCAAAACCAATGTTACTATCGTTTACTTAACTAATTTGAAAACATATAAATTTAACGAACACGTTTTAAATACAAGTTGCAAGTTATCTATATATTCAACAACTAATATTCTAGTTCACGTAATTTAAACAAGGACATTTTAATAATTAAGTTCCATTATATCGAAAAGTGTTTTCACACATTTAAAAATAGATCAATCGAGTTTTATGAAATTCAATCCTCCACTAACCTTTGTCTAACTCTCGATAATTGACAATTTGTTCTTACTTGTAAATCACTCTACTATCTTAAAAATATTGTTAAAATGGGAAGATTTCTCAAATCAATGTGGACCTCTCAACAGAGACTCGTAATCAAATTCAATGTATCTGATAATTCAATCATTTGATATTATCTTTTATTTCCGTTGATAATTAATATATTTTGAAACAAATGCTTTTATGTAAAGTATTATACGTCTAATACTTTGTTAACGTTTTCAAGTTATAACATATACACACATATATATATCCATTTATATATATATATATATAATCATGGTTCGTGAATCGTGGTTCGTGAATCGTCAAAATCGTCGTGGTTCGTTTTCAAGTTATAATCATATCCATTTATATCATGGTTCGTGAATCGTCAAAATTTGGTCGAGGTTAAATGAATGTATGAACATAGTTTAAAATTCTTGAGATTCAACTTAACAAACTTTGCTTATCGTGTCGAAAACATATAAAGATTAAAGTTTAAATTTGGTCGGAAATTTTCGGGTGTCACAGTACCTACCCGTTAAAGAAATTTCGTTCCCGAAATTTGATAGAGGTCGTCATGGATAACAATAAGAATGTTTTCATGACAAATATGAGTTGATAAATAGAGTTTTATCATCATTGAGTAATATGGATAAAACCATTTAGTTTTGTGGAGAGTACGAGTGAAGCTATCACAAAAGAGTGAAATGAGTAGGTGTAGATTTGTCTTATCTTTTGACGTAGATAGGATTAATTTCCAAGTTCAAGAGATTTGGAGAAAATCTTGGTAATAAGATTTGATTATTCGGTAATAAAGGGAATTAGGATTTTCTTTGATTAAATGCGATAACCTGTCACGATTGCTCTGTCAGAATTTTCGCTATAAATCCACTCCCTTCGTTTCTTTATTTCTACAGCTCACCTTCTACTCTTCATCTCTCAACTCATACTTTAAAGTATTTATCAATATGCTTCATCCAGTTCTGCTTATTGATATATTCCTAACTTTCATATCTGTTATTCTTCTTTTTCATCTACTGCCGGAAGAATCTATTTACTTCTACTATACTCTTGGTTTTATAGTATTTTTAGTTCTCCCGTGTCTTTATATTGCTATATGCATTGATATATATGGTTTATAATTTCTGGGTTGTCGTTGGGCTTTATATTTTCCCTTATATTTCAAAGTCTATAATCATTGTCATCCATAGTTAATGCTTTCTCCTATTTGCTGCGATTTATACTCCTATTTCTATTTCGGGGCATCCTTCTTTCTGTAGTGACCCGAACTTTTCCATGTTTATATA
Source organism: Rutidosis leptorrhynchoides (assembly GCF_046630445.1). Taxonomy (NCBI): domain Eukaryota; kingdom Viridiplantae; phylum Streptophyta; class Magnoliopsida; order Asterales; family Asteraceae; genus Rutidosis; species Rutidosis leptorrhynchoides. The sequence goes on along the minus strand of NC_092341.1, from coordinate 153,970,551 downwards.
TATTAATTGAGATTGATATTTACATGATTAAATGTTTCCAACATGTTAAGCAATCAAACTTGTTAAGACTTGATTAATTGAAATATGTTTCATATAGACAATTGACCACCCAAGTTGACCGGTGATTCACGAACGTTAAAACTTGTAAAAACTATATGATGACATATATATGGATATATATATAGTTAACATGATACTATGATAAGTAAACATATCATTAAGTATATTAACAATGAACTACATATGTAAAAACAAGACTACTAACTTAATGATTTTTAAACGAGACATATATGTAACGATTATCGTTGTAAAGACATTTAATGTATATATATCATATTAAGAGATATTCATACATGATAATATCATGATAATATAATAATTTAAAATCTCATTTGATATTATAAACATTGGGTTAACAACATTTAACAAGATCGTTAACCTAAAGGTTTCAAAACAACACTTACATGTAACGACTAACGATGACTTAACGACTCAGTTAAAATGTATATACATGTAGTGTTTTAATATGTATTTATACACTTTTGAAAGACTTCAATACACTTATCAAAATACTTCTACTTAACAAAAATGCTTACAATTACATCCTCGTTCAGTTTCATCAACAATTCTACTCGTATGCACCCGTATTCGTACTCGTACAATACACAGCTTTTAGATGTATGTACTATTGGTATATACACTCCAATGATCAGCTCTTAGCAGCCCATGTGAGTCACCTAACACATGTGGGAACCATCATTTGGCAACTAGCATGAAATATCTCATAAAATTACAAAAATATGAGTAATCATTCATGACTTATTTACATGAAAACAAAATTACATATCCTTTATATCTAATCCATACACCAACGACCAAAAACACCTACAAACACATTAATTCTTCAATTTTCTTCATCTAATTGATCTCTCTCAAGTTCTATCTTCAAGTTCTAAGTGTTCTTCATAAATTCCAAAAGTTCTAGTTTCATAAAATCAAGAATACTTTCAAGTTGCTAGCTCACTTCCAATCTTGTAAGGTGATCATCCGACCTCAAGAAATCTTTGTTTCTTACAGTAGGTTATCATTCTAATACAAGGTAATAATCATATTCAAACTTTGGTTCAATTTCTATAACTATAACAATCTTATTTCAAGTGATGATCTTACTTGAACTTGTTTTCGTGTCATGATTCTGCTTCAAGAACTACGAGCCATCCAAGGATCCATTGAAGCTAGATCCATTTTTCTCTTTTCCAGTAGGTTTATCCAAGGAACTTAAGGTAGTAATGATGTTCATAACATCATTCGATTCATACATATAAAGCTATCTTATTCGAAGGTTTAAACTTGTAATCACTAGAACATAGTTTAGTTAATTCTAAACTTGTTCGCAAACAAAAGTTAATCCTTCTAACTTGACTTTTAAAATCAACTAAACACATGTTCTATATCTATATGATATGCTAACTTAATGATTTAAAACCTGGAAACACGAAAAACACCGTAAAACCGGATTTACGCCGTCGTAGTAACACCGCGGGCTGTTTTGGGTTAGTTAATTAAAAACTATGATAAACTTTGATTTTAAAGTTGTTATTCTGAGAAAATGATTTTTATTATGAACATGAAACTATATCCAAAAATTATGATTAAACTCAAAGTGGAAGTATGTTTTCTAAAATGGTCATCTAGACGTCGTTCTTTCGACTGAAATGACTACCTTTACAAAAACGACTTGTAACTTATTTTTCCGACTATAAACCTATACTTTTCTGTTTAGATTCATAAAATAGAGTTCAATATGAAACCATAGCAATTTGATTCACTCAAAACGGATTTAAAATGAAGAAGTTATGGGTAAAACAAGATTGGATAATTTTTCTCATTTTAGCTACGTGAAAATTGGTAACAAATCTATTCCAACCATAACTTAATCAACTTGTATTGTATATTATGTAATCTTGAGATACCATAGACACGTATACAATGTTTCGACCTATCATGTCGACACATCTATATATATTTCGGAACAACCATAGACACTCTATATGTGAATGTTGGAGTTAGCTATACAGGGTTGAGGTTGATTCCAAAACATATATAGTTTGAGTTGTGATCAATACTGAGATACGTATACACTGGGTCGTGGATTGATTCAAGATAATATTTATCGATTTATTTATGTACATCTAACTGTGGACAACTAGTTGTAGGTTACTAACGAGGACAGCTGACTTAATAAACTTAAAACATCAAAATATATTAAAAGTGTTGTAAATATATTTTGAACATACTTTAATATATATGTATATATTGTTATAGGTTCGTGAATCAACCGGTGGTCAAGTCTTACTTCCCGACGAAGTAAAAATCTGTGAAAGTGAGTTATAGTCCCACTTTTAAAATCTAATATTTTTGGGATGAGAATACATGCAGGTTTTATAAATGATTTACAAAGTAGACACAAGTACGTGAAACTACATTCTATGGTTGAATTATCGAAATCGAATATGCCCCTTTTTATTAAGTCTGGTAATCTAAGAATTAGGGAACAGACACCCTAATTGACGCGAATCCTAAAGATAGATCTATTGGGCCTAACAAACCCCATCCAAAGAACCGGATGCTTTAGTACTTCGAAATTTATATCATATCCGAAGGGTGTCCCGGAATGATGGGGATATTCTTATATATGCATCTTGTTAATGTCGGTTACCAGGTGTTCACCATATGAATGATTTTTATCTCTATGTATGGGATGTGTATTGAAATATGAAATCTTGTGGTCTATTGTTACGATTTGATATATATAGGTTAAACCTATAACTCACCAACATTTTTGTTGACGTTTAAAGCATGTTTATTCTCAGGTGAATATTAAGAGCTTCCGCTGTTGCATACTAAAATAAGGACAAGATTTGGAGTCCATGTTTGTATGATATTGTGTAAAAACTGCATTCAAGAAACTGATTTCGATGTAACATATTTGTATTGTAAACCATTATGTAATGGTCGTGTGTAAACAGGATATTTTAGATTATCATTATTTGATAATCTACGTAAAGCTTTTTAAACCTTTATTTATGAAATAAAGGTTATGGTTTGTTTTAAAAATGAATGCAGTCTTTGAAAAACGTCTCATATAGAGGTCAAAACCTCGCAACGAAATCAATTAATATGGAACGTTTTTAATCAATAAGAACGGGACATTTCAGTTGGTATCCGAGCGTTGGTCTTAGAGAACCAGAATTTTGCATTAGTGTGTCTTATCGAGTTTGTTAGGATGCATTAGTGAGTCTGGACTTCGACCGTGTTTACTTGAAAAATGATTGCTTAACAAATTTTGTTGGAAACTATATATTTTTAACATGTGAATATTATGTGATATATTAATCTCTTAACGCGTTTGATATTATGTGATAGATGTCTACCTCTAGAACAAGTCCCATTGACTCACCTAATAATAATGAAGAGTCAAATGTAAATTGGAATGATTCGTGGACTGATTCACAAGTTCCCGAAGAGGAACCGGAAGAAGAGTCGGAACCAGAAGAAGAATCGGAACCGGAAGAAGAATCGGAACCGGATGAAGAAATAGAACCGGTGGGGGAAATAATAAAACGGTTAAGTAAAAGAAAATCCTCAACCAACCGACCAAGGTTAATTATGGTCAATGGTGTTTCCGCTAAGGAAGCAAAATATTGGGAGGATTACCAATTCTCCGATGAATCGGATTCTGACGAGAATTTCGATGATGTTATAGAAATTACCCCAACTGAATTTAAAAAGGCAAAAGAAAATAATAAGGGAAAGGGCATAAAAATAGAGAAATCTAATTCCAACCCCGATGAACTTTATATGTATCGTCAACCCCCGAAGTCCTTAAGTTGTAACAATGACCCGGGAACCTTTAAACCACCAGGTTTTTCTAAACCAATGTGGAAAATAACGGCTCGTATTAGGGGAACATCATATATCCCTAGAAACTTGGCAAAACGAACCAAAACCGAAGAAGAAGAAACGAGCGAGTCGGAATAAGATAGTTGTATTCGTGTGGTGTAATATATGTAATATAGTGTTCTTATGCTTTATGATATATGTAAAAATTGCTTGTATTAATAAGTATTTTTTTATGAATCTAACTCTTGTCTATTTTACAGTTTAAAAACACAAAATGGATAGACAACCCAATATTTTAAGAGAACTACCCGGAGACATGATTGATGAAATCTTGTCTAGAGTCGGCCAGAATTCCTCGGCACAACTATTTAAGGCGAGATCAGTTTGTAAGACATTCGAAGAACATTCCAAGAATGTCTTGGTTTATAAGAGACTTTCGTTTGAAAGATGGGGGATATCACATTGGGAAACCCATAAGTTACGATGTGTTTACTTTGACGCATATATTGCGGGGAACCCAAATGCTGTTTTACGCAACGGGTTAAGAAATTATTTTGACTCAATATATCCGAATATTGGACTTCGTGATTTAGAAAAAGCGGCTAACATGCAACATAAAGAAGCATGTTATGCTTACGGATTAGTAATGTTCGCTTCTCACCAAAGTGAGAACAAGAACATCGGGCTACAACTATTAAACAAAACGTTTCCACAAGTGACGGAGTCGGTAATTGGGGTAAGAAATGAGGTTTTTAGATTATTACGGGACTGTTGGACATTACGTAACCCTCGTCCCTTTGACGACGTTACAACACGCTGTCTTATCAACGGCCATAACGGTTATGTTGCACAAGACCAAGGATGGGAAGTAGTCCTAGTAAAACCAGAATGCATGACTTGTTTCTGGACGTATGAATTACGTGTCTTTATTGCCTTTGCTGAACGACTTGTGTACTAGCTAGAATTATCTTCACAACTATCTTGTATCAAAGTTATTGTGTGCTATATTTCATGCTTTATGTAAAATAAGCGGTATTGTAAGTTTGTAAAATATTGTATAAAAGTTTGAACGCGAAATATTATTATAATCAGTTTTTCATATAGAATTGTAGTAGTTGAATTGTATATTAGCTACTAAGTATGAACTTAACGGGTAGGTACTACCCGAATTTAAACTTATAAAACGCTAATATGAAGAAAAAGCTTTTATAAATGAGTTCATATTATGCTACGAAATACTATTAACTACTCTTAATATTCTGTATGATTAACTTGTTCCATTTGACTATTTTGAAGGAAATGGCACCGACTACTCGACACACCGTGAATATGAATGAAGAGGAATTCCGTACTTTTCTAGCTTCAAACATAGCCGCAGTACAGGCTGCGCTACATACCAACAATAACCTTGGATCTAGCAGTACAGGAAATCGTGTAGGATGCACCTACAAAGAATTCACTGCCTGCAAACCTTTGGAATTTGATGGAACCGAAGGACGGATCGGATTGAAACGGTGGACCGAGAAGGTCGAATCGGTGTTTGCCATAAGTAAGTGTACTGAAGAGGACAAAGTGAAGTACGCTACGCATACCTTCACAGGTTCTGCGTTAACATGGTGGAATACCTATCTAGAGCAAGTGGGACAAGATGATGCGTATGCACTACCGTGGTCAGCATTCAAGCACTTGATGAACGAGAAGTACCGTCCCAGAACCGAGGTCAATAAGCTCAAGACAGAACTTAGAGGGTTACGAACCCAAGGATTTGATATTACCACGTACGAAAGACGATTCACAGAATTGTGCCTATTGTGTCCGGGAGCATTCGAAGATGAGGAAGAGAAGATCGACGCATTTGTGAAAGGATTACCGGAAAGAATTCAAGAAGATATAAGTTCACACGAGCCCGCCTCTATACAACAGGCATGTAGAATTGTCATAACCCGTCCTTAACCGTAAGAACGTGTTAGATAACGTATGATTTCATTGCGAGGTATTGACCTCTATATGCGACATTTTTTAAAAGAAAAACTGCATATATTATACATTACAAACCATGATTCTTATTTTTGATACAAGCTTTGGACGAAATAAAGATGATTATCGTTTAGCGATAATCTTCGACTTACAAACTTTACAAATGATGATAACAACACGATTTCTAGCATATTTTACAACACAAGTTCTTGGATATGCAGTCTTATTTTTGACACAAATATGCGTACGCAAGATCCTGCTCAAATTCAACATAATGCAGCGGAAACTTCTAATTATCACCTGAGAATAAACATGTTTAAAACGTCAACATAAAGTTGGTGAGATATAGGTTTAGTGCCGGCAGCAATATATATATAGACCACAAGATTTCGTATATAAACAGTTTAATAAAAATATTCTAAGTGGTTGAGCACTTGGTAACCATACTTAACAATTAATCACGTCGCATATTCCCTTTAATATGAAATCTTACTACACTGTACCAAGTGTAGTCACGAAACGAAGTACTGTGCAACCGTTGAATACTGGTCGTCCAGTCCGGCTGGGGTTGTCAAGCCCGATAGATCTATCAACAGGATTCGCGTTTACAATACCGCTGTAAATATTAGTTACCAAGCTACAGGGAAGTATGCCAGTGGTACAACTCAACGTAGAATATATTTTTCAGTTACTTGTGTCCATAACGTAAAACATAAAATACATGTATTCTCATCCCGAAATATTTAGAGTTTAAAAGTGGGACTATATACTCACTTTCGTCTTGAAGATATATATAATTTGACTTGGTCTCCGGTTGATATCACGAACCTATCCATATATAATATATCAATACCTTTTCTTTTTAAACAAACGTCACATATATATACTTGTTATACTTTTAATACTTTTAATAATTCCTTAGTCCGTAGTTAGCAGTTCGTTGTTAGTAATTCAATTTTAATGGTTCATTTTTAGATGTTTAATATACCCGCAATGAAATAAATAAAACCCCCAACGAAATAAATAAAACCCCATCGTATATGTATTGGTCGAGATTAATCTTGACCCATGGTACCGGTGTTGTCAAATGACGTGTTGCGTACATAAAGTACCGGTGTTGTCAAATGACATGTTGCGTACAATCATGGGATCTTATGATTAATCTTCTCGTATTGTTTACGGGTGATCCTGAACCATATAAAATTGAATTATAAGTACATATATATAAAATATCATTTTAACTTAAAAAGATGTGATTTATTTAATTTTTCCCAATTATTTTCGTGGCTAAACTAGTCTTGGATATACGATTTTGTTTCGGTCATAGTTTCTTCGTTACAACTCCGTTTTCGTTGATTCAACTTGCCATCTCCTTGGATCGAGTCCCTCTTTAAGACTATGAACTGTAAATACCTTAGTTTGTATTCAAAATCACACGGCATAGGTCAAACTTTAGTGAAACTTATGAAGTTAATCATTTTCCATCATGTAAACAACCTTAAATGATTATTTTTCTATAAATACTTATACTTTGAGTTAAATCATGAAATTTTTATGTGTTATCATATTCATAGTAAAAATCATTTTTCCAGAAAATAAACCTCCAATTCAAAGTTTAAGATGGTTTTTAATTATCCAACCCAAAACAGCCCCCGGTGGCACTCCGACGTCGTAAAAACAGTTTTTAAGATAATCTTTGAAAAACCAAGTTATACCTTGTTAAATTAGCATATATTTAAGTTATATTACAGGTCTTGGAGTATTTTAAAAGTTAAGTTAGAAGGATCTATTTAGTTTGCAAACAAGTTTGAAAACATTCAAACTATGTTCTTGTTGTTAAAATTTTATACCACAAAATAAGATAGCTATATATATATGAATCGAATAAGGTTATGAACATAGATTCTACCTCAAGTTCCTTGGACAAGGTTGCTGTAAAAGAGGAGTAAGAACCTAGAACCAAAAGGGTGATGGAAGTGGATGAAAGATTGGAAGTAAGTTGGTGTTCTTGGAAGGATTTCTTGAAGTGTTTTTGTAAGGTTTTCTTATGAGGTTTAAGTGTTGTTTTTGAAGCTAAATGATGGGGAAAATGCTTGGAGATGATCAAGTATGAAGTTAAGAGTATTTTGAGAGAGAAATGGAAGTGTAAGTATGAGAAAATGGGGTGAAGAAATGGTGTGCATGCATAAAAACGTTTTTAGGTTATAAAGGAAAAAAAAGATACCTAACTTTGTTTTCTTGCTAAATAATTCATGCTACTTGACAAATGGTTGGTTCCACATGTTTCTTAATCATTTAAGGCTGCTAAGGAGCAGATTTTTATTGGTATATACCAATAGTAAATACATCTAGAAGCTGCGTATGATACGGGTACATATACCCTAGGTATACGTATAGAAATCTTTGAGAAAACGGAACGAGGATTCAAATATAGCTATCTTTTGTAAATATACTTATATTGTTTTATGTATGTAAGCCCTTTAAAAGTGATTAAATACATTACTTATACGATATATGTATAAACATTATAGGTTATAAGTATTTAAGTCAAATAACGTTACGTATGGTTATCGTTTTGAAAACTTAAGTTAGTAGTTTCAAAATATACTTATAACTTATTGTTATTAATACAAAATGAGATATTAAAACATTCTTAGGTCATGTTAAATATGTATATATACATATATATACACAAACGTATAATTATCATATATTGTATAGTTCGTGATATCATCGGTCAAACTAGACGGTCAAACGTTGTGTAAAACTCTTTTCGAAAAACATAAGTCTCGACAATTTGGATTGCTTATCATGTTGGTAAGGTTTAATTTATGTAAATATTAATCTTATAAGTATAGAACGATCGAAAAAGTGCGGGTCGTTACATTACCTCCCCGTTAAATAAATTTCGTCCCGAAATTTTAAAATTGTACCTATTTTGCGTCATCGAGAAACAAGTGTGGATACTTTTGTTTCATCTGATCCTCTCGTTCCCACGTAAACTCGGGACCTCTTCTAGCACTCCAACGAACCTTAACGATCGGTATGTTGCTCTGCTTGAGCTGTTTAACTTCACGATCCATGATTTCGATTGGTTCTTCGATGAATTGTAGTTTCTCGTCGACATGGATTTCTTTGCAAGAGGAATTGTAGTTCTTCAAGAGGAATGGTGAGGTCTTCCTTTGCAAGACACTTCTTAAGATTCGAAACGTGAAATGTATTATGTACTCCGGCGAGTTGTTGCGGTAACTCGAGTCGATAAGCTACCGGTCCAATGCGTTCAATGATCTTGAACGGGCCTACATATCTTGGGTTCAGTTTACCTCTTTTACCGAAACGTATCACACCTTTCCAAGGTGACACCTTTAGCATAACCATGTCACCGATCTGAAACTCTAATGGTTTCCTTCGGACATCGGCGTAGCTCTTTTGGCGACTACGGGCTGTTTTCAATCTCTCCTTAATTTGTACTATCTTCTCAGTCGTTTCGTGTATGATCTCGCGACCAGTTAATTGTCGATCTCCTACTTCATTCCAACAGATAGGAGATCTACACTTCCTTCCATACAATGCTTCGAATGGTGCAGCTTTAATGCTCGCATGATAACTATTATTATACGAGAATTCTGCTAACGGTAAATACTTATCCCATCCATTTCCAAAGTCGATCACACATGCCCTGAGCATGTCTTCAAGAGTCTGAATCGTTCTTTCACTCTGCCCGTCGGTTTGCGGATGATATGCGGTACTCATATCCAAACGAGTTCCTAGTGCCTCCTGTAGTGATTGCCAGAACTTTGAGGTAAATCTACTATCACGATCGGATATAATGGAAATAGGTATTCCATGCCTTGAAACAATTTCCTTTATATACAATCGTAATAGTTTCTCCATTCTATCCGTTTCCTTTATAGGCAAGAAATGTGCAGACTTGGTGAGACGATCAACAATCACCCAAATGGTGTCGTATCCCCAGGCAGTCTTAGGTAACTTCGTGATGAAATCCATGGTAATACCATCCCATTTCCATTCTGGGATTTCTGGTTGTTGAAGTAACCCTGACGGCTTCTGGTGTTCAGCTTTGACTTTGGAACAAGTTAAACATTCCCCAACATATGTTGCAACGTCTGTCTTTAAATTAGGCCACCAATAATGTGTCTTAAGATCTTGGTACATCTTTCCAACTCCAGGATGTATCGAGTATCTTGTCTTATGTGCCTCATTCAATATCAACTTCCTTAATCCACCCAACTTCGGTACCCAAATACGGTTTGCAAAATATCGAATTCCATCTTCCCGTATAACGAGTTGCTTCTCATACTTCTTCATTATTTCATTTCCTATATTTTCTTTAGTAAGTGCTTCTCGTTGAACTTCTTTGATTTGTGAGTTGAGATTCATGCGGATTTTTATGTTCATCGCTCGTACTCGAATTGGTTCTCGTTCCTTTCTGCTTAAAGCGTCAGCCACCACATTCGCTTTCCCGGGATGATAACAAATTTCACAATCATAGTCGTTTATTAACTCGACCCACCTACGTTGCCTCATGTTCAGCTGTTTTTGATCGAAAATATGTTGAAGGCTTTTATGATTAGTAAACACAGTGCATTTAACCCCATACAAGTAGTGTCTCCATATCTTCAATGCAAACACGACTGCTCCCAGTTCTAGATCATGCGTCGTATAATTCCGCTCGTGAATCTTTAATTGTCGGGATGCGTATGCAATAACTTTCTTCCGTTGCATAAGAACGCAACCAAAACCTTGTCGCGAAGCGTCACAATATATTTCAAAATCATCGTTCCCTTCTGGTAATGATAAAATAGGCGCCGTAGTCAACTTCTTTTTCAGTAATTAAAATGCACTCTCCTGCTCAGAAGTCCATTCATATTTCTTCCCTTTTTGCGTTAACGCTGTCAACGGCTTAGCTATTCGGGAAAAATCTTGAATAAACCTTCTATAATAACCGGCTAAACCCAAAAATTGGCGTATCTGCATTGGTGTCTTAGGAGTCTCCCATTTTTCAATGGCTTCAATTTTTGCTGGATCAACCTGAATTCCTTTGCTACCAACAACGTGGCCAAGAAATTGCACTTCTTTCAACCAGAAAGCACATTTAGAAAATTTAGCATATAGCTGTTCTTTTCTCAATAACTCTAATATCAACCTTAAATGCTGTTCATGCTCTTGCTCACTCTTGGAATAGATAAGAATATCATCAATGAAAACGATAACAAACTTATCTAAATATGGACTACAAACTCGATTCATGAGGTCCATGAATACAGCTGGCGCATTCGTCAATCCAAACGGCATGACCAAAAATTCGTAATGACCGTAGCGTGTCCGAAAAGCAGTTTTCGGTATATCTTCTTCTTTGACACGTAATTGATGATAACCCGATCTTAGGTCAATTTTCGAGTACACACATGATCCTTGGAGTTGATCAAATAAGTCGTCAATTCTCGGTAGTGGATACCGATTCTTGATAGTTAACTTATTTAATTCACGATAATCTATACACATTCGGAAAGATCCGTCTTTCTTCTTGACGAATAAAATTGGAGCTCCCCACGGTGAAGTGCTTGGTCGTATGAATCCACGGTCTAGTAATTCTTTTAACTGACTTTGAAGTTCTTTTAACTCGGACGGTGCAAGTCTATATGGAGCACGAGCCACTGGTGCAGCTCCTGGTACTAAATCTATTTGAAATTGTACAGATCTAAATGGAGGTAATCCCGGCAACTCTTCCGGAAATACTTCAGGAAAATCTCTTGCCACAGGCACGTCATTGATGCACTTCTCTTTTTCTTTCTTTTTGACTTTATTAACATGTGCTAAGATAGCATAGCACCCTTTCTTCAAGCACTTTTGAGCTTTCAAATAACTAATGAGTTTTAGCTTTGAGTTACCCTTCTCTCCATAAATCATTACTGGCGTTTTATTCTTACGAGGAATGCGAATTGCCTTCTTGGCGCACATAACTTCAGCTCCTATTTTGGACATCCAGTCCATGCCGACTATTACATCAAAACTTCCTAATTCTACGGGTATTAAGTCAATTTTAAACGTTTCTCCGGCTAAATTTATTTTACAATCGCGGCAAATTTTATCAGCTTTAATTAGTTTACCATTAGCTAACTCAATCATGTACTTAGCATCTAGAGGTAATGATGAACAATTCAATTTAGCGTGAAAGTCTCTACACACGTAACTTCTATCAGCACCAGTATCAAATATAATAGATGCGGATAAGTTATTAATGGTAAACGTACCCGTAACAAGCTCCGGGTCTTCACATGCCTCTCTAGCATTAATAACAAATGCTCTCCCACGTGCAGGTCCGATATTCTTCTCTGGATTCGGGCACTGGCTCTTATAGTGACCTTGTTTTCCACACCCAAAACAAGTAATGGTAGCCAAAGCAGTTCTATTTGCATTGGTGGCAGGAGTCTTGGTACCATTTGTATTTGTAACGAGAGCCCTACAATCTTCAGCAAGATGACCCTTTCGATTACATTTGTTGCATACCACATTACAGTAACCAGAGTGATGTTTGTGGCATCGGTTGCATAAAGGATTTTGTCCTTTATAACCAAAGCTTAAACCACTACCCGCACCTTGAGTGTTTTCTTGTTTCTTAAAAGATTGTTGTTGGTTACCTCGATCATAATTTCCATTCCACTTTCTTTTGTTACCTGATACCTTCACATCAGTATTGGATACTTTCTTATCCATGATGACCTGATCCATTAGCTCGTTTGCCATGGTTATAGCTTCATGAATTGTCTTAGGTTTCGATGCTGTAACATTTGCCTTGACCTTTTTGGGCAAACCATCTTTGTACATTTCAATCTTCCGTTCTTCGGTTGGAACCAATTCAGGACATAGCAAAACTAATTCCATGAATCGCTGATTGTAGTTGGTGATTTCAGTACCAATAACCTTCAGACTTCGTAACTCATCTTCCAACTTCGTAACCTCGTTCCTTGGACAATATTTGTTGATTAACATTGTTTTGAATTCTTCCCACGAAGTATCATAAGCTACATCTCCTCCTACAGCCTTCACATAATTTTTCCACCACGTGAGTGCACTATCTTGTAAAGTGCACGATGCGTATTTGGTCATGTCCTTTTCAACACAACCACTGATTTTGAACACAGTTTCCATCTTTTCTATCCACCGGGTTAAACCGATCGGTCCTTCTGTTCCACTGAATGATGAGGGCTTGCAAGCTTGAAAAGTTTTGTAAGTGCACCCCACACGAGGATTTGGGTTAACTGCAGCACCTCTTGCAGCCTCGACCCATAACATTCTATCGTTCACTCGCTGATTGATGAGTTCCTGGATTTCTTGTTCCGTCATTCGGTTCAATCGCGCCATATTCTTCTATAAGAATGAAAAGAAAATAATTATTCACATGGAATATTATAGATGTAGTGTATATTTACAGTACATCGTAGCTTATGAATTATATGAACCAGGTATTATTATAAAAGCCTTTTCTTCTTATTAGCGTTTTATAATTATATCTAGGGTAGTACCTACCCGTTAAAGTTCATACTTAATAGCTTAGTACGAAAATCAATTACTACCACCCAAATAATACTTAACCATGGAAAATTATTGCATTTCACACTTCACTATTTTACATATGCTTATCTTACATCGAACATTAAGCAAACCACACTAATAATATTATACAAAACATTATATGATCCCATGGTTTAATTCGGCAGCGCATCGTTTGGTCTATTTTCTAGGACGTTTAGGTTCAAGGAATGGCCTAACGCTTATCCTAGCTGTCTGCCTATATTTTGGCTGTGGGGTTGAAGAACTGGATGCCGGGATAGAACGAATAGGAATAGCGGGAATAGGGGTGGTAGTGTCTGGTGGAGTTGGTGCCACATCATCCTTATTAAACTCAGGATTTGAATTTTCTAATTCATTAGCCTTTCGTTTCTTTCCTAGTTCGAACTCTTCTTTTGTAATTTCCTGTATTTCTTCCTCGGGTTCACTTTCCTCCTCGGGTTCACTTTCCTCCTCGGGTTCACTTTCCTCCTCGGGTTCACTTTCCTCCTCGGGTTCACTTTCCGGGTTCTCTATAGTCGGTTCATCCGGAATTTGTGAGTCTTCCCCAAAGATATTATTTTCGTCATCGGATAGGTTAATGACTGGAACATCATCTGAAGATTCTGGTTCGGAGTCGCTGAATGTGATAACAAGTTTTGAGCCCGACATCTATCACACAACAACTAACCCATTAGTACTACATAATATTTACATATAAATTTTAACCAACGATGATAAGCAACGGTTTTTTTAAATAAGACCCGGTCAAAGTCCAGACTTACTAATGTATCCTAACGACTTATCAGTTAGACACACTAATGCAAACCTGGTTCGCTAAGACCACCGCTCTGATACCACATGTCATAACCCGTCCTTAACCGTAAGAACGTGTTAGATAACGTATGATTTCATTGCGAGGTATTGACCTCTATATGCGACATTTTTTAAAAGAAAAACTGCATATATTATACATTACAAACCATGATTCTTATTTTTGATACAAGCTTTGGACGAAATAAAGATGATTATCGTTTAGCGATAATCTTCGACTTACAAACTTTACAAATGATGATAACAACACGATTTCTAGCATATTTTACAACACAAGTTCTTGGATATGCAGTCTTATTTTTGACACAAATATGCGTACGCAAGATCCTGCTCAAATTCAACATAATGCAGCGGAAACTTCTAATTATCACCTGAGAATAAACATGTTTAAAACGTCAACATAAAGTTGGTGAGATATAGGTTTAGTGCCGGCAGCAATATATATATAGACCACAAGATTTCGTATATAAACAGTTTAATAAAAATATTCTAAGTGGTTGAGCACTTGGTAACCATACTTAACAATTAATCACGTCGCATATTCCCTTTAATATGAAATCTTACTACACTGTACCAAGTGTAGTCACGAAACGAAGTACTGTGCAACCGTTGAATACTGGTCGTCCAGTCCTGCTGGGGTTGTCAAGCCCGATAGATCTATCAACAGGATTCGCGTTACAATACCGCTGTAAATATTAGTTACCAAGCTACAGGGAAGTATGCCAGTGGTACAACTCAACGTAGAATATATTTTTCAGTTACTTGTGTCCATAACGTAAAACATAAAATACATGTATTCTCATCCCGAAATATTTAGAGTTTAAAAGTGGGACTATATACTCACTTTCGTCTTGAAGATATATATAATTTGACTTGGTCTCCGGTTGATATCACGAACCTATCCATATATAATATATCAATACCTTTTCTTTTTAAACAAACGTCACATATATATACTTGTTATACTTTTAATACTTTTAATAATTCCTTAGTCCGTAGTTAGCAGTTCGTTGTTAGTAATTCAATTTTAATGGTTCATTTTTAGATGTTTAATATACCCGCAATGAAATAAATAAAACCCCCAACGAAATAAATAAAACCCCATCGTATATGTATTGGTCGATATTAATCTTGACCCATGGTACCGGTGTTGTCAAATGACGTGTTGCGTACATAAAGTACCGGTGTTGTCAAATGACATGTTGCGTACAATCATGGGATCTTATGATTAATCTTCTCGTATTGTTTACGGGTGATCCTGAACCATATAAAATTGAATTATAAGTACATATATATAAAATATCATGTTAACTTAAAAAGATGTGATTTATTTAATTTTTCCCAATTATTTTCGTGGCTAAACTAGTCTTGGATATCCGATTTTGTTTCGGTCATAGTTTCTTCGTTACAACTCCGTTTTCGTTGATTCAACTTGCCATCTCCTTGGATCGAGTCCCTCTTTAATACTATGAACTGTAAATACCTTAGTTTGTATTTAAAATCACACGGCATAGGTCAAACTTTAGTGAAACTTATGAAGTTAATCATTTTCCATCATGTAAACAACCTTAAATGATTATTTTTCTAAAAATACTTATACTTTGAGTTAAATCATGAAATTTTTATGTGTTATCATATTCATAGTAAAAATCATTTTTCCAGAAAATAAACCTCCAATTCAAAGTTTAAGATGGTTTTTAATTATCCAACCCAAAACAGCCCCCGGTGGCACTCCGACGTCGTAAAAACAGTTTTTAAGATAATCTTTGAAAAACCAAGTTATACCTTGTTAAATTAGCATATATTTAAGTTATATTACAGGTCTTGGAGTATTTTAAAAGTTAAGTTAGAAGGATCTATTTAGTTTGCAAACAAGTTTGAAAACATTCAAACTATGTTCTTGTTGTTAAAATTTTATACCACAAAATAAGATAGCTATATATATATGAATCGAATAAGGTTATGAACATAGATTCTACCTCAAGTTCCTTGGACAAGGTTGCTGTAAAATAGGAGTAAGAACCTAGAACCAAAAGGGTGATGGAAGTGGATGAAAGATTGGAAGTAAGTTGGTGTTCTTGGAAGGATTTCTTGAAGTGTTTTTGTAAGGTTTTCTTATGAGGTTTAAGTGTTGTTTTTGAAGCTAAATGATGGGGAAAATGCTTGGAGATGATCAAGTATGAAGTTAAGAGTATTTTGAGAGAGAAATGGAAGTGTAAGTATGAGAAAATGGGGTGAAGAAATGGTGTGCATGCATAAAAACGTTTTTAGGTTATAAAGGAAAAAAAAGATACCTAACTTTGTTTTCTTGCTAAATAATTCATGCTACTTGACAAATGGTTGGTTCCACATGTTTCTTAATCATTTAAGGCTGCTAAGGAGCAGATTTTTATTGGTATATACCAATAGTAAATACATCTAGAAGCTGCGTATGATACGGGTACATATACCCTAGGTATACGTATAGAAATCTTTGAGAAAACGGAACGAGGATTCAAATATAGCTATCTTTTGTAAATATACTTATATTGTTTTATGTATGTAAGCCCTTTAAAAGTGATTAAATACATTACTTATACGATATATGTATAAACATTATAGGTTATAAGTATTTAAGTCAAATAACGTTACGTATGGTTATCGTTTTGAAAACTTAAGTTAGTAGTTTCAAAATATACTTATAACTTATTGTTATTAATACAAAATGAGATATTAAAACATTCTTAGGTCATGTTAAATATGTATATATACATATATATACACAAACGTATAATTATCATATATTGTATAGTTCGTGATATCATCGGTCAAACTAGACGGTCAAACGTTGTGTAAAACTCTTTTCGAAAAACATAAGTCTCGACAATTTGGATTGCTTATCATGTTGGTAAGGTTTAATTTATGTAAATATTAATCTTATAAGTATAGAACGATCGAAAAAGTGCGGGTCGTTACAAGAATGGCTCACAAACTAGTGAACCAGATTGAAGAAAGAATTAAAGAACAGACTGCTGAAGAGGCCAATGTGAAGCAAGTCAAAAGAAAGTGGGAGGATAACGGTGATAAGAATCACCAATACAACAACAACAGCAATTACAACAATAATCGCAACAATTATCCCAACAATCGCAACATCAATCGCAACTACAACAAACGGCCCAACAACAACAACAACAACAATCATCCCAACAACAATAATAACCGCAACAACAACAACAATCAGAAGCAGCTATGCCAAAGGTGTGAAAATTATCACTCGGGGTTCTGCACCAAATTTTGCAACAAGTGTAAAAGAAATGGTCATAGCGCGGCAAAGTGTGAGGTTTACGGACCAGGGGTTAATAGAACGAAAGGAACAAATGGTGTCGGAACGAGTAATGGCGGAGCAAGTAGTGTCGGAGCAAGTTATGCCAATGTAGTTTGTTATAAATGTGGAAAACCGGGCCAAATTATTAGAAATTGCCCGAACCAGGAGAACACGAATGGACAAGGCCGTGGAAGAGTTTTCAATATTAATGCGGCAGAGGCACAGGAAGACCCGGAGCTTGTTACGGGTACGTTTCTTATTGACAATAAATCTGCTTACGTTTTATTTGATTCGGGTGCGGATAGAAGCTATATGAGTAGAGATTTTTGTGCTAAATTAAGTTGTCCATTGACGCCTTTGGATAGTAAATTTTTACTCGAATTAGCAAATGGTAAATTAATTTCAGCAGATAATATATGTCGGAATCGAGAAATTAAACTGGTTAGCGAAACATTTAAGATTGATTTGATACCAGTAGAGTTAGGGAGTTTTGATGTGATAATCGGTATGGACTGGTTGAAAGAAGTAAAAGCAGAGATCGTTTGTTACAAAAATGCAATTCGCATTATACGAGAAAAAGGAAAACCCTTAATGGTGTACGGAGAAAAGGGCAACACGAAGCTACATCTTATTAGTAATTTGAAGGCACAAAAACTAATAAGAAAAGGTTGCTATGCTGTTCTAGCACACGTCGAGAAAGTACAAACTGAAGAAAAGAGCATCAATGATGTTCCCATTGCAAAAGAATTTCCCGATGTATTTCCGAAAGAATTACCGGGATTACCCCCACATCGATCCGTTGAATTTCAAATAGATATTGTACCAGGAGCTGCACCAATAGCTCGTGCTCCTTACAGACTCGCACCCAGCGAGATGAAAGAACTACAAAGCCAATTACAAGAACTTTTAGAGCGTGGTTTCATTCGACCAAGCACATCACCGTGGGGAGCTCCTGTTTTGTTTGTCAAGAAGAAAGATGGTACATTCAGGTTGTGTATCGACTACCGAGAGTTGAACAAACTTACCATCAAGAACCGCTACCCACTACCGAGAATCGATGACTTATTTGATCAACTACAAGGCTCGTCTGTTTATTCAAAGATTGACTTACGTTCCGGGTATCATCAAATGCGGGTGAAAGAAGATGATATTCCAAAGACTGCTTTCAGAACACGTTACGGTCATTACGAGTTTATGGTCATGCCGTTTGGTTTAACTAATGCACCAGCTGTGTTCATGGACCTTATGAACCGAGTGTGTGGACCATACCTTGACAAGTTTGTCATTGTTTTCATTGATGACATACTTATTTACTCAAAGAATGACCAAGAACACGGTGAACATTTAAGAAAGGTGTTAGAAGTATTGAGGAAGGAAGAATTGTACGCTAAGTTTTCAAAGTGTGCATTTTGGTTGGAAGAAGTTCAATTCCTCGGTCACATAGTGAACAAAGAAGGTATTAAGGTGGATCCGGCAAAGATAGAAACTGTTGAAAAGTGGGAAACCCCGAAAACTCCGAAACACATACGCCAGTTTTTAGGACTAGCTGGTTACTACAGAAGGTTCATCCAAGACTTTTCCAGAATAGCAAAACCCTTGACTGCATTAACGCATAAAGGGAAGAAATTTGAATGGAATGATGAACAAGAGAAAGCGTTTCAGTTATTGAAGAAAAAGCTAACTACGGCACCTATATTGTCATTGCCTGAAGGGAATGATGATTTTGTGATTTATTGTGATGCATCAAAGCAAGGTCTCGGTTGTGTATTAATGCAACGAACGAAGGTGATTGCTTATGCGTCTAGACAATTGAAGATTCACGAACAAAATTATACGACGCATGATTTGGAATTAGGCACGGTTGTTTTTGCATTAAAGACTTGGAGGCACTACTTATATGGGGTCAAAAGTATTATATATACCGACCACAAAAGTCTTCAACACATATTTAATCAGAAACAACTGAATATGAGGCAGCGTAGGTGGATTGAATTGTTGAATGATTACGACTTTGAGATTCGTTACCACCCGGGGAAGGCAAATGTGGTAGCCGATGCCTTGAGCAGGAAGGACAGAGAACCCATTCGAGTAAAATCTATGAATATAATGATTCATAATAACCTTACTACTCAAATAAAGGAGGCGCAACAAGGAGTTTTAAAAGAGGGAAATTTAAAGGATGAAATACCCAAGGGATCGGAGAAGCATCTTAATATTCGGGAAGACGGAACCTGGTATAGGGCTGAAAGGATTTGGGTACCAAAATTTGGAGATATGAGAGAAATGGTACTTAGAGAAGCTCATAAAACCAGATACTCAATACATCCTGGAACGGGGAAGATGTACAAGGATCTCAAGAAACATTTTTGGTGGCCGGGTATGAAAGCCGATGTTGCTAAATATGTAGGAGAATGTTTGACGTGTTCTAAGGTCAAAGCTGAGCATCAGAAACCATCAGGTCTACTTCAACAACCCGAAATCCCGGAATGGAAATGGGAAAACATTACCATGGATTTCATCACTAAATTGCCAAGGACTGCAAGTGGTTTTGATACTATTTGGGTAATAGTTGATTGTCTCACCAAATCAGCACACTTCCTGCCAATAAGAGAAGATGACAAGATGGAGAAGTTAGCACGACTGTATTTGAAGGAAGTCGTCTCCAGACATGGAATACCAATCTCTATTATCTCTGATAGGGATGGCAGATTTATTTCAAGATTCTGGCAGACATTACAGCAAGCATTAGGAACTCGTCTAGACATGAGTACTACCTATCATCCACAAACTGATGGGTAGAGTGAAAGGACGATACAAACGCTTGAAGACATGCTTCGAGCATGTGTTATTGATTTCGGAAACAGTTGGGATCGACATCTACCGTTAGCAGAATTTTCCTACAACAACAGCTACCATTCAAGCATTGAGATGGCGCCGTTTGAAGCACTTTATGGTAGAAAGTGCAGGTCTCCGATTTGTTGGAGTGAAGTGGGGGATAGACAGATTACGGGTCCGGAGATTATACAAGAAACTACCGAGAAGATCATCCAAATTCAACAACGGTTGAAAACCGCCCAAAGTCGACAAAAGAGCTACGCTGACATTAAAAGAAAAGATATAGAATTTAAAATTGGAGAGATGGTCATGCTTAAAGTTGCACCTTGGAAAGGCGTTGTTCGATTTGGTAAACGAGGGAAATTAAATCCAAGGTATATTGGACCATTCAAGATTATTGATCGTATCGGACCAGTAGCTTACCGACTAGAGTTACCTCAACAACTCGCGGCTGTACATAACACTTTCCACGTCTCGAATTTAAAGAAATGTTTTTCTAAAGAAGATCTCACTATTCCGTTAGATGAAATCCAAATAAACGAAAAACTTCAATTCATCGAAGAACCCGTCGAAATAATGGATCGTGAGGTTAAAAGACTTAAGCAAAACAAGATACCAATTGTTAAGGTTCGATGGAATGCTCGTAGAGGACCCGAGTTCACCTGGGAGCGTGAAGATCAGATGAAGAAGAAATACCCGCATCTATTTCCAGAAGATTCGTCAACACCTTCAACAGCTTAAAATTTCGGGACGAAATTTATTTAACGGGTAGGTACTGTAGTGACCCGAACTTTTCCATGTTTATATATATTAATTGAGATTGATATTTACATGATTAAATGTTTCCAACATGTTAAGCAATCAAACTTGTTAAGACTTGATTAATTGAAATATGTTTCATATAGACAATTGACCACCCAAGTTGACCGGTGATTCACGAACGTTAAAACTTGTAAAAACTATATGATGACATATATATGGATATATATATAGTTAACATGATACTATGATAAGTAAACATATCATTAAGTATATTAACAATGAACTACATATGTAAAAACAAGACTACTAACTTAATGATTTTTAAACGAGACATATATGTAACGATTATCGTTGTAAAGACATTTAATGTATATATATCATATTAAGAGATATTCATACATGATAATATCATGATAATATAATAATTTAAAATCTCATTTGATATTATAAACATTGGGTTAACAACATTTAACAAGATCGTTAACCTAAAGGTTTCAAAACAACACTTACATGTAACGACTAACGATGACTTAACGACTCAGTTAAAATGTATATACATGTAGTGTTTTAATATGTATTTATACACTTTTGAAAGACTTCAATACACTTATCAAAATACTTCTACTTAACAAAAATGCTTACAATTACATCCTCGTTCAGTTTCATCAACAATTCTACTCGTATGCACCCGTATTCGTACTCGTACAATACACAGCTTTTAGATGTATGTACTATTGGTATATACACTCCAATGATCAGCTTTTAGCAGCCCATGTGAGTCACCTAACACATGTGGGAACCATCATTTGGCAACTAGCATGAAATATCTCATAAAATTACAAAAATATGAGTAATCATTCATGACTTATTTACATGAAAACAAAATTACATATCCTTTATATCTAATCCATACACCAACGACCAAAAACACCTACAAACACTTTCATTCTTCAATTTTCTTCATCTAATTGATCTCTCTCAAGTTCTATCTTCAAGTTCTAAGTGTTCTTCATAAATTCCAAAAGTTCTAGTTTCATAAAATCAAGAATACTTTCAAGTTGCTAGCTCACTTCCAATCTTGTAAGGTGATCATCCAACCTCAAGAAATCTTTGTTTCTTACAGTAGGTTATCATTCTAATACAAGGTAATAATCATATTCAAACTTTGGTTCAATTTCTATAACTATAACAATCTTATTTCAAGTGATGATCTTACTTGAACTTGTTTTCGTGTAATGATTCTGCTTCAAGAACTACGAGCCATCCAAGGATCCATTGAAGCTAGATCCATTTTTTTCTTTTCCAGTAGGTTTATCCAAGGAACTTAAGGTAGTAATGATGTTCATAACATTATTCGATTCATACATATAAAGCTATCTTATTCGAAGGTTTAAACTTGTAATCACTAGAACATAGTTTAGTTAATTCTAAACTTGTTCGCAAACAAAAGTTAATCCTTCTAACTTGACTTTTAAAATCAACTAAACACATGTTCTATATCTATATGATATGCTAACTTAATGATTTAAAACCTGGAAACACGAAAAACACCGTAAAACCGAATTTACGCCGTCGTAGTAACACCGCGGGCTGTTTTGGGTTAGTTAATTAAAAACTATGATAAACTTTGATTTTAAAGTTGTTATTCTGAGAAAATGATTTTTATTATGAACATGAAACTATATCCAAAAATTATGATTAAACTCAAAGTGGAAGTATGTTTTCTAAAATGGTCATCTAGACGTCGTTCTTTCGACTGAAATGACTACCTTTACAAAAACGACTTGTAACTTATTTTTCCGACTATAAACCTATACTTTTCTGTTTAGATTCATAAAATAGAGTTCAATATGAAACCATAGCAATTTGATTCAATCAAAACGGATTTAAAATGAAGAAGTTATGGGTAAAACAAGATTGGATAATTTTTCTCATTTTAGCTACGTGAAAATTGGTAACAAATCTATTCCAACCATAACTTAATCAACTTGTATTGTATATTATGTAATCTTGAGATACCATAGACACGTATACAATGTTTCAACCTATCATGTCGACACATCTATATATATTTCGGAACAACCATAGACACTCTATATGTGAATGTTGGAGTTAGCTATACAGGGTTGAGGTTGATTCCAAAATATATATAGTTTGAGTTGTGATCAATACTGAGATACGTATACACTGGGTCGTGGATTGATTCAAGATAATATTTATCAATTTATTTCTGTACATCTAACTGTGGACAACTAGTTGTAGGTTACTAACGAGGACAGCTGACTTAATAAACTTAAAACATCAAAATATATTAAAAGTGTTGTAAATATATTTTGAACATACTTTAATATATATGTATATATTGTTATAGGTTCGTGAATCAACCGGTGGTCAAGTCTTACTTCCCGACGAAGTAAAAATCTGTGAAAGTGAGTTATAGTCCCACTTTTAAAATCTAATATTTTTGGGATGAGAATACATGCAGGTTTTATAAATGATTTACAAAGTAGACACAAGTACGTGAAACTACATTCTATGGTTGAATTATCGAAATCGAATATGCCCCTTTTTATTAAGTCTGGTAATCTAAGAATTAGGGAACAGACACCCTAATTGACGCGAATCCTAAAGATAGATCTATTGGGCCTAACAAACCCCATCCAAAGAACCGGATGCTTTAGTACTTCGAAATTTATATCATATCCGAAGGGTGTCCCGGAATGATGGGGATATTCTTATATATGCATCTTGTTAATGTCGGTTACCAGGTGTTCACCATATGAATGATTTTTATCTCTATGTATGGGATGTGTATTGAAATATGAAATCTTGTGGTCTATTGTTACGATTTGATATATATAGGTTAAACCTATAACTCGCCAACATTTTGTTGACCTTTAAAGCATGTTTATTCTCAGGTGAATATTAAGCGCTTCCGCTGTTGCATACTAAAATAAGGACAAGATTTGGAGTCCATGTTTGTATGATATTGTGTAAAAAATGCATTCAAGAAACTGATTTCGATGTAACATATTTGTATTGTAAACCATTATGTAATGGTCGTGTGTAAACAGGATATTTTAGATTATCATTATTTGATAATCTACGTAAAGCTTTTTAAACCTTTATTTATGAAATAAAGGTTATGGTTTGTTTTAAAAATGAATGCAGTCTTTGAAAAACGTCTCATATAGAGGTCAAAACCTCGCAACGAAATCAATTAATATGGAACGTTTTTAATCAATAAGAACGGGACATTTCACTTTCGTTTCCTCTTCTTGCAATTAAGAACCATATGTAATGGTCCAGAATTCATAAATATGAATTTTAGAATGAACATCGTTATTGTTCTAAGAAGGAAATTGTAATGGCATGATCTTGATTTGTCAAATTACCAGAATACCTCGGAAAAGACCGAATCATCACGAAAAATATTTTCTTGATATGTTTAGAGGTTAAGTAGAATACAAGAATCGTGTAACATGGCACATGATGATGTTATGATCTGTGAATCATCACGTTCCATTTAGAAACTCAGCATGAATTACTATAATATAATCACGTTGATCAAGTGTCATTATATTATACTAACTCATGCTTCAGCTCCCAACACTACTTCGAAAACATTCATACTTCAAACTCGAAGGTTTCAGATTTTTAGAAACTAAACAGTTTCCTTTATGATGTAATACAGATAACGCGAAGAGATAAATGATTTCAGATAAGAAAAATTAAGGAAATATCTTCAGGAATATGGAGGATATTTATAATGAAAGATACGATGATATCTTAGAATTAATATCAGAGGATGATGAAGAATATTGTCCGCAGGGGTTTAGAGTCAGAAGCAAGGTATTCGTTAATGACTTCAGCAGATACTAAATTATTTGGATTCTTTGAAGGCAGGTTTATTCTTTGTGATTTGTGCACAGCCTCCATAGTTTGCTCAATCCGTTTTCCAGTTCCAAACCTTCTCTTTTTCTGAGTTTTGCCAACACACTATTCTTTATCATCAAACTTTTGTCGGTTAAGATCGCTTGCAGTTTTTGCTGCATCATCAACATTTTTCAAAATTTTGAGAACTAGTTCGCAGTTTAGGGTGTTTTTCAGAAACTTCACATTCGAAGTATGTAATTCCAAGAGATAGACGTTATATGTACACATATATCTGTTGGCATAAACATGCTACAGATTGCTAATTCCCAGTATTTGGCAAGACAATTCTTGTTACAAAATGTAGATGAGTAAATGATGGGGTTTCGATAAATATAATGATTTTTTTCGGAAAGTCAAGGATCAGTGAAGTTGTTGGTAAGTTTATTGCTAACGTGGTGGAACATAAACGGCTCCCTGGTAGCGATGGTGAAAGGGCAACGTATATATCGAGGTTATAATAAGACCGTTTCAACTGAAAAGTCGAGGTTGACTTGTTGGAGCTGTGACAAAACTAGCTAATTTGAAAAAGAATCGCAAAGTTATTTTTGCTAATAAATGCCAAAGGGTCTGACACAGGTATGTGTTAAAATTTTACTTTAGTTTCGAGAGTTTTTCAGGTGTATGACTGTGAGTAACATGTGGTTGGATCATCATCTCGATTGCTCATTATTTGAAGTGTTTCAGGAATTTCGGAGGGTTTGAACACAGATTGTAATCGTTAATATACATATGAGATTCTAACATAGTTTTGAAGTCAAAGTATATCTTGGAAAAAGATAAGGATTTAAGAGTGATGATTTTGGTTATATCTCGAGTTGAATTCTGAGATTTCAAAATCAGAATATGTAATTTGATTTTGAATGGGTATGGTTGTTTTGATTTCTATAAAAGAATGTATATTATTGTGAAAGTATGGAGTATAGTTGATGATTGCTGAATCAGATTCGAAGAATGCAACATATTAATTGTGAATTTATATTTCTCTCGGGTATTACCTACCCGTAAAAAAAGAATCTCACAAGTAATATTTTGTACAAATGAATTTTATTACAGTCTTTATGAAAATATATGTATATTTTCTTCAAATGTAATACAAATTTAATGAGTTAATATTAAATTAAACTCATTTGATTTTTGGCTGGAATTAGAAATGAATGATCTCTAAAACTTTAGAAATTACGTAATCTTCGTGGATAATTTCTTCAACGTAAATGAAATTATGAATCAATACTTCATTATTCATTTTTATTGATATTTACTCGGTGAATGATGTTGGTGCTCGTGGAATTCCTTTGAACTTCACAAGATATGAGTGATGTTTTCTAGAAAGTTTCGAGTACGGTAAAAATGAAAGTGTAATATCAAACATATATTTGAATAGTACACTTGGTTTATTATGACCTGGAATTTATTGAATTGAAATAGAGATTGTAGTTAATGAGGGTTAAATCGTTAAGGAAGGATGTACATCATAACATATTAGTAATATGAATTTAACTGAGTAATATCTACCCTTATTTAATTCATACATAATAGCTTAGTACGTAAATATTTATTTTGATCTAAAAATTCATATGTATATAAATAAAATATACATATAATTTCTTCAGAGGGAATGAGTTAATACTTCATAACTCATCGATACAATATACTTCGTTGTTGATTTGTAATGATGTTTATGGTGATTCTTGAACTGGCGAAGCTTGTGATATTATAGATGCTGTTGGTACTGACGGTGCTGGCGATGTTGACGATACTGTTGACGTTGTTGGTAAAACGAGTCTAGCTTGTAAATCGTGCACCATTCCGGTCAGGGTTTCTACTCTACTGTCTCTGTTCACTCATCTGATTTGTAATTAGAATCAAAATAATCTCTAAGATTTTGGAGATTACATAATCGCCGCAAAATATTTCTTCAATGAAGTTTTGAATCAATACCTCATCGTTTATTGTTGTTGGTGTTCCTTTGTATCTACAAGGCGTATGTCGTCGATGTTCGTGGGAAAGTTTATGATGTCGAAGCATGGAATATGGATGTTGTTGATGGTGGTAATGGTTCTATTGACGTTGATGATGGTGGTACTGTTGATGCTGGTGTTGCTGCTGGTGCTTGTAACCTTTGCACCATATTCTCCAAAGCCAGTATCCGAGCGTGAAGCTCACTGATTTCTTCTGTTACTCCGGGATGATTGGTGGTTCGGACGAGTGGGTGAATAAGATCTAAAATCCGGGATAGTATATAATCATGACAGGATACTCTGGAAATGAGAGAGAAAATGGTGTCTCGAACAGGTTCGCCGGTAAGTGCTTCAGGTTCTTCGTCAAGAGGGCAATGTGGTGGATGGAAAGGATCGCCTTCTTCTTGTCTCCAATGATTAAGGAGGCTACGAACACATCCCCAATTCATCCAGAATAGATGATGACTGATTAGTTGATTCATTCCAGTCACACTGCTTTCGGAGCTTGAGTGGGATTCCATTTCAGAATCCGAGGGACTTGAACTGATGACGAATTCCATTACGTACGATTGAATAAAGGATTTTTCGATATGAAATGATTTTCCGGTTATCGGGTGGTATTCTAATTACATCGAATATCTATATATAAATAGAGTAAAAGATTTCGTAGATTACGGAGGAATTTATGGAATATGATAGGCAAAGTTTAAAGTAACAGATATGCTAAGATATGAATTAGCAGATACGCTAAGATATGAATTTTGTCTATACACTATTCATGCAATCAATGTAATAAGATGTGTCTTGACTAAGAATGATAAGCATGTTATTTCCGACAAAATTGATAAGCAAAACTTTTGATATGCAGTTACGGTCGAAGTCCAGACTCACTAATGCATCTTATCAACTATCAGTTAGACACACTAATGCAAGACCTGGTTCGCTAAGACCACCGCTCTGATACCACATGAAGCGACCCGTCCCAATCCATAAGAACGAATACAATAACATATGGTTACATCGCGAGGTACTTGACCTCTATATGATACATTTTACAAACATTGCATTCGTTTTTAAAAGACTAACTTTCATTACATCGAAAGTTGACAGCATGCATACCATTTCATAATATATCCAACTATAATTGACTTAATAATAATCTTGATGAATTCAACGACTCGAATGTAACATCTTTTGAAATATGTCATGAATGACTGCAAGTAATATCTCTAAAGTGAGCAAATGCACAGCGGAAGATTTCTTTCATACCTGAGAATAAACATGCTTTAAAGTGTCAACCAAAAGGTTGGTGAGTTCATTAGTTTATCGTAATCAATCATTTCCATAATTTTAATAGACCACAAGATTTCCTTTATTCAATACTCATACACTCGCAAGTGTTTAAAAATCATTCATATGGATTGAACACCTGGTAACCGACGTTAACATAATGCATATAGAATATCCCCAAAACAGAAATCCATCTGTATTAATAACTCGAAGTACTAAAGCATACCATTTTCCAGTATGGGGGGAGTTAGTGCCCGCAGATCTACCTTTAGGATTCGCATCAATTAGGGTGTCTGTTCCCTAATTCTTAGGCTACCACGCTAAAAGGGTGATATTCGATTCGATAATCCAACCATAGAATGTAATAATAATAATAATAATAATAATAATAATAATAATAATAATAATAATAATAATAATAATAATAATAATAATAATAATAATAATAATAATAATAATAATGATAATAATAATAATAATAATAATAATAATAATAATAATAATAATAATAATAATAATAATATTAATAATAATAATAATAATAATAATAATAATAATAATAATAATAATAATAATAATAATAATAATAATAATAATAATAATATCAAAATAATACTAATAATAAGAAGAATGATAAAATTATTTATAAAAATGATAATAATAATATTATTAATGATAATAATAATAAATTATATTATTTTTATAATAATACTGTATTGATAACTATAATAATGATTTTTAATGATAATAGTAATAATAATTATAGAAATAATAATAACAATAATGATGCTAGAAATGATAGTATTAATAATAAATAATATAATAACTCACCTGTATCAAATTTCCTATCTATATTGAATATAATAATATTAATAATACGTAATGTTTATTCTTTAAAACTCAATTTGATGTTATTCATTTATGCGCCAACATTTATTCTAAAAACATATCTAAATATTAATCGAGTCAAAACCAATGTTACTATCGTTTACTTAACTAATTTGAAAACATATATATTTAACAAACATGTTTTAAATATAAGTTGCAAGTTATCTATATATTCAACAACTAATATTCTAATTCACGTTATTTAAACAAGGACATTTTAATAATTAAGTTCCATTATATCGAAAAGTGTTTTCACACGTTTAAAAATAGATCAATCGAGTTTTATGAAATTCAATCCTCCACTAACCTTTGTCTAACTCTCGATAATTGACAATTTGTTCTTACTTGTAAATCACTTTACTATCTTCCGAATATTGTTAAAATGGGAAGATTTCTCAAATCAATGTGGACCTCTCAACAGAGACTCGTAATCAAATTCAATGTATCTGATAATTCAATCATTTGATATTATCTTTTATTTCCGTTGATAATTAATATATTTTGAAACAAATGCGTTCATGTAAAGTATTATACGTCTAATAATTTGTTAACGTTTTCAAGTTATAACATATACACACACACACACACACACATACACATACACATATATATATATGTATATATATATATATGTATATATATATATATGTATATATATATGTATATATATATATGTGTATATATATATGTATATATATATATATATATATATATATATATATATATATATATATATATATATATATATATATATATATATATATAATCATATCCATTTATATCATGGTTCGTGAATCGTCGAAATTTGGTCGAGGTTAAATGAATGTATAAACATAGTTTAAAATTCTTGAGATTCAACTTAACAAACTTTGCTTATCGTGTCGGAAACATATAAAGATTAAAGTTTAAATTTGGTCAGAAATTTCCGGGTGTCACACAACCCGCAACCTACTGAAGAATATCAAGTTGAGTACGAAAACCCTGACGGTTCAGTCTGTTACGTCCAATACCCAGCTCGTCCACCAAATCCCGGATTCAATTAACAACTTAGGGTTAATCAATTTCAGCGAAGCAATCAACCTTTTCGCTATCGCTATCCACCTTATCCAGCCCAACAATCTCAATTGACCTACGATCAACCACTTCCACTCACTGGTTCACCAGTTGAGGAAAATTCCCCTACCACTCAGATTACAAAAGCAACTAACCCCACTCTCGGAGCTGATGATCAATTAACTCAGTTCATTCAAGGACAACAATAGCTAAATCAGAGAACTGCAGCCAGGCAAGATCAGACGGAGATACTAATGAGAAATCAATTGGCTCTACTCAAGAGTCTGGAAACGCAGCTCGGACAGTTATCAAAACGCCTTGAGACCCGACCGCATTGAAGGTTTCCAAGTAATACTATCCAAAATCCCCACATAGAAGAAGCAAAGCAAATGGATTCCGTAATCCCAGAGGAAGAACCACGAAGAAGGTCAGCCAGGCTCAAGAACAAATCAACGTATACCCAGAAGCTGACCCCGGAAACTCCAGTTCGTGTACCCTATCCTGGAAGGCTACAAGAAGAACCATCCAAGCTTGATTCCTTCGAACTTGATGGAAGATTCCTGGACACCATGTCCAAAGTTCCCAATCAGAAGAGATACATCCGAAGGCTTATTTATACAAAGGAGAGGATACCAGACTCTAACAAAATTTCACTGAGTGAAGAATGCTCTGCATTACTCAGAAACTCTCTACCATCAAAGCTAGGAGATACGGGCCGATTCGTTTTCCCGTGTTCAATCTACCAATCTGGAACCATTCATGCGCTAGCAGATTTAGGAGCAAGTATCAACCTGACCCATACTCTCTCTACAAGAGATTAGAGTTAGGAGACTTGTCACCAACTAAAATGATAATCCAACTTGCCGATCACACAATTCGATATCCTAAGGGCATAGTTGAGAACGTCTTGGTGAAAGTCGAAAAATTCTTGTATCTTACGGATTTCATAGTAATGGATATTAAGGAAGACCTACACACCAGTAGTGTTAGGAAGACCTTTCATGAATACGGCTAGGACTGTCATTGATGTGTACAATCAAACCTTGATCTTACGATCACATGGGGAGAGCGTTACCTTCAAAATTGACCGTCCAACCGATCTTTCTGGACATGCAGAGATGTTTGCTATTTCCACCAGACGGATCACTTCAGATGATGAGTCTTCACTGCCAGCCGATGATATCGAGATGGGTGTCGAATCACAGTCTATAGACGACCCAGAAATGGAAGAAGAGGATCCCAGTGAAGAAATAGAGGAATATGAGGAATCTGAAGAGGAAGAGGAAATGGAAGACGTAAAAGAGACAGCGACAATGCCCGCTCCAAGCATTGAGCTTCATGAAGAAATAATGAGGCTTGAGACTGAAGATCACAGTTTAATCATTCGCTTCAAGAAGAAGACCGACAAGGCTCAGGTTAAGGATGTAGAAATTGATCCTGCAAGTGTCAAAGTGGAGAATCAGAATACTGAAGAAACCCGTTCATCAGACGCATCCTCAGAAGAACAATACATCGATGATGACGAGGGAGAGAAACATGAAGACATTCTGAATAACTCAAACTCTCCAACCCAACCAGATCAAGGGGAGCCGGACTCTTCTTCAGATCGGATTCCAGTCATATCCACACACGCAGCCATGATAACCTTCATCAATGATACCGATGAATTCGAAGACACTCTCGAAGCCATTCGAAGATCAACCATTGATTTTTCGCTATGCTTAACAGAACGAATTATGGCTATCTGAGAAGAACACAACCTCTATCTCCAAAGAGAAGACAATGATGTTGAATTCCTAGAAGAACGTATTCAAGATTTTGTCAATTCTCTTCACGATCATATTTACCAAGAAGAAAGGCAACGATAGCACAATTCTGTGGTTCGCCCTATTCTCGAGACAAGATTCTGTCGAGATCAGAAGATCACAAATGATCGAGGATATTCACAGCTTTTTCACTCTCTTAGAAAGAGATAATTTCGAAAGCACACCAGACAGACTAGTGATTTACGTAACAATTGATCACCATGCTGATCTGATTATCAAAGAGTTACGAGACGCTGTTACGGAAGAAGCAAGACGAAACAATCCGTTCTCTCATCTTGAACCATATAGAGTCAACATTGCCACCTATGTTACGAAGCAGCTATCACGTATCTTCCATGAATCCACAGATCCAAGTTTCACATTTAAAACTGGATGTCGGGAGATATACTCAAAGACGGTGACATTAATGCTCGGATCATGATTTCTGTTCACTTCTTTTCAGCTTCGTCTGTTAATAAATCTGTGCAAAGCTACAGACTCTTACTATGGAGATCACCGTTCTGAAGACTTCGAGATTCTAAAGATACAATTTCTGACATTGTTTGAAGACCTCCGAAATGAGCATCCCATCAGAGAAACAATCACCACCAGCACTTCTTCTATGATTGACATTCATAGGTCACCTAACAGAGCCATGGATCATATTCTCATCAGACTTCAAGACTTATCAAGAGCCGAGACTGCGCACTACTTATCTTTCAGAAGATCTTCAAGAGAAGTACCGGATCTGCTACCACTATTGGTCCGACACTTTCTCAGGATTTATCCGCCAAGACTCACATTCCCTCGAGAAGACCAACATCACAATCATCAGCGAGGAATGTTTGCTTTTTAAAGCATCACTACGGTCGAGCCAACGACCTTAAACAAAAGCGCTTCTCGGGAGGCAACCCGTGCAATAAAGTAGAGTAGAAGAATAAAGGATGACAAATGAGCCAATAAAGACATAAGGATTGGAAGTCAGCCGCATCTGCTAGGGGTATTTCTTTCTTTTCGCTACTAGCTCAAGATTCAAACTATGCCACATCCTAGCTTATCATTAAGTGTGGGATAACACCCGATTAAAACACTAGACAAATACTCCCAAATCTTCAACTAAAACTCCTAAGTGTGGGATACACTAGGAACATTGAGGACAATGTTCGTCTAAGTGTGGAATGTTGGTATAATCTTTTTATGCTGTATTAAAATAACCCATTACGAAGATTCCAAGTCCTTAAGCCAAATTTCAAAATTTTTACAAAAGAAACCCCTTTCGAAAAAGTATTTTTGAAAACCTAAAACGTTTGTCAATAAAAATAAGGCTTAAGAAAGGTGAAAATCTGGTTTGGTTGAACCAAATCTCTAATAGAGCATTGCATGACTAAGGCATTATCGACCTAAATTGATTATGGTGAGGCACCCCAAATAAGACCAGCATTCATCTTTAATGCTTCACTATTTTTCGTTGAGAGTGCTGATGTCTGTGCTCAGAATCAGAACTTGCTTTAGATCTACATCTCCAAGCAGCGAAATGTGATTGGGTTATAATTAAAAGAGCTAGCCATTTGTCAAAAATAAGCCTTCCGCACCTCCACTACTTTTACATCCACATCATCTTTACTATTTACTCGAAAAATCCAGAAAACAAGATTCCTTCTGAAAACCCGATGCTATAAACCTCTCAAAGTATCATGGCAAAGGTCTTGAAAAAGTTTACCGACAAAAAGTTTCTCGAGATGAAGTCTCAAAAAAAAAAAATTTGGTTCTGAAAAAAAAGGAGCAGAACTTAATAAGAGAAATGCCGAAGAAAACTCGACCAAAAATGATTATCAAATGAAGAAAAGTTCAAAAGTGATTCTCAAAATACTTCAACACTCCTATCTATTCGAATAAAAGTCTGTATAAAGACTACATTACCCTTTTATCTCACCCCTCAAAAACAACTTCACTACCACTATAAAATTCCTTTTCCATCATTGACAAATGACCTATACAACTGAGATTACTACCGTTCTCGCATTAGCAGCAAGGATTTGAGTCTTTATCAAGCCTATGACGATGGGTGCAGCATGACTGGCTATGAGTGTATTCATTTCTTAGATCTATAGGGAACCCTAAACACTTGAGTGATTTGAGTGACCCGTGAAATCTAGCCTATGTCATGTAACCTCCTCGCATGCTTGCAAAGATAATTTCAGTCCTAACATAGATGACTCACCTTATCTTTTTGCTCTTATAATAAAAGCATACCGCTTAGCCTATTATAAAAGAAATGCCGAAAAGATTCTTAAGGAAATGAGAGTTTGGTTGAGGACAACAAAGTCTAAGTGTGGGATATTTGATATCGGCTAAAAAGTCATGTTTTGACCCCGGTATTAAGGCCTAAAACAAGAAAGATTCAAACTTTGTCGGCAAAATACCCACTTCATCGGTTAGAATTGAAGAACGAGTAATTACGAAGACGCTGCAAAAAGAATCAAGAGAATCAGAGCTAAAACGAAGATTCTAGAGCGAAAACGGTTAAAGACAAGAAATCAAGTTATGATCCAGTGAATCAAGGCTGACCAGGCACAAAAACGGCCTGCCATACGGCTTGCAAGTATCGCAAACGGCCTGCCAAATGGTTAGGCAAACGGGCACAATAAACGACTTACCTAGCAAATGGCTTGCCAAATACGGCCTGCCAAACGGCTTGCCAGCCGTTTGCAGGCAAAATTCTTGTCTATTTAAAGGATCTTTGTCATTCATTCCAACACACACTTCAATTCACTTCTTTCTCTCTATTGTACAATATTAGTCCTACTTTCAAGGCCTTCTACTCCGTGCGAAAAACCTAGTACCCGGAGAAGAACGCCGAAGATTGTATTAGGAGCGGTTTGGAGTCTTGAAGTTGTCACTTTTGTATTCAGAACTCGTTTAATCAACTGGTACTTCTATCCCTTATCTTTATATAATGTCATCTATCATTATGTTATGTGATATTGTTGCCATGATTAGCGAGTAGTTATCTTTAGTGTATGCTTTGATGTAAGTAGTTATAATGCCGAAATAATATTATGGTTTGTGTATGCAGTTGAAATGCTTTCCGATTATGCTTTAAACTCAATCACTTTTCCAACTAATAGAACGTAGTTATAGGCTCTGTTATTAGGAAGTCGTGAACCCCGATTCAGAGTACACTATATGTGTCACCCCTTGGTAAGAGAAATCTATTGGATACAACGTAAGATCGACTGAGGCACACCGGTTGTAGTAAGTCTATAAAGCTTTGGATTTCGACTGAGGACTCTTTCGTAGTGAAACATCTGACTAGACCCTTAGTACATTGTCGATCCCAGACCATGCTAGTGTAGTCACCAAGCATATAAACTTTGTATGTGCATGCTGAAGCACATCGGTTGTTGTAAGCTGTACCTCTGCTAAGTAAGGCCATGGAACCTGGTTAGTGTTGACCAGTACACTGCACCATAACGCAGTCTCAAGTATTGCACCACGCTTGAGGTATTCTTAGTTAATTAAGGAACTGTTTGTTTAGACACATAAAGGATTGGACCGTTAGGATAACCAAACATGTTCATGGAAGTCAGCTTGACTTGGACATGGTGTTCTTTATGATTGAACTCTTTTTAAGGGCCTAACTATCTTTTAAAACTAATCATTAACGAAAGCATTGAAACACATCACGTCTCTCGGATATGGTAAACCATATATTATATTATGCTTAAGAAAGACCATTGTCGAATGTTAATACGTCACCCAACCGAGTCGCTCAATTGGATGAGCCGTCTAAACGTGTATGCCTGTAGTCAGACTGCACGGGCGTCGGGGGTAAGGGACGTTGCTGTCTATTCAGAATCTTCAAGCCTAACGCAGTACCCAGTGACATGTCTTATGTCAGGAGTGTTTATGACCAGTGTAATGAATACAAGGCCTCTGCCTATTCATGAGCCAGCATTCCATAATCTCGGCAGAATAACTGATGAAGTCATAGTATGCACTCACTTTAACCTTATCTGAATTACGAATTTTATCGCATTTACTTTATCTGTCTTATAAATTAGAAAATCACAAATAGGTAATCACTACTCCGACTTAACTATCTTAGGCTTAAATATAGGTTCGATTCTACTGATATCTCAAAAATACGACTCTAGTTTATACTTCCCTTACTTATAAGGAGTAGTAAGATTTAGGTCCCGCTAAATATAAATTGAAAACAGTACCCCTCTGATATGGCCAAAACGGACGGTTTTTTTGGCGGTGTCGTTAGGCCACAACATGTCAGAGTTAGCTACCACAGGGGCGTAATGGTTTTATCATTTATATTTAGCGGGGGTTCCTAGCTATAACTCACCTACTTATCTTCCTTTTAACAAGTAAGTGGTAAATATAACTCAGGTACGTATTTTTGTATGTTTGCTCAGTAATGTAGGACAAAAGTGCCTATATAGTTAACCCTAGTGACAAGAGGTGATAGATTAAGATTAACAAAATAGAATAGTAATTTGACATTAAAAGTAAAGATAGATAGGTATAAAGAATAGGATTCTGAAGGGGAATTATCGCACGAGTTTAACTTCCTAGGATAAACACTAAACCTCAATCAACTGGGCAATGAACCTAAAGTTTAGGCCTTGAAGATTCCGGCTAAGACGGATATCCCTACTCCCAACGTTAACCAAAAAGGTTTAAACGACCTTATGGATAGAATCCTAGGTACATGAACAAAGTGGTATACCCAATAAAGGAAAGTCTCAGCTTTTCTTAATCCTATATGGTCTAACTAAAGCAATATCCTACCACTTAATCACTTATGCTATGCCTTAACATTAACAGACGTGCAATCTTAGATATTCTAAGGTACTGCTAATTGGAATAGAGGTCTCTCCTTTGCTCTGATGACCCGGGAATTTCCGACCAAATTTAAACCTGAATCTTATTTGATTTCGATACGATAAGCAAAGTCTGTAATGTTGAGTCTCAAAAATTTTGAAACTATGTTCATGTATTCATTGACCTTCGACCATTCCCGACGATTCACGAACCTTAATATGTAAATATATATATATAACAATTTGAAACACACTAATTCATTGGTTTTCAAAATATATGTAACATTTCTAAAGTCGTAATAAAAATCTATTATAAAAATGATATTAATTCATACTTAAATAGCTTTGAACACTTTTACTAAAGATAATTAAGTTGAAGTAAATAATAGACGATTTAGTTCATTGTCGACATATAAATTCTAGGTGTATCTGGACTTTAATTTAAGCTCTTAATAGACTCGTAGTAATGCATTAAGGCACTTTCAAACAAATAAACTGATTTAAAAATTTATATTTTAGCTCCACTTGTAAAAATTGATCAAGGTATAATTTTTGTCTAAGTTCGATTTAAACTTATTATCAAATTAATTGTGACTCCCTGACACCCCTAATTAAACGTTCCCTTAAAATTAAGTTAATAATATTGTATCAAGTAGTCATGGTTGAGTGACTAATCATTTCAAAAAGTAGGAATTCTTTTCACATATATATATTCGTAATGTTTTGAGACAAACACTTAATACAAAACACTATCAATTTTTTTTTCCTGCATTTGATTACCAATCAAGACCCCACCTTTGAAGATCGGCCATCTATATGCTTATATTGACAAAACAAGATACATGCATCCATCTCTTGTTCTTATTCGATCACCAATCAACACCATCTCATTTCCTTTAATTATTGATACATGTTGAATTATTATTCCACTTCTGTTAGCAATCTTTATCTATCACTATCTATTCTATCTTTCTATCTAATTACTATATCTATATAATTACATATATACGTGATAGATGTAGGAGACACTCACTTCACTTACTTCTATGGCATACACAAAAACAACACACCCATTTCTGTATCTTCGATGTGTTCATCTTTTGATCGACTAACCAATCCCCCATAACCACCATCATCACTCGTCCCTCCTAGTCGAGCTTAAACCAGCTGTTTTCTATTTCACTCAACAACCATCTCAAACTTTGAAACGTCCTGCTGCTACGATATTTTTGTTCCTGCTGCAGCTGCCAAACAACATCCACAATCACCATTAATATAACCTACTATAAATTCTCTAATCATGAAATCATCAAGGAAACTAGTTACTTCACTCATCACTCCAGTTAACATACAGTAAGTGTGATTTGATTTCATATAAATTAGTTACATCAATTATGACTGAATAACTCTTTCTTCAAAATTCAATACACTATATACAAGTACACAACCTCTTAGTTATATTGCTCCGTATAATAAAGGTATTGTGTAAAACAAAGAACATTCAAGGACAACAAACTTGGAAACAAACAATAAAATTATTTTTATGAATATAATCAGTTTAAGAATAGAAAACACAAATACCATCACTTCCTATTAATTTGTCTCTAAAACTGATCACCAACTCGTCTTCTTCACAAAGTACAGCTGCCATTCGATCATCATTATTAAACTGTCACTAAAATACTGATTTCTGTTTAATCGTCTAATCACAACAAATCCTCAAACCACCACCACCCTTGTAAACATCAAACATCACCACCATTTAAATTATGCTTTGCTCCTGTTCCAATTCCAGCCATTGCAACCTGCTACATATTTCTGTTTTTGTTTCAAACAAATTAAGGGCCAAAAACAAAACGAAAACCATTACTGTTGCCATGTTTCTATTCGAGAAATAAATCACAACAAACCCACCAAAACTGCTGCTGTTTTCTCATTCAATAACATCAAACAATCACCAACCTCCACCACAAAACACCATCAAACCTTTTTATACAAATTAAACTTATTCACGAATCGAATCAGATTTTTTTTAATAAACAAAAGAAAACAAAATACTTCAACCATTCATATACGAACCCAACAAATAGATTACATCGTAGTGAATTAGAATGAATTGATTAAAACTTAAGATGAACGATGATGGCTAATAAAAGTATATAATTATAAAATAAAATAAAAAAAAAAACCAATTACGGTCTCTGTGCCCTGTGGTTACTTAGTGACGATAATAATCGATGATAAATTAGATCGATGATGATGATAATTGATGCAGTACCTGTAATTATTCGCTGAGGTGATTATTGATTTCTTCCTAATTTGAACAAACAATGAAAATCGAACTCTACCTTGTTAAAACTACTGCTCCTCTGATTTCGCAAGATGTTGCAGTCGCCTTCTTCTAGTCCTCATCGATCGATTGTTAAACCAATACCCTAGATCGATCTATTTGATGTTACTTCATTTGTACGAGCCGAACAAAAATCATCTCACACACCCATAAGTTAATTTATGTAAGGATACAAAATTGGGCCGGTTAGACCTAAATAAGATTGTAATATGGGCTTCTTTTAAAATGATAATGGACTTTCCAAATTTCACTTGATAACTAAGGTATAATGTTAATATTATTACTAACTATTATTAATATGATTAATATTACTAATTAGTATTATTATTGTTATTGTATTATAATTATTACAATTGATATCATTAATATTAGTATTATTATTAAAATGATCAATAAAATTATTATCATTAATATTATTATCATTATTATTTTCAATATTATTTCTAACACTAATATTATTATTTTATCGTTATTATTATTGATATTATAAATATATCAAATAAAGATTTTCTATATAAAAAATATATTATTTACATAAAACTTAACTATGTTAATATGTTTGTAATAAATATTAATTACCTATTTAATGTATATAAAAATAAATATAGTTAATTTAGTTATTAATAAAACGTACAAGTTACTAAAATAACAATTAATAATAACACCTAAATTTGTTCGATTACCATTATATGTGTTAATATATACATAATTGATATAGGTTTGTAAATCCGAGACCAACCTTGTACTTGTTCAATGTCGTCATATGTATTTTTACTACAAAATACATTAGGTGAGTTTCATTTGCTCCCTTTTTACTCATTACATTTTTGGGCTGAGAATACATGCAAATGCTTTATTAACTGTTTTATAATATTTATATGCGTGAGTTTCATTTGCTCCCTTTTTACTCATTACATTTTTGGGCTGAGAATACATGCAAATGCTTTATTAACTGTTTTATAATATTTATATGCGTGAGTTTCATTTGCTCCCTTTTTACTCATTACATTTTTGGGCTGAGAATACATGCAAATGCTTTATTAACTGTTTTATAATATTTATATGCGTGAGTTTCATTTGCTCCCTTTTTAAATGCTTTTGCAATATATATTTTTGGGACTGAGAATACATGCGCTGCTTTTATAACTGTTTTACGAAATAGACACAAGTAATTGAAACTACATTATATGGTTGAATGATCGAAATCGAATATGCCCCTTTTTAGTCTGGTAATCTAAGAATTAGGGAACAGACACCCTAATTGACGCGAATCCTAAAGATAGATCTATCGGGCCCAACAAGCCCCATCCAAAGTACCGGATGCTTTAGTACTTCAAAATTTATATCATGTCCGAAGGAGAATCCCGGAATGATGGGGATATTCTTATATGTATATTGTGAATGTCGATTACCGGGTGTTCAATCCATATGAATGATATTTTTGTCTCTATGCATGGGACGTATATTTATGAGAAATGGAAATCTTGTGGTCTATTAAAATGATGAAAATGATTGTTTATGATAAACTAATGAACTCACCAACCTTTTGGTTGACACTTGAAAGCATGTTTATTCTCAGGTATGAAAGAAGTCTTCCGCTGTGCAATTACTCATTTTAAAGATATTACTTGGAGTCATTCATGACATATTTCAAAAGACGTTGCATTCGAGTCGTTGAGTTCATCGAGATTATTATTAAGTCAATTATAGTTAGATATATTATAAAATGGTATGCATGCCGTCAATTTTAGATGTAATGAAAGATTGTCTTTTCAAAAACAAATGCAATGTTTGTAAAATGTATCATATAGAGGTAAAGTACCACGCGATGTAATCAACTGTTGTGAATCGTTTATAATCGATATGGACTTCATCCGGATGGATATGAACGGGTCCTTTCAATTGGTATCAGAGCGGTGGTCTTAGCGAACCAGGTCTTGCATTAGTGAGTCTAACTGATAGTCGTTAGGATGCATTAGTGAGTCTGGACTTCGACCGTGTCTGCATGTCAAAAGTTTTGCTTATCATTTAGTGTCGAAAATTAATTGCTTATCATCCTTAAAGTCTAGACAAGTCTTACTGCCTCTATTGCATAGACAGTGTATAGATAAATTCATATCTTAGCGTATCTGCTAATCCATATCTTAGCGTACATGTTACTGTAAACTTTGCCTGTCGTATTCCATAGATTCCTCCGTAACTTATGGGATTTTAGTATTATATATGCATATGTAAATTATGTATTGTAGGGTACTAATCTACATCCTATAATCTATTTCTTATCGAAAATCCTTCCTCTGCTCGTACGAGATGAATCCCTCAACCAGTTCGAGTCCCTCAGATTCCGATAGCTATTCCGATAGTTATTCCGACAGCTATTTTGACATGGATATCCACCTGAGCTCCGAAAGCATGCGTCACTAGAATGAATCGACCAATCATTCATCCCTAATTTATATGATGAGTTCGTAGTCGACTTAATCAATGGAGACGCGAAGAAGGTGATCCCTTCCATTCCGTACATTCCCCTCTTGGCGAAGAACCTGACACACTTACCGGCGAACTAGTCCGAAACACTATTTTCACTCTCATTTTCAGAGTATCTCGTCATGATTATATACTATCTCAAATTCTGGGTCTTATTCATTCGCTCGTCCGAACCGACAATCATCCCAGCATAATAGAAGAAGTCAATGAGCTTTGCGCTCGAGTAGTGGCTCTGGAGAATATGGTGCAAAATGTACCAGCTTCAGCAACATCACCGGCACCAACAGTACCACCAGTAACAGCACCAGTACCATCAACAATCCATGCCTCAACATATCATCCTATATCTAGAGTATAATCATCGTTCTACATGATGTTCTATATCATTTATCTTCGTTCGACATGACGATTATGTAAGCTCTAATGTTTTAGAGATTATGTATTCTAGTTATAACGGTAAATCAAATGAGTTTAATATCATATTAACTCATTAAATCCATGATTACACCTAAAGAAAATATATATGTATATATGTTTTCATAAAAATTGTAATTAAAAATTCTTTCGTACAAACTGTTAATGATGAAAATATTTTAACGGGTAGGTAATACCCGAGGAATATTTAGATTTCACATTAATAAGTTACACCGTACATTCTTCGAATCTGATTCAATGGTCAATTACCATCCTATTTACAACCACCGATATACGTATTCGTTCACCACAGAATAACAATTTTCATTCAAATTTCATATTTGGATTTTGATTTATTAGAATCCAACAAGTGCTATAATGAAGAAAACATTTAACAAAATAAAATCTGATAGAAACAAACAAATTAACTACGAAAAATTTTGTTAAGAATCCACGCTAACTGTTCCTAGCTAACTGATTACATTTTATTTATCGCAATTTAATTATCGCAATTTACATTCTCGCAATTTTATTTATCGT
The DNA here is from genome assembly GCF_046630445.1 of Rutidosis leptorrhynchoides. Lineage (NCBI taxonomy): Eukaryota > Viridiplantae > Streptophyta > Magnoliopsida > Asterales > Asteraceae > Rutidosis > Rutidosis leptorrhynchoides. Next base: position 153,927,805 of record NC_092341.1, on the reverse strand, counting down.
AATTTAATTTCTGTTATTTACTTTATGCACTTTATTTATCGTTATTTAATTTCTGTTATATATTTTACGCACTTTAAATATCGGGACACGTATACAAGGTTTTGACATATCATATCGACCCATCTATATATATTATTTGGAATAACCATAGACACTCTATATGCAGTAATGATCGAGTTCTCTATACAGGGTTGAGGTTGATTCTACAATAATATATATAGTTTGAGTTGTGATCGAGTCTGAGACATGTACACGGGTCACGATACGTATTAATTAATTCGAATATTATATATTAAACTTTATATGAATTATTGGACTGTCAACTGTGGACTATCGACTGTGGACTAATAATATTGGACAATTAAAATGAATTAAAATATTGATTATAACATATGAAACTAAACAATTCTTCAAGTTGCCACTTGATTTCATCTTAAACCTCATTTGTATCTTGACGATTACAATCTGTGTTCAAACCTTTCATGATTCTCGAAAACACCTCAATCGAGAGGATGAACCAACCGCACTTCATCCACGGAAGAAAAGACTAATGCATATAATTATACACCTGTAAACACTCGGAACAAGAGTAAACGCTAAACACTTATCTGTGCTAGCTCATTTGGCATTGCTATTACCGAAAATAACATTGCAATTCCTTTTCAAATTAGCCAATTTTGTCACAGCTCCAGCAAGTCAACTTCGAATTTGCATTTGAAACAACCTTATTATAACCTTGATATGTATGTGTGCTCTTTTATTGTTACCGGAGAACCTTTTATTGTTCCACCATATTAGCAGTAAACGTACCAGCAACATCAGTATTCTCTGGTGTAAGTCCCTCCGACAAATCACCATACATATTCATTGAAACCCTATCAAGTACTCATCCGTATCTGATAACAAGAACTGCCATACCAATTACCGGGAATAAACAATCAATACTTTAAAAACTCACAACATATCTACATCAACAGTTATATGTATAACATTTATCTCTTAGAATTATGATTTTTCATTCTGAAATTCTAAAAAGCACCCAGTCTACAAATCAATACTCTGAATGTTGAAAAAGTTGAATGAAGCAGCAGAAACCGTAGACAACTGTAAATAACCTTAATCATCGGAAGTTTAGTGATAAAGAATAGTTTGTTGGAAAAGCTCAGAAAAGTTGGAACTGGAAAACGGATTGAGCTAACCATGAAGGAGACCAAGGACAAATACAAGGACCAAACCCTATATTCAAAGAATCCAGGTAATTCTGGATCCGATGAAATCTTTAGAGAATATCTTGCTCCGAAGTCATGTTAAAATCTTACGGAAAATCTTTCTTCATCAACCATCGAACTTCGAAATTACAAAATATCATTATAAATATCCTCCATATTTCTGAAGATATTTTCATAACTATTCTTATCCGAAATCATTAATCTCTTCATGCTATTAGTGTTACATCATATAGAAACTGTTAGTTTCTATATTCTGTAAACTTTCGAGCTTAAAATATGAATGTTATTGAAGTAATGTTGGGAACTGATGCATGAGTTAGTATAATATAATGACACTTGATCAACGTGATTATATTACAGTAAGTCATGCTGAGTTTCTAATGGAACGTGATGATTCACAGACCATAACGTCAACATGTGCCATGTTACACGACTCTTACATTCTATCTAATCTGTAAACATATCAAGAACATATTTTCTTGATAGTTCTATCTTTCCCTTGAATTCTGATAATTTGAAGAGTCATGTTGTACTATTAAAATTTCATTCTTAGAACATTAGCTATGTTCATCCCGAACTCCATACCTACGAATTCTGGACCATTACTCGCTTTGCTATAGGTCGAGAAGAGAATAAAAAGGCAAAAGAGCTCCAAAATATAGGAGAAAATATAAAGCCCAAAAACAACATGGAGGTTACACACCGTGGATATTAATACGAATAACAATATAAAGACACGGTATAATTAAGAATAGTATCACCCTAAGGTAATAGTAGAAGTAAACAGATTTTTCTGGTGGAAGATTGAAAAGAAGGATGACAGAAATGATAATTAGAAAAATATCAAGGATTAGAAATGGATTAAGCATTTTCACAATCTTTTGGATGTACGAACTAAGAAAGAAAGTATAGGAATAGTGAGAATAATGGAACGAAAAAAAAAGTTTAATTTATAATGGAAATATCAGACAGAGTAATCGAGGTAGATCACCGTATTTAATTATAAAGATCTTAATCTCCTTATTCGCCGAAGAATCAAATCTTTTATAGATTTCAATGATTTTCTTTAAATTCCTTGAATTCCGGAATTCAACCAAGACAACGTCAAAAGTTAAAACAAAACTTCATTTATTCATTTCACTCTTTTGTGATAGCTTCATTCGTGCTCTTCGAATAATCGAATTATTTTATCTGTATTATTCAATAATGAGAAAACTCTATTTATCAGCTCATATTCGTCAGGGAAACATATTTATTGTTAGCCATGACGACCTCACTCAAATTTCGGGACGAAATTTCTTTAACGGGTAGGTACTGTGATGACCCGGGAATTTCCGACCAAATTTAAACCTGAATCTTATTTGATTTCGATACGATAAGCAAAGTCTGTAATGTTGAGTCTCAAAAATTTTGAAACTATGTTCATGTATTCATTGACCTTCGACCATTCCCGGCGATTCATGAACCTTAATATGTAAATATATATATATATATATATATATATATATATATATATATATATATATATATATATATATATATATATATATATATATATATATATATATATATAACAATTTGAAACACACTAATTCATTGGTTTTCAAAATATATGTAACATTTCTAAAGACGTAATAAAAATCTATTATAAAAATGATATTAATTCATACTTAAATAGCTTTGAACACTTTTACTAAAAATAATTAAGTTGAAGTAAATAATAGACGATTTAGTTCAATGTCGACATATAAATTCTAGGTGTATCTGGACTTTAATTTAAGCTCTTAATAGACTCGTAGTAATGAATTAAGGCACTTTCAAACAAATAAACCGATTTAAAAATTTATATTTTAGCTCCACTTGTAAAAATTGATCAAGGTATAATTTTTGTCTAAGTTCGATTTAAACTTATTATCAAATTAATTGTGACTCCCTAACACCCCTAATTAAACGTTCCTTTAAAATTAAGTTAATAATATTGTATCAAGTAGTCATGGTTGAGTGACTAATCATTTCAAAAAGTAGGAATTCTTTTCACATATATATATTCGTAATGTTTTGAGACAAACACTTAATACAAAACACTATCAATTTTTTTTCTTGCATTTGATTACCAATCAAGACCCCACCTTTGAAGATCAGCCATCTATATGCTTATATTGACAAAACAAGATACATGCATCCATCTCTTGTTCTTATTCGATCACCAATCAACACCATCTCATTTCCTTTAATTATTGATACATGTTGAATTATTATTCCACTTCTGTTAGCAATCTTTATCTATCACTATCTATTCTATCTTTCTATCTAATTACTATATCTATATAATTACATATATACGTGATAGATGTAGGAGACACTCACTTCACTTACTTCTATGGCATACACAAAAACAACACACCCATTTCTGTATCTTCGATGTCTTCATCTTTTGATCGATTAACCACTCCCCCATAACCACCATCATCACCCGTCCCTGCTAGTCGAGCTTAAACCAGCTGTATTCTGTTTCACTCAACAACCACATCAAACTTTGAAACGTCCTACTGCTACGATATTTTTGTTCCTGCTGCAGCTGCCAAACAACATCCACAATCACCATTAATACAACCTACTATAAATTCTCTAATCATGAAATCATCAAGGAAACTAGTTACTTCACTCATCACTCCAGTTAACATACAGTAAGTGTGATTTGATTTCATATAAATTAGTTACATCAATTATGACTGAATAACTCTTTCTTCAAAATTCAATACACTATATACAAGTACACAACCTCTTAGTTATATTGCTCCGTATAATAAAGGCTATTGTGTAAAACGAAGAACATTCAAGAACAACAAACTTGGAAACATACAATAAAATTATTTTTCTGAATATAATCAGTTTAAGAATAGAAAACACAAATACCATCACTTCCTATTAATTTGTCTCTGAAACTGATCACCAACTCGTTTTCTTCACAAAGTACAGCTGCCATTCGATCATCATTAACTAACTGTCACTAAAATACTGATTTCTGTTTAATCGTCTAATCACAACAAATCCTCAAACCACCACCACCCTTGTAAACATCAAACATCACCACCATTTAAATTATGCTTTGCTCCTGTTCCTGTTCCAGCCATTGCAACCTGCTACATATTTCTGTTTTTGTTTCAAACAAGTTAAGGGCCAAAAACAAAACGAAAACCATTACTGTTGCCATGTTTCTATTCGAGAAATAAATCACAACAAACCCACCAAAACTGCTGCTGTTTTCTCATTCAATAACATTAAACAATCACCAACCTCCACCACAAAACACCATCAAACCTTTTTATACGAATTAAACTTATTCACGAATCTAATCAGATTTTTTTTTAATAAACAAAAGAAAACAAAATACTTCAACCATTCATATACGAACCCAACAGATAGATTACATCGCAGTGAATTAGAATGAATTGATTAAAACTTAAGATGAATGATGATGGCTAATAAAAGTATATAATTATAAATAAATAAATAAAAAACCAATTACGGTCTCTGTGCCCTGTGGTTACTCGGTGACGATAATAATCGATGATAAATTAGATCGATGATGATGATAATTGATGCAATACCTGTAATCATTCGCTGAGGTGATTATTGATTTCTTCCTAATTTGAACAAACACCGAAAATCGAACTCCACCTTGTTAAAACTACCGCTCCTCTGATTTCGCAAGATGTTGCAGTCGCCTTCTTCTAGTCCTCATCGATCGATTGTTGAACCAATACCCTAGATCGATCTATTTGATGTTGCTTCATTTGTACGAGCCGAACAAAAATCATCTCACACACCCATCGGTTAATTTAGGTAAGGATACAAAATTGGGCCGGTTAGACCTAAATAAGATTGTAATATGGGCTTCTTTTAAAATGATAACAGACTTTCCAAATTTCACTTGATAACTAAGGTATAATATTAATATTATTACTAACTATTATTAATATGATTAATATTACTAATTAGTATTATTATTGTTATTGTATTATAATTATTACAATTGATATCATTAATATTAGTATTATTATTAAAATGATCAATAAAATTATTATCATTAATATTATTATCATTATTATTTTCAATATTATTTCTAACACTAATATTATTATTTTATCCTTATTATTATTGATATTATAAATATATCAAATAAAGATTTTCTATATAAAAAATATATTATTTACATAAAACTTAACTATGTTAATATGTTTGTAATAAATATTAATTACCTATTTAATGTATATAAAAATAAATATAGTTAATTTAGTTATTAATAAAACGTGCAAGTTACTAAAATAACAATTAATAATAACACCTAAATTTGTTCGATTACCATTATATGTGTTAATATATACATAATTGATATAGGTTTGTGAATCCGAGGCCAACCTTGTACTTGTTCAATGTCATCATATGTATTTTTACTACAAAATACATTAAGTGAGTTTCATTTGCTCCCTTTTTACTCATTATATTTTTGGGCTGAGAATACATGCAAATGCTTTATTAACTGTTTTATAATATTTATATGCGTGAGTTTCATTTGCTCCCTTTTTACTCATTACATTTTTGGGCTGAGAATACATGCAATTGCTTTATTAACTGTTTTATAATATTTATATGCGTGAGTTTCATTTGCTCCCTTTTTACTCATTACATTTTTGGGCTGAGAATACATGCAAATGCTTTATTAACTGTTTTATAATATTTATATGCGTGAGTTTCATTTGCTCCCTTTTTAAATGCTTTTGCAATATATATTTTTGGGACTGAGAATACATGCGCTGCTTTTATAACTGTTTTACGAAATAGACACAAGTAATTGAAACTACATTATATGGTTGAATGATCGAAATTGAATATGCCCCTTTTTAGTCTGGTAATCTAAGAATTAGGGAACAGACACCCTAATTGACGCGAATCCTAAAGATAGATCTATCGGGCCCAACAAGCCCCATCCAAAGTACCGGATGCTTTAGTACTTCGAAATTTAAATCATGTCCTAAGGAGGATCCCGGAATGATGGGGATATTCTTATATGTATATTGTGAATGTCGATTACCAGGTGTTCAATCCATATGAATGATATTTTTGTCACTATGCATGGGACGTATATTTATGAGAAATGGAAATCTTGTGGTCTATTAAAATGATGAAAATGATTGTTTATGATAAACTAATGAACTCACCAACCTTTTGGTTGACACTTGAAAGCATGTTTATTCTCAAGTATGAAAGAAGTCTTCCGCTGTGCAATTGCTCATTTTAAAGATATTACTCGGAGTCATTCATGACATATTTCAAAAGACGTTGCATTCGAGTCGTTGAGTTCATCGAGATTATTATTAAGTCAATTATAGTTAGATATATTATAAAATGGTATGTATGCCGTCAACTTTAGATGTAATGAAAGATTGTCTTTTCAAAAAACGAATGCAATGTTTGTAAAATATATCATATAGAGGTCAAGTACCTCGCGATGTAATCAACTGTTGTGAATCGTTTATAATCAATATGGACTTCGTACGGATGGATATGAACGGGTCCTTTCATTTGCGATCACTTATTCAACCCCAGATCATCTTACAACATCTTAAGAACATTGCTTCTGACGCGAATCATGCTTTTGAGTAAGCTAGTGTTAACTGAACTCTCTTTTGCTAAATCTAATCACAACCTAAATGGGCAGCTCTTCTATGACGAATAAGTAGTTATTCGTACGTAGGTACTATATCCCTATTGTGAAGTTAAGCACACATAACTACTTACCTTGTATCCTAGGGTTGATCAGGTCCTAATACTAGGTTATAGCCACGTGAATAAGCGGAAAGGGTGATCAGTAAGTTAAACTTCTAAACCGTCAAGGTTTTAGCATAACAGTATGATAAGTTTCAGAAAAAGTATTCAACATGTAATAAACATTTGTAACAGATAGATAATCATGCAAGATGAAAGCAACTTAAGATAACAAGATAACTTCATTAAATTAAGGAAAGCGTTCACCATTTACAGAAGAGATCTGGACCATTACAAGTGCTGACATCCTCTAGACCGCTCCTATTACAATCTTCGGCGTTCGCCTCCGGGTACTTAATTTCCCGCTCAGAGGTGAGAAGGCCTTAAAAGCTCTAGTAAGAGAAAGTGTATTGTAGTGAGAGATTGAATAGAGGTATGTGAAAATTGGATAACAAAAAGCCCTTAAATAGACTTGAAAAATGCCTACAAATGGCTGGCAGGCCGTTTGGCAGGCCATATTTGGCAAGCCGTTTGCTAGGCAAGCCGTTTATTGAGCCCGTTTGTCTGACCGTTTGGCAGGCCATTTGCCATACTGGCAAGCCATTTGGCAAGCTGTATGGCAGGCCGTTTTTGTGCCTGGTCAGCCTTGATTCACTGAATAGTAACTTGATTTCTTGTCTTTCACCGTTTTCGCTCTAGAATCTTCGTTTTAGCTCCGTTTCTCTTGATTCTTTTTGCATCATCTTCGTAATTACTTTATCTACAAATTTAACCAGAAAAACAATTATTTTGCCAACAATGTTTTGAACTTTATGCTTTTGGGACTCAATATCGGGGGTAACAACATGACTTTTTAGCCGATATCAAATATCCTACACTTAGACTTTTCTTGTCCTCAAGCAAACTTTCGAACTTTAAACAGCGAGGACTTTAATTCGTAGTGATCAAGTTGTCTTTGTTCCGCAAGACGGAAGAGTGAAAACTTAGTTCTTATTCTTTTTGTTATTCTCAAATCTTTTTCCGCAAGCATGAGAGGAGGTTACATAACTGAGGCTATCTCACTCGGGTCACTCATTTCACTAAAGTGTTTAGGGTGTCCTATAGTTCTAAGAAATGAAGTCACTCTTAGCCAGTCATGCTTACATTCTTCGTCATAGGCTTGATCAAGAATCAAATCTCCATCACTTAGTTGCAAGAATTTTCAGTTATCGACTCAGCTTGGATTGTGAAGAGATGGGGATTTGAAAGTTTAGGGTGTGAAGGGTTTTGATAGATAGGAGTTTCTTTTTGAAAGATCGATTTCAATGATCCTTTCAGCTTTTTATCAGGAATTTCATGGTAAGCATCCTTCTTTTTGACTGCCAGGAGTTTCTTTTCTCGAATCTTTTCTGGTTCTGCTCCCTTTCTCAGAACCTTTATTCATCAACAAGATTTTTTTTTTTTTTTTTTAAGATAACAAGATAACATCTTTTGCTTTTCTCTTCGAGATCTCCTATTGGTGATCTTCTTTGATAATTGGCTTGGATGCTAGCATTTTTTCTAATGCGGTTTTGTAGAGGGTTTTCTCGAAAAAGGATGATTTTGTCGGGATTTATTTATTTATGAAGCGGATTGTAGTGACCCGAACTTTTCCATGATTATATATTAATTAAAAACTATATTTGCATGATTAAATGTTTCCAACATGTTAAACAATCAAACTTGTTAAGACTTGATTATTTGAAATGAGTTTCATGTAGACAATTGACCACCCAAGTTGACCGGCGATTCACGAACGTTAAAACTTGTAAAAACGACATGACGATATATATGGATATACATATAGTTAACATGAGATTATCATAAGTAAGTATCTCCATAAGTATATTAACAATGAGTTATATACATAAAAATGAGACTACTAAGTTAAGAAACTCGAAACGATATATATAACGATTATCGTTATTACAACGTCTTACTAAATACATATGTATCATATTAAGATATTGTTACACTATATTTAACATTATAAAATGATAATTATATATATATCATTGTGTTAACAATGAACTACATATGTAAAACAAGACTACTAACTTAAGAATTTTGAAACGAGGCATATATGTAACGATTATCGTTGTAACGACATTTTAATGTATATATATCATATTAAGATATATTTATACAACATAATATCTTGATAATGTAATAATTTAATATCTCATTAGATATAATAAACAATGGGTTAACAACATTAAATGAGATCGTTAACTTACAGGTTTCAAAACAACACTTACAAGTAACAACTAACGATGACTTAACGACTCAGTTAAAATGTATATACATGTAGTGTATTTAGATGTATTAGTACACTTTTTAAAGACTTAAAGACACATATCAATGTACTTCTACTTAACAAAAATGCTTACAATTGCATTCTCATTCATTTTCATCAACAATTCTACTCGTATGCAACCGTATTCGTACTCGTACAATACCCAGCTCCTAGACGTATATACTATTGGTATATACACAAAATAATTCAGCTCTTAGCAGCCCTAGATAGTCAACAAACATGTGGAACCAACAATTAGACAAATATCATGAATTATGAGCAAGGAAACAAAAACAAGAACTCCTTTTAACCCCACTCACCTTCACCACTCACCACCTACTCCATTTCACTTCCAATTTTCTTCCCAATTCTCTCTCAAAACACACACACTCTTCCATGAACGTCTAAGTTACTATTTTTCCAACAAAAATCATCAAATACAAGCTTTGGTTATTACCTATAATCATCATAAAAATAATTACTCAAGAACACATCAAGAACACTTCCAAGTTTCCTAATCCATTCCAATCAATCATCTAAGATCAAGAAACCTTTTTTATTTACAGTAGGTAATCTTTGTAAATCAAGGTAATATTCATATTCAAGCTTTGATTCAATTTCTATAACTATAACTATCTTAATTCGTGTAATAATCTTACTTGAACTTGTTTTTGTGTCATGATTCTATTTCAAGAACTTCCAAGCCATCAAAGATTCTTTGAAGCTCAAGTTATTTTTTCATCATTTACAGTAGGTTTACCTATTAAACTTGAGGTAGTAATGATGTTCATAACATCATTCGATTCATATATATAAAACTACCTTATTCGAAGGTTTAAACTTGTAATCACTAGAACATAGTTTAGTTAATTCTAAACTTGTTCGCAAACAAAAGTTAATCCTTCTAACTTGACTTTTAAAATCAACTAAACACATGTTCTATATCTATATGATATGCTAAATTAATGATTTAAAACCTGAAAACATGAAAAACACCGTAAAACCGAAAATACGCCATCGTAGTAACACCGCGGGCTGTTTTGGGTTAGTTAATTAAAAACTATGATAAACTTTGATTTAAAAGTTGTTCTTCTGGGAAAATGATTTTTCTTATGAACATGAAACTATATCCAAAAATCATGGTTAAACTCAAAGTGGAAGTATGTTTTCTAAAATGGTCATCTAGACATCGTTCTTTCGACTGAAATGACTACCTTTACAAAAACTACTTGTAACCTGTATTTCCTTTTTCTGTTTAGATTCATAAACTTAAGTTCAATATGAAACCATAGCAACTTGAATCACTCAAAACGGATTTAAAACGAAGAAGTTATGGGTAAAACAAGATTGGATATTTTTGCTTGTTGTAACTACGTGAAAATTGGTAACAAATCTATATTAATCATATCCTAGCTAACTCATATTGCATTATACATGTATTCTAATATATTATGTAATCTTGGGATACCATAGACACGTATGCAAATGTTTTGACATATCATATCGACCCATGTATATATATTATTTGGAACAACCATAGACACTCTATATGCAGTAATGTTGGAGTTAGCTATACAGGGTTGAGGTTGATTCCAAAAATATATATACTTTGAGTTGTGATCTAGCCTGAGACGTGTATACACTGGGTCATGGATTGATTCAAGATAATATATATCGATTTATTTCTGTACATCAAACCGTGGACAACTAGTTGTAGGTTACTAACGAGGACAGCTGACTTAATAAACTTAAAATAGTAAAACGTATTAAAAATGTTGTATATATATTTTGAAAATACTTTGATATATATGTACATATTTCTTATAGGTTCGTGAATCGACCAGTGGCCAAGTCTTACTTCCTGACGAAGTAAAAATCCGTGAAAGAGAGTTATAGTCCCACTTTTAAAATCTAATATTTTGGGATGAGAATACATGCAGTTTTATAAATGTTTTACGAAAAAGACACAAGTAAATGAAACTACATTATATGGGTGAATGATAGAAACCGAATATTCTAATGACCCGTCCTAATCCATCTGGACAAAGACATTACATTTGGTTACATCGCGAGGTACTTGACCTCTATATGATACATTTTACAAACATTGCATTCGTTTTTAAAAGACAAACTTTCATTACATCGACAGTTGACGGCATGCATACCATTTCATAGTATATCCAACTATAAATTGACTTGATAATAATCTTGATGAACTCAACGATTAGAATGCAACGTCTTTTGAAATATTCATGAATGACTCCAAGTAATATCTCTAAAATGAGCAAATGCACAGCAGAAGATTTCTTTCATACCTGAGAATAAACATGCTTTCAAGTATCAACCAAAAGGTTGGCGAGTTCATAGGTTTATCATAAAACAATAAAATTCATCATTTTGATAGACCACAAGATTTAAATCCTGCATGGTATAAATGGGCCCGAATCCTATACCCACCTTTAATGTACATGCGATATCTTTTAAATATAGTACACATTTCTCGTGTACGAAATCATCTTTCATAAATCTTAGTAACCGTACACATATCTCGTGCACAAAAATAACATACACATAACCTGTGTATAAAATCATTCTCTCGATACATAACATTCACTTTGCTTTCATAGCTTGGCTTGGTAACCGACCTTAACATATAATGCGCATAATAATATCCCTAAAATAGAACATCTTGTCTGTATAATAATATATAAACTTTGAAGTACTAAACACCATGCCCACTAGCCCTTCCGTCTAGTGAACATTCTGGGTGGGGGTGTTAAACCCGGTAGCTACCTTTAGGATTCGCGTCAATTAGGCGTGCACTAATTCTCAAAATTAGTGATGTTCCCTAATTCTTAGGTTACCAAGCAATAATAATCAGGGGAAAAATATTCATATCAATTGTGGCAATTATCACGTCCACATAATTCAATGGTGGCAATTATCATGTCCACATAATTCATTCGAAAAATGTTTTGCTTGTGTCTATCTCGTCAAATATTTATAAAAGCATTTCATGTATTCACAGTTCAAAATGTATTTCAAAAGCATTCAATAAAGCAGTTGTAAAAGTAGCGCATGTATTCTCAGTCCCAAAAATGTAAAGAGTAAAAGGGAATCAAATGAACTCACCTATTGTATTTTGTAGTAAAAATACATATGGCGACATTGTACAAAAGTAGGGTTGGCCTCGGATTTACGAACCTATATCAGGTATATATTAATACATATAATTGTTGTCGAATAAATTTTTATATTATTAGTGCTATGATTGTTATTTTAATTATGTGTTTCATTAATAACCTAATTAATTACATTTATCTTGTATACTTTAAATAGTTATAATATAGTTTTATTATGTATGTTTTTATATGATTAATTTTTATTGTAATAACAATAATGTTAATAATAATATATTAAAAATATGATACTTATAATAATGATAATAAAAATAATGATAATAATAATAATAATATTAATTATAATAATAAAGTCGTGTTTAATGATATTAATAATATAATAATTATGATATCAAGATTGGTATAATAATAATAACAATAATAATAATAATAATAATAAGATAATAATCATAAAATAAATAAATAATTACCTCAAATGGGAAAAACTAAAAAAATAAATTGCCTTGGCCCGGGTTCGAACCCGAGACCTCTCGCTTAACTAATACACGCCCAACCGTCTGCTCTGCTTCTCACTTCTGTTTTAACCCACATCCTAAAATATATAGCCTATCTAACCGTTTCTGTTTCTTCTTCATAATGATCATCATCATACGTCACATAATTCTTTATTATCAAAATCATTTTTTTATCATGATCATCGTGTACCATCTTCATCACGCATCATCTTCTCATCGTCATCAATATTTTAATATAATATCATCATTAACAATTGTATGAGGTATGTTTGTGCTGTTGCTGAAAACGAATTTAGGAGAAGAGAAAAAGAAAAATTCGTTAGGCTTTGCAAGTTGTGGCCTAAGGCAAATCACCAAGCCCAATAGGTTTATAAGGCCGTGTTTAGTTTGTTCCTGGATCACGAGCAAATAGAAATAAATTGGCAACAATGGGATTCTGTGGTTGATTCTTCAAACAGACAATTAACAGAAAACTCAAAGTGATATCCGATTATAATAATAACATCACGTTATCATCATCATATCACTAATCCTCATCGTTATCTAATCCAGCATCATTCATTATCTCTTTCTTTTTTTATCTTAATCATGATCATTAGCTAAGTCTTGAATTCATCATTATAATCCTACTCGTTAATACTCACCTCATCATCATGATCCATCTCTTGGTTACCATAACACGCTATCATCATCATATAAACACTATCATCATTATCATAATTAATCATAATCATGATCATCGCTGAAATCCTATCATCCTAATTATTTATTTGCACCATGATGTTCAAATAGAAAGAGGCGTAGTAGAAGCAACAGCAAAGAGTAACTGGGTCTCAGCCCAAGAATCCAAATAAAATAAGGCCCAATTAATTAGCCCATTTATAAATGAAAAGGAGTCCAAGGTACAAGGATCGAGTTCACGGCCCACTAGTTCACAGAATATGTTTAAGAGAATGAAAAACAGAAAAGAAAAAAAAGAAAGAAACCGTCGGTGGTGATGTGGTTTTAAATAGATAAAGTTATATAACAACCCCCACTTTCATTAAATAATATTATCGATTTGCTTGTTATGGGAAACACATGGGATACCAGATAATAAACTGAACATGTTCCAGCGTCCCTACTAGTTACATCATTAGCATTATTATCGTGTTATATCATCATCATTCTTGTATATATTTGGTAGTAAATATATATCGATGAATCAACAACAAATTTATATGGTGTTTGGCACAGTAAAGAGGAGAAATATATAGAAAATTTTGATTGAGTTATATATCATCAGATCATCATTATCTTTTACTTTTACTCACACCATTTACCTCTATGTAATCGTTGTATTTAACGAGGAGCATCAGAAAACAAAAAAATAATAGCAGCAGTTGTAAACATAATCAAATTGGCGATCTAGGGACGGTGGCGGTTTGCCATGGTGGTTCCGATGACGAGTGGTGAATGGTGACGGTTGTGGTGGTTTGATAATCGGTGGTGCTTTATTGGGTGATTGAAAAGAAAATAATCATGATGAAATGATGGTTGCATCGGTTTGAAGTAGTAGAAGTAATAAATAATGGTGGGTTGAGAATGGTTAACTGAGTCGTGTTCATGGTTCTTGATCAAACCAAAAATAATACGAAAGAGTGATGGTGTTTCACGATGGAGGTTTTTTTTATGAGTTTGTTGGGTTGTTGAAAAAAGGGAAAGGAAATGGTTAATCATTCATTGATACCTATGTCTGTATATGTATAATATGTATAATATACATATATATATATATATATATATATCTAGATTAAAGATAGATAGATGTTAAATAATATCGTTACAGTTAATTTGACTTAATTGGAACTTGTTTCTTAGCTTGATTCGTTAGACAAGCATATATTATGTCAGAAGGAAAAATAACAAAAGATAAAATCAACTTTAACAACTCTTGTTTGTTATTGAGATAATTGGAATCATTTTATACGACATGAAACAAATCATTTACAGTATGATTAAGATATGCAACTGAATTTGATTCCCAAACTTGGCACGTATGATTTTTTTATATTTATTATTAATTATTAATAATTATAATTATATTAATAATAATCCAAATACTAATAATAATAATTATATTAATAATAATAATAATAATAATAATAATACAATAATCATTAAAAATTATAATAATTTTTATTATTACTGATAATAATAGATTGTATTAATATATCTCATATATCATTTCAAATAATATTTCAAATAAAATTATATATATCAATTTACAAATTAGTTGTTCGTGAATCGTCGAGAATAGTCAAAGGTCAACTGAATCTATGTAAACAGTTCAAAAATTTTTAAGACTTAACTTTACAAACCTTGCTTATCGTGTCGGAAACATTCAAAGATTAAGTTTAAATTTGGTCAGAAATTTCTGGGTCGTCACAGTACCTACCCGTTAAAGAAATTTTGTCCCGAAATTTGAGTGAGGTCGTCATGGCTAACAATAAAAATGTTTTCATGATGAATATGAGTTGATAAATAGAGTTTTATCATTATTAACGAATATAGATAAAATGATTCGATGATGTGAAGCGTACGAGTGAAGCTGTTACAAAAGAGTGAAATGAATAAATGAAGATTCGTCTTGTCTGGTGACGTAGTCATGGTTGATTTCTGGAAATCAAGGAATTTAGAGGAAATATTCATAATAAGATTTGATTCTTCGATAATTAAGGAAATTAGGATCATCTTTGGTTAAATGCGATAATCTGTTTTGATTGTTCTGTCGGATATTTCACCATAAATCCACCCTCTTCGTTTCCTGTATATTTTGGAGTTTTATCCTTTTGTTTTCTCTTCCCGACTTCAAGTCAAACGAATAATGGTCCAGAATTTGTAGATATGACATTTGGAAATACATAATAGGTGTTCTAAGAAAGAAATTTTAATAGCACGATATTGATTGGTTAAATTTCTAGAATTTAAAAGAAAAGATATGACTATCAAGAAGGTATGTTCTTGATATGTTCAGAGATTAGGTAGAATGTAAGAGTCGAGTAACATGGCACATAATGACGTTATGATCTGTGAATCATCACATTTCATTAGAAACTCAGCATGACTTACTGTAATATAATCACGTTGATCAAGTGTCATTATATTATTCTAACTCATGCATCAATTTCCAACACCACTTTAAAACATTCATATTTTAAATTTGAAGATTTACAGAATCCAGAAACTAAAACAGTTTCCTTTTATGAGATAACATAGATGGCGCGGAGAGATAATTAATATCGGTCGAGAATATTTATGAAGATATCTTCAGAAATATTGAGGATATTAATAATGAAAGATACGGTGATATCTTAAAATTTCTAATATCAAAGGATAATGAAGAAGATTGTCTGTAAGGGTTTAGAGTCAGAAGCAAGATATTCGTTAATGACTTCAGCAGGTACTGAATCATTTGGATTATTTGAGGGCAGGTTTAGTCTTTGTGATTTGTCCACAGCCTCCTTCATGGTTTGTTTAATCCGTTTTACTGTTCCAACTTTTCTGTGCTTTACCAACACACTTATTCTTTATCTTCAAACTTCAGACTGTTAAAGTCGTGTACAGTTTTTGCTGCTGTATTCAGCTTTTTCCGAATGAAAGATCATAATTCTAAGAGATAAATGTTATATGTATACATATAGCTGTTGATGTAGATATGCTGCGAGATTTCAAAATACTGATTGCTAATTCCTGGTAATTGGTATGGCAATTCTCGTTACAAAATGCGGATGACCATATAATAGGGTTTCGAATAAGATGATGATTTTTCGGAAAGTTAAGGATCAATGAAGTTGTTGGTAAGTTTACTGCTAATATGGTGAGATATAAACGGTTCACCGGTAATGATGATGAAAGGGCAATCGTATACATCAAGGTTATAATAAGACTAATATGATTGAAAAGTCGAAGTTGACTTGCTGGAGCTGTGACAAAATTGGCTAATTTGGAGAGGGATTGTAGAGCTATTTTCGGTAATAACAACGCCAAAGGAGCTAGCGCAGACATGTGTTAAATGTTTACTCAGGTTCCGAGTGTTTTCAGGTGCATAACTATGTGTATCAATCTTTCCTTCCGTAGATGAAGTGCGGTTGGTCCATCCTCTCGATTGAGGTGTTTTCAAGAATCATGAAAGGTTTGAACGCAGATTGTAATCGTCAAGATACAAATGAGGTTGAAGATGAAATCAAGTGGCAAACTTGAAGAAATGTTTAGTTTCATATGTTATAATCAATATTTTAATTCATTTTAATTGTCCAATGTTATTAGTCCGCAGTCGATAGTCCACAGTTAACAGTCCAATAATTCATATATAGTTATAATATTCGAATTAATTAATACGTATCGTGACCCGTGTACATGTCTCAGACTCGATCACAACTCAAAGTATATATATTATTTAAGAATCAACCTCAACCCTGTATAGCGAACTCGAACATTACAGCGTATAGAGTGTCTATGGTGATTCCAAATAATATATATAGATGCGTCGATATGATATGTCAAAACCTTGTATGCATGTCCCGATATTTAAAGTGCGTAAATTAAATAACCGAAATTAAATGACGATAAATAAAATTACGAGAATATAAATTGCGATAAATAAATTGCGATAAATAAATGTACCATAAGGAATTAACAGTTAGCTAGGAACAGTTAGCTAGGATTTTGTTAGCTTGGATTATTAACAAAATTTCTCATAGTTAATTTGTTTGTTTCTAACAAATTTTATTTTGTCCAATGTTTTTCTTCATTATGCCACTTGTCGGATTCTGATAGGTCAAAATCTAAATATGAAATTGAATGAAAAATGGTTATTCTGTGGTGAACGGATACGTATCTCTGTGGATGTAAAAAGGATAGTAAATGACTGTTGAATCAGATTGGAAGAATGTATAGTGTAACTTATTAATGTGAAATCTAAATATTCCTCGGGTATTACCTACCCATTAAAATATTTTCACCATTAACCGTTTGTACGAAAGAATTTTTAATTACAATCTTTATGAAAATATACTTACATATATATTTTTTGCAGATGTAATCATGGATTTAATGAGTTAATATAGCATTAAACTCATTTAGTTTACCGTCAAAACTAGAATACGTAATCTCTATAACATTATAGATTACATAATCGCCATGAAGAACGAAGATAATTGATGTAGAACGATACGTAGAACGATGATTATACTCGAGGTACGAAATGAGATGTTGAGGCATAGATTATTGATGGTACTGGTGCTGTTACTGATGGTACTGTTGGTACCGATGATGTTGTTAAAGCTGGTAAATTTTGCACCATATTCTCCAAATTGATTACTCTAGCGCGAAGTTCGTTGACTTCTTCTATTATTCCGGGATGATTGTTGGTTGGAACGAGTGATGAATAAGGTTTAGAATTTTAGATAGATTATAATTGTGGTGAGATATTCGAGAAATGAGGGTGAAAATGGTGTTCCGGACTGGTTCGCCGGTAAGTGCTTTGGGTTCTTCGTCAAGAGGGGAATGTGGTGGATGGAAAGTGTCGCCTTCTTCGCGTCTCCATTGTTTAAGTTGACTATGAACTCATCAGATGAATTGGGGATGGCTGATTGATTGATTCATTCTGGTGACGTTGCTTTCGGAGCTTAGGTGAACATCCATGTCAAAGTAGCTGTCGGAATAACTATCGGAATAGCTATTGGAATCTGAGGACTCGAACTGGTTGAGGGATTCATCTCGTACGATCAGATGAAGGATTTTCGATAAGAAATAGATTATAGGATGTAGATTAGTACCCTGCAATACATAATTTACATATGCATATATAATACTAAAATCTCATAAGTTTCGAAAGAATCTACGGAAGCTGTCAGGTAAAGGTAACAATAACAGATACGCTAATATATGAATTTATATATACACTGTCTATGCGATAGAGGCAGTAAGACGTATCTAGACTTTAAGGATGATAAGCAAATAGTTTTTTTGACACTAAATGATAAGCAAAACTTTTGACATGCAGACACGGTCGAAGTCCAGACTCACTAATGCATCTAAACAACTATCAGTTAGGCACACTAATGCAAGACCTGGTTCGCTAAGACCACCGCTCTGATACCAACTCTAATGACCCGTCCTAATCCATCTGGACGAATACATTACATTTGGTTACATCGCGAGGTACTTGACCTCTATATGATACATTTTACAAACATTGCATTCGTTTTTAAAAGACAAACTTTCATTACATCGACAGTTGACGGCATGCATACCATTTCATAATATATCCAACTATAAATTGACTTGATAATAATCTTGATGAACTCAACGATTCGAATGCAATGTCTTTTGAAATATGTCATGAATGACTCCAAGTAATATCTCTAAAATGAGCAAATGCACAGCGGAAGATTTCTTTCATACCTGAGAATAAACATGCTTTCAAGTGTCAACCAAAAGGTTGGTGAGTTCATAGGTTTATTGTAAAACAATAAAATTCATCATTTTGATAGACCACAAGATTTAAATCCTGCATGGTACAAATGGGCCCGAATCCTATACCCACCTGTAATGTACATGCGATATCTTTTAAATACAGTACACATTTCTCGTGTACGAAATCATCTTTCATAAATCTTAGTAACCGTACACATATCTCGTGCACAAAAATAACATACACATAACCTGTGTATAAAATCATTCTCTCGATACATAACATTCACTTTGCTTTCATAGCTTGGCTTGGTAACCGACCTTAACATATAATGCGCATAATAATATCCCCAAAACAGAACATCTCGTCTGTATAATAATCATATAAACTTCGAAGTACTAAACACCACGCCCACTAGCCCTTCCGTCTAGTGAACATTCTGGGTGGGGGTGTTAAACCCGGTAGCTACCTTTAGGATTCACGTCAATTAGGCGTGCACTAATTCTTAAAATTAGTGATGTTTCCTAATTCTTAGGTTACCAAGCAATAATAATCAGGGGAAAAATATTCATATAAATTGTGGCAATTATCACGTCCACATAATTCAATGGTGCAATTATCACGTTCACATAATTCATTCGAGGAATGTTTTGCTTGTGTCTATCTCATCAAACATTTATAAAAGCATTTCATGTATTCGCAGTTCAAAATATATTTCAAAAGCATTCAATAAAGCAGTTGTAAAAGTAGCGCATGTATTCTCAGTCCCAAAAATGTAAAGAGTAAAAGGGAATCAAATGAACTCACCTATTGTATTTTGTAGTAAAAATACATATGACGACATTGAACAAAAGTAGGGTTGGCCTCGGATTCACGAACCTATATCAGGTAAATATATTAATACATATAATTGTAGTCGAATAAAATTTTATATTGTTAGTGCTATGATTGTTATTTTAATTATGTGTTTCATTAATAACCTAATTAATTACATTTATCTTGTATACTTTAAATAGTTATAATATAGTTTTATTATGTATGTTTTTATATGATTAATTTTTATTGTAATAACAATAATGTTAATAATAATATATTAAAAATATGATACTTATAATAACGATAATAAAAATAATGATAATAATAATAAAAATAATAATATTAATTATAATAATAAAGTCGTGTTTAATGATATTAATAATATAATAATTATGACATCAAGATTGGTATAATAATAATAATAATAATAATAATAATAATAATAATAATAAGATAATAATCATAAAATAAATAAATAATTACCTCAAATGGGAAAAACTAAAAAATAAATTGCCTTGGCCTAGGTTCGAACCCGAGACCTCTCGCTTAACCAATACACGCCCAACCGTCTGCTCTGCTTCTCACTTCTGTTTTAACCCACAGCCTAAAATATATAGCCTATCTAACCGTTTATGTTTCTTCTTCATAATGATCATCATCATACGTCACATCATTCTTTATTAACAAAATCATTTTTTTATCATGATCATCGTGTACCATCTTCATCACGCATCATCTTCTCATCGTCATCAATCTTTTAATATAATATCAACATTAACAATTGTATGAGGTATGTTTGTATTGTTGCTGAAAACGAATTTAGGAGAAGAGAAAAAGAAAAATTCGTTGGGCTTTGCAAGTTGTGGCCTAAGACAAATCACCAAGCCCAATAGGTTTATTAGGTTGTGTGTAGTTTGTTCCTGGATCACGAGAAAACAGAAATAAATTGGCAATAATGGGATTCTGTGGTTGATTCTTCAAACAGACAATTAATAGAAAACTCAAAGTGATATCCGATTATAATAATAACATCACGTTATCATCATCATATCACTAATCCTCATCGTTATCTAATCCAGCATCATTCATTATCTCTTTTTTTTATCTTAATCATGATCATTAGCTAAGTCTTGAATTCATCATTATAATCTTACTCGTTAATACTCACCTCATCATCATGATCCATCTCTTGGTTACCATAACACACTATCATCATCATCATCATCTAAACACTATCATCATTATCATAATTAATCATAATCATAATTAATCATAATCATGATCATCGCTGAAATCCTATCATCCTAATTGTTTATTTGCACCATGATGTTCAAACAGAAAGAGGCGTAGTAGAAGCAGCAGCAAAGAGTAACTGGGTCTCAGCCCAAGAAACCGAATAAAATAAGGCCCAATTAATTAGCCCATTTATGAATGAAAAGGAGTCCAAGGTACAAGGATCGAGTTCACGGCCCACTAGTTCATAGAATACGTTTAAGAGAATGGAAAACAAAAAAAAAAACAAAAAAAAAAAAGAAAGAAAGAAACCGTCGGTGGTGATGTGGTTTTAAATAGATAAAGTTATATAACAACCCCCACTTTCATTAAATAATATTATCGATTTGCTTGTTGTGGGAAACACATGGGATACCAGATAATAAACTAAACATGTTCCAGCGTCCCTACTAGTTACATCATCAGCATTATTATCGTGTTATATCATCATCATTCTTGTATATATTTGGTAGTAAATATATATATCGATGAATCAACAACAAATTTATATGGTGTTTGGCACAGTAAAGAGGAGATATATATACCAAATTTCGATTGAGTTATATATCATCGGATCATCATTATCTTTTACTTTTACTCACACCATTTACCTCTATGTAATCGTTGTATTTAACGAGGAGCATCAGAAAATAAAAAATAGTAGCAGCAGTTGTAAACATAATCAAATTGGCAATCTAGGGACGGTGGTGGTTTGCCATGGTGGTTCCGATGACGAGTGGTGAATGGTGACGGATGTGGTGGGTTGATAATCGGTGGTGCTTTGTTGGGTGATTGAAAAGAAAATAATCATGATGAAATGATGGTGGCGTCGGTTTGAAGTAGTAGAAGTAATAAATAATGGTGGGTTGAGAATGGTTAACTGAGTCGTTGTCATGGTTCTTGATCAAACCAAAAATAATACGAAAGAGTGATGGTGTTTCACGATGGCGGTTTTGTTTATGAGTTTGTTGGGTTGTTGAAAGAAGGGAAAGGAAATGGTTAATCATTCATTGATACCTATGTCTGTATATGTATAATATGTATAATATGTATAATATAAATATATATATCTATAGATTAAAGATAGATAGATGTTAAATAATATCGTTACAGTTAATTTGACTTAATTGGAACTTGTTTCTTAGCTTGATTCGTTAGACAAGCATATATTGTGTCAGAAGGAAAAATAACAAAAGATAAACTCAACTTTAACAACTCTTGTTTGTTATTGAGATAATTGGAATCATTTTGTACGACATGAAACAAATCATTTACAGTATGATTAAGATATGCAACTGAATTTAATTCCCAAACTTGGCACGTATGATTTTTTATATATTTATTATTAATTATTAATTATTAATAATTTTAATTATATTAATAATAATTCAAATAGTAATAATAATAATTATATTAATAATAATAATAATAATGATACAATAATGATTAAAAATTATAATAATTTTTATTATTACTGATAATAATAGATTGTATTAATATATCTCATATATCATTTCAAATAATATTTCAAATAAAATTATATATATCAATTTACAAAGTAGTTGTTCGTGAATCATCGGGAATAGTCAAAGGTCAACTGAATCTATGCAAACAGTTCAAAAATTCTTAAGACTCAACTTTACAAACCTTGCTTATCGTGTCGGAAACATTCAAAGATTAAGTTTAAATTTTGTCGGAAATTTCCGGGTCATCACAAATATGCCCCTTTTTGCTTGGTAACCTAAGAATTAGTAAACCGATCTTTTAATTGACGCGAATCTTAAAGATAGATCTATTGGGCCTAACGAACCCCATCCATGGTTGCGGATGCTTTAGTACTTCGATGTTGTTTTATCATGTCCGATGGATTTCCCAGAATGATAGGGGATATTCTTATATGCATCTTGTTAATGTCGGTTACCAGTGTTCACCATATGAATGATTTTTATCTCTATGTATGGGATGTATATTGAAATATGAAATCTTGTGGTCTATTATTACAATTTGATAAATATATAGGTTAAACCTATAACTCACCAACATTTTTATTGATGTTTAAAACATGTTTATTCTCAGGTGATTATTAAGAGCTTCCGCTGTTGCATGCTAATATATGGACAAGATTTGGTGTCAGCATGCTTGTATAATATTGTTTAAAACTGCATTCGAGATTTATTTTTTTGTATCATATTAATATTGTAAACCACTATGTATTGGTAGTGTGTAAGTGTGATATTTGTAGATTATCATTTCTGGATAATCTAGGTGGTGTCTTTTTAACCTTGTCGATAAAATAAAGGTTATAGTTTATTTTAAAAACGAATGCAGTCTTTGAAAAACGTCTCATATAGAGGTCAAAACCTCGCAACGAAATCAATTAATATGGAACGTTTATAATCGATATGAACGGGACATTTCACGGATAGAGTAGGTAAGAAGAGGTAATATGATGGAACTGAAAATGTGTAGCGGGGGTTGTTTTTGTCTTCACGAAAAGCTGAGGTTTTAACTTAGTTATCCTCGTCAAACTGTGTGATTCCGAAATGTAGATCAAGAGCAAGTTCTGATTCCGAGATGTTAACATCGGCGCACACAACGGAAATATAGTGAAGAACTAAAAACGAGTGCTTATAAAGCCTTATTTGGGGATGCCTAACAACAATTATAGTAGGTCGAATTGTGCCTTTCGTTATGCAATGCTCTTTTGGAAAATTGATTTTGATTTTCGCAAAAAGTTTTCAACCTTGTTTTACCCTTTTTGTCTATTTTGTAGCAAAAACTTTTTGATCTTTTATAGAATTTTATAATCCTCAGTGTTTTATAATTCGAAAAGTTTTAAATTTTTGTTAAAAACTTGAGGATTTTACAAGAATCGTTATGTGCAACATTTGATATCCCTCACTTTAAAATAACATTGTCCTCAATGTTAAGGATATGAAGTATCTCACAATTTAGGTTTTAAAAGAGGCGTTGTGTTATTAAAAGTTTATGTTGGTGGGGTTGCCAATCCCACACTTAGTTTTTAAAGTGGTATAGTAGATTGCGTATATTCTATTGAAAAAGGTGGTGAAGACGTAGTACTCCCCTATGGTTGCAGGACGTGTAGTCGGATGGCGCGCTAATTATGGATTCTTCAATTCTTGTGCCGGTGTCATCCTCGTTCAGAGCTTCCTTGCTTCAAGTTGTGCTGCCATCTCGTATGGTCTCGATCGTCATTTGTTTTGTGATGTTTTATTCATGCAATTGTTATTCTAGAAACCATACATACTAAAAACATAAAGTAGTGATGCTCGAAACCGGGCGTACAAGCATAAAGTAAGAGAGAGTAGCATAAGTAATAATCTAAATATTCGAAATATAAATATAGTCACGGTTGAGGTGGTGGGTACGGAGGGGAATAGATTACGCTGGTGCGCGGCCTTTCCGGGTTTCTCAATCTGGACTGACCTTCGTCGGTCATCTCCTCGTCTGTGGCGAACTGATTGGCCAATTCTGTTGTGTTCACACCCGAGGATATCCTGAACTATATCTCGTCCGACCGTGTAATCAACCCTGCAAGCGATGATGTGCTCGTGTAAACCATAGGGCCTATTTGCCAACCCATGCCCTCTTGTAAATCTCTACCCCGACCCCACTGTTGATTAACATCCATACCATCTATACCCTATGCATAGGGATGGCACCCGAGGGTCGTGGGCGCGGATCCACTACATCTATCACCCGCACCCGCGGATTTTTTGATGATCCATTAATCCGCGAATCTTGATTGACGGATTTATTTTTAGATCTATGCCCGTACCCGCGGATATTCGCGGGTCGCGATTTTACCCGCGGATCTTATTCATCATAACATAATTCAAAGTAATATGAAAAACATCATCAAATCATATACCATGTTTATGATATAATACAATGGGAAAACATATATTAATTACACTTTTTTTTTGCTAATATATGTAAAGTTACAATGTTTGAAAAATAACAATAAAAAAATTTAGTTGCTAAAAGTATTCATACAGTAGGTTGATGAATTACTAAAGTGATAGGTAAAAATTAGATTTATTACAATAGTCTAATAAACAAAACAAACAGCAAATGCTTTGGTTATATAATACCTAGATGCTATAGTTACTAAAAAGTTTGATACCAAAATGATATGAGGAATGTAGAAACTTATACCGAGTAAATTATTACATATTGGCCATTTATTCAAGGTGACGATTTCACTCATTTAGAACGGGTATATCCGTCGATTATTTAAACGGGTATTACGGATTTTCGGATCGGATATTACCCGCAACAGATCTATTACATCCATCACCCACCCGCGACCCATCTGCGGGTACAAGATTACATCCATCGCCTACCCGCGGGTAAAGATTTTGGATTTTATCCGCCCATCACAGGTGCGGGTATCCGCGAATCTCGGATTTTTTTAGATCCATTGCCATCCCTACCTATGCAATTCCCTCGGTCGTATGCCGGTGCAACGCCTGATCCCATACCGACTCCTGAGCATCGGTAGATGTGTCTCTATTAATGTTCATATGGGAGGTATCGAACAGGTTGTCGACAAAACCTACAGCCCCTGTGCTCTGTGGAGGTGGAGGTGGAGTTGGGATAACTGTATGCTGCGTGTAGTGATGCTGAGGTGGAGATGTGGGTCCCTAATGCTGGTGGCTTGGGCCTGCTCCTCTGGGCTCCCCGTGGGATACTAATACCGGGTACTCATGAGGGTATGGCAGAACGTTGAGTTGTCTGCCCGCATAGTGTGTAAAATGATCCAAATTCTGAAGGATCGCATGCTGGGAAAACCAACTCTCGTGTCCTGGTAGATCCCCCATGTAGTAGTGGTATGGCGGAAACAGTGGCCTATCACCCTCCCCAACTGATGAGTGTCGACGGGTGTCAGTGGACCGTCCATGTGCGTGGGATCATCCTTATCCCTTGATTATTGAGAACCTCGCCGCCTCGTACCATCTCTCGTCCTAGAATCAGGTCTGAAACCCTGTACTCTCACCCCTAGCACTGTCCGGTCTTCAGAATCAGGTATATCTGGATTAGCTTGAATGATCAAATGTTCACCCTCAACACGAATGTATTCCCAAGTGCTCAGTATCTTATACCCTATTTCTTCCGACATAGCCCCAATCCTATAATTAAACAACTTTACATTCCCCAAAACACGCATTCAACGAAGGAGTTTAGTAACAACTGTTGGGATTTAACAAGTTCCATTATGTATAAAACATTTTAAGAATCAAATGAAAGCGGAAGCATGTAAGTATTACCATTTAGAACTTGTTAATCATTAACCAATTAAAGTTAAATCCCAATTAGGATCAAGTTGTGATATATACTTACAAACTACAAGCAAGTAAAGAGGTTATACCTACTCCAAGCTTGCTAGTAAATGATGAAGATGATGATGATGAATGGAGCTCCAAAAGTGTGAAACCTCAAGTTGTTATACCCCAAACTTATGCACCAACACCCTTGCTTTTAGTTAGCATTTTGTTTAACACTTGAATGAGCTTTCAAAAACTAAAATGAGAACCCTTTCTTCTCCCTCAAAGCCCACGGCTTTCTGCAGCAGAATGTAGGGGTTTATGCAGTTTTTTTTTTTATGTATTTTGCAAGTATCTCTCTCCACAAAGAGTCAAATGTGCATGTATATGGAAGTGGGAAAGTATGGCAAGGTGTAGGGAATCATTAGCATGCATTCTTACAACTCCAAGGCCACTCCCATATTAGTTTAAATAAAATAGTTTTATATAAGTTAAACTTTTATAAAACTATTATATATAAAACTTCCATATAAATTATAATGCACATTTTGTAAACTTGCATATTAATTATGTACATTTTATATAAAATCAATTATAAAGAAATGTAACATAATATTATTAATTATTTAACCTATAAATAATTAAATCCATATTATAAAAATTATTCCATAATTTATATATATATGTATACATCAAGTAGTATTTCAGAAAACCATTTTTCTTAATGTTCAAGTGTCGCGTATTTAATCAATGATCCAATCGTTAAAATTAAATAAATATAAGGTGTCGGTAAGCTTGTTATTGGGTATGACCCGACTTGGATCATAACACATTAGCCACATTAATTTAATATGTCTCTTGGGCATACGAAATATCTTCAATCTCCCACTTGCACGAGAAACATAAGAAATTAATGCAAGTGATTGGTACTACCTAACGACCGTCCATCACCCCCAATATGCTATGACTTTGTGCCATTCAATAACATCATCCCTTTCGAGTTCCCACCTCGAATATGAATAGGTGAATCTTTCATTATATCCTTTCGTCCTAGATGTCATGTTAAATCCAAGAGATACAGAGTGATCACTCTCTTTTAGATTTAACTTTATCAGGCCTTAGACATCTGACTCTCAACGAATAAGAGGGAAAAATTCCATCTTGACTACATACGTCCTAAATATGTACCTTGCATTATACCTGAGCTCTTCCTTGTGAACTACCATATTTCAGAATAGTGAAGGAAAGAATCAAGGTATGATACTCGGTAGGTATCCGAACCCAATATGTATCTCAGGTCAGAGGATACAATGATATTCGCCTTTACTCAAGATTACGTGTGATCAACCACAAAGGCTCCATTTTGTAAATCTTGAGGGCGGGTCTTCCAATATTTGTATCCCACAAATATCTATGAACCTTGGTTACAACCTTTCCCCACATTCATCCCGTGAATGTATACCAATCCAAGTTCATAATAGTCTAAACCTCACACTTGTTCCCACAAATGTGATCGACTACGGAATTTAGAATAATTACTTATTCATGGATAAAATATGCAAGATAGGAACATAACTCAAAATAAATTAATACCATAATTATATTAATGAGTTTGAACAATTTTGTTCTATTACAATACTTAAAACAGATCATAACCAATCACTAGAATATCGAAGCCCTAATGCACTAACATGCCCTTGATGTTTTGCACCATGTAAGAGTTTTGTGAGTGGATCCGCTATATTAAGATCTGTGTGAAATTTGCGAATACATATCTTTCCTTTTTCAACTTCATCCCTTATGTAGTTGAATCTCCGCTCAATGTGACGGGTCTTTTGGTGAGCACGAGGTTAATTGATTTGAGCAATCGCACCCTCGTTGTCACAAAAGATCTCAAGAGGGTCCTGAATGGAAGGGACTACTCCTAAGTCATCGATGAATTTCTTCATCCATGCAGCTTCCTGAGCTGCCAATGAGGCAGCAATGTACTCCGACTCTGTAGTGGATAATGCAACAACGTCCTGTTTTGAACTCTTCCAAGAGACCGCACCTCCATTTAATGTGAAGACATAACCGGATTGTGAACGAGAATCATCACGATCAGTTTGGAAACTCGCGTCCACGTAACCTTTTACAGCGAGTTCCTCCTCACTAGACCCGTATATAAGAAACATATCCTTAGTCCTCCTAAGGTATTTCAATATACTTTTAACAGCAATCCAATGACTGTTTCCTAGGTTATTCTGGTATCTACTTGTCAGGCTAAGAGCGCATGACACATCCGGTCTAGTGCATATCATTGCATACATGATTGACCCAATAGTAGACGCATATGGGACTTTCTTCATTCTCTCCTGTTCATCTTTCGTGGTGGGACACTGAGATGAACTGAGAAGTGTTCCCTTTTGAATAGGTACCAAACCTTTCTTAGAGTTCTCCATCTTGAACCTTTTCAAGATCTTTTCAATGTATGCACTTTGATTCAAACCTATCAATTTCTTAGATCTATCCCTGTAGATCCTAATCCCCAAAATGTATTGTGCTTCTTCAAGATCCTTAATGAAGAAGCAGCCTTTTAGCCAAGTTTTAACTCCTTGCATTGTCGGGATATCATTCCCAAATAATAATATATCATCCACATATAATACAAGGAACATGATAGTGCTCCCACTAGCTTTCTTGTATACACAAGCTTCATCACCATTTTTAATGAAGCCAAATTTCTTGGCTTCCTCATTAAAACGATGATTCCACATTCTAGATGCTTGTTTCAATCCGTAGATTGACTTCTTTAACTTACATACTTTGTTAGGATGTTTTGGATCGACAAAACCTTCAGGTTGAACCATATAGACATCTTCCTCAAGATATCCATTTAGGAAAGCGGTCTTGACATCCATTTGCCATATTTCATAATCATAATGAGCAGCAATGGCAAATAATATCCTAATAGACTTTAGCATTGCCACAGGAAAAAAGGTTTCATCATAGTCAATCCCTTGAGTTTGAGTGAAACCTTTTGCTACAAGTCTAGCTTTATATGTATTTAAGTTTCCATGCATGTCGGATTTCATCTTGAAAATCCATTTACAATCAACTAACTTGGAGCTAGTAGGTTGTACAACTAGTTCCCAAAGTTGGTTATCATACATGGATTGCATCTCAGCATTCATGGATTCCTGCCATTTATCTTTATCAATCCTTGATAAAGCATCTTGGTAGTTTGTTGGTTCATCCAAATCAACCACATAGCAATCATCCATGAGAAACCCATATCTCTCAGGAGGATTACTAATCCTACCAGATCTGTGAACGTCTTGTATACTTTGATCATCCATTTGATCATTCTCAACATTTTCATGTTGAGTGCTAGTGTTGACCAATTGTGTATCATCTACTTGATCTTGAACCTCTTCAAGATCTATCTTCCTTTCACTATTTCCTTCCAATAGGAACTTAGTGTCAAGGAATTCAGCCTTTCGAGCAACAAATACATTTTGCTCGGATGGATCATAGAAATAATATCCCATATCATCCTTAGGATATCCTATGAAGATACACTTCGTAGATCGAGCATTCAACTTATTAGGGACGTAACGCTTAGGATAAGCTTCACATCCCCATACCTTTAAGTATGATAGAGATGGAGGTTTTCCAAACCACATCTCATGAGGAGTTCGTTCCACTTTCTTGGTTGGGGCCATATTTAAAATACGAGCCACGGAGCATAGACAATGACCCCAAAATATTAGAGGTAATGAGCTTCTAGCCATCATAGATCGAATCATATCCATTAGGGTTCGGTTCCTCCTTTCAGAAACCCCATTAAGTTGGGGTGTTCCTGGTGGAGTAAGTTGTGAGACAATCCCACAACTCCTAAGATGATCTTGGAAAGCATCGCTTAGGTATTCACCTCCTCTATCGGTACGAAGTACCTTGATTGTTTTGTTGAGTTGATTTTGTACTTCGTTTTGATATTCTTTGAATGCTTCAAAAGTTTCATCCTTATGTCTTAATAAGTAGACATATCCGAAAGGACTAAAGTCATCAATGAAAGTAACAAAGTATCTTTCACCATTCCTAGTCATGGGTTTAAAGGGTCCACATACATCCGAATGTATTAATCCCAATAAATCTTTAGCCCTTTCATAGGTCCCTTTGAAAGGTGCTTTAGTCATTTTGCCTTGTAAACAAGATTCACATACATCAAACGAGTCTATCTCATTTGATTTCAAGAGTCCATTCTTTTGAAGTGTACGCATTCAGTTCTTGTTTATGTGACCAAGGCGATAATGCCATAAGTAGGAATCACTCAAATCCCTTTTGAGTTTCTTGGTGTTAGTATGGTATATTGAGCTACTAGATGATGTATTATCATGAACCAATTCATAAATTCCATTTGAAGGCGAAGCCTTAAAATAAAATACATTATCTAAATAAACGTGGATATCATTATTAACAAAATTAAGATAAAAACCACATTGTTTTAAACGGGAAACTGAAATAATGTTTCGACATATATCCGGTGCATACAAAACATTGTTCAAAATAAGTTCCAAACCACTTGGAAGCTTTAATACAAAGTCTCCTTGAGCCTTCACTTGCACTTTGGCTCCATTACCCATAAAGAGACTTGATGTTCCCATTTGCTTGCTACTTCTTTTGAACCCCTGCAAAGAATTGCAAATGTGAGTTCCACATCCAGTGTCTAATACCCATGTATTAGAAGAAGTAATACTAAGCTCTATATATACCATATATATATTACCTGAGGTTTGCCCCGCATCCCTCTTTTCCTTCAACTCCTTAAGGTAGACCGGGCAGTTGCGTTTCCAGTGACCCATTTCACCGCAATCGAAGCACGGGTCTTCCTTGGGGTTTGCTTGTCCGGCAACCTTTTGCTTCTTGTTCTTGTTTTTGGTTGGGGTAACCATCCTCCCCTTTCCCTTGCCTTGATGGGCGGGTCCTTTCCTCTTAGCCGCCTTTGGCTTAGAGGTGTTGTTCCCTTTGGACCCACCATCATTGATCATTATCACGGGTGAAGCCCTCTTACCCATGCTAGTTTCCGCCGTCCTAAGTATGCCGTGAAGTTCGCCAATGGTCTTATCCATCCCATTCATATTGTAATTAATTAAAAATTGGTCAAACCTCTTTGACAAGGAGTTTAGGATAAGATCCGTGGCCATCTCATTAGATATGTTGAGATTAAGACGGTTTGCGCGATCAATGAGGCTTTTCATCTTAAGGACATAAGATGAAACGGATTGGGAGTCGTCCATATGACATGCATGAAGCGCTCGAACGGTCTCGAAGCGCTCGACACGTGCTTGTTGAAGGAACATCTCCTTCAATTGCGTGATCATGTCGTATGCAGTATGATGCTTGAAATCATTTTGGAGTTCGGGTATCATAGTCCCAAGCATTAGGCAAGCGACTTGCACCGAATCGGCGCAATACTTATCCCAATAAGCCATGCCTTCCATATCATCCTCGTCGGGTTGATCGGGAATAGGGTCTTCCAACACATACGCCTTATCCTCAAGTTTGAGGACAATCCTAAGATTGCGGAACCAATCCATAAAGTTCGTATGGTTGATTTTGTCTTTCTCGAGGAGAGACCTTAACGATAGGTTGTTCAAGTTAATAGGTGCGTTTTGCATGTTGTTGTTATTGGCGGCCATCTACAAAATTTAACAAAGTTCATTTAAGTGTCGATTTTAAATTTAATAAACAATACCCTTTTAAATTTTAATTAATTTATTAAATATTAGAATCTAACGGTAAATCAAATTTCGGTTAGGTGACCTTCATCCCGTTATTTGATTTAGCTAGGTAGTCATTTATATGACAATTGCAATCCTTTTGCAACTTCTAAATTATGGGATCATGCAATCCTTTTGCATGGCATATTTATCCCATCAACGCCTATTTGTTCCTCATGCTTCGGTGACCCTAAGTTCATGATTCCCAAATCAAGTCGTCCTACTTGTGTAAACATGTAAAATTAACATACAAGTGGTTAGGTGACCTTTATCCCACAAGCATGCGAATTTTACCTTAACCATATTAGTTTGCTCATAATGGTTAGGTGACCTTTATCCCATTATGAGTTCCCTACTATGTTTAAGTGTCCCACAAAAGGATGGCGTTAAACTTGTTTACCTTGTTTTAGTTTTAAAGGGATTTTCGGCTTTCTTTATTCTAGTTTAAGAAAACATATATGCCATACACCAACATGCATTTAGTGTATGGTTTATTTGAAATCCATTTTCAAGTCTAGTAATTTTAGCCAATTACTTGATATAAACCATTTTATATATATGATCCTTATCATGTTCTTAATAACCGTTTATTAATGTCCTTTTAACTGTTTTTAATTTAACCATTTAAATTGACGTTTTGCATGTCGTTAATAATTTAACCAATTAAATTGTAGTTATGCTTGTTGTTAACTTGAGTGATAACTTGTTGTATTAACATACACAATCCACAATCATACAAGAAATAAAACAACCACGCATGCAAACAAATGTGTTCACAATCAAGCCGATTTGGTAGAAATTTGTTTAGCCGAAAACAAATGTCACCGGTTAAGGGTTATAACACTAAGTAGGAGATTTCAAAATCTCCCACTTAATCTTGCATCCAAATGCATCTTCCAAGTCTTCATCTTGTATCTTCATTTTTACAAAAAATATATCCTAATACATTTTTCTAGAAAATGAAAATACAACCTAATCTATTTTACATATCAAATATAAAATAAATTACATAATCAAAATAATAAAATTACAAACCAAATTGAATGAATATTACAACCACATGAATGAATTAATATTACATCCCAAATGAATAGATTAATTCAACCAAACATGCAACCATTCAAACACAAGGTCAAGGCTTGATTGTGAACTCAACATGCAACCAAAATGACCAAAGTGGAAGACCCAAAACCCATTTTGGGTCCCCAATAATTCGGCCAAAAAGAGGATCCCACCCAAACCCTAAAATTTTTGCATTCTACTATCATGCATGTTCATAAAATGCAAAATTATAGTGGGTTTTAATAACCATCTCGAAGCATATTTCAAAAACTTCGGCTCTAGATACCATTGTTGGGATTTAACAAGTTCCATTATGTATAAAACATTTTAAGAATCAAATGAAAGCGGAAGCATGTAAGTATTACCATTTAGAACTTGTTAATCATTAACCAATTAAAGTTAAATCCCAATTAGGATCAAGTTGTGATATATACTTACAAACTACAAGCAAGTAAAGAGGTTATACCTACTCCAAGCTTGCTAGTAAATGATGAAGATGATGATGATGAATGGAGCTCCAAAAGTGTGAAACCTCAAGTTGTTATACCCCAAACTTATGCACCAACACCCTTACTTTTAGTTAGGATTTTGTTTAACACTTGAATGAGCTTGCAAAAACTAAAATGAGAACCCTTTCTTCTCCCTCAAAGCCCACGGCTTTCTGCAGCAGAATGTAGGGGTTTATGCAGTTTTTTTTTTTTTTGATGTATTTTGCAAGTATCTATCTCCACAAAGAGTCAAATGTGCATGTATATGGAAGTGGGAAAGTATGGCAAGGTGTAGGGAATCATTAGCATGCCTTCTTACAACTCCAAGGCCACTCCCATATTAGTTTAAATAAAATAGTTTTATATAAGTTAAACTTTTATAAAACTATTATATATAAAACTTCCATATAAATTATAATGCACATTTTATAAACTTGCATATTAATTATGTACATTTTATATAAAATCAATTATAAAGAAATGTAACATAACATTATTAATTATTTAACCTATAAATAATTAAATCCATATTATATAAATTATTCCATAATTTATATATATATATATATATATATATATATATATGTATGTATACATCAAGTAGTATTTCAGAAAACCATTTTTCTTAATGTTCAAGTGTCGCGTATTTAATCAATGATCCAATCGTTAAAATTAAATACATATAAGGTGTCGGTAAGCTTGTTATTGGGTATGACCCGACTTGGATCATAACACATTAGCCACATTAATTTAATATGTCTCTCGGGTATACGAAATACCTTCAACAACGCCCCCAAAACCGGCACAACTGTTCTTACTGAATTCTTCTCATTACTAAAAGCCCAGGCCAGGAGATGTGATACCTGCATATTTTGGTGGTGTATAATGGCATGCATTAGGCACATATCACTAATGGCAACAGCGCCGCCATGTTGGGATTTTGGGTGAAGGGTTTTAGTGATGAGGTGGTGAAGGATGTGGTGTACGGGATTGGTAAATTCTGATGCCTTTTTACTTGATTTCCAAGGCTCATTATCGATGGTGTACTCGCGCCAGAAATCTTGGTGGTCTATGTTATTCAAGGTGGTGAATCCCCTCTTGAATATTGAACCGGTGAGCTGTGACAGTTTGTACAACTCCAAACACCTTGCAAACCGTGCGAGAGATAGGTGATATGTGTGGTTTTAGTGGCGAAAGTGGATGCACTCTTGATCATTATAATCCTCCTGATCAACATCTGAATCAAAACTCCAAGTAGCCATAAATTCCGCGTATGGCTCATTGTATGTTGTTTCATTCAGCTCAAACAAGTGTTGCCAGGCCCTGTGTGTTCTACCTTTTGCTTGAAAGGTCAAGATTACCCTAAGTTCGTCGGCCCACCCACACTGTTCCATGATCGTCCAGTTGATATACTTGTTACCCCCTTTTGGCTGATTAATCCAAACTCTCATAACCGGCTCATTATCTTCCGGATCATCTTGCCCGAGAAGATAATGGGGCAACTCATATTCGTATGGTAAGCGATTAGCCATCTGCAAAAATCAAGTAACATAGGTTATGTTCCAAAAATTAAGACTTAAATGCATATATTTTTTGAAAAAAATTCTAAATCAGGGCTTTAAAAATGACATTTTTCAAATTCCTGTTATAGTCAAATATAGCCAAAATCACCACAAACAATAGCTAAACGAACTATAAACTTATTTTTGAGCAAAATTCAAAGTGTACCCGTGATTACAATAAATAATGCTAAAAATAATAATTATAGCAAGTTAGTCGTAATAAGCAATTTTGAAACAAATGTGATGATTTTTAAGCATACAATGGTTCTAATGACCATTTTTGATTACCTTAAATATTTTTAATCACCAAACTTGAGCTATAAAATTTTTAAGTCAAAGATTAAAGTCGTTTACCAAAAAAATATTCATTTTGTTCAAAACGTACAAAATAAGAAAAATCAAAGAATAAGCTACATTTTCATAAATCAATGATATCATTATTTGAACTAGTTTAAAGGCAATTCTAAGTTTTAAAAACGTTTTAACTATAGGAAAAACCTTAATCCTAATTAAGTGTAGTTTAACCAAAAAGTCAAATATAAGCAAACAAGCATGCATTGTTCCAAAATCAGTTTCTAAGCACTCTTAAAGAATCACTAAGCCTAACTAAGCTAGCAAAACATCAAATTTCCAAGAATTACACCAATTTTTACCCTAAAACCTCAACTAATGAATCGAGAGCCAAAAACTATCCAAAATGCTTCAATCAAGCCTAAAAACTAACATATAGCAATCACATTATCTATATTGGCATAAAGGAATCCAAAATTGGGTCATGAACAAAGTTTTCCTCAAAAGTCAAAAATTTGAATTTTGTTTTAACCAAGAAAAAGTACCTTTTACACCAAATTGACGATGAAAATACGTTTAGGAGGCATGAGAGAATAAGATTTGAGCTTTGAATCATTGATTTTGGTCAAGATTTGATGGTGGGATGGTGGTGGTGTGCTCCTCAGCCACGAAGAACAGGGAGGGAAGAAGAGAAAAAAAAAAAGAGAAAAAGAAGAAGAAAAAGGAGAGGAAGGGAAGAAAAGGAGAAGAAAAATGGGCCAGTGTGTCT